>NC_092647.1:18999879-19619879 GCF_039555335.1 Amphiura filiformis | reverse complement strand
AATGCCTTCTGCCTGGAAACAGACAAACAAATGGGAAAAAATTATTAAAATTTCAAAAACATTTCAACAGCATGTTATCAGAATCTTAGCTCACCATCTTCTGTTGGTTACTTGGGCCATTCCAGTTGAAATCTATACACCCCCTATGGAAGACATGACCTTAATCTCCCACACAGGGGGTGTAGATTTCAAATAGAGTCACCCATTCAGGTAACCCTGTCTGAAATGTGAAAGATTAAGGTCATGTCTTCAATAGGGGGTGTATGGATTTCAACTGAAATTAACCAATTTATTATAGCCACAATGAAAGTGGCAACGTCCATGGAAATTGGCCTAGTAGCCGGGGGGGGCTAGTGCCTATTTTCCATTAAATGTTATGAATGAATTGGCGTCATTCTCTCATAAATATGTATGATGTGTAATAAAAAAAATTTCATGGAAATATGGTCACTATTTTTCCCTCAGTACTGGCTACAGGCCTACCCCTCGCCAGTCGGGTTCATTGGGGTGGTAAGCATGTAGCCAGTACTTTGGGAAAAATATTTCCCTGTTTCACTTTAAAACATGTAGCATTTGTATACTACAATATGATGGATATTTTGGTATTTCCTTACCTCCACTAATATGTTTTGAGTAATCTTGTCGATAGCAACAACTCTCTCTTCACTGATTGGTCCATCACAACAGTTAGGTGAGTAGTAGGCCTCAGTACCAGCTGCAATGGAAAGAGATATTCACAACACATCAAGAAAATGATGGTTTGAAATATCATATTGACACCATAAACTTTCTTGTAAATGATCAAGTTGACTTCATCATCGGTGTTGTCATCTTCATTCTCATTGGCATAATCATCACTGTCATCATCATTATCATGATCAATGTTACATAGAGCCATGAATATTGTTGCTGTCATCATCATCATCATCATCAATATCATTTATATAACTCAAAACTCTGAAATAACTGTCATCATAGTTCTTGTGATCGCTGCAATCAACTCCGTCATTGTCATCATCATGGTCATCCATGGCCGCTATCATCACCATAATCATTATCACTACCAATACCACCATCATCACTACCAACACACCATCATCACCATCAAAATCAACATTGTCATCATCACCATCACCATCCTCATCATTATCATCCTCATCATGGTCATCGCAGTAATTCCATAGACCAATACTGCCACCACCATCATCACTCCATCATTATAATTTGTTGCAATCATTGTCATCATTATCATCATCATGGTCATTGCAGTGATTCATGGCCATGGCCAATACTGCTACCACCACTACCACCACCATCATCATCATCATCCCCATTAACACCAGCACCACTATCACCATCACCATCAACTTACCAAGTATCTTCTTCTCTCCAAGTTCACTGAACACCAGCACCACATGTGTAGTAAGCACCTGTCCAGCTTGCAGACATAACTTCTTGGCGTGACTCCTTGACTGCTCACCGAGGAAACGGACACCGTCTTGTAAATGGATGTTTAGACTGAGCTAAAATTAAAAGGAAATAAATCAAATGTCATTTGTCAAAAGGTGTCCCAGTCAGCAAACTCACCCAGGCAGTCAGAATTAATAGGTAAATTTTCACGGGAAAATTTTCTGGACACGTGACAGCCATGGGCGCAGACATATTAGCATTATGGAATGTGACCCCGAGCACAGCGGGTGTTCTTCCAATGTATTTGAATAGGAAGAATTCTTCTTTTGATGCAAAATAAGTTACTTGTCGCAAGTTAATAATATTATGGTAAGAGTTTCCGTAGATATATATTTTTTTCCGTAGATAGATATTTTTGAAATTGCGTTTTGATGATACTGTAAAGAAATTAAGATAACATAATATTTCATAAATTTGCAATGCACAAATTTCTATCAAATTTGCGGTCAAAAATACTATTCCAATTCAAAATTACTAAGACTTGAATAGCGAGGTCACCGCCGGGGGGTCAGAGATCAGGCTCGAGGTTACACTCACATTGATACGCATTGGTCACGTGTCCAGAAAATTTTCCCGTGAAAATTTACCTATTAATGTTGACTGCCAGGGAAGTAGGCTTAGGGGTTCTTAGTAGAAAGGTGGAACAGGGATGTGTGGCAAATTTGGGTGCATCCCCGATTGGGTGCATTTCCACTGACTGATGGTCCCCTTTGTGCATTTATGGTGTGCTCTTAAAGTTTTTGTCAGAGAAGAACGGCACTTGTTTACATTTAGAGAGCGTGCAGAGCATAAACACGGAAGTGTGGCTCTGATTGGCTGAATCAATCGTCTGACAATCATAGCAACAAACCAATAATCTGATTGGCTGATTGTGCGTGAAATCGTTGGTCGGCGCAGATCATTGCTCATTAACAGGGCGCTCGCGTCAATCTGAGCAAGGAAGTGCCGTTCTTCTCTGAAACCCGGTATAAGCAATACTCGTTTACTAATCTACACTGTGTTTATTACTTTGTGCACTTTTGATGTGCTTTATGCTTTTAAGGGATGTGTGGCAAATTTTGGGGTGCATTCCCTCCAATTGGGTGCATTTCCCCCAACTGACTGATGGCCCCCTTTGTGCACTTATAATGTGCTCTTAAGTCCCACAAAAAGTACTGTCTAAATATTGCTATCCCATCCCGATCCACGCAGGTGTTGAATGCAGATGACAAGTTTTTAAAAAATTCAAAAAATTCAGAATTGTACATTTTCATGAAAATATTTGGAATCAGCATGAAAATTGCATTAAAATGAGTACAAACAAGCCTAGTATTGGTTCAGTGGTATTTGAGATAGCTCTTAATATTTTTTAAAAATATCTCAAAACGTGAACTTCTTATGTTGAAGCTTATTCCTAGCACACAGAGCATTAACATGGTTAATAATGTTGAAACATAGGCCTACTGAAAGTCACAGATGTCAGTGCCTAATAAGGAAATTAATGGCATATCCAGTGGATCCTGCAGTATATACCCCTGGATATTTATTTAAATCACTTGTATAAGAAATGCATGTTGAAGCCTATGGCTAGCATGCAGAGCATGAAGATGTTTATTTCATGAAAGTTCATCTGTGTTGGTATAAATCATGATTTTGATTTAAACTTTTGATCCAAACACAAGAAATTAATTCCTACCTCTGAATTTTCAGATGGTACTCCATCTTTCAACAGCGAGTGAGTGACTGTATCAGGTCGTGATTTTCTTGACCTTTGACCTGATAACAGACTCGTAGACAAAGACGGGGGCGGTTCAAGCTTTCAGGAGTCTACGAGTCTGTTATCAGGTCAAAGGTCAAGAAAATCACGACCTGATACAGTCACTCACTCGCTGATGAAAGATGGAGTACCATCTGAAAATTCAGAGGTAGGAATTAATTTCTTGTGTTTGGATCAAAAGTTTAAATCAAAATCAAGATGTTTTTTTTTTATCAAGATCATCGTCACTATCATTACGGCTTACCTGCACACAGAAGTCCATGTAGTTATATACAGTCACAGGAACTCTAAGCTGCTCTCCTCTTATCACTGAGTAGGGTAGAGTTAACTCCACAAAGAAGTCTTTGAATGCCGTCAGGGAAGCTGGTTTAGCCACACCCAAACCGTGCGTCTTGGAAAACGCCAGGACATCTGTCGTCCAAGTAGTGATAGAGTCAGGGACGTGAACATGAATGTGCTCTTCTTTCTTTGTTGCACTGTAAATGCAAATCAATAAATCAATCAATAAATCAAGGATATTGATCAATCCATCAATCCCAACCCTTACTTGTACATACCCAAAGTTGAGGTAATTTGAGCTGGGGACTCGTTATAAATGACCATGTGGGGATGTGCCACAAACAAAGGGTCACATTTTCGGCAATTTGGTATATCAATGATCCCTTTTTCGAGGCATAACTTTTGGATGTCCATCTGATATATGGATGGGTCACTTGATCAAACTTGTCTCTATTTTGTACGGAAAATATCCCAATTTTGCGTCACTGTAGCCCAAATTTTGAAAATTGCTAAAAACTTTTGGATGTCCATCTGATATATGGATGGGTCACTTGATCAAACTTGTCTCTATTTTGTACGGAAAATATCCCAATTTTACGCACTGTAGCCCAAATTTTGAAAATTGCTAAAAACTTTGGGGAAAATTAAAGGTCGACAAAAACTGTGGCGACTTGTGCTAAGTTTAGCCGAAAATTTTAATTTTTGGTAAGCAATGGGTCTTAATTTATTGGTATATTGATGAGTCCACTATCATTTTCTAATCAAAACAAACTTTAGTACCCCCTGGGATTTGAGATTTTTTACATCATATTCTTCTCAGTTTGCTTTCACTCGGGGGTTATCATTCAGGAAACCAAGACCTTTCCACCCCTCTTATTTGTTGCATGTATCATTGTCTAAGTAAGTGCTTACCTAAGATTAAAACATAGCCACATCCATGTCTCTGGAAAGTAGGCTCTCACGATGCCGATCTAATCGATAATCCATATTATTAGAACCAGGACCTTCTTGTTCCATCCAATGGCCTCCTGAAATTTATAATATGTGATGTGGTTATCAAAATGGAGAATAAGGCTAATAATCTTGAAAATCTGCCATATTAGACACCTAGGTTTCATTATCATTGAGGTATAGGACTTTTTATTTTTTAGGAGAAGAGCAGGTAGGGCAACTACTTGATTATATTTCTACATGTTCATACTACATACTCGGAAATTTTTAGAAAATTCGCACGAGTCTGTTTATTTTTTAATCACATTTTTGTTCCTAAAATGGGGGTTATAGCGCCCTCAACAGGCACTCTCTCCATAGGGCTACATGTAAAGACCAGTTATAGACAAATGGCCCTAAAATAAAACGGACTCGTGCAAATTTCCTCAAATTTTGCATATGATGTAGATTTAACATCTGGAATGTAATGCAAGGGATGTCGTTGCTGCTCTTCTAAATTCATTTTTCCAATGTCCGCCCCAGACCAAGGTGTAGAATAGGTAGGTAAAGATTTATCATGCCTGTGCCTGGCAGGAGTGACTCATCTTTCTTTCCCAATATTAGGGGCCAAACTCCTCAGTATTATATGCTGTAAGGGTTGCCACATCTCCCAAACAGAAATTTTGTTAACATTTATACACCTGGTTGGAGTGAATGGCCTTGCCTTATAATGCACATGATGGCACGAACTGGGATCGAATCTGCCACCTAACAATCATGAATCCAGTTGAAATCCATACACCCCTGTAGAAGACATGACCTTAATGTTCCAAAGGGAGTGTATATTTCAAATGGAGCAACCCATTCAGATGACCCCACATACTTGCTGTGTGGAAGGTTAAGGTCACATCTTTCATAGGGGTGTATGGATTTCAATTGGAATAGCACAATCTCAATTCACTGCAGCCATGCTTGATCCTCCCACTGCTATTTTCAACTCACATAATTAGCAATGTACA
This sequence comes from Amphiura filiformis, assembly GCF_039555335.1. NCBI lineage: Eukaryota > Metazoa > Echinodermata > Ophiuroidea > Amphilepidida > Amphiuridae > Amphiura > Amphiura filiformis. The sequence continues at coordinate 19,614,425 of NC_092647.1, read as the reverse complement.
GGGCATGGACGAAGAAGATAACAGACTGCGTACAAGCAGTCAAAGTTTCAGCATCACCCAATAATGAGGGCCGATTGTTCCATGAAATGCGACAGGCAAAACTGCTATGCACTTACAGCATATTTTTGCGGTCTATCGCGTAACGCGTCCCTCATGAATATGCAAGAATTCACAGCATACAATACACAGGGACTTTGACTGTTGATACATGGCCTGTGGTAGTCTGGTACAGGGTTTTTTCTTCTCAATGATATGTTGCTACTAGCAACTGCAACAAAATGCTGCAACGGCAAAATGCATGCAAAACGTTGAAATATATACTGCCTTTACAAGAACTTACCTTTTATAGACAAGTCTTGTTCAGGGAAGATCAGATGAACTTTATCAGTCATAACTTTCAGCCCTGCTTCCTAAGTAGAACAAAATATGATATAAACATCATTATTTCTTCTTTAAGTTGCACCGTTGGTGGCACTAGGAGCTGGTCAATAATATTAGGTAAGACACATCTCTGATCTAGCCCCACTAACGGTGGTGGTAGCGTGTGAGCAAGTGCTCATTATGTAACAAATCTCTGAATGTTGCTTCAACCATGCAACTAGTTTTTATTTACATAAACTATATTCTTACCCTGAAAGCGTACTGCGCATCCCGTGACCTCATGGTGCGGAACAGCGATGATCGTTTACGTCTTTTTGTGAATCCACTAGGCCACCAATGAGTTTCATGTAGCGTCTCTGCTGAAATATCATAATCACCCATCTCTTGGAAAATCTAAACAAAGAACAAAGATATTAAATTAAAAGTTTGTTTCAAAGGTCCAACATGCATTAGAAAATTTGTCTGTGTTAGTTATGCTTGAATTGTCAAAAAACAGTTTCATTTTCTTTCTTTTTTCCTTTTTACCATTGTGAACATGAAATATGACTGTGATTTGCAATTGACAGATAAAATTTCAGATAAAAAAAAAATAATACAGCAAGTAGCTCAAGAAATTATGATTTAAATGATGTTTTTGTGGCTCAAGCAAATTGAAATATGAAAATTTTGAGAGAGAGAAAAAAATCAGGACTGAACCCCGGTCGCTGGATTATCGGTCTACAGTCTTAACCACTGCACTACTTGAGTTCACAGTTGGTACTCGGGCAATCTCAACTAAAATCCCCATAATAACTCTCTCACTGTGTATAAGCGGCCAATTATAATATTAAATAATGATGAAGAAGTAGCCTATATGCTTCACCCTAGCAGAGCGTAAGACAATGAGCCCTAAAAATGTAATTTAAATCGTAATTTCTCGGACTTGCATCATTTATTTCCGATCCTCTCATATATTATTTTTCTCTTGCATTGTCACTCATTCATAAGGCAAATCTTTACAGCATGTTACAACATTTTCCAATTTGCAAGAAGTTGTCTTTCAAACTTTATAACGAACCTTTTCTGGCGTTAGCTGGTAACCAGGTTTAAGAAGCTGTACACTTCTATCCACCGTAGCTACACACACACATGAACCAGGTTTAGCTGACACTATCATGGATAACTTATGGTTTGGTCTGGTCTCATTCCGTGACATTGAACTTTGACCTTAAAATATACAAAAATAATGTGTTAAGAATTACTCAAAATATACAGAGACGGAAGCAGCACCAAGATTTTTTCCAGATGGGAAATGGGGGAGGAGAGGGATGAAATTTGGGAGATGTTCACCCCTCCCCCTTCGATTAAACACCCCAACCATTTTTTAAAAACTTTTGCAGGTTTACCATGGTCCAGACACGATCGGTACGAGTCAAAAATAGCATTGCAAACCTGAAAGTCATTGATGATCCTCAGTTCAAAATTCGTCATTTCGCCTTAATTTTGAAACTTACCCAACAATTTTTTTCTGGATTTATCGTTGTAAAAATGACCTCTAATAAACACCACTTTTTTGGAAAATGCAACACCCCCGCGGCATGGATTAAAAAAAAAAATGCTCTAAATGGGGGAGGGAAACAACCTGGGTAAAATCCCCAAGGGAGTCCAATGCCCACACCCAACCTCCTAGGTGCCATCACAGCCAGGAAGCCTTACCTGGTTTTCAAAGCTTGGTTCCACTGGCAGTGTTAATGAATCAGCAACACCTTCATCATTGTCCAAGACATAGTAGACCAGTAATCTACTCATTGGTACCATAGCATGTGTCACTTCAAAACTAAATACTGTCTCACAGTGGTCTGAAGGGGCTGGAATGGTGGCGTTCTTGTCTGAAATCAAAAGTACACAAAATATTATGTATTAATGATATTAAAAACTTGTGAAGTCAAAGATTGAAACTCATACAGCATTTAGAATGGTTGAAATCAAAGATTGGAACTTACAGAACACCTATAAGAACAACCCCAAAGAGATCAATGATAACCAGGGTCTTAGCTAGAAATTTGAGGGTTGCCCATCATTTCCAGAAAATTGCCTGTCCTAATTTGACCTTTAAAACTCCAGGAAACTTTGGGGCGAATTAGGCGATTTAGACAGATGAGTTAGGCATTTTAACGCCAGAATCTATGCCTAACTCAGCTGTTTGTCTGAAGATTTTGCTCTGATTTTTGCCTAAGTCACAGGCCAAAGTCACTGAAAGTCACATGTATCAGTTATATAATCCCTAGGGGTGAAAATAAGTGGGAGACAGGAGCTGTTTGACCTCCAGAAACTCTGACATAGCCCCTGGTTCCATCTCAATTTTAGTTAACAAGGGAACACTATTCACATGAAACTGGCCCCCTGGATAATGGACCAAAAATTATCAAATTCAAAGCAACTAGTACTTATTTAGCTCATTCAGCACATCCTTATTTGGTGATTGGAAATAGCCCCTGGTTCCTAGTTTTAATTTTTTGAACCAGGTGTCATTTTTATAATAAAACTAGCCCCCGGTGGTCCATCACTCCTTATTTTCACACCTAATAATCACCCTAATTGTTTCTGGTCATTTCTTTTAATTTGTCTAATTATTATTTGTTGTTGTTCAAAGATCAGTGAAAAAATATGGTTATATGCATGCTTGAACCATATTTTCTAATATTTCTCAAAACTACAAAAAATGAGTTAGGCAATTACAGAAGCAGGGTGACAATAAGTAAATCTGTTTATTATTAAAGTCGTCTACTTACGCATGACATCATCCCAGATCAGTAATCCTTCCAATGGCTGCAGGCTTCTCTTGTTCTTGAAACTTTGGAAGGCTCTATGTGTACCAGATGTCAGAATATTACCTCTCGACATCACCTCATAATGGTATGTGAAGTTACATGGGCATGTTGACAGCACACCAACCATTGCAGAGTCACCGACCTAATACAGAAACACAATGAAACTTGAATGATTTTTTCAAATGAGAATTTTTATTTCTTGTGTACAATTCCATGAAAAATAAAAAGGTCTTTATTTGCATTTTAGTGACATTTCACCACTATACTAGTGGATTCATCAGACTGGCAACCCATAACATCTGACTGCTTCCTCTTATAGGCAACAGAAACTGCGGTACTGAAGGTATGATGACCATGAGTTGGTCCAAGATACTCTTTATAACATGTAGCTTTTTGCTTCTGCTCAGACCCCCTGAACCCTTGGGGGCTTGGCCCTGGACTTTGTCCACCCGCCGCTTGCTATACTCTGATCAGCTCTTAATAGGCGGGGACTCATAACATCGTGGACTGATATAGAACGGCGTACACACAGCTGGGCGCAGCAGTTACGCGAACTGCGCTTTGCGTGAAGACGCATGCTTTTGTGTTAAGTTGGAACTTTATTGACTCGCGCAGTAACAAAAAACGAATAATTCCCGCCTATTAAGAGCTGATCATAGTATACATCTCTTTTCCCTTCCTCCTCCTCTCCTTCCTCTCTCTCATTCACTTCCCACCCATATCAATACCTTTAAATTAGGCTGAAGGATTCTCAGGAAGATGTCACAGTGACTTGGTGAGTACTAGCTCCCAAGAGATTGGTAAGAAGAGAAGTGTTACTTACACCCCTCCCTCCCCTCTCTTATTCACTCCCCCTATCCCTCCCCGGGTATCCGAGTAAGATGTGACAGTGACTCAGCGTGAACCAGCTCCCAAGAGATTGGTAAGTGTCCCTTACACCACTCTTTAGCTACCTCCCCCCCCTCTCTCATTCACTCCCCCTATCCCTACCCAAATATCATTACCTTGTTACATATTACCTGCACCTTCCCTCCCTCCCTCCTATCCTCTTTCTCTCTCATATTCACTCCCCAGCCCCCTCCCCAATATCCTTACCTTTAAATTAGGCTGTAGGTCTCTAAGTAAGATATGACAGTGACTCGGTGAGTACCAGCTCCCAAGAGATTGATAAGTAGAGAAATAAGTATCACTCACATCAACACCTTTGATAGCCAAGATCCTTGCCTAAATCAAGATTTAAAAAAAATACTGACTCCTTAAAACATAGATATTACATCAAGTCACATGCAAGAGTGTGGTCCAATTTGGGTGTTCTGTTTTCCATCTTACATTGAGGCCTACAATTACAATAATATGTATCACAATTTTGAGTTGTATTGCCTCAGCAATTTTGATATGAGAAGCCAAACAATATTTCAGTGTACAGTAAGGCCCCATGGGATAGTTCCAACTTCCAGCTTTGGCACCACAATTCCCCACTTTTTTGTTCAAATGAAACATATCTTGGGTATTAAACTTTACTGGGGTAATGAGAACAATATAAGCTTTCTTCTGATACCAACATCTTAAAGGAGTGTTTCGTGATCCTAGCATCCTCTTTTTATGACATTTTTCAGTACTTATCCACGAAAAAAGCATATTCCCAAAATTTCAGTTGATTCCGATTTTGCGTTTGCGAGTTGTGCATGATTATGTGTATTACACTGCTCCATAGACAATGCGTTGTAATTTCGTTCTGGTGCACCAGAACGAAATTAAAATTTCACGATATCTTTGCAAAACGAATTAATCTGCAAGAAATATTTTGTACATAAATATTATGTAGCCAGAGGTTTCCAGTGATATAAAAATCTCAACTTTTTTTGAGAAAAGTGGGAGCTAGTGGGGGGATGAGGCTGTGGATCACGAAATGCCCCTTTAATTTGATGAAGAAAAAGGGATGGGGCTGTTGATCGGATCATGCCCCTTGCAAACACATTTTTAGGTTGCAGTGATGCAGAACACTCTTTTGAGAACTGTTTTATTCAACATGTTTCAAATCTGTTATGCGATCAAGCAAAATCAGTCGAACTCAGAAATATTGATTTTGAGATATAGCCAAACAAAGGAGATATTTCCTTTTGTTTCCTGTTGTTTTGGAAACTCTTTAATTTCTCATATCTTTCGGACTGGTCGTTCAATTTCTATAAGACACTGAGAATTTAATATTTCCCAGTTCGACTGATTTTGCTTGATCGCATCACATATAAGCAAATGCATTAAGTGTCATTATTACTGGACCAAATTGCCACTCAGGTACATCTTCTCTAAATTGAAAAATAACCATCATTTTTGTGGCATGTAATTTTTGTGAAATCATAGCGCAGTCTCAGCTTGTGAATTTGAATTTATTGTGTGGCGATCATAATGGTCATGTGTAGCACCCAATAAGCTGCTGACTTGCGTCAACCACTGCCTTCATCTTTGGTCAGCAACACAGGGCTTCCCAAACTTTTTCCCCCATTACCGATATTTCATTAGAAAATATGGTACGACCCACAGCATAATTCAAATGTTGTTACTTCAATACCAAAACTAATCAGTGACGTATAAAACCAAGCAAAATTTCCTAGTCATTCCACTGACCTACTCCCACAATAACTTTAAAAAAATTCCATTATTGATGATAAAATGGGTCAAAATAGGGTTAAATGACCTGTATGATGATACCCTACACTTTAATGCATGCTTTTGAGAGACAGATAAATTCCTCTTTAGGGTGGCAAACCTCTACATTTGTTAATTACACCTTGTTCTCCATTCAGATAATTTTCAATGAAGGTCTGTGACCCCCTGAAGCAGTCACTAGGATCCACAACATGCACATCTATCAGTACACATTTCTTTAGTCCCAATACATTTGTACATTCATTGAACGACCTTTGAAACTTTGGGTACAAAAACTCATACTCCGCAACTTGAGGTCAAATTTTTGTACTATGATTGTTTAATTGAGGTTATTGGACTATGCCATTAAGACAAGGCTATTGTGATCCATAGAGAGTGCCCACATACAGTTTGCAGGGGACCAGAGAATTTTTCATCTACCTATCCATACAGATGTATTTCTTATACAAGTGATTTCACTAAATATCCAGGGGTATATACTGCAGGATCCACTGGATATGTCATTAATTTCCTTATTAGGCACTGACATCTGTGGGTTTCAGTAGGCCTATGTTTCGACATTATTAACCAAAGTTTATGCTCTGTGTAGTAGGCATAAGCTTGGATATAAGAAGTCCAAGTTTTGAGATATTTTCTCAAAATATCAAGAGCTATCTTAAGATCCACTGAACCAATACTAGGCTTGCTTGTACTCATTTTAATGAATTTTTCATGCTGATTTTAACTTTGGTCATCAAAATATGCAATTCTGAAATTTTTGACTTTTTACATAAAAATTGAAACTTGTTGTCTGCAGTCGACACCCAAATGGGGAGGGTTAAAACTGGTTCTAACACTTCTGCACACGCTGTATTGTTATGCAAATGCAGGATACTTTGCTGTGTATAAAACATTGATAAAATTAAAGATATCATCATAGATGGTGTAATCACATAACTAAAATGAGTGCAATGCCCGACCGACTGAACCTACTAAAAAGGTCTGTCCGAATGCAGAACAGGGGTTTTTTTTCATCACATTATTTAAAAAATATTTTGCTGCTTGTAAAAGTGTAAAGCAACTGCAAAAATGTTTACATAACAAAGAACATTTGACAAGCTGTGAAATATCAACAGTATGAAAAATTATACTAATCTATGAAAAATAATACTTATCAAACCAAAATACCACTTTCTCCTTATTTATCCTATTAGTCTTTCACACAATTTCCTCAGAATATGTTAGTCTCCTTTCCTTTCCACCCTTTCATTCAAATGCTGTTCACTTCAAGCCATATTGTAACATGTGCTGAGGAGGACGCCCTTAAATTCAAAATATTGTTTTTTACTTGATTTCAGCAAACTAACATGCCCTGCAAAAATCATGACTTTATGTGCTGTAATTTTGTTGTCAAAATCTGAGATTTTGAATAAACCATCTGAACAAGACAATGTGTTATTAAGATTGAAATATTAGTCGAACATATACGTGATGTTCACAACACATTACGTACATGGCGTGCGGGACAGTCATACACATATCAAAGGGCCGTACCTTAGCACGACCGATGGAGTGAAACACATTGGTGTCATCAGTGCTGATAGTAAATTCCAATTTTCTTTGCTTTACCTCAGTTGTTCGGCTCAAAATTATAAGGGGACATATCTGACAGTAAAAGGTAACATTTTATGGAAAAGAAATACTAATCTATTTTTTATGGAAATGTTACATGGCTTTAACTCCATGAGAACTACCTGCCGCTTGGCCAAAATGAATACTGTATCCAATTTTGAACCAATCAAGGAGGGTATTAATAAGATCATCTACAAATGCAAGTTTGACCATAAATAGTTTAAAGCCTAGTCATAATTGGCAATTGAAATGAGCATTTCAAGTTATCAACCAATCAGAAATGCTGTTAGATGACCAGTAGTGCCCAGGGGGGTAAATCAGTACTTACGTCTAACCACACAAGCCCTGAACCAACAGGTAAAGTAGGGATGTCAAATTCAACAACCCCGTCAGATGATAGGTAATCTTGCGTAAAGATGATCTCTTCGTTGACCTCAGCTCTGACCCTCACAGATATGTCATTAGCTGGGCTGTCATCAGGGTAAGACACTTCAGCCTGGAATGATGAAAAAAATCACAAACTTGATAAGTTTTTAAAGTTCTCAAGGTAAATGGTATGATTAGAATATGTGACCAGCTCCAACAAAACCCGGAACAAGTCGTCAGACATGTTTTTGAGTTATAAGCCTTTAAAGATGATATTCCCATTAAAAAAAAATTCAAATTTTGGAATTCTTAATTTCATCGGTATTTGACAGTGGGACTAAGTGGACTTTCAAATCCTTGAAAGTACTTATTAAAAAGAGGTTTATTTAATCAATAAATAACAGTTGAACTATGATAATCCCTATTCAATCCTGTGTAAGGCAGAATAGCAATTTGGCAAAAATATTAAGGTATCATTTACAAAATTATCTATATCTTGAAAAGTACAGATGCTACTTATAAAATTTTGGTATCATTTTAAAGCTTTTTGTCTAGTGCTTACATTCATGCTTGTATTCAAATCATGAAATGTCAAAAACGTGACTTGTTCCTGGTTTAGTCAGAGCGGGTCACATATATTAATTCTCTTTGAGTTGACCAAGGATTAATGTTTTAAACAACATCAACATCAACTGTGATTTGAACCTGGCACCTTCAGGTCTCTAGACCAGTGCTCTTACCATAATATAATAATAAATCTCAGTACAAATGACCATACAGGGATTTGCCGCAAACATAGGTCGTTTTCAGCCTTTTGATATATCAATTAGGCCTACCCCATTATCTATGTAGTTTTTTCACCATTTTTTTGGCAAATAGCCAAATTTTGCCTCACTGTAGCCCAGTTTTCAACAAAGTCCTAAAATTTTGGGAAAACATGTCAAATTTGGTCAAAGATTTAGACTTTTGGTATTTTGGTGGGTCCAAATTTTGTGATAAATTTATATATTGATGGGTCCACTTTCAAATTCCCAATGACACACCACTATCCAAAACAAACTTGAGAGGCCTGTCAAGTGCAGATCCGTCGGAACACGCTTTTCAATACGGAATAAATGCCAACCTCATAACTAACCTCATCGTGACCTCATCCAAGCAGCGATGTTCATTTCCCATTGAAAAAAACGTTGTCCGACGGATCTGCAGTTGACCATTCTGTGAGTACCCCCAGGTAACACACATGGATATTGTCAAAACAGATCAATCAATTGGTTAGAAAATAAAGTGCTTGACAGGAGTGCTAGTGTCAAATGTGATACCAAATAACCAGAAGTGTTTGCTAACTTACAGCTACACTATGCATACATACATAAGAGGATGGTACAAACAAGTGAAGAGGGCTTCAATATAGTACATATGGAGAGCTCAGATGCAAAAACATATCCATTTTTATCAGTTTGAGAATTGAGATATTGGCAAATAACAGGTCAAATGTGAAGAAAATAATAAAAAACGTGTGTTACTTTTTTTATATTTTCAAATTTTACCTTGGAAGTATAGGGTGTCAATTTAATTTGAAAGCCAGCATTGTCAGGCACATTTTGGTGGCCTAAGGCTCTATCTCAAGAAGTCTGAAAATGGTGTTTATCACATTTTGCATCCAAAGCTTTTAAATAATCAGGCTATGCTTGATAAATATTTGAGAATCATTTGATATAAATTTGTTTGTTCACTACAGTTCTCCTTTAAGCTATGAGTATCACTGCAAAACAGCAGAGCAACACCTAATAAACACTTGAGCACATAATAATAAACACTTATTTGTACAGTGAAGGTATAGAGGTGTTAATTGTTGACACTATCTTGTGTTAAAAAACATAAACATCTTCATATTTTTTATGTGTTTTAATGTTATTTTAGTGTTTATAAATTAATGCCTCTATACCTTCACTGTAAAAACAAGTGTTTATTAAGTTTAAGTTGCTCTGCTGTTTTTGCACTGATCTTTTCAACAAACCTTTCCAAAGTATGGCAAGCCAGGTTTGTAGTGCTCCCTAGTGTCCGATGAAAACTTCAGAGAAACAAGTTGTTTGTGTACAAGACAAGACTCGTCAATGGCGGTAAAAGCGTTACCGTCGTTACTCGTCACGCTGGCTTCAATTCGAATGAGGCCACGGAAGTGTGGTTTCAATTTGGATGTTAACAAACTGTTGATGCAGATGTCAAAACTTGCCGTTCCAGAAATCTGAAAGTATACATATAACATGATGTAATTTATTAGAAAAAGTACACATCTAACTTGGACTTAATTTAGGGCTCATATTGAAATACCCTACCACGTTTTCACACAGAAAGAAGGCAGGATTCCCCTCGCTAAGCGCGCGCCTCAAGAAAGCTCGGTCATAAAACGGATGGATTATATGCATCAGTGATACACCCTGCCCAGGATTTTAACAAAAGAAGGCTAGCACAGGAAAGCTGCAGGATGGTGCACACCTTCCTGTGTAAGGGAATTTCAATATGAGCCCTTAAATAAGCATTAAAAAAATAAACCAAAAAATAATGGTAAATTTATTTTCTTCAGAAAGGTCATAGTTTATGTTAAATAATCTTTTCATTTATTAAAACAAAATTTGCCTTTTTTAACATTAGCATCAAATAATAAGTAAAGGAGCACTCTGTGATCCGTTAATCCCAAACTATAGTATTCTCCACACATTTTGGTCCCTAACTTTAAGCACCCCTGGGGGAAGCAGTCCTGGATCCACCAGTGAATAAGTTAGCTGCTGCATTTTGTTGTCAACAGTGCCATATGGAAGAACAGGGGAATACTTAAATTTTCCCCTGAATATGGACCCAGTATAAAGAAGAAATAAACAAACAAACAAACAGAAACAAATCTCAATTTTCGCTCGTGTAATTTCACGTAAGCGAGCACCGGACTGGCGGTCACGCATCATACATTACGCAACTTCCGCAACTGCTGCACCCAACTATGAGTACGCCATTCTATATCAATACATGAATTAACATGATGTTATATGAGCCCCAATTTTTTGCCAATCATAAGCTGAACTAACTATAGAACAGTACCTTTTTGCAAATAAAATACACATAAAGCATGTGTTAAAATGTTGTAAAAGATTTTTTTTTGGAAAATACTATAGAAGTTCCCAGGGTATTCAATTCAAGGAAATAAGCCTAAACACTTTGGCTTTAAATCAATCAAATTTTGAACTGAACTCTGCGGTTTGAAACCTGAGAGAGTGTCTAGTAAGTAGGTCTATTAATAATCAATTTTATAGCGAAGAGATTTATTTTTAGGCAGTCAAAATTTTCAAGTACCATATGATCTTTTAAAATGAATTTGGTTAATATTTTTCAGACCTGATGTTTAGGCATATTTGTAATGTTTGTACATGTCCAAACTTACACTTAAATATGATTTAGATACATTTGTGTTTTTAATACCTAGTCCACATGAGTGTGTTTTTTCCCATTGATTACGATCGTGTTACAATCGTACTACAAAATTAGTATCGTGTATCCGCTCAATGTTGTCGGCATACTACAATCATGTCATCATTCAGGAATGATGAAAATTTTAATCATTGGGCCGGTTTGTCGCATGATTCAGGGCTTGAGCTTTGGAAATAACAGGAGTGCTACAAATCGCACTTCTGGTAATGTTAAGCCGGGCGTGCTGTTAAATAGAACTCGGTAAGAAGTTTAGGAATTGAGGTGTGCTGCGATCGCATCACCATACGGAAGTACATATGGGCACGGAAAGCTTAACCTGTCAAGGTCCCCCCCCCCCGGTGGTGCTGCGTTATCACCATTCGAGCGCTCGAGGGGTTGGGGGTTCAAAACCGCCCTTGAAAAAAAAAATTCTCTTCATCTTCTGCCTTCCTCGCTTCCGTTCCTTGCCCTCTGCCAAAAAGCCACCAGTAAGTTAAGGTTAACCTCTACTTACACCTTTACATCAGAGACCCTAGAAAACAAGGTCTCTATTTTCACAGAAATTGCACCTATGAAGTTGTCACTGTGTTATCATGATTTGACCTTAAGGGTATAGCACATTCCAACTTGATCTACCTACATCCATAAACATGTAATTATTCTGTCCACCGTAGTTGTCATAGTAACCCACGCCATGGAGATTCATGTTGATTGACAGCTTCCCTTCTACTGGTTTGCCATAGGTATACCTGCAAGAAGATGAATAAATAAATAAATAAATGAATCAAATGAAAAAATGAATCGAATGAAGCAAATGAATCAAATGAATAAAATGAGACAAATGAAAAGTTCATATAGACCTCCGCCCATCCTTGACCACAGCTTTATTCACTGTCGTAGCGCATGTTAGAATATGACCATTGCTAGGTCAACTGGATCACTCTTTCTTTGTTACGAACCACTGATCGAAATGATCACAACACTAAGCCTATGGCATATCAAAATTCGGAACAGGTGTATGAGCCAAGGCTTGGAGCAGTAACCAATAGTTACTAACGCGCACTACGACAGTGAATAGGCTAGCTGACAACGAGTTACTAAGCAGAGAGAAATGGAAGCCTACATGATGTAGAGGCCCTTCAACGCATACAGCAAGTGCATGATTTCTGCAGCGCTAGCATGGAGAAGTAGGCATACACATGATATTTATGAAAAGGAGGATTCGCTTGCTTGCATCATTATGTAAATTTTTGCTATGCTCTGTTAACTTCACTTAGTTCACTATGCACATTGAAGTCAGAGGTCTGGGTACCTGCTTTCTGCCCGGTGTTGCTTTTTTCTCATTAATATATTGATAATTTAATATGAAGTCATATCATAATAAAATATTTCCTGTTTAAGAATAATTTATTCATCAAACTAGAATGTCCATTTCAAAAAGAACTAAAACACAAAAAATAATATATAGAAAAATATAAATTAACTGCAATATTTCTGACAGAACTAACACAAGGCATGCAGCCTTTGGATGCATCACGTTTTGAACTTCGGAAATACAAACATCATAATTCAAAAGCTAGGTTCATTCAAAATACACTACATCTAGGTCTTGGGCCCCATTCCAGAAAAATACAACACTAATTTTTTAGATAAAAATATTATCAACTTCTGCCAAATGAAACAGCTCAATCCTAATTACTAATTTAGTACTAACTATTTTGTATTAACTGGCAATGAAAGTTAAATTTCACTACTTTGGCCAAATTTATGAATTAAGGGCCAAAACACGCATTTTTATTAGGTGTTTTTCACATGCTGTGACAATCAAGTCTTCAGTACTAAAACTAATTTTAATTTATGCATTGAATTTTTGACATTCTTATAAACAATTATTTAATTAAAGTAACAAAAAAAATGGAAATTGGTGCAAAATTTCGGTATACACGCGGTACTCAAGATTTTAAATGTTTAGACTTGTTCCAAGTCTTTGATTTTTGTGACTCAATTGTCAGAAAACATGCTGAAAATGCCTGTTTTTGTTTGTTTTTTGCAAGAAATTAGTAAAATAGCTAACTTTTTCTTTTATAATAAATGATGTTCATTTAGTAGAATGAGCTATGTTTCATTTGACAGAACATGATAATATTTGTTTTAATCCCCAACAAATTAGTGCTGTATATTTCTGGAATGGGGAATAGGTTTGCATACAGCCTATGTACTTATACTTTCTGAATTAAAGGGGCACTAAGACATTTTTTTTAATTGCCAAGGGGCATATCTAAGGGGTGCAAAGGATGTGTGTGGACCCCAGGGTATATGCCTATTAAACATGTATTTGAGGGCATTTTGGGGCTATAATTCTTATCACTGTCCAACCAGAGTCTAAGTTTCTAGGTATTTATTACAAAATGTTATTTAAAAAAAATTAGAAAAAGGCTTTAATTTCCAATATTTCTGGGCTTCGTAATTGAGCTGGTTCAAGCCGTCAATTACTTCATGACACAGCTCAGGAAAACAGTTATATCCCCTACATCCTGCATGGCATGTCAAAACACCCTGCATACAATCAGGGATACCCATATTATACTGGAATGTAGGTAATTACACTTTCACACTTACAATGCAAAATTTCTGAAAACTGCCCTTTCTGCACTTACACTGCCCTTTGTACACTGCAAAATTTCTAAAATTCCCCCCCCCCCCCAAAATAAAATGTTAACATTTTAACCAATTGTAGATATTGCAAGTTTATATTTGGGGGGGAAAAGGCTAAAAATTTAGCTTTATACAGTAAGATTAATATGTTACACATCTGTTAGACCTGGTGGCTTGGTACAAGCTTACAATTTATTTCACTGCATAGAGAATGCCTGATATATAATTTTCCACTTTTTGCTATTTTTCCAATAAATAGGTTCAAAAGTGGGAAAAAAATTGACAAAAGGTTCCCTTTTTTTGTGATAAGGCATTTAAAAAGGTTCAAAAGGCAGTTTTTAAGGGTTTAGATAAGAGCTCTTGGTTTAGATCCTCATTTCACAACAAATAGAAGCAGGTCCACATTTTGGAAGTCCCTCCCACCCCTCTCCCCACCCCACCCTCCAAAAATCCTGTGTACAGGCCTGGGCCTCATACAAACCTTGCTGTAACTGTTGCTGTTGCACATTTACTGATGTCTTCTATGTAACTTGGTGGGTTAATCAGTACTTCAAACCTCGGTACAACTGTTAAGATAATAGACAAGAGTATACAAGTTTAGAATCATCACATCAACAATGTACAGCTGCCTGCAGCGTAGATAACAAATTCTTGGAATTAAAGATTTTCGCTACCTGCTTTAATCCCCAAGGTAACGTTTCGCTCATCCTTTCACCATTTTTACAGTAAAGCCAGGTGCGACCCCGGGATCGGTTAAGTGAGGAGACAAGGAAAACACAATTTTTTATGGGCCCAAATATTTCACAAGCCTACAACACAACTACAATGAAGAAGGCTCAGATCTTGAACTGTTTTGGGGGTTATATAAGTCCAGTGGAAGCATGGACAGAAAAATTAAATGGATTTTTTTCCTGCAACATTTTGTAATTGAGCTGATTGGATCAGAAACTAGGGGCCAGGATCGTGATAGTGTGGGGCCACTTTCCCTCCAAGTTCTCCTTTCCTCTCACTCCCTTGGTGCCAACACTAAATAAAGTTTGATCTTCCAAAATACAGGAATGATCATCAGTCATCTAAGATTAATAAGGTCGAATATCATGACTTTTTTCAACAATTTATTTTTCATTCTCATAATGTGCACCAATCACTGAAAGGTTAATTTTAATCTTGGATAATTCCAAAAGATTTTGATAATCCCTGAATAGTGACACACTGATAATATAGACAATTAATAGCGCTATTAATTAATACATAATTAGTCACCTGCCATTTCACTGCACTGTAGCATAGCCAGGACGTTTTTCCAGAGGGGGGGGCAAAGGGGTAATGTGAACTTCAAGGGGCAAAAATAGATGAAAGTGGTCAAAAATAGGCAATAAAGCCCTAACATTCTAAAAATATCATGGTAGGCAACATCCCAAAGGGGGATAGAGGGGAACAAGGTGCCCCACAGGGAGCAGTTGCCTCTTGCCTATAGGACTTGATAGGGAGGGAAGTATGTTCCCGAAGTTAGGTTCTCCCCCAAGTTGAGTTCTCCCCCTTCCCTCCCCTTTGATGCAAACACTAAATAAAGTTTGATTCTCCCAAATTATTCACAAAATACAGGAACGATCATCAGTCATCTATAATACTAATAAGCTCAATTATCATGACTTTTTTTTTCAATAATTTATTTTTCATTCACATACTGTACACCAATCACTGAAAGGTTAATTTTAATCTTGGATAATTCTAAGCGATTTTGATAATCCCTGAATAGTGACACACTGATCATAAAGACAATTAATAGCGCTATTAATTAATACATAATTAGTCATATGCCATTTCACTGCACGGTAGCATAGCCAGGACGTTTTTCCAGGGGGGCAAAGGGGTAAGGGTGACTTTCAAGGGGGGGTATAGGGGGATAGAGGGGAACAAGGTGCCCCACAGGGAGCAGTTGCCTCTTGCCTATAGGACTTGATAGGGAGGGGAAGTATTTTCCCTAAGTTAGGTTCTCCCCTAAGTTAAGTTCTCCCCCTTCCCTCCCCTTTGATGTAAACACTAAATAAAGTTTGATTCTTCCAAATTATTCACAAAATACAGGATCATCAGTCATCTCAGATACTAATAAGGTCAAATATCATGACCTTATTTCAACTTTTTTTTCATGCTCATACTGTACACCTTAAAGACTATAAGTTCATTTTAATCTTGGATAATTCTAAGCGATTTTGATAATCCCTGAATAGTGACACACTGGTCATAAATACAATTAATAGCGCTATTAATTAATACATAATTAGTCATATGCCACTTCAATACATGTATCATCTCTTTTTGGACCTTGTTACCATCAGCAGACTATTATCTACATTTTGAAGAGCTTAGTTGTAAAAGCCTTAACATCCACTTCTGGGTGAAATTGAGTTATCGGCATGACATTATAGTAAGCACCGGAGGAAAACGCGATCGCGGTTTTTATGGCCGTAATTATGCGTTTTTTGGGTGAAATGCGCTTTTTCAAATTTTTTTTTTTTTTTAATTTTAATTTTTAAGAAGTTATAGACCCTAAATTACTTGTTATTGAAGGTTGTAACCTCGGAAATTCTGCTACTTTTAACATAAAAAAAAAAAGATTTAAAAATTCTGAGATTTTTGTTCAAAGCTGGATAAAGTTGTACATTTTAATTACTGTTACTTCTATTGAACAGCCAGGGACATATTGAATTAACATGCATTGCTAGCTGTTCAATAGAAGCAAAGTAATTAAAATGTACAAATTTATCCAGTTTTGAAAAAAAATCTCAGAATTTTTAAATCTTTTTTTTTTTTTTTTTATGTAGCAGTATTTCGGAGGTGCCAACCTTCAATAACAAGTAATTTAGGGTCTACAACTTCTAAAAAAAATTAAAAATTAAAAAAATTTCGGGAAATCGCGTTTTTTTGCGTTTTTGAATATCGTGGTGCGTTTTTGGCTTCCAAAATCGCGTTTTTTATCCGGTGCTTACATTATAGTGTTATAGTTGTTGACCTTCATACCACCTTCCCTTCCGGAGATATCATATATTTCCCGTTTGGGAAATCTTAGGGAATTTCCGGAAATCTGAACTTAAAATGAATGAATACCCTCTATGGAAAACATGACCTGAATCTCCCACACAGGGGGTGAAAATTTCAAATGGAGTCACCCATTGGGGTAACCCAACTGAAAGTAACACAGCTGTGTGGAAGATTAAGTTCATATCTTCCATAGGGGGTGAATGCAGTTCAAATGGAACAGCCCAAAGTGGCCAGAGCCTGTAAGTACAAGTATGTGCAAGTTGGTCCCAAATCATGCCTTTTTCACGTGATACCATGGCTGTGATGGGATGGGTGGGGGACTTTCCCTTAACAAACTGTTTCCATGAATTATAGCTTATAACATCATGTCACACATCATATTTTGCTTTTGAAATGATAAAATAAGTCAAATCATATGACTATCCCAGCAAACACAAAATGTTTTCACTGACCATTTAAATGTCAGGTTATATAAAAGGGTTACATGCAAAAACATTTTAATTAGTTTTGAAAACTTGCTTTAACTTTCTAATGTTATATAAGTGTTGACAATGTATTTTGCAAAATTGTTTGCCAAAAATATTTTACAATAGTATGGCTAAACAATACCTTTATTCTCATTCTTAAACACTGCAATTCAAAATAAATGATTATATTAATCACAAGTACACCAAATTTTAATCAAATTAAATACTACATTTTATTTACAAGGAATCACCTAGGGCTTAGAATCGATTAGTTCTGTTGTTGCTATGCACGTCCGATTGCCTCAAATAGCGAGTATGAGTATCGCGTTGACACACACGCGCTAAAGTGTGTGATATCGTGTCATACCACAAGGGTAAGAACCAATGAGATTGCAAGACATTCTCAAGTGTTTAAGAATCCTTCACATGTTTCACAGATTTCTCAAATCACCTCTAAACAAGGACAGATCCAGGAAGGTAGATCCTGGGGGCTTTCCACACCCCTTAACGGAGCACACCCTTCCAAAATACGGATATCCTATTTACAAATTTAGGCCTAGGTCAAGAAGACTGATAAAAATCACACAAACAAGAGATTTCCACCAATTTTTTGCAAAATATGAAAGAAAATCTATATTGCTTACATTTATCTGATACATACTTTAATAATTCAGGACTAATTTAAAGTTAGTCACCCAGCCTGTCAACTTCCATAAACATGAATTACACATAATGTGACTTTGAAAAGACTAACTGACACCAGCAATAATGGGCTCTTCCACTTGAAATTCATACACCCCTATAGAAGATAATTATGTGATGTTGTATATCGGGATGATTTTTTCACAATTTGGGTTTGTTACGAATTTGTGATGTTATTAATGTTTAAAATATTGTCTGATAGTTTCAGACCAGAATATAACTGCCATCTTGTATTTTTGAGACATTTTTCAAGGTAATTCCTACTCTCAACATTGTCAATAATATTTTTAAAGGCTGATATATATAAATTTCCAATTTTATAATACTATAATTGATCTCAATATCTTCGCTTAGGAATATCTGATTTCATTGGGGAAAACTGCGTTGTGGAGCAAAATATCTCTATATTTAAGATATAAAATTGAAAACCTGCCTCAAAGTATAAAAACAGGGAAAATCTGTTCCAACTGACCAGCAGGGAACTAAAGGATGGATCCAAAAGGATACAACAGTGTCACACTAGCAATGGATAAAATTAAAAACAGGGAAAATATGACACAACATCCAATGGGGGAGTAACACAAAACATATAAACAAAGTTGAAAACCTGACCTTTCGAAAAGACAAAACTTATCTTTTTTAACTTTCGAGGGATCAAATAAGAGACCTGCTCGCTCTGGAGACCAGCAATATAAAAATAAAATAAAATAAATGTAGATATTTATATAGCGCTTTATGCCGTAAACAGCCTCAAAGCACTTTACATTTATTCCGCCGTTATTAGAATATGTCGGAACCACGTTTGCTGCCTACAAATGGCGCAGGGTTCATCAGTACAACGACTGTGACTACCCCTAACAGCTTCCCATTGCACCTGGGTGGGGTGAGGCAAGCGTGACAAAGCGCCTTGCCCAAGGGCGCAACACGGTGGCGGGACGGGGACTCGAACCCACGCACGTCAAGCAAGCTGTCAGATTATGAGTCCAAGGCCGTAACCACTGAGCCACCGTGCCCTCTAATATAGTGGAGACCATCTGCCCCAAAGTGTCTGTTTTTGACATGACACATTACTTACCTGGTAATCTTCCACAGGGTGGGGGTGAATTGAAATTGGGGTTACTTGATTGGGTAAATTCCATTTAAAGTCTACACACCATGTGTACAATTGTGTAGCTCATAGGGATGTATGGATTTTGACTGGAATGGCCTTATAATTGAATACAGGCAACAATTTGGAACTGACAGCCTCTATTAACTCATACAACTCTATTACTCTTTATTTTACAACTATTAACTAGGATTCTTTAAGCTTCCTGAAAACTAACCCTATAATCCTGGGTTAAAACCAACTTAATTGCCGATGAGGGATCAGACACTAATGCTTCAATGACTATCACATACAGGGTAGATATTAAAGGATTTATTGGGTATTTCCCTCAGTCTGGTCAAAAGGGTGGGATTTCTGACTGAGTAAATTTGTTTGTTTGTTTGTTTATTTTACTCTTTTGCTTGTCTTTGTATCAATACTTTGCAAGGTTGTACATATACTATGGAAGTGTGAGTGTGAATATATATATATATATATATATATATTAAACTCCTCAATAAAAGTTTGGAAAGTTTTTTCAAGCATCTGTATCTCAAATTATTTGTGACATATTCATATCGTGTTGCATATCAATGGATAGCTACAATATACTCCCCTTTACAATGACACCCCATTTGAAACAATAAAAATTTTCACGGCTGAGTACACGCTTGTAAATGTAGTGGGTCTCAAAAAGAATTTGCCAAATTGATCATCATTCTGTGCAGCAAGTTGCAATCCCATAACTTCACAATCTAGGACCTAATGCAATCCTTCAAGATGACACCGCTCGGACCCCACATAGCCACGGTAGTCAATGACTACCTACAGAATATGGGAGTAGAGTCAAAATGGCCTGCTATCAGGCCAGACCCGGGGGCCAGACCTCAACCTGATTGAACACTTGTGGGGCCAGCTTGATCGTGCTGTGCGTGCCAGAGAAGCCCATATGCAACCACATTGAATGACCTGCGACGAATCCTTGTTGAAGAATGGAATTCCATCCCACAACGTGTAACCAGGTCGGTGAGCAGCATAAGGGAAGGTGCCTGACTATTGTGGCTACCTGTGTTTTTTCCACCGGCTATTGAGGTTAGTGGCTATCGTTGTTTGAGCACAGAATAATGGTAAATTTGGCAAATTCTTTTTGAGACCCACTACATTTACAAGGCGTGTACTCAGCCGTGAAAATTTTTATTGTTTCAAATGGGGTGTCATTGGAAAGGGGAGTATTGTAGCTATCCATTGATATGCAACACGATATGAATATATCACAAATAATTGGAGATACAGATGCTTGAAAAAACTTTCCAAACTTTTGTTGAGGAGTTTATATACCAGGCTTACCAGCGATAACAAGTAGGGGAGAGTTTATGTGTGGGTGTGGTCACCTCTTGTGGAGGTGTGTCCGCAATTGGGAGTAGTTTTGTAAACACCATCAGAGATATGCACAAGATCACCATGTAACAGTTTTACAAGCAGTGCTGCTCTCTTTTCACTCTTTTACATTCTCTAAATGAAAAAGAGCAAATTTCGAATATTATACATCCACTATAAAAGTCTATAGCGGCCCTGGGAGTGAGCCAGCGAGAAACGTAAAACTTCAATATCCTTTTCATAACAATGATTGAGTCCCTTAAAGTGAGGTGAAGGCTGGGTTACAACATCAGAAACTTTAGCTAGGGGTCATTGCACTATAGGTCATAAACATGACAAATCTCTCTAAACAAATCCGATCAAATTTAGATAAACAACACCAATTCTGATATACAATATGCCCATTCCTAAGCCATGGTTATGACGTGTGTTGGAGGATCAGCTGATGTGATAGCACAAAGTTTGATGGGCACATGTAAAGGTGTTCTCAAGACTAAAATGTTTCCAACTACTCTATAACATACTGCAGAATTCCATCTACAAGCACAATGCTTCTAAATGAGACACCTTCCACCAGTGCCGTCGACAAGGGGGATTAAGAGGGTGCGTTACCCCCGGGCCAGAGGTCGTAGGGGGCCCATAAAAAATCAAGAAAACATACCTGGGCCCATAAAATCAAAGAAGGAGACCTCAGGGGGCCCGTAAATTCATTTTACCCCTGGGCCCATAATGGCTCTCAGCGGTGCGGCACTGCCTTTCACAAAAACATTATTTGGGAGTTTGAGCAACTATATTACTGATACAGGTGGCTGTACAAACATGTATTATTGTAAGACCAATCTATATTGTAATATTTTTTTTTGTGGAGAATGTCTGAATTTAGAGGCATGTATGCTTGTAGATGGAATTTTATGGTTCTACTTATGATGCCTTCCTTTCAAATGCTTTCAAAGTTGGCCACCACAATTTAAAGTTGTTCAAAACCGAGTTTTTCAACACTAAATGACATTTTGGGTATCTTAAGCCCTGCTCGGGTGAAGCATATAGGCCGCATCCTTCTTCATTTTTCAACACTAAACACAACTTGCCACAACATATTCTTAGATGACTGACCCAACCAGGGGTGCATGTGGGTGCTCATATTGTGCTTTTGTGTGGGTGTGTGTGTGGGGGGAGGGGGGTCATTGGTAAAGATCTGCAACTGTGAACCTTGATCTGACTTTTTACCATCTAAATGGGGGACACACCTACCTCCAATCGAGTATGTCCACGGACCACGGTTGTATGAATCAGCCACAATTTAAAACAGTGGGCAATTCGCTGTTTAAACCAAGGTCCGCAGTCTAGTGTGTCCAGTGGACAGTTAATTCCAATGTGTGGGGGTCCATGGTTGGTTGGATATTTTTCGGGTTAAAAATAGTTTAAGGTCCTTACAAGTATGGGCGAGGTGGTGGAATACTATAGGATAGTAGATACGTCATCCAAAAGGCCATTCCTTTGAGGAGAAATTGCCCCACCCCACTCATCCCATGTCAGTCAGAAGGCCGGTACCCATCCATGGATTACATAGCACTCTATCCCCAGCCCCATCCATGCTCAATTCAGCGGCCACCTTTGTGGACCCCTCATAATAAACAACCGGCTTCACACTCCGGTTTCAAGACCTTTTTTATACTCATTAATCATCCTTCTCAAGTATGTAGTACAAAGTTAACAGGGCACACTTAGATAAAGGGTGTTCATCAGGTTCTCAATACTTGACAGCAATTAAAGTGTCCAATGGGCATACCGTGGCTGCTCCTAGGGGGGGGGGGGCTGAAGGAAATTCAATTTGGCGCCCCTTCCTCAACAGCCCAAAAAGGTTGACCCAATTTTTTTTTTTTTTTTTTAAAAAGTGAAGAGCAAAAAAAAAAACAAGAATTATAAGAACTTAGCCCTAAAAGCAACACATTTTGATGTATAGTACAATTTTTTCAAAATCTTTTGATACTAATCAAAAATTTTCCGCCCTTTTTTCTTTACTAACTCTTTTTGACGCCTTCGCTTGCCACCCTTCTTCCGCCACCCCTTCATTTTGGCGCCCCCTGCTGCTTTTATTCCGGGGGGGGGCTGGCACCCCAAAGCCCCTCCCAAAATATGTGCATGCTTTTCCCATCAATGATGTCATACTTAGGAAATCATTGGCAAACCTTTTGAATCACTTTGGAGCTATTTTGGTTTTGCGTGCACACTCCTACAAAAGGTTTCAAAAGAAGAATTCGGCAATTCCAGTTGAAATCCATGACCCTAATGTCTCACATAAGGAGTATGTATAGAGTCACCCATTCAGGTAACTCTTGTTTGAAATTCACATTCCCAATTAGACATTTTTAAAGGTAACAGGCTTAGGAACCAGGGGATGGGGGGCTTAGGGGGCTCAGCCCCTCAATAATTTGGTGCAGGAGCTTGAATACCTTTCACCCCCCCCCCAATATAATTCCAGGTGAAATAAAAATGTCATCATAAACCAGGAAAAGCTATGAAAAATGGGTGTTTTGGACATATTTCACAAAATTTCCCAATTCAGGGGGGGGGGGGGTGGTGCCTTGGGTGCCCCCAGAATGGGTCAATAACAAATCTTTATTTTGTCAGCCCCCCACCCATGTTGAAAATCTTCCTAAGCCACTGGGTATTGTCTTCCACAGCCCCAAAATGGCCCTTGGAGCATCAAACAGTATACCCCTCATGTAACCTTCAAAAGCAGAAAATATAATTTTTTAGTTTTTAGTTTTTCATGGAAAAAGATCAAGTGCTTATCCTGACTGCTATTTAAATCAGGAAGCAGTGACTGCAGTTTCCCTGTGTTTCTCTGGGTATTTCCCAAATTGTCAATGATCAAATACACTTAAAGGGACATTGCATCCTCTTTTTGGAGTATGTTCATTCCATATGTACACAAAAAATGTTTATTTTCAAAATGTCAGTTGATTCGGACCAGGGCCAGATTTACCATAGGGCCAGATGGGCCTGGGCCCAGGGCCCCCAAATTTTGGGGGCCCCCAAAATTGCCCTGTGCAGTATGCATCTTCCATTTTAGCTGAAAAACACCATGTTCTGGGCCAAAATAACATACGAAAATTGCAAAATCATGCGCGCGAAGCGCACACTGGCCTGTTATATAGTAAAATTCAGCTTCAATTTGGGCTAAAATGGTCTAACATTGACATTTTTTCGCGCGCTTCACGCGCAAATGTCCTAATAAAATCTAAAAACTGGGCCACTTGAGTGCACATGCTTTCCTCACAGTGCATTTGGGGCCTCCAAATTTTGGCCTGGCCCAGGGCCCCCAAAAAGGTAAATCCGGCCCTGATTCGGACACTGAATTTGCGAGTTACATGCAATTGCTTGTATGACAGTGCCACATAGGACAATGATGTGTTGAAATTTTCTGTTGACACACATAAAATGCAAATTGGATGATGTCTTTGTCAAACATCCAAATCCAGACTTGTAGTGACTCGACTCGAAATGACTCGACTCGACTCGAGTTTTGGTGACTCGATGACTCGACTCGAGGCAAGGCGACTGGCGACTCGACTCTATTCGAGGGTTGATGACTCGATGACTCGACTCGACTCGAAATTTGATGACTCGACTCGATGACTCGAGGCTTGTGACTCGGAGTCAGTATGGCTGAATCGACTTTTTAAAAATGACTCGAAAATATAAATTATACCTTAATATTTCTAATAATATCTGCATGTATTCTTCCACATATCTCAGTGTGTGAATGATTCTTATATTTTACAAAGTGGGCTCTTACTATACCAGCTGGGAGCCTCTCTCACATCCCTACATACATGTACTTGGTGCATGGAGGTATATTGAAAAGTAGTCTAGCTCCAAACCCTTCCACCTATACAACATTAATTATAGAACTACCAAGTTGAGCATAATTTCAGGACTTGATCAAAACTGTACCCATTAATTGTGTCTGTTACTGTTATGCAAATGAGCAACTGAACTTCCCCATTCATAAAACACACAAGTGAATAGGTCAACTTTCAAGTGGTGTTCAATCAATAAAGTGTCATCAGTCAATCATCACACATCATTGCTGTGCATTGCAGTGTAACTGTTTGTGCACATCAGAATCAGAAAGCAAGATGATGAAAGATGAACCTGGGATTGTGGAATTTGGCTACAAAAGTTATAAGAAAGGGCCAAACAAACATGAAGCAATCTGCAAAGTGTGCAACAGTAGTGCCTCAAACCCAATTGGTGTGACATCCAACTTTTTAATAGACACTCACACTACAGAACCAAACATCCAACTTTGTAAGTTAATTCTTTCTTTGATTACTGTGTACCTTTTGATGTAACTGGTTAATAATTAATATATAATTATTTCATTTTGGATTACCTACACTTAAAAGTACATGTCAATGCCTACATGTTTGCCTTTTATGTAGCTATATTACAAACATTATTACATCAAACAACAAACAATTTACATGGTAACATGAATGGTCTGAGATTCAATCAATCAACATTGTTATACATTTGTACATCATCTTAAAACACATCAATGTTAAAAAAATTGATCAAAGATTATTATTGATCATTGTCAGAAGTGTTTTGAGTTGATTGTCAAAAGTGGTCATCACTCATAAGTACATGTAGGTCAATTGTAGTAGTACACATACTTCAGTTCTTGTTGTTTTACACAATATTGTAAGTAATTGATTTTACATGGTGGTATTTATTCGTAACCTGTAAACAATTTAACACAGGCGTGAGAATTTGCAGGATTTTTTCTGAATTCAAATTTTGTGCTCAAATTTGTTAATTTTCAGGCTGTTTTGAGCTATTTTTGCCCATTCTCATGCCTGTTAATATATAACAATTAATTTTGTGAGGACTTTTTTTTTTTTGCAAATTGTCAAAATCCACCATTTTCTTGGAGACTTAATTTCACAAATCACCATTGTGCTAAATTTTGATATTGATTCAATGATTTTAATACGTAAGCTTAAGAAGTTCAATCTGACTTCCATAATACAATTACCTTTTTAATTTCACCTGTGCTCATTTTTTGTTAGGCCTCACGCAGTCTCTTGTGAATTTAGCCCACTCATGAAATTAAAATCCTTATGTAAAATAAATCCTTTTAGTTCATGGTTTGAAAGTAGGCCCTATGACATTATGGTCTATGCTGGGGGTCTGATGAGTCCCACAGAAAATCTTAGCTTTTTTCTCAAGTCTGTTGTAACCATGGTAACAGTTGTGTGCAGTGTGTTATTTGAGTGTATATCCTCACTATCCTGGCACTACAGTGTAATGTTTTGCAAATACGGTACTTCTAATTTATTTGTGTGTTAAAATGTACATGAATGCTACACACATGTCACTGTAACAGCCTGTGCACACACCCCTACATGTATGCTACATGTCTCATTCACACAATGACTGATCACTTTATTCCCCATCCAAATACACTCCTCTACATGCTGCACACATGAAGAACTACATTGCAATATGTGACTGACTGGTGTGAGCATTTCCACCAGCCACATGTACTTCTTGTGCCCAGGCTTGGGCTTGTGCATCTGAGTCAAATGAATATTAGAGAGGTTCTTACCATATACAGAAATTTGGGATGTATATGAATTTTGAAATATTAATAAAACATGGATATAATTATCCAGATGTGCATAATAAGACTCGAAAGCTAAATCATTGCTAAATATATGTTGAAATTAGTATTGCACAGTCTGGCTGTCCATACTGTACATAGACATAGTTTTTTCACTTGCATCCCAAAATATGCCACCTTTAGGCTAGGTTCACTATGACCACCAATATTTGATCTCTTTTTGTACTTGATTAATTAATTTGTTTACATAGGACCCATACAAGTACTTGAAGTCCCAATTTCCATACCACTACTGGACCAGTACCCGCACTCGAGTCCCAATTTCGCATCTATACTCGTACTCGCACTCCATGGCTCTGTACCCGTACTCAAGCACCCTATTTTGGAATGGACCCAGACTGAATACTCATGGCTAGGGATCCGCACCTGTATCCTTACCCATGACCTGATATCCGTACCCATGGCCTGGGACCCGTACCCGTAAGTACTCGTGGTCCGGGACACGCACCCGTACCCATACTCATGGCGGGTCCTAATGGCAATATTACAAGTATGACTGATTACTGATTTCCACAATGCACTGGATTCATAAATTAATATTATGTACTCTCACTGGGATTTTAATTTCAAAAAAGTACAAATTCATGCAAATTGGGCTATCAAGTTGACAGCTGGTATCATGAGCATATAAAACGTGAAGTGACTCGAAATGACTCGACAAAATATATCCGACTCGACTCGACTCGACTCGACTCGACAGAATGGCCTGACTCGACTCGAATCGACTCGACTGAAAACTTCAAATGACTCGACTCGACTCGGACTCGAAGCCTTCATGACTCGACTCGACTCGAGACTCGAGGGCTCGATGACTCGACGGCTCGATGACTCGACTCGACTCGGACTCGACTTTCAGTGACTCGACTACAAGTCTGTCCAAATCTGCGAAAAAGTGTTCTATTCCATTTAAAATCCACACTACCTCTGTGGAAGATTTTGGAAATATCTTCCACAGGTGGAGTATGAATTTCAAATGGAATGAACACATTAGGTGGCTCCATTTGAGTTTCATACACCCTCTGATAAAGATTCACCCTGAATCTTCCAATGAGGGAGGGTGAGTTCCAAATGGAGCTGCTAATGTGTTCATTCCATTTGAAATTCATACTCCCCTATGGAAGATATTTCCAAAATCTGCCACAGGGGTAGTGTGGATTTTAAATGGAATAGCCCTTTTCTATTGACAGGCGGAAATGCAAATTGGATGATGTTTTTTGTCAAATATCCGAATCTGCAAGAAAGTGTACGCACAGAAACATTATATACTAGTAGACCTAGGTTTCTGAGTAAGTTGAGGGGATGAGGGTGTAGATCATAAAGTGCCCCTTTAAAAGAGAAGCATACATTTGATCAAAATAACTTCAAAGGAGAACCTTTAAAATAACAAATACTGTTGAGGATTTATTTTGAAAGACCCTGGTCATGCGTATTTACACTCAAGAAGACTGAAATCTTGGAATTTTGGTGAACTACATGTTAATGTTATCCATGCAGAAACTATTAAAGCAATTTCAATGTCTAAGGACTTCCTTGGATATACATTTTGCATTGTGGGTATTTTATGAATATTGTTTACACCCAGTCATATGGTTATCATGTTCAGAGAGTAATGGCTGATTGTACCTTTAATTTGAATACATGCCAAGGCTGGATCCAGGATTATAAGTTAGGGGCCATAAAATCTTTTTTTCTTCTCTTCTTCTTCCTCCTTTCTTTCCCTTTCTCCTTTTTATCACCTTCATTTTCAGACACTATATAGGGTGTGCACCACACTTGCTCAGCTCCTAGTCGTACCCAGTTATTAGTTTGCACACCACCATTGCAAAATTCCAGTGCATCCAGACATAGGAATGGATACATTACTGCAAACTCATTTTGTTGGCCGCCCCACAATTTATTTACAGAACTAGAGCGGTTACCGCACCATAGCTGAACCATGGGGCTTTGGCAGTATGTTGTGGTACATGTATATATATCACCCCTTTATGACCCTTAATGACCTTAAATGAATATTAAATTATTTTAAACATGTTTAAAATGTCATAAGGATCATTGCATTTAAATTTCAGCGCAATTGGAGCATTTTGAAAACTTGACCTTTGACCCCTTTATGACCCCTTAATGACCTTAAATGAATATTAAATTATTTTAAACATGTTTAGAATGTCATAAGGATCATTGCATTTAAATTTCAGCTCAATTGAACCATTTTGAAAATTTGACCTTTGACCCCTTTATTGACCCCTTAATGACCTTAAATGAATTTTAAAATATTTTAAACATGTTTAGAATGTCTTAAAGATCATTGCATTTAAATATCAGCTCAATTAGAGCATTTTTGGAAACTTGACCTTTGACCCCTTTATGACCCCTTAATGACCTTCAATGAATATTAAAATATTTTAAACATGTTTAGAATGTCACGCATTTAAATTTCAGCACAATTGAACCATTTTGAAAATTTGACCTTTGACCCCTTTATTGACCCCTTAATGACCTTAAATGAATTTTAAAATATTTTAAACATGTTTAGAATGTCTTAAAGATCATTGCATTTAAATATCAGCTCAATTAGAGCATTTTTGGAAACTTGACCTTAGACCCCTTTATGACCCCTTAATGACCTTCAATGAATATTAAAATATTTTTAACATGTTTAGAATGTCATAAGGATCATTGCATATAAATTTCAGCTTAATTGGAGCATTTTTGGTTAAAATGACCTTTTTTGACCCCTTGGATGACCTCTGACGTTAGGAAATATTTTTATCATATTCTTTACTTCTTTCTCTTTCATTTGACACCACTTGGGGTTCATACCTTCGTGGCATTTAAAGATATGTCCATTTTAGACCAAATGGTTGGTAAGTAAGTAAGTAAGTAAGTAAGGGACATACACTAATATAGGCTGATAACATTACAAAAAAAAAAAAAAAGTTTAATGAGATTATTAATGGTATCTGCACACAAACAGATAGATCGCTGTTTTTATGTAATTCACCAAGTGTTGCCAAAACCTACCAGTGTCAAGGTACAGAAATTTGCCAGACATGACGCTGCTATACACTGTTAGAAAAAAAAAGGTTCTAGGGATTCTACATAATTATCTAGGTTCTTGGGTTCTATGGAAATTGCAAGAACCCCAAATTGTTCTTTCTGGTCTTTACAGATCCTTTTTATATCTAGTATGGTTCATCCTAGCCTTTGCAGTACTATTCAGTTCTTTGTATAACTTTTAAAAGGTTCTACAATTACATGACACCTTAAGAACCTGTTAAGGGATCTAAAATGAGCGTTTATTGCGTTTCGACAGTATTTTTTTTTTCTCTTTTCCACTGAGCACATACTTCGGTGCCAGTGCTTTACCACGCATGTAAGTACATGTACTGTATCTTATTTGATTTTTAAAGACTGGTTTTCAGATAACATGATTTTTTGAGTATGCTCTTGTATTTTGTTTAAGTTTAAAATGTAGTAACACTTTGTAATTAATGCTGCGTTTGTAATTCTTTGTGATTTTTTGTGATTTTTCTTAATTGTTCTTTTGTATATAAAAACAAAAAATAAAAGCGTTTCGACAGTATTTTTTGTGGGACATGAGAACACCTCAGACCTATCGAATTGCATTCTGAATGAAGCATGTCTTTCTGATATCAAATAATTTTCATTTTTGAAAATCACAATATAATACAAATTTTATGACAAATTATAAAAATTGATATTTTTCAAATTTTGATATATAACAGTCCTCGAAGTAAATTATATAAATCTAATGATATATTCTTAAAGTGTATGTAGCAGGGAGGAAAAGTCGACGGTCAATTGAAAATTTTGACCTTTCATATTGAAGATATGGATTTTTTCCTAAAAAGACCTAATTTTTTTTTGGTGTTTTGGGAAAAAAATCCATATCTTCAATACTGAAAAGGTCAAAATTTTCAATTGATCGTCGGCTTTTCATCCCACCTACATACACTTTAAGTATAAATCATCAGATTTATAAAGTTTACTTCAAGTACTGTCAAATATCAAAAATATCAATTTTTAATGATTTGCCATAAAATGTGCATTAAATTGCGAATTTCAAAAAATCAAAATTATTTGATATCAGAATGACATTCTTCGTATTCAGAATGCATTTCGATATGTCTGATGTGCTCTAATGTCCCACAATAAATACTGTCCAAACGTTCATACCCCAGCCCTTAAGGTTCTACTTGGAACCTAACTACAGTTCTAAGAGAATATGAATCTTAATAAGTAGCCAACTTTTTAAAGCATCATATCTAGGCACTTAGATATCATCCAATCATCCAAATACCACATTTCAAAGAGACAAAACTTTTTTTTTTCAAAGTACCAACTCTATAGCAAGTGTAGAGACCAAAGCTGTTAATATTTTGTATAAAATGGCTTTAATTTGCAATTAAGACTAAGAGCTGGTCTCGTAACTTACTATAAACTTGGTACCTTAAAAAAGAATAGTTTAGACTTTTCGAAACATATTTTTAACTTTGTGCATTTCACATTTTTGCTGTTTTTTAATTCACCCTTTGTTAGTGTTCTTTTTTGAGATAGCTCTTTGATATTTAGAGAAAACATCATTATGTTGAAGCCCAGGGCCGCATTTAGGGTTAACCCCTGAGCACTACCTGCCGATCTAACATTGCCTCTGATTGGTCAATTACATGATATCTTCATTTTAATCACCAATCAGAATAGAGCTTTGCAAATAATTCACCCCCCTTTTTTTTTTCGTAGTGAAATTATTCTAACAATGTAGCTGATTGAACCAATTGATAATGAAAACTTCTTTTTGGCTATTCGGCAGGTAATTCTCATGGGGTTAACGAGCATGGGTATAGCACTTTTATATTCAAGTGACCCCACCCCACCAAGGAGCCCAATTTTGCGACGTAGCAACACTGAATTCAATATCTGTAATTAATGACACTTTTGTATACAAGTATACAATTGAGTCTATTTTTAGCTTTATAACATCACAATGATACTTTGGAGCAAACTTGATACTTCCGTTTTGTTTACTTGAACAGCTACAAATACAATAAGTGATTTCGGATAATTAACTTTTTTCCAGCAGTTTGAGTCGTTAGAGTGCCAAGACCTAACAAGACTATTCCAGTTGAAATCTTTACACCCCTATGGAAGACATGACCTTAATCTTCCACACAGGGGTGTGAATTTCAAATGGGATTGCCTGAATGGGTGAATTCATTTGAAATCTACACTGATGAACACAACTGGTACCTTAATTCTTTGGCTTACTGTAGTGTATATGCATAGGCCTACTCTAAAGTTACATTTAAAAACTATATATATTTGGGATGGATAAAATATTGGCCCCTTTATAACTCATTTGAGTAAAATGGGTTGTAGATTGAGCAAGCTTTTACAAATCACTGTTCATTCTAAAGAGAGCAAAATCTGATGTCCATTTTTAACAATTTGAGATATAGGCAAATGTGACTGGTCAAATAAAGAAAATGTAGAAAAAAAATCTTTTGACCATCGTTTAAAAAAAAGTAGGCCCTTGGGTGTAAATTTAAAACAAGCATGACTTTAAAAAAAGATTTGAAAATTACATTTATCAGGTTCTTACATCTGAACTGTTCACTTGTTCTGAATTGGAAAACAATAGGCCTACCGTACTTCCTAACCAGGTCAATATGCCTTTTATAATCACAAAGTCTTTAATGCTTTGCATGCTTGCCATAGGCTATGTTTGGAGATATTTTCTCAAATTTTAAGTCCTATCTCAAGAGCCACTGGACCAATACTAGGCTTGTTTGTACTCATTGTAATGCATTTTTCATGCCATTTCCAAATATGGTCATGAAAATTTACAATTATGAAATTTTCGAATTTTTATAGAAAATTTGGATCTTGTCGCGTCTGCAATCGACACCTGTTTGGCTAAGTGAACCTGCAGCTATGCTCCCTATGCATGGTGCGATATTGAACCAGCTACACACAGCACAATGGTGATCTAACTGTGATAATGATCTATAACAGGAAAATCATGGGGTACAATTGTTCAATCAAACTTTTAATCTAAATCGGCAATTTGTAAATGTAGCCTTACACTACAAAACTATAACCAAATGAATAACTGTTATTGTGTGTCGCTTCTGAGTCTTTAAAAACTTGATTGAAAACTTAATCATGATTGCTGTAGTTTCCTGGGTGTATAGTTTAACATCTGACATTGCTACATGTATACATCCAGCATAATAGTGAACAAACTGTGATAATGATCAACAGGTTTGTATTTTAAAAACAAGAAAATCATGGGGCATCAATTAGTGGGTTTTTTTAGCGGGTTCGCCGTCGGACAAGTTTAGTTTTTGTCCGATGGCGAACCCGCTAGTTTAGTTTTGTCCGATGGCGAACCCGCTAGTTTAGTTTTTGTCCGACGGCAAACCCGCTAAAAAACCCACTAATTGATGCCCCATGGCCTATCCCACAATCATGGGGTATAATGGTTCAATCAACCTTTTTTTAAGTCAACATTTTGTATCCTAAACTAAAATAAGGCCTTGCCAACTTTGCTAGATTTGAAAGGCGAGTGGTAAATCACTCGCTAACAAGATGCTGGGCAAGTGGTTGAATCACTGGCCAATATTAGGTATGTTCATAAAATTTTGAAGTTCAATATTTTTAGCTGAAGAATCAAATTACCTAAACAATAAGGGGTCAATCATGTTTCTAGTGCATATACTTTTGAAGTTACAGACAAAAATAGTGTCACCAAATTGACCAAAATTTTGTGTGTGAAATTGTGACAGCAGGCACATGTACAATGTACACTACTGTATGTGACCCCAGATGACCTCCTATTCTTTACTGTAAGAAAGCTGTTTTGGATGGTCTTGATTTACACACAAATTGCTTTTGAGCTAAATCGAGTGTCAACTTGGTGGAACATGGATTGCACTATGTGATAGTTTATGAATCCAGTATCATGCCAGTACCAACATAAGTTAACATCACTAAGGTTTTGGTTGACAAAATTAATTTTTAGTAATTTTTTCCATTGAGCCCCACAGTAAAGCCATTTTTAGACTGTACAGGCACATTCCACTTCCCTATGGACGAATAGCGCCACCTATAGTGTGTGATATGAGCCTGACTACCAATATGTAGTGGTTGAATCAATCTGTAAGTGTGAAAGATCATTCGTACCAATGAGACACTTATGCACAGTTGAAGTCCTCTCATTTTCCAGGGTTAAGGGCTGGGGTATGAACGTTTGGACAGTATTTATTTTAGGACATTAGAGCACATCAGACATATCGAATTGCATTCTGAATACGAAGAATGTCATTCTGATATCAAATAATTTTGTTTTTTAGAAATTCGCAATTTAATACCATTTTATGGCAAATCATTAAAAATGATATTTTTGATATTTAACAGCACTTGAAGTAAACTTTATAAATCTGATGATTTATACTTAAAGTGTATGTAGGTGGGATGAAAAGCCGACGATCAATTGAAAATTTTGACCTTTCGTATTGAAGATATGGATTTTTTTTCCCAAAACACAAAAAAAATTAGGTCTTTTTTGGGAAAAAAATCCATATCTTCAATATGAAAGGTCAAAATTTTCAATTGACCATCGGCTTTTCCTCCCTGCTACATACACTTTAAGAATATATCATTAGATTTATATAATTTACTTCGAGGACTGTTATATATCAAAATTTGAAAAATATCAAATTTTTATAATTTGTCATAAAATTTGTATTATATTGTGATTTAAAAAAATGAAAATTATTTGATATCAGAAAGACATGCTTCAGATTCAGAATGCAATTCGATAGGTCTGAGGTGCTCTCATGTCCCACAAAAAATACTGTCTAAACGCAATAAACGCTCATTTTGGATCCCATAAGGCTAATTTATTATACGATAAATCTAATACATGTATATTGGATTCAATTTTGGGAGATTTGCAGCGAGTAATATTTAGTGTCTATGGTGAGTTGAAAATTGCTCACTAGAAATTGAGTTGGGCGAGCGGTGGTGAGCGAGAGCTTGTTTCAAACAGTAAGACCTGTAAATATGGTCATTGTGTAAAACAAACTAGTCTACAGACTTGATCACTTTAAATTGATTAATTGCAACTCCATCACATATTTAACATTTTGTTTATATCATTAAACACCAGCTTGGGGGGGGCAAGCCTGTATGGGGCGGGGCCCAAATCCACCAAATTTCCCTGCACTTGGGGGGGGGCCAAATAGACAATTTTTGCCAGCCTTAGGCCTATTGATAATAAATGCATGGTATTGCATATCGTATGGATTCCCCATCTCTCTGCCCCTCCTCTCCCTCTCTCCTCTCTTTTTTCCTCTTTCTTCTTCCTTTCTCCTCTTTATTCCTTGCACTAGGGGGCGGGCCCCAAATAGGCAATTTTGCCAGGGGGGAAATTACCCCCTGCCCCCTCCGGCAGCTACGCCATTGCCTGGGGGCTCAAAGGGGCTTTCAGTGTTATGCGGGAGGCTTAATGGATAAAATTGCCCCAAACGGCTGCTTTTACATGATTTTTTAACAAAGTGCGGGGGGCTAATCAAGAAATTTGAAGTTAAAACTAAAACTCTCATGGTGCTTCCCACATAAGCATCCTTTGACCTCTACTGGGCCTCTAGACCCAACCAGGGGATCACACTGAGATGCCTTCTCACTTTGTTTGCCCCCCCCCTCCTTAACTCACTAATAGCGTGTTTCTACTGAGCAGACGGTTGCGGGTTAATTCGAGTGAATTCGGGGTGATGCGAGGAATACGCGGTAACGGCCCCAGCAGAAACAGATCGGGTGAAGGTTAATGCGCGGTAATGCGAGTGAATCCGTCAACCACCTATTGAGGTGGTTAATAGTGGTTAATACGTGGTAACGTTCGCAGTAGAAACAGTACGGGTGACGATTTTGCGGGTGACACCGGAAGTTAGCCTATCACAATACAGTGTGAGCATTCAAAATTTGACCTTGAAAGGTCACAAAAACTATTTGCTGGACTTCCGCCTTCCCCACTAAATATGTGGGTAGTGAATTGTTACCCTGCATTAACAGCGCAGTAGAAACGACCCAGTGAATGCGAGAGGATTGAAATGCGGGTGAAGGTGAATTCGCGGTAATGCGAGGTGCTCAGTATAAACACGCTGTAACACTCCTAAATACTACCAAATACTACATTCACTGTGCATGCAGTGCCCTGCATGATG
The DNA here is from genome assembly GCF_039555335.1 of Amphiura filiformis. Classification (NCBI taxonomy): domain Eukaryota; kingdom Metazoa; phylum Echinodermata; class Ophiuroidea; order Amphilepidida; family Amphiuridae; genus Amphiura; species Amphiura filiformis. The sequence continues at coordinate 19,578,861 of NC_092647.1, read as the reverse complement.
CAATGACACAATCACCCAAAGTGGTATGTTGGGCCAGTGAAACCCCTGTGGCTACCGTTCACTGACCTAGTGCTTGGAACATGAGGGATCTTGGGTTCGAATCCGGACAAAAACAAGCAACTATTTGTTATCTTCTCTCATCATTCTTTCCTTTCCATTCGCCAAAAAGCACATAGGGCATTAGGGTTAAGGATAGTGGGGCTTTTTGGATTCACACTGGTTTTAAAGCAGCACTAGTACTTCACACATTTATCTAATTGTAAGTGCTTCACCTTTATACAATATTATTATTGATGTACTTACCATACTTTTTGACTTCAAAGGTTTTGTTATATAACCGAGTTCCAATTTGTGCAAATATTGTCCACTCTCCTAATACAGGCTGATCTGATAATGGGAAGGTGATGTTCATTATACCTGGAAAAAAAATGAACACACTTTTAGTGTATGTCCGTAAATCATTTAAAGTGGACCAAATATACAGCGCACAAAAATAAATAATGCACCATTTCCTATAAGACTCTCTTGGCAAAATTGGACTAAGAGGGATTAGGTGAAGCGAGGTCGGCTTATCTGCTCGTTTTCTGTAGACAAGGGGCAGTCTTCAGTGAACGGCTCTTTTCAGAGCCACCAAAACCTTCAAATTTAGCTGATAGGCGAGATCTGCTTGTTCTCTGTTGACAAGGGACAGCAGAGCCGTAGCAATTTTGTAAAATGTGGGGCGGACATGACAAATGTGGGGCGGCCAAAATACAAATATATATAAACCAAATTGAAATAAAGATATAAAGAAAAACATAACAAATTTCTCAAAATTGCATACGGCCCTGAGGGACAGTCTTCAGTGAACGGCTCTTTTCAGAGCCATCAGTAGGAGCTAGTAGGCAAGGGATGGCCTACATGTCTCATTCTTAGGTACTTTGTCCTGAAGAAGTCAGAGCTTTTCCTGATGAAAGCTTGACAGTTCTAAACTTGTTCGACGGCGTACCCTCTAAAAACCCACTAATTGCTAACAGGGATTATCAATGATTTTCCAACAAAATAGAACATCCTTGAATTCATAGGTCCCTACTGTTTCAAATTGACAATAAGACAGTTTAGCGCACATTGAATTATCTTCAATTTCTTGAAAATGAGTCAAATTTGGCAAACAGTGTCTTGTGCCTTTATAACAAATGACTAACATGCCCACTTCCCCACACACCTCCCCCTGGCACCCACCCCACCCCCACACCTCCCCACACACCCCACCCTCACAAACATACCCTACACACAAGAAATATTTATACTTACCACAACAAACTGATTTTAAGTTTTTCCAATGGATCATACGTGAACCCTGAGGATCCAAAATATATGCTATCATCTGAAAAGCAAAATAATGGATTTATGTAAGTCTTCATGAAAATATTTGGTGTTGCATTGAATATTGGAATATATACATATATGTCATGTATCATGTCTGGGAAACATGCCACCAGAATTGACTAACTTTTGGAATGTTATTTATTTATTTATTTTTTTAATCACAAGGATAAGGCTTTGCATGGTGCATTAAGCATGTTAAGGGGGTACTACACCCCAGGTCAATTTCGTGCCTATTTTTGCATTTTACTCAAAAATTATAGCGCATTGGTGACAGGTAAGATATGTTTATTATACATTGTAGGGGCAAAGACTACAACTACTGCACTGAAAATTCAGTAACTCAAGGCAAGTAGTTATCGATTTATTGATCAAATATTGGTTTTTCCTAATATTTGACTGTAACTCCACAACTGTTGTCTGTGCTGAAATAAAATGTCCAGTGCAGTAGTTGTAGTCCTTGCCCCTATAATATACATCTTACTTGTCACCAATGCACTATAATTTTTGAGAAAAATGCAAAAATAGGCACAAAATTGGACAGGGGTGTAGTACCCCCTTAAAGGAGTATTTTGTGATCCTAGCATCCTGTTTGTATGACATTTTTCAGTAAATATCCACGAAAAAAGCTTATTCCCAAAATGTCAGTTGATTCAGATTTAGTGTTTGCGAGTTACATGATTATGTGCATTACATTGCTCCATACATCACTGTGTTGTATTTGTAAATTTAATGATATTTTTACTAAACTTGTTAATCTACAAGAAATTTTTTGTACATAAACATTACATTATGTAGCCAGAGATTTCCAGCGGTATAACAATCTGAAAAGTGGAAGATGAGGCTGTGGATTACGAAATGCCCCTTTAACGGTAGGCTTTGAATTGTAGCGTTTCAAAGTAACTTGGTAAAATATTTTGACAAAATATTTTTCATGTGGAATTACTGGCAAACATATGAGATATAATTGATTGAATGTAGTCAATGTACATCTGCAGATTTTACAGATAAATTTGAATTGTCTATAAAAGACCTACCTTATCCTCTCTCGGTCTAAGATCTGGTCCCGTTAAAATAAAATTTATCAGAACTGTGGAGAAAAAAAATCATCACAAAGTAGCTTTCTTACATTGTCATGACTATAAAGAACATGTATTCAGGAAGATACAGGAAGATATGTATACACTAGTGGTACCATAAACATTTAAAAAAAATTTAGGGTTAAAAATGAAAGATATATCTTACTCCTGTATGTTTTACATTTTGAATTTTATGGCTTTTTTCAACTACGAACAATTATACCACCAAAATTTATTAAATATTTTGTACCCGGGGGTGCCAGTTGAACCGTCAATGAAGTCATCACCGACCAAAATTTCGCGGTAAAAGGGTATCTTTTAAGCATAGGTTACGCCCCGCTGGACGCGAAAAGGGTCTCAATTTTGGTGTTTTCTGGAAAAAGGGTACCTTTTTACAATAGATATGTTGGCGTTTTGGGTTCATGAAAAATCAAAGTCCAGCATTTGACGTCAGCCGCTGTTTTCGTTCCTGATTGTAAACAACTTCTTACTTCCGGGTCTGTAAGTGTAATATATTAGTCTTGTGCCCGGTCTTGTACCATGATTAAAACTCGGTGATGTTTGTGCATGCTGCCGAAGCGGGCTGCGTGAGAGGCAGGCGTAGAGACTACTTAATTTTGTACAAGGTACAGATACTGTGTAATCGGAATGGATTACGACATACGTTTGACTGCTGAACCAGATATGACAGGAACCATGCCTTTTGGAAATCGTGAAGTGACATTTGCCAAGAATAGGAAATAAAACTTTTCCACTACAAATAACCTGTTGGTGTATGATCTTCCCAGGATGTACTTGTACTAATTGGATACCAATGAAATGATTGCAGCTTGTTTGTTGTGTATGACCACAATTTTGTGTTAAGGATGATATTCCAGGCTATTTCATATTATAACAGAAATTGTATGTAAAGGGATTGGAAATACACTAGGTAAATATTGCTTTCTACCTTCGTCAGTGAAAAGGGTCATTGGGACATGTAAGGTCAGTGATATGGGTACCTTTCATTGCACCATGGCTGTGGTCAGTGATTTGGGTATCCTTTTTTCATAGCAGGTCAGTGGTAAGGGTTACCTTTCAGCCCTTGGGCATGTCAGTGTTTTGGGTGAAAAATAAAAGTGTCTGGTCAGTGATGACAACATGCAATGGTATATGAGTGGCACCCCCGGGATTTTGTAGAAGTGTTTTAATTCTGTTTTGATGTCTCAAAATATAAAGACATTATTGTAAGGCAAAAATGATGATTTTAGTTATTTAGATACCGCACCGATATTTAGATGATTTGTTGGGAGTGGCTTTTCTTTTCCTAAAATTTTATTCTCTTTTCCTCAATCCTGTTTCTTTCTTTTCTCTTCATATAGGCCAGCATATAAGCTTTAAAGGGCTTGGGTTAAGCATTTTGCTTGAGCCTGGTCCCATCAGGACCCAAGCGTGTATCCACCCACCGACCAGAAAAGAACAGAATTCTTACCTTCTTGCCCTGGTTTGTACACTGGTTTATCAATTTGAATAAATACAGAAGCACTTTTATCAGACACATCTACCATTGTTGAATTTTTGAAATGAAAACCAGTTGCTCCTAGCTCACAATTGCCGCATACTTCCACTTTTGCTCTGCCGTATATATTCCCTGGTACCTTCAAAATAAGATAAAAAAATACTTGAAAGCATGTTGTTACATCTTACAGGTATTACTAATTGCAGCACCAGCAATGGCAGCACCGGGAATTTTTTCAGGGTGGCATTGGGTGGGGGAAAGTGAATTCAAGGGGGGGGGGGGGAATTGACCAATTTTGCACAAAATTACTGCAAAAAGTGTAGTCCGAATAATCAGTCCCAGAACAAAATATTTATTTCTGACATGATCGTGTTCTGGGTCTGAACTGTTTCCATATGAAATCTTGATGGCAAATTGGACAAAAGAAGCACATGGTTCTACTTGACAGCTATTCATGTTATGTGAATCACGCTATTGTGGACCATCTTTCTGAATGTTTGGACAAGCGGAACGGTCTCTTGTCTACCTCTCTGTTTGTAAACAGACGAGGAGGTCGAAATTGTCTTCCTCGCCGAATAGGAAAGACAGAGTAATAGTAGGGTAGGACTACCAATTATCGGACACTTAAGCAATTTGCTCAATATTTAAAAAAATGAAGAATATTTTCCCAACTATAGAACATCCACGTAATGACCAAAGACAGCCCTAAATGTAACATAAAATGTAAATTGATGAGACAAGCCATTATAGATATATGGATTGAAAGCCACATTGAGGCATCTTGCCAGTTATCGGACGCCTATGCCAGTTATCGGACACTACGCAGCCAGTTATCGGACACCCGCAAAACTAACGGCACACATCTATTTTTTCAACTCGACCAAATGCAGTTAAGTTTGTGTCTATTCCTTCATGAATATGGGTTATATTTGGACATTGTCTGATACTTCACGGTGGCATTTTCCCCACCGCAAACCACATTTAGGTACAATGTAGGCCTTATACATTGTAGGCGCATCAACTATTTTAATCATAACATTATAATATAACTTAAACTTAACATCAAACCCTATATGCGTTCTCAACTAAGCTAAAATAAGCTAAAATACACCTAACATAGTGCAACATGTTAATTGACATACAGCGCCGGCTGGCTGGCAACTGTTTATATATGAAGGCCAGAGGGTGTCCGGTAATTGGGCATGCGCAGATTTTACAAGCCAATTATCGAACACTTCATTCAGCCGGAAGCGTTGTTAGCAACCAGTCATGTCAGATGTTGCTGCAGAAACTACACAGTTTTACAAACATAATAATAAAAATATATCGGTTTTAGTAAATTATGAAAAGCTCAAGACCCACACAAATTGGTCATGTCGAATTACGCTACCTCATAAGTAACATGTTTTTAATAATAAAGAGGCATACTCAGTCCATTCACGCTCGTATTTGCGAAATAATAATAAACGGAACCAGCTGCAAGGCAGCCATTTAAATGCAGTAAGTATCTGTTTTTTCATTTGATGCAATATAAATTCATGTTGACTTGAAGAAACAACTCCACATGGTCCAAACCATGTAATCGTCCGATAACTGGCATTGTCCGATAATTGGTAGTCCTACCCTACGGCACTACAAAAAGTGTAAATTTACGTAATTCTAGGTGTTTTGCGTTTGCCTCAAAAGTGGGGGACAAACTGGGGGGGCAAGAAATATATTTGGAGGGGGCAAATTATTGATCCCTTCCCAACTGCATAGTGTGGAGTCAGTTGTTAATAATACCTGCACCCAGTGTTCGAAATAAGCACTTATCCTCTTGTCCTCTTGTCCAAAAATCACTGGGGACAACCATATTGAGATATGTACTTATCCCCTGGACAACCACTATTTGGATTCTTTGCAATCAAAAACACGACATATATATTTTGGGGACCACCAAAATGTTTTGAGGACAAGCAGAATTCATGCTTTAGTTGTCCTCGGGACAATCTCCATATTTTCCTTATTTCGGACTCTGCCTGCACCCCCGGACCAGCACAAAATTAAAGGTTACTCCAAACAGTGGAATCGTAGGTAGGCCTATAATATAATAATAACCCCCCCTTCACCTAGTCCGAATAATTCAGACCCAGAACAAAATATTAATTTCTGACATGATCCTGTTCTGGGTCTGAACTGTTTCCATATGAAATCTTGATGGCAAATTGGACAATAGAAGCACATGGTTCTACGTGACAGCTTTTTAATCCCTATTCATGTTACGTGAATCACGCTATTGTGGACCATCTTTCTGATACTTGAGTGTTTGGACAAGCGGAACGGTCTTTTGTCTACATGTACCTCTCTGTTTGTAAACAAACCAGGAGGTTGAAATCGTCCTCCTCACCGAATACGAAAGTCAGCGTTCCCTTCACCTAGCAAATGTTACTAAGCTTACTTAATTGTGACTTGGTTAGAATGCTTGCCATAACTTCCCGGAGTTTTAGTCCTCAATTTCTTGATTTAGGCTACATGATCCTGATCATATAAATTGGAAAACTCACCCTAAAAGTCTGCAAACAGGTCATCTTTATGGTTTTTTTGCTTGTGTTTTATATTTAGGTCCATCATGAAAAATTAAAGTTTGTGCGAAATTTTGCTAAACAAAGCTCGTAGTACGATTCCAAAAAACTTAGATAGTGCAGGATACTATGTAAAGTCGTGCGCTTTGCATGCTAAGCAAAAATAAGACTTTTTGGAAAAAATAGCAACCTAATTGAATTTTTGACACTTTAGAGAATAAAAAAGACTCGGAATCGGCCAAGTTAAATTTTTATTTTAACACGCAAGTCGCATGATATTTAGACTGAAGAAATAGTGGCCTATAGGCCTATTATATCAAACTGCCCAGCTTCTGAACTGTCCATGATGCAGTCATGTCTACAGTAGAATTCATCTCGACCTTTGCAGGACTTAAACCCCATTAAAAGCTATTAAACCAAGATAACACTCATTGAAACAGCTCAACTGATTAAATCGGATCTGTTGTGCACATGTGTCTGTTTTACATGTGCGAAATCGCAATAAAGCTGGTATTATAGCTTCAGTTGGGTAACCGATTATAAAGGAAACGAAAGGAAACAATGGTATATGGACCTTTGTTCACGAAATGAGACAATGGCCTGCTTTTTTGTTCACGAAATGAGACAATGGCCTGCTTTTTGTTAACCAGCATTCTTGAAAATGAGCAACATAATGATTGTTGACTTAACACGGTTTGGAAATAATTTCTTCATATTTTTGGTGTTATCTGTCGTTTACATATCCTTCCTAAAACACAAAAGTGCGACCCTCTCCAAACACCTAAATTAGCTAAAAATTTAGGACATGTTACAAAACTATACTTTCTAGAATTTCATAGAATAGATTAAATGTAGCTTGTACCGTTTTTTTTGTGGCATCCTTCAGAACGGAGCGGTCCGTTACCAATATAGCTCAATATTTTTGGTCAAATCTCCATTCAATTTTTTTTTTTTTAACACGGGGAGTTGGCTAGCTATGAGCTAGCTATGCTTTGCCCTCACTCATATTCTACGAAAGTGCGACCCCTTCTGAACATCTAACCTAGCTGTAATGTTAGGTCATGTTAGAGAAATATATTTGCTAGAAGTTTGGAGAATAGTTTAAATATTGGCCGGTTATTTTTCACACAGTGATGTTAACTAGGCAATGCCCATATACCTATAACATACACTGTTTGTAGAGGTCACGCGTCAATGGTGAGAGCACTGTGTATTGTGTATAGGAAAACGGACAGTAACTGCAGTATGCTGAAAAAGTTCTCGGCTTTCTCGTACTCCACTACGCCACTGGTCCACAGGCATTTTGAAACAAATGTATGAAAATTTAGAATATGATAATATTAAAGAGCCTACTTCTCTGCTATGATGAATATTAAAATGATAAACAAAAATAATAAACTTACCTGTATTGTTAGAAAACCCTTTCCTGAAATAAATAAATAAAATACACAAAGTCAAATTTGACTAAAAACATAAAAAAAACATTCTTGTAAAAATTGACGTTATTTTGTTGTAGATAGTTGTTGCTGTCTAGTTGTTGGTGTCACTTTATGGACTAATAGGCCAATCAGGAAACAAATTTGAAACTTGGCTTAATGGGGTACTACACCCCTGGCCAATTGTGTGCCTATTTTTGCATTTTTCTCAAAAAATAAAGCGCATTGGTGTGAAGTAAGATATGTATATTATAGGGGCAAGGACTACAACTACTACTGCACTGGAAATTCAGCAACTCAAGGCAAGTAGTTACCGTATTGATTTATTGATCAAATATTGGTATTTCCTCATTTTTGACGGTACCTCCACAACTGTTGTCTGTGTTGAAATAACATTTCCAATGCAGTAGTTGTAGTCCTTACCCCTATAATTATTTTACTTGTCACGAATGTGCTATATTTTTGACAAAAATGCAAAAATAGGCACAAAATCGTGCAGGGGTGTAGTGAAGAGATTTATACCCGGATTTATACTGGGAATAGACATCAAAAGTAGATTTAAAACGGGTCAACAACAAGTTTTGAACCAAATTATTTCAGAGAAACATAATTTTATTATTCAGTCGGCCAATTAACCTCATTCACTGTAAGCTACAGTCAGTATAGACCTATTTAAGCTTATTTACACCGCTGATGACGGAGAATGGTTTCTCTGAAATATTTGGTTCAAAAAGTGAGTATTATTGCCCAGCAAACACAAAACGTTTTACAGCAAACACACATGATCTTAAAACGTTTTACAGCAAACGCATGGGTAGGCTTATATAAAGGTTAAAACGTTTTAATAGCATTCAAAAACACATTTGAAAACTTGAGGCAAAACACTACATGTAAATAGTGGTAAAATAGTTTTTCAAACAAAATGATTTAAATACGTTTTCGTGACCTTTATAGGCCTATAGCCCGACATTTAAATACGTTTAAGCCTATAACGTTTTAAGATCATGTGTGTTTGCTGGGTGCCCGTTTAAAATCTACATCTGAAACTTGGCTCGTTATTATCTGATAAATGAGTCAGTATAGGTTTAGTTTTAATGACTAATTAAAGGGGAGAAACGAAAAAAGATAACTTATTTCATACCAAAAATATATTTTTCCGTCTCTGTCACAACTTCATCTCTCCACAATAACCTGACTTGGACCTTGATGTCTTGAGTAGGTTCAAATATTGTCACACTTATACGCTCTTCTGTGTTAGGACGAATCATCAACGGATGGGTTACTAAGTAACCACTGAAAATAGGAAAATGAAGGTTTCAATATTATTATCAATAGCCTTTACATGTATATAGGTCTAGGTACATACATGCAGATTTATACTATAGTATGACACACTCAGTTGATACCACCCTCCCTCCCTGTCGCCCTCCCACCCTATCCATCTCCCTCCCCCTCCCTCCCTCCCAATCAGTCATGCAATCGTGCAAATTATCTCTTTCTAACAAATATATAGCATTATTTTTTTTTTAAATCAAAATTCGCATTATATGAAAAGCAACGTGAGTTTCGGTCCCAGCCGGTTTGTGCTCCTTCGTCACGGTTTGTGCTCCTTCGTCACTAAACAGTGACGGAGGAACACAAACCGGCTGGGACCGAGACAACGTGAATCTCAGCTCAAAATGTCTTGTGGATGAGATATGGCCGATTGAAATATTTCAATATCTTAACGATTGATGATAGGATTCAATCTAAATAGATAATATCGAGAATATCTTAGACGCTGGCAGTGGTGTAGCTAGGGGTTGTGGCGCCCAGGACTAAGGATACATAATGCCCCCCTCCCCCATTCTTGAAGCAATTGCGCGCAGAGCGCGAGAAATTTTGGCCTGCTACTATATTAATTTTGGTGGGAGGGGCGCTGAATTGGTCAATTTGGCCCCCCCCTAAGGTTGGCGCCCTGCCCCCCCCCAGTTACGCCACTGTTTGTCACCGTCGGGACAGGCCGGACAGCCAAGCATGATTATTCTGGTCAAAGTGAGTCAATCTCACTCACAGTATTCTTTCATCTGAGCACATCAGAGCCTGATAACGGAGTGTCTTGTGCTTCTTTTTTTAAGATGGCGAAACGTGAGGGGCTAAGGTAAGCACCGTTACACTTTCGAGCAACTACAGGAAACATATGTTTCCTTCATATTCTCAACTTTGGTCACTTTCCAATATTTCTGAGCTCATTTTCAACTTTCCAGTGACGTGTTTGTGAATCTATACTCCTGTGCAAATTATTAAGTTACATGCCTATCGCAAGTCCGCAACTCATCAAGGGATTTGTGGTTTTGTGGCTTCACATTCAATGGTATATCCCCAAACTGTCAAAATGTATGATTGTCACTTTTAAAATTTATGTATACTATTGCCAGCTTCGGGTTCATGTTTAGGCCTAATTTTATTATCAAGGTATAGGCCTATATATGTCCTATACACTCTAAGAAATAAAGGTTCTAAATAGAACCTTTTTTGACTTCTCAGGAGAACCCTCCCTCTTGAACCTCTTAAAAAGGTTCTTTAAAGACTCGACCGAAAATGGTTCTGTATCACATTGTTGGGGCCATGCATTTTCGACGGTTTTGGAACCATTTTTGGTTTGGTTCTTTAGAGAACCTCTAAGGGTTCTCCTGAGAGGAGAACTTTAGTTAGAACCTTTATTTCTTAGAGTGTACAGGCACTATATTATATCAGCGCTCCCCGGAAAAGCGTTTAAACATATCAAAGGATGGACCAAAAGTGAAGGATAAGATCTATATTTTTTTGTAAACATAATTTTTGACACAAATGAAAAAAAAATGGCCTTATGCAATGCTGAAAGAATATGAAGCGAAGTGGAGGCACCAGGGGTTCCCAATCTCGAAGTAAAACCCCCACCACACCGAGTCAAAATAAAAAGTCCCAAAAGGTAGTCCAAATAAAGCTGAATTTATACTCAACCGAACGATTGGTATATTGCTCAGCGATGTAGTAGAAATTCAGCATTATAATTCAGAAAAGTTTCCTCTTTAATTCCAATTCCCTCCCCTTCCCCCATCGATGTCATCATTTCGGATTGAATTAGGTGAAAAATGTTTCTATATGACGCGATCCTATTCCGAATAATTACATGCACAGATGAAACGTAGCTTAGGTCTATATGTTTTTATACCGATTTCAGGAAATTACTTTAAATTCAAACTCCCAAGCGTCAAAATTACGTCATAGATTTTGAAGTTCTTTCCAAATTCCCAGAAATAACACCACTGCACTTCAAAACCGCGTCCTGAAATAGCTAGCATTATTTTTGCTCTGTTATCTTTAAATTATTGTCAAGTCAAACTTTGGTCATTTCATATAAGGTGACTGACTATTATCAAAATGACAATGTGGTTCAAAAAGGTCACGACAAGAGAAAAGTTTAAAAATCAGGTGATACCTTATAATTATCAGACCTACATTTTTCGGGGTTGGCATGATTTAAATCAAATTTTTTTTTTCTTAATCACTTATTTAAATCAACTTTTTAATTTTGGACCATGTTTGATAAATTTAAGTTAATTTCTCTCAGGCTACATTATAGAATGTTTTACTTCAATCTTAATGCTTCTACAACTTTGGGATGCAATTAAAATACTAGTACCTCTAGGATGTCATTTTATCTATTGCTATAAAAATTCATCTTCAAGATGCCGAATTCAACAAGATTTTACCAAATTTTTTCTTTGAAATTTTCAAACATGTTTTGATTTTTTGTAAATAGTATGGCACATAGACCTGTGTTTAGCATGCCACTGGTGTCTTTTGACTTTATCATGGGGTATAGCAGTTGTTGGAATAAAAAAAAATCAGCCAAAATCGATTTAAACTTTTTAGAAATCCGATTTAGGTCTAAATAAATAAAATAATATCGCCAACCCTGACATTTGCATGCTTTTGACAAAATCCTCAATTTGTGATTCTTATTTTCACTCTCATTGAAAGGTGCGTTTGTAAAGACCAGCAAACGAGGACACGCACGCAAAAATAGCAGACCAACTGAGGACTCTTGAAAGTTGCCCCCCCAATCGCCAACCCTGACATTTGCATGCTTTTGACAAAATCCTCAATTTGTGATTCTTATTTTCACTCTCATTGAAAGGTGCGTTTGTAAAGACCAGCAAACGAGGACACGCACGCAAAAATAGCAGACCAACTGAGGACTCTTGAAAGTTGCCCCCCCAATCGCCAACCCTGACATTTGCATGCTTTTGACAAAATCCTCAATTTGTGATTCTTATTTTCACTCTCATTGAAAGGTGCGTTTGTAAAGACCAGCAAACGAGGACACGCACGCAAAAATAGCAGACCAACTGAGGACTCTTGAAAGTTGCCCCCCAATCGCCAACCCTGACATTTGCATGCTTTTGACAAAATCCTCAATTTGTGATTCTTATTTTCACTCTCATTGAAAGGTGCGTTTGTAAAGACCAGCAAACGAGGGCACGCACGCAAAAGTAGCAGACCAGCTGAGGACTCTTGAAAGTGGCCCCCCCCCCCCAATCGCCAACCCTGACATTTGCATGCTTTTGACAAAATCCTCAATTTGTGATTCTTATTTTCACTCTCATTGAAAGGTGCGTTTGTAAAGACCAGCAAACGAGGACACGCACGCAAAAGTAGCAGACCAACTGAGGACTCTTGAAAGTTGCCCCCCCAATCGCCAACCCTGACATTTACATGCTTTTGACAAAATCCTCAATTTGTGATTCTTATTTTCACTCTCATTGAAAGGTGCGTTTGTAAAGACCAGCAAACGAGGACACGCACGCAAAAATAGCAGACCAACTGAGGACTCTTGAAAGTTGCCCCCCCAATCGCCAACCCTGACATTTGCATGCTTTTGACAAAATCCTCAATTTGTGATTCTTATTTTCACTCTCATTGAAAGGTGCGTTTGTAAAGACCAGCAAACGAGGACACGCACGCAAAAGTAGCAGACCAACTGAGGACTCTTGAAAGTTGCCCCCCCAATCGCCAACCCTGACATTTACATGCTTTTGACAAAATCCTCAATTTGTGATTCTTATTTTCACTCTCATTGAAAGGTGCGTTTGTAAAGACCAGCAAACGAGGACACGCACGCAAAAATAGCAGACCAACTGAGGACTCTTGAAAGTTGCCCCCCCAATCGCCAACCCTGACATTTGCATGCTTTTGACAAAATCCTCAATTTGTGATTCTTATTTTCACTCTCATTGAAAGGTGCGTTTGTAAAGACCAGCAAACGAGGACACGCACGCAATTCAGACCAACTGAGGACTCTTGAAAGTTGTCTCCCCCCCCTTTACGTACCCTACGCCACTGGAGCAAGGTCCTCTACAATGTAGGTCCTCGTTGCAGGTCACACATCCAATACAACTCATTGAAATAAAGTTTCGCCAATAGAACCCATTTTGCCCTCATGCTCTGGTCGGTAAAAAAGTTCTAGGCTTCGTAGATGACATTTTTCGATATCCATTAACAACTTTTCTGTGACCCAACGTGAGTAAAGGAGACATTTTACGAACTTGACGAGAAAGTGAGGTACTTGCATAATAATGAGATAGACAAATGGACAATCTTCACTAGGTTTTCTAGTTCCAGTGATTAGGCCGTGCATATAAATTAATCGCAAAAAATAAAGAGTTGATTTTAAGATATTTCCATATTTATTATATCAAAAATGTTTCAGTCAGTGTCTGGCGCTGGGTCACATTTTAATTATGTTTTAATTTAAGAAAACAATCCAATTAACCCGTGTCCAAGGGCGGCGACAAGGGGGCAGGGTGCATTACCTCGCACCCCCCAATTACGAAAATTTCAACTTTTGGGGCCCAATTTGTTGATTCCATAACAGTAACACCTTTTCCCAAATGCCACCCCGAAAAAATCTCTGCTTCTGCTTCCGCCAAAGCCCATAAACCAAATCAATTGTGCTCGTAATAAAAATAACAAATATAAACAAAACATAGGCCCCTATAGAAATTGTATATGTTCATGTGACTCATAAGTCATCTATATCGACGATAGACCGATATAGGCCCTATAGTCATGTTGATACTGATTACGTAATTCCACCTTTCCACTTGCATGCAATCAATATAGACATGATCAAGAATCTTCGAAGCTCTTCAAAAGACTTGTAAAAACGGAAAAGAAATTATATATAAACAAACTTACTCATTTGCATTAACCGCAACACTTATATATGAACAAAGGAACAACAGTATCCACTGCCGCAAAGTCCAAAAGTATTCCATTTTGGCTAATAAAAAACTTCCACTAATTTGTCCAACTCCAAGTACTATACAAATTCCACAGATTTTTTTTCACTCTTTTATACAACCAAGTTGTATAAATATACGCTTCAATCTCGAAAGTAACTGCTGAAGAAAGTGTTAATAAAGTGCAAATTAGTGTGAGAAGACAAGTGAAATCTGGCCGACAAATTGCCCAGATATTCACGCCAATTTGACCCGGCTAATTTGCCTGTTGTAAACCCACGAGGGCAGGCACGAGGGCAACACTGTTTTAATTGTGTTTAGATCACAAAATGTTGACAATAGTAAATTACATATTTTCACATTGTTGGTGTAAGTAAAACACTAAATTGCAGCTAGTCGAAACCTCCACAAAAACAAATCAGCTCCAGCAATACAGAATCAGTCACATTTTTGATGAATTTGCTCAAATTGGTAAAATCGTTCACAAAATCGTTACAACGAAGAACAGTGTTTTAGTTCCTTGCCAAAGAGCATGGATGTACACGCGTTGGCAATGTATATCACACAGCACAGTAATTACTTCAATTCCGTTCGCTTTAATAATCTAGCACGGTTCCAATCTGAAGTGTCACCCTCTCTGATATTAAACTCAGTTCAACTTTTACAAATCCCTGGATCTGGTACTGACGTACTGTAAAAACCTACGACTTGATCTTGAAGACTTGCACCATTAGCTTCAATGCAATATTGGAGTAGCACCCTGTGTGTCCGTATGTTATCTCTAGCTGCTGTATAGTAAGCTATAGGCCAGTTGACCTTGGCATTCTAAAAGCTAAACAAGAGTTAGATTAAAATCAGAGATAGGAGTCGAAATCAAATAGTGTACATATTTAAACGTCACTCGTATTGGAGTAATAAAAGATATTTATCTGAAATTCCAGCTTTAGAAATATCTTGGAGAAAAACGCGACTGTTGAACGTGCTTTTTTTTCTCCCAAATTCAACTCGATCCCCCTCGATCCTATTAAAAAATGGCTTGCAGAATTTATAGTCCGAGTGATTGAGGATATCCGTTTTATACAAAACCCTCGAGTACTGACATTTCCCTGGAGCCCACTAATTGGTCTAAACAGTGTCACAAGCAACTCTCTAAAGAATGTGACGTCATTTGACAGGGACACAACTTTTCTGCGGGCGCTATTTGATTAAAACATTATGCTCTGAAATTAAATATACGATGGCGGGTTAATATAGGGTAGCTGCAGGTAATATGGGACAGCAGGTAATATGGGACACCTGTTTTCATTTTAACAAAAAGTAGCTTAGAGAAGGTAAACACTTTAAGTTGATTTGTTAAGTGTTTAGAGACATCAATTGTGCTTCTAGAAATGCAGTTTTGGAGTCTGTGTATCAAACTCTTGGAAATCAATGCTAAAAAGAGTGAAATTGCCCAAAAAATTATGTCGTTTTTTTGGCCTGATATAAACTCAATGACTTCACATTTTATGATTGTGTATCCAAAAACTCTGGTACTGAGGGGGCATTTGTCATTTTTTGTGATCTTTAGGTGATGGGTTAAGCTTATCAGCAGGTAAAATTCCACTGACAAGTGGCACTTTCCTTTTATAAATGATTATTTTCTCTGATTTTCAACTGAATGGGTGCAGGTAATATGGGACACATAGGAAATTGTGTGCATTGTCAATGCGAAAAGCAAAACTATTTAGAAAATTGAATTTTCTTGTAGAAATTTGCATTTAACATTCAAAATCATGTAACAAAAATGTTTTTAGTGAGTGATTTTCTGAACTTTTTGATTTTCACCATAGAGATAACACAGTGTCCCATATTACCTGCACATGCAGGTAATATGGGACACTTGACGATGACGTCATTTTGACGTCATAGCGTCCAAACAAACATAAAAACAAGGTAACATTGCCTGTTTTATTAATCTTAAAGGACAGGTTGTTCATCATAACAATCTCTTGTGGGCATATCTTCTTTAGTTTTTATGCAAATAAGCTAAACGTCCTTAATGGTCCCATATTCCCTGCAGGTACCCTACGTGAATATGCGGCAACAGCCAACACTGTAAGCAAAACATGACAGAGACGTTGACCGCGATATTTTCCCCTTGACTGAAGTTCCGGGACTGAAGTACGGCCGTGTCTCTTGCAGAAAAAAAGACACACAAAATATATTTTTCAGTGCAATATCAAAACTTTCACATGATTTCAGGTTCAAAATGGATATAATAAAATTGCCCACACCAGGATTCGAACCCGGGTCGGAATGGTCATTGCGCCTGCAGTTGGTTTCTTTATAAGATGTGCCAAATTAATGCAGTATCTACCCAATGTAATTTATATGGTGCTGATGACGTTATTGCCGAAATTTGGCATTTGCATAGCCCTATGCCGATTCCCGCCACAGAATGCCGAAACTGCCGAGATACCGGTATTTCGGCATAATGAGTCTGATATGGGTTTTCGTTGCAAGTCACCGACTCACCGCAACGCATAATCATATCAACAAATTCGTGCTGTCTTTATTCTTTAACTTTCTATGAATTATATAGGGCCTAAGCATGAAAAAATAAAGAGTTTCAAGAAGAATGTCAGGGACTCATCTGCGGCACTCCATCAGATCCCTCAGAATTCCAAGATCGAACCTGGTCAGCCATCAAAGATCAATGTTAGATCATTCCTTCCATTCTCAGCTCACTTATGGAATGATATGGGAATGAAGTGAGGAAGGAAGGAAGGAAGGAAGGAAGGAAGGAGGTGAGAAAAGAAGGAAGGTAGTGAGAAGAAGAAATTGATACGTAAGTTCAATTAAAGGAAATTCAGCGTTAATAATTTTACTAAAAATTAACCTATGAGACTTTGGATGAAAGTCTAGTTTACAAACTGGTACCTAAATTATGGGTCTTAGGGGGAATTATTTTGTAAGTTGAAATTTTGCCATCATCATTTATTGGTAAAAAGACTGCGCGAAATTAATATTACATTTTAAATTAAAGAAAATAATAAAGGGTCTTTGAGCGGCACGTCCCAAAAAGATGCCAAGATAAAACGAAGCAAGGACAGAAGAATGAAAGAAAGGAAGAGAGAAAGAAAGGAAGAGATAAAGAAAAGAAAGAAAGAAAGAAAGAAAGAAGGAAAGAAAGAAAGAAAGAAAGCAGGAAGGAAGGAAGGAAGGAAAAAAGAAAGAAAGAATTCAAAGCATGAACTTAGGAAGGAAGGAAGGAAGGAAGGAAGGAAGGGAGAAAGAAACTTCATGAAGGCAAATACGACGGAGTTGAGCAACCAAACATAAACGTGCAACATTATAAACAGTGAAAGTGCAGTCAATGGCCGTTTTTCAAAACATAACAAAGTTGGCATTGGTTTAAAGTTAGTCTCTTGAATGGAATGCTTCTCATTTTTGCCGTAAGTTGTTTTACCTGGGGTCATGGTATACGCATAAAGATTCATGACAAATTAACACGGGTATATTTTTTATTAATTTGGCTAAGAATTGGTGCTGAATATAACAATAAGTTGGTTGGAAATGACACACTACATCATCATTTCATCATTTTTATTGGCAGCATATTTTTATGGTCTTGTTTTATTGAAAAACAAAAAAATATCTTTTCATTTGACCATAACACAGTACAATCCTGCGCACGGCCTGCAGTGGCGGCGCCAGGAATTGTTTTCGGGATGGGGGGGATTAAGGGGAAAAGTGAATTTCAAGGGGGGGCAAAATCAACCAACGGGGGGTGCAAGAGTTCTGACTGGGGCGCCGCCACTGACGGCATGCATGTTACGGTTTGCGTCAGTTCGACAAATTTCAATGGTATGGGGGAAAAGAGAATTTCAGTGGGTAAAAAATCATGAAATTGCCGCAAAAATTGTTAATTTTTTATTTTATGGGGCCGGGCAACTGTCATGCAGGAAAGATCTCTGACTGGAGACAACACCCCCGCCCGTGGCTCCCCTAGTGCCTGGTTACGTAACTGAACTTTGTAATACCGTGTCTCAAGAACTAAACTTTCGACAACCGATTGAGATGAACTTATAGTGCCCGTACGGGCATTGGGAAAGTTCATTTCAACAAAACATCACCCCATTTATGACAGCGGCATGGTCCATATCCATTTTGATATACTACGTCCAATAAACGAAAGACAATGTAAATATTTCTTCAAATGTAGACCAATTATTTTAGTACAACATTTATGTTAGTACAACATACAAACGATGTCGCAATAACAATGAATGAGATGGCGTGATGTTGTATTTTAAAGGAATAAAAGAAGAATTTATCGGTTATCGCCCAAGATCTGGAATGTCGGGTATTCGGTTAATGAAAATAAGTCGCGATCTGAAAATAAACTATTATACGCGACACATTTTGCTGAATAATGTTGACAATAGTGTCAACCACTTAGAGATCCAGTTCTGTTAAATAGGCTACTTCAAAATGAGGTTTTTACATCGTGGAGGACATTGTGCAGACCAACGGACTGAAGCTGTTATTCATCTATTGTGCCCGATTTGAGCGCTGACATATTAGCTCATATTGGAAATGCTGTCAATCAATATTTATGAAGTCTTGCGATCGACACCTATTCGCCGTAGAAGTGACATAAATAAGAGGATTAACTACCATAGCAATAGATGAATACAGTTTTGAATTGAGTGGGGAGAAGGGCCCAACTCCAATTTTTTACAAAAATGAGTTAGCCCCACCATTTTATTGCCAGCAGACTGTTCTTCCTTGTGTGTGAAAGATGAGCCAAAATCCACTCTCTAAATAGTGTTCCACGTACACTTAATCATGGTTTTCATGGAAGAAAGGCCCAACTCCATGGAGTTGGGCCCTTCTTCCACAAATATTGGGTTAAAGAGGAATTTTGTTCATCCATGAAATCTGCTTTTCACTACAATAATTTTTTTCCTATCATATTACATGCTTCTACTTGCGCAATTAATGGATAATTACCAAATTTCTGTAGCTATTTATAACACATCTGTTTACGGAATTGGCACTTGCAGTATATTAGTGGAAGAAGGGCCCAACTCCATCTCGTATTAAAACCTGTACCGTTGCCATGGAAACATTATACATAATTTTGAATGTATGTGATATTGTATGTTCATGTATTAAAGGTCCCCTGAAGATGAAAACATTCTGTCTATAAAACTTTTCCAAATATTAAGGTTTTTCTTAATATCTCAAAAACAGTTTTGATGGAGTTGGGCCCTTCTTCCACTCAGGTATTCAATTGTTTGCCCAGCACTACATCGTTCACGCGGTACCTATGCATTGAACCATAGATGTCAAACAAACTGATCACTCGCACCTGTAAGATTAGTATCTTTGAAAAGAGTGGTATTGTGTTCAATCTATGTTTGCAGACATACACTGGTGATAAGTGCAATCTGCTTGTAGTGCATGGCAATCTATTCAACAATTGTATTCATCTATTGCTATGGTAGTTAATCCGATTATTACGTCACTTCTACGTCGAATAGTTGTATATTTGGGCGACTTTATAATTAACTGTTTGTATTCATAGTCTTACATTGGGCGAATTGAGACGTATCGCCGGGCTGCGTCAGGTCGTAGAGTATTCATTCATTTTATTTGCTACACAAACAACTTTGGGAGCCGTCTTGGAATTGCATGATACTATTACTAGTTTGCTTTGTATAAAAGCGTTAATATGCTGTCGGGTCAGTTACCAATTTAATGGCGGAAACGCGGACGGACAGTCACTGTCATTTTACAATGCATCGTATTCGTAAGTCCTAAACACAATCGTCAGTCCAACCCTATCGTAACTCTTTGATATTGTTTGTATGAGTGAATGTTCTTAGTCATCCAGTAGTTTTTAAATCCAGGTACACTGCGGAGTTTTGCGCTTCGTTGAGTCTCATTATGTCAACCAATACGGGTTGAAGTCGTTATTCTGGATCAGGGGGAACAATGGCAGCATAAAAGAAGCCATTTGGGAGCGCATTGATTAGCCATCACTGACCAAGAAAGGGGGACCCCACTTTAACTTATCTCATGCATGGGACCGGGCCATCAAGATGGTACCTAGCCGTCTATCACGTGACCAGTCTAACGGGTCAGTTGCTTGATGAAGTTTGGTGGTTTCAGACGCAACGTCGGAAAGTCGCAAATAGTGTTTGTATGCTAGAGTTACGATGGATTTGGACCAGAGATGGGTTTAAGATGCGTTGTAAATGTTACTGAAATCCACCCCATGAACAGATTGTGCAAGAAATTGACCCAACCATTAACCAGTGTGTTCCGCTAGAAGTTCGCTATTCCGAAAAAACTCTTACCCTAACCCT
Source organism: Amphiura filiformis (assembly GCF_039555335.1). Lineage (NCBI taxonomy): Eukaryota > Metazoa > Echinodermata > Ophiuroidea > Amphilepidida > Amphiuridae > Amphiura > Amphiura filiformis. The sequence continues at coordinate 19,558,300 of NC_092647.1, read as the reverse complement.
AACACTTACCCTAACTCAAACCATAACCCCTTGTAATAAAATCACATAAAATTGAGTCATTACTAAAACTTATTGATATATTGGCAATGGCAGTTGATATAATGCGAAATCCAACATGACGTTACTCTTAACTTGAGAAGAGACACACTATAGAGGAATCCAAATCCACGCATTCCTGCACCTGACTAGCAGCCTTTAGTTGGGTAGCCGTCGGCTACAATGCACCCAAAATGTGAAATGATTCGGCCTTGGCGGAAATTTTAAACTGCATTCCATCACCCGTTTTACACCTTCCGCGAAAACACAGGTAGACAAAAGAATGATTAAAGTTTACAAGCTTCTACGTGGTCTATTCGCTGTTGAAGTGACATAATAATCGGATTAACTACACGCGGTATCTATGCATTGATGTACTTGCGAACAAAAGGACTATGTATGAATAGATGCGACGGGATTACCTGCGGAATTATCTCCATTATGATATATTATTAGCTATTATTCTATTAACCCTCCTCGTCCTTGCATCTTCTCTAGGTGTTAGGCGGCTTTTATTTGCACAATTAGACGTTCAAAACACCAGGTTGGTGCTAGCGGCTACCCAAAGATGTCCGACCAATTCCTGACCATTACTTGGCTCGCTGGATTCGTCTGTAGCGCCTGCACACCAGTAATACTAGAGAGATTGCGATTTCCAAACGTAGCATCGATCGTACGTGGAATCTATTCAAAATCCCGTCACAGGAGTGGCTTTGAATAGATTCCACGTACGTTCGATACGTACGTTTGGAAATCGCAATCTCTCTATTCTGAACATTATCGCGTGAAGGACTATCATACTGAACTACGGGCTATCTTTAATATTTGCAACTACAACGGATTAACTATGCCAGAGGTAAACATGTCTCACTGCAAAAGGTTGCTCGTCTATTTAACTCTTTTAAGTCGTTTTTTAAGTTCCCAAGACGTGCCATTAAGGACTAACTAACAAACCCAACTAAAACTAACTAAAAAGTATCTTATGTGACTCGCCATAGAGATTATCTGTAAGGGACTAACCCAGGAAGGATAACAACATAGCGCTTTATCCGTAACCCAACCAAGGGACTAATTGTATCTTATCCGTAAAATTGCCCAAGGGACTAGCTATCCACCTGACTACCTTTTCTACAGTACTCGTCATTTGGTTTTAACTCGCCTTTTCGTAACTCTCCAAAAATCAATATTTCGGCAGTCTTTCAAATTTGGCACTAAAGCTAGCATTTCGACATAAATATCACTCGTAAGCTAAACGGTCTCTCTCAAAGTTACATAGTACCCCTCTTGTCAACCCCGTGAAAGACACCAGCCGGCGGAATATTGCCGGGGGATGTTTAGGGTGAATGAAATCGTGGGTGTTCCTGAGTAGGAGTGTGTATAAAATGTGTGTAAATACAGCAACTGACCTACATCTTACTTAATAACTTGGCAGAAATATAACATTTCCCGCCAAAAGTTCTTAACATTTTACTACAATGTTTACATATTAGCAGACTATTACGTGATGGCGTGATCGTCTTCATTTCCTGGAGTCTACGCCCTGAGGCTCCACCGGGTATGCCGTAGCCTATGTCTGAACTTATCATACGTTCTTAGCTTGCATCAATGTGGCGCGATTAAAGGAAGTCTCCGACAATCACACCATTATCATGATTATGCCTTATGTTAGAAAAATAATTATCAAGCACGAATCACGTGGTTTTATATATAAAACAAACTCACATTGACCATAAAAACGAATAAAAACAGCCGGCTCTCAACACGCGATATTCAAAATTCCCGCGCGGAAATTGTCTAAAAGCACATGTAATTTTATTTCAAAATGCCGAAGAGATTAATATGCTCAAGTCATTGGCATTTCGTCAGCAGCTGTTGTCGAAATGCCATCGTGCTAAAATACTGAAACTAGCAACCGCCATTTCAGCTTAAAACTCATACCAACATTTTGGCATTTCAGCATAAACTTATTACGAAATCGTCATTATTGTATAAACTGAGACGGACACACGGCATTTCACCATAAAGTCATGTGTGTACGCCAGTATAGGCTCAGTATAGGCTCCTGATACCTGCCAAAATTTCTGTATTTCAACCGAAATGCCGACACTTCAGCATAATCTCAGACCGATTAAGTCTAATTTCATGCCGAAATGACTGCTTGTCAGCATAAATTTGATTAATCTCCTATGCCGAAATTTCGGTATTTCAGCATTAACGCGCTATTTCAGCATAAATTCATACCGAAATACCGACACTTCAGCATAAAAACGAAATATAGCAGTTCAATTCCTACCGAATTTTAAGCATTTCCGCATGAACTCCTACCGAAATACCGGCATTTCAGCATTATAAACTCATGCCGAATTGCTGCCGGCACTCCAGCATAAACTCCTATACCGATATGCCGGTACTTCAGCGGGAACCCATGCCTATCAGCTGCCGGCACTTCAGCATCAACTTTCACCGGTATGCCGGCACCTCAACATAACTCATGCCAAAGTGCTGCTGGTACCTCAGCATAAAATCCTACAAAATACCGGTATACGGTATATCAGCATAAACATTTACTGCAATTTGGGCATTTGAGTAAACTTCTACCAAAATACCGGTGTTTCAACATAAACTCATGCTGAAATGCTGCAGGCACTCCAAAATGCTGCCGGCACTTCAGCATAAATTCTATGCCGAAATGTCGGGCCTGCAAGATAAACTCAAACCGAAATGCTGACGCTTCAGTATGAATTCTATACCGAAATGCCGGGCCTGCAACATAAACTCAAACCGAAATGCTAGCACTTCATTATAAACTCTATACCGAAATGCCGGAACTGCAGCATAAGCTCAAACCGAAATGCTGGCACTTAAGCTTAAACTCTATACCGAAATACAGGGCCTGCAGCATAAACTCAAACCGAAATGCTGGCACTTCAGTATGAATACTATTCCGAAATGCCGGGCCTGCAACATAAAACTCAAACCGAAATGCTGGCACTTCAGCATAAATTCTATGCCGAAATGCCGCGACTGCAACATGAACTCAAACCAAAATGCTGGCACTTTAGTATAAACTCTAGGCGAAATCCAGGGCCTGCAGCATAAACTCAAACCGAAATGCTAGCACTTCATTATAAACTCTATACCGAAATGCCGGAACTGCAGCATAAGCTCAAACCGAAATGCTGGCACTTAAGCTTAAACTCTATACCGAAATACAGGGCATGCAGCATAAACTCAAACCGAAATGCTGGCACTTCAGCATAACTCTGTACCGAAATACCGGGCTTGTAACATAGACTCAACCCGAAATGCCGGCACTTCAGTATAAACTCTGTACCAAAATGCCGGGCCTGCAACATAAACTCAAACCGAAATGCTGGCACTTCAATGTAAAATCTATACCGAAATCCTGGGCTTGCAAAATAAACTCAAACCAAAATGCTTGCACTTAAGCTTAAACTCTATACCGATGCCGGTCTGCAACATAGACTCAAACCGAAATGCTGACACTTCAGTATAAACTCTAGCCGAAATCCCGGGCCTGCAGCATAAACTCAAACCGAAATGCTGGCACTTCAGCATAAACTCTGTACCGAAATACCGGGCTTGCAACATAAACTCAAACCGAAATGCTGGTACTTCAGCGTAAACTCTGTACCAAAATGTCGGGCCTGCAACATAGACTCAAACCGAAATGCGGGCACTTCAGTATAAACTCTATACCGAAATGCCGGGCCTGCATCATAAACTCAAACCGAAATGCTGGTACTTCAGCATAAACTCTGTACCAAAATGTCGGGCCTGCAACATAGACTCAAACCGAAATGCTGGCACTTCAGTATAAACTCTAGCCGAAATACCGGGCCTGCAGCATAAACTCAAACCGAAATGCTAGCAATTTAGTATAAACTCTATACCGAAATATCGGGCCAACAACATAAACTCAAACCGAAATGCTGGCACTTCAGCATAAACTCTGTACCGAAAACCTCAACCCGAAATGCTGGCACTTAAGCTTAAACTCTATACAGAAATGCCGGGACTGCAACATAAACTCAAACCGAAATGCTGACACTTCAGTATAAATTCTAGCCGAAATCCCGGGCCTGCAACATAAACTCAAACCGAAATGCTGGCACTTCAGCATAAACTCTGTACCGAAATACCGGGCTTGCAACATAAACTCAAACCGAAATGTTGGTACTTCAGCATAAACTCTGTACCAAAATGTCGGGCCTGCAACATAGACTCAAACCGAAATGCGGGCACTTCAGTATAAACTCTATACCGAAATGCCGGGCCTGCATCATAAACTCAAACCGAAATGCTGGTACTTCAGCATAAACTCTGTACCAAAATGTCGGGCCTGCAACATAGACTCAAACCGAAATGCTGGCACTTCAGTATAAACTCTAGCCGAAATCCCGGGCCTGCAACATAAACTCAAACCGAAATGCTGGCACTTCAGCATAAACTCTGTACCGAAAACCTCAACCCGAAATGCTGGCACTTAAGCTTAAATTCATACAGAAATGCCGGGCCTGCAACATAAACTCAAACCGAAATGCTGGCACTTCAGTATAAGCTCTATACCCAAATGCCGGGCCTGCAACATAAACTCAAACCGAAATGCGGGCACTTCAGTATAAACTCTATACTTCAGCGTTAAACTAATGTCAAAATGCCGCCACCGTCAGTAAACTCCATGATGCTGGAATTTTGGTATTTCAGCACAGACTCATGCCGCGCCGAAATGCTGACACTTCAGAATAAACTCCTAGATGTAGAAAAATACCGGCATTTCAGCATAAATTCTTACAAAAATGCCAGCACTTCAGCATGTTCAGCATAAACTCAAACCGAAAGCCGGCAATTCAGTACAGAATCATGCCGAAATGCCGGTATAAACTCGACAAACTGACCGTTAAAGTCACGTCCATGCAAGACATGTCCCAGTCTGCACAGATACTGAGCCAATAAGGCACTTCTCCATCCAGCTGACATGTCCAGTGCCAGTGTCATGTCACTTGCCTATACCAGACATGACAGCAAAACGCACTGACGGACACGTCTCAGTTGGTCATTTTGTCTTGTTCTAGTCGTTATCTCATTGCTGAGGACATGTCTTATGCTAAGACACTATATGCCAATTATAGATATCAGGCGCCGGTGGTATTTCCTAATCAATCAGTTAAGTCAATAAGTGTGTCAATGATATATTATCTGTGATCAAAGGTCAGAAAACAAACCATGTTTACAAATGTTAAGAAAACAATATGCATAGGCTTATTATGATAACCCTTTAGTAGCACTACAAAAATTTCTAATAATAGGGCAGATTTCAAAACTCGGCATTGTTTTGTTGTCTCAACTGTCTTCCATTCAACATGAAGCTATTCGATCTTCTCACTTGGTTTCTAGCGTTATTCTCATCACCAGAGAACGAAGATCATTCTGCTAGAAACATTCTAGAGGTTGCCAAAGCGCAAGGAGCGACAACGTTCGTGAACTACGTAGAGCAATGTGAATGGGTTCAAAACGAACTACAAAATGGAACGGATTATACGGCATTGGTCCCAAACAACGAGGCTTTTGATGCGCTACCTACAATAATCACAACTGCATTTCAACATGATTATGTACTGGAATGGTATCTGCGATACCATATGGGACTTGGCAAAATCCGTTCAGGAGATCTCATTGACAATTTTCTAATTCCCAGTGCGTTCAAACCGTCACAAGCGACAAATTTACCAGTTCAACAGATACGTTTTAATATGTACATCATTCGTAACGGTGATCGTGAGCTCGAAGGGACGGCACATCCAGACGGAGGGGAAAGTGTAGAGGATTTAGAGGACACGATTCACCAGGTATGGTAATATATTTTGTCACCTACTGAACCATTGAAACCTACTTTCGAAGTCCCGACCGATCATCCTCGTCAGTTCCATAATATGAGGCGTTTCCTCCGGGTAGTACAACCATACCGTTTTGCTGAGGCCAGAATTGCATTAAAATGTTGTGTTGTTGAAGTATAATTTAAGAATGGGCTGTATTAATGACTTCGTAAGTGGGTAACGCCTTGAACTGCCTTGGCATGAAATGTACCAACATTTAGTGACTTGTTTTCACTTTCATTCCTAAATAAATACGAATATATAGGCATAATTTCTCAATCTGACTTATGACATAACCTAACTGTATCATTGTTTATACTATCTTAAAGGAGATCTCCGATTTCGACACATGTTAGTTTCACCATTATGATTTTAAAGCCAATTTCAACCAAAAACTACGATGTACATTAATTTTGAAGGCTCTGTAGAATTAGACTTCTCCGTAGTCCACTTGCCAATTGTGCATACTCTTAAAACTCTGATTTAATCAAGTTGTGCACAATTGATAGTTTTTCACTTCCCAAGTGATTTTTAACTCGGGCTTTCGCGATTATTAAACTGGAAGCCCGATTATTAAACTGGTAGATTCTAAAATCAGAACTGTTAAGTATTGAAGTGTCATTATAATATGTTGTATTCAATAAGCCTACGTATACTTTACTGTCACTAATATAATTATATAAACTTTTTCATAACCAGTATCTAGTATTTTGATGAAATAAAATAATATCAGTATAATTTCGAGTTCATCTGAATGCGTTCATAATGATCAAATAACATTATTTTTATTTATCAAAAATCGACTATGGCATAGTCTACTGTAGAATAGGCTTATTGTGGCCTACTCGCCCTACTGTGTGAACAATTAATGAGTTAAACCACTTTGATACATTTTGGCTTACAAGACCCGTAAAAACGTCTTTCAGCCCTAATCTGCTTTTCATGAACACCAAAAGTGGGGATGTTGATCGGACCGACCTCTTTAGGGCGATGGCAGGATCGAGCCATATTTTCCAGGTATTTTTGAAATGAACAATTTGGCCAACATTGACATGTCCTATATGACACAGCTTTCGGTTTAACCAATAGCAGAGTATAGCACATCATTACGCATAACCGGGCGCATAAGGGAACAAACCAAAAGATCGATGACGTCCTATAAACGTAACTGGTTTCGACACCCTCCCTCTCTGCCAGAAACGTAATCTTGAAATGTTGAAAATTTCGGGTCTTCATAATTGACATATTCTTCATCAGACCGATGTTTTTTTATTACAAACGTAATCCGAGTATTTTTACCCCCTCCCCCCCTAAACGAAACTAGTTTCGTTTATAGGACGTCATCGATCTTTTGGTTTGTTCCCTAACAAAGGTGCCGAAACACTTTTTATCGAGAGTATGATAAGCATGATTTCAAATAAGGGCCTATAAATTCAACTCTTACGTTATGTAGGCCAACATATAACTCAAGTTAGAAATGAACTGCTATTGTGTCAATTAACCTAAAAATGTACAGTGATAAATCTTTGGTGTTTGGTTTAAAGGCCAAAGGTGTTTTCCTGATTATTCCACTGTTTAAAATGTTTTGTCAATGATACCATAACAAATCTGGTTAACAAATTAAAGGCCTATCACTGATTTGCTTATGGACGATCGTAAAAATCATCAAAATAAAATTCAGATTTTGTCACCTTTGTTTGTGTCATAGCCTGCTGGTACATGTTTTACATGAATCTGTAATTCAACATGTTCAAGAGAAATTAACTAGGACTAAGACTAGAGGCCTATATTTGAACGGGGCTTCAACTTTGTCAATGCTGTTATTTTCCTCGTCTTTCACCAAATGTCTTTCAAAAAATGTAAATATAATGACTTATCCTTCACTTTTAGGCAATTATTTTGTACACTTTTTTGTTGAGATCACTGAATTATACTATAGGCCTACAGTTATAGCACTGTGAGAAAACACATGAAAAGGTCTAAATTGCCAGGGCCAGGCTGTAACAGGCTGTAAATTGCTACATAAACTACGCCCTCTATTTCATTTACCCACTTTGAAATGAAGTTGTAATGTGATGAGTGGTGGCGCTCATCTCTCCTGAGACCCACACAAAAAGTTCACCCACAAACTTTGAAGTTCTATAATATTTGCCAAATATATTTGTCACTTATTTATTCACAAAGGGAAGAGCATAAAAGAACAAATAATTGGAACAATATAACCTCTATTAGAACCCAGTGGAAATAAATTAATGGTGTTTCCCCGGAGTGTTTCAGAAACAAACGAAAATATCTTATTCGCAAAAATGAAAAAAGCAATTCAATGTGGTTCAATAACAATTTTCATTGAAACTTCCGGGTCATTCAGCATCTGCTATACAGTGCACTGTTATGACTAGATTTCTGTGATCCACATCTGTGTTCATTGAAAATTAGTTGCGATAAGCTTACAATGGAGCTCAAAAGTGTGTTCATTGTTAGCCTTTGCCTCGTAGCTGGTGTAAAATGTGTTGCAGCAGCTGCACCTACCCCAGCACCCAACTCTACCCTTCAACCAATTCTAGAGGTCTGCCATCATGTGGGTGCAAACAAATTTCACCAGCTAATTCAGAATTCCTCAGGTTCTTATCTCCTAAAGCTCCTCCAAGATAGTGCCAAGTACCCCGGAAGTTTTTCCGCCTTTGCCTTCACTGACAAAGCTTTCTTCAATGCACCGGCCGAAGTGCAAAATATGGCAGGCCAAGAACTAGAGTGGTTGCTTCAGTATCATTTCGCGATGGGGTATGCTGGTAACTTTGGCAGTAAATCAGATTATTTGTATCCAAGCGTGTTTCCTTCACCACTTGAGGAATCTCTTCCACCGCAAGATATTCGCATCAACAGGTACAACATTTATGAGAGTGCCAAGTTGGGTTTTCACAAGGTAGGTCTAGGGAAAAAAACAAATCAATGGAACTTGATCCTTGGGGCTATTATTTTCTTCGGAAGGGGGTCCCAAATTTACAAAAAAGTCAAGGCCAATAAATTTGATGACTCCTATCACCGATACCCCGTAAACAGGCTAAAATTGTATTGAAATCAGTCTTTTTGAATAAAATATAAAACACACTATCTGTGGTCATCTTGTTTCTTGTGACTCCTACATTTTGGTCATCAAAACTTTTATGACCTTCCCTATTTTTCTTTCCAAAATGTATGACCCGGTCCTAAATATATGGGGGGTCAATGACCTCCGATATTTGGGATCCCCTTCCGAAGAAAATGATACCCCCCTATATGGTCAGGGGCATAGCAAGTAAGTGGACAGGACAGTGTTTCCAAAACTTTTCAGCGTCAAGGTGCGGCACATTGGCTTGCCAGGCCACTGTAAAGGAGTCTCAAGTAGCCCAATTTTTAATCTTCCAAAAAAAAACACCCTTTTTTATACTTTTGAAAATTGGAGGGTGGGGGTTGCAGTTGCACTCCTGCACCCCACCTGCAGATTGATGTACTGAGTATTAACAAATATCCATTGAAGAATATGTCGAAATGGTCAACTCATGTCCGGGTAGGTGGGATGGGTGGGGGCCTGGGTTTCAATGGGGGTCCCTCTGGAGATTTTGACAAAGTGGACCTTTTTTCCTAGGAGGTATTTGTGAAAAGAGGACCTTCTGCCCAAAAAATGGACCTCTTGGACCTATAAAGAATAAAAAAACCTTTTTTGTTTGCTACACTAGCAAATTTGGATTTGTGGGGGGACTTTTTTAAACTTTTGAAAATGGGGGGAGGGTCTGCAGATCGAAATATTGATTAATACCAAATGTCCATTGAAGAATATGTAGAAATGGTCAACTCATGTCCGGGTAGGTGGGATCATATGGCATCAATCCGGTGGGGGAGGGGCAGGGTGGACGTGTCCCCTCCACCTTTTGGCAAAATGACCCAGTTTTTGTTCTTTTCAGCCACTTTTAAACAATTTTGGCCGGGTGTCCCCCCCCCCCCACATTTCAAACCGGATTGGGCGGGATGGGTGGGGGCAAGGGTTCCTGCCTTGGTCTTGTATGAGCTTGGAATGGTCCATGGATTTCCCATGGATTAGCATGTGTCCCTCACGGACCAACCTGGGTAAACAAACAAACAAACAAACAAGAGTAGATGTTTAGGCTATGTGAAAAACATTTGTTTTCCATATAGGCAGCACACATTTCATTGTTTGAAGTGCATTTAATAATAATAATAATAAAGACAGATTTAATGTAGCACACACCGTCATCATCCCTATATCTTCGTGTTAAAAATTGCCGTGATAGTACGATGAATCCTCACGTTTTTCAACAACTACGCATGGTGATTTTATTCGAGATAGGCCGTGCAACTCAGGCTAAGCATACAATTTGAGATTTTGAGCGCCTGCCACACTGTTTCTATTCTATGTTTTAAGATTTTCGCATGATCAATATATGGCTGGTCGTAACCGCCATTAACGTGGAGCTGCTACGCGTAGCTTACTTTTTCGCTTCATGGAGCTAAATTGACCAATCATGTTAGATCTTTTCATTACGCGGAGCCAGTGGATGCATCCTCGCTCCAGAGAGAGAAAACTCTTGCCAAAATTAATGTTTACTATGGGGATTTTAAATGAATCGATTGTAAATAAACCACGACCAGTTGTACAGGATCAATACCATTGTTTGATTAGTGTATAGTCAATGTTACCTTGCATGCATGTGTCATGTGTGTGGCGTGTTTGTTTGTTTGTCTACTCTGTCAGGCCAGGATCACTGACACCCACGGTACTGATACTCTCATACTATCACGGTGATCATATTGTTGAATGTTGTTGACTTAAAAATAATCATGATGCAGTCATGTCTACAGTAGAACTCACCACGACCTTTGAAGGACTTAAACCCTATTAAAAGCTATTAAACCAAGATAACACTCAATGAAAACGGCTCAACTATGTTACATCAGATCTTCTCTGGTTAAATACACACTGCACTTGTATGAGCTGGTATTATAGTTTCAGTTGGGTGAACGCAAGGTAACAATACTGTGGGCTTTTGTTTACTTAAATGAGACAATAGTCTGCTTATTGTTAACCAGCGTTCTTGAAAATGAGAAGCTTAATGACTTAACACGGTTTAGAAATAATTTCTTCATATTTTTTGGTACAAAAGTACCAATATTTCCAAACACCTAAATTAGCTAAAAATTTAGGACATGTTACAAAACTATATTTTCTAGAATTTCAGAGAATACTTTAAATATTGGTCGGTTATTTTTTACACAGTAGTGACGTCAACTAGGCAATGGCCTATACTTCTAACATACACTATTTGTAGAGGTCACACGTCAATGGTGAGCGCACTGAGTATTGTGTATAGGAAAACGGACAGTAACTACAGTAGGGGAGAGCGGGAGTGTTCGCCTATTTTTTCTGACCAGCCTAGCGATGTCAATTTTAAGGTTAGGGATGACCTGATTAGCCCATGTGAAAGCCCTATGTCTTAGCTATATACGGCCACAATCCCAGAACTATAGGGCTTACAATAGCAACAGGATAGAGCAAACAAAAAAGTTTTGCAAAGTGGCGAACTTGCCCCATATTGGGGCAGGTTCGCCCATGTGGTGGGGGTAAGTTCACCCTAACCCCCCCAAAAGGTTTAAACATTGCATAACAATAACATATTCAATGCAAACATTTAGCAAGGGTATACAGGGCATTCATTCTCTTCTGGGGAGTCACTAAATTTGTTGCAGGGGTCGGGTCAGGGTAAAACGTAGGGGTCCAAAATGAGTTTAAACGTATCATGTTTACAACTTCGGGGAGATTATGGATTAGGAAATAATCGGTGGTATGAGCAATACTGATACCAGTGCCACATAACTTTAAAAACATGCTTTTCAGTTGTTTTACCTTGTTTAATGGTATAATTATCAATATTTTGCATAATACGCGGATGGGGCAGGTCCGCCCTCCAGTTTGGGGGTAAGTCCGCCTGGGAAGATATAGGGCTAACATGCCCCATCCTCAAAGGGCTTAACGTGTTCCTTGTGCACATTTTTGTATTTTCTTAAGGGTATGCAAAATACAAATCGAATAAGGAGTTATAACTGTATGTAATCTTTGACAAATCCCATATGTTACCAATACAGATTTCCATTAAAACCATCTGTATTTATGTATCAATGATAATACAACATTATTAATGCAAGAAAAAGTTATGTTTTGGTGTAAATTTTTTGTTTTGGCTGCAGTTCGATGAACACGCCCCTATATGTCACGTAGCTAATATGAGAAGTTTATAATGACCTTTGTCACCTAATTTTGCCATCACTAAATTCCCCGATAGCCGTAGTGTGCTGAGAAAGAAGGGGTGGCGAACCTACCCCTAGGGCGTAACACTCCCGCTCTCCCTATGTATGGCCTACTACTAGTATATAAAGTAAATCCGAACTGGTTTGCAGTTTGCTGAAGGTCAAATTCCGCAGGGACCAGGGGCGTAAATCCATTTTTGAAAGTGGGGGGGGGGGGGACACAATGAAAATTAGTCATTCATACCATGACATAGAGGGGGGGGTTCTGAGGGGGGTGTTCCGCCCTCAGAAGTAAGAAACTTTTGCAAAATGAAGACCTAATTGAAGCCATTTGGTGGACCATTTTGGCACTATTATTATGTAAAACTTTAGCTTGAAACAGCTGAAAAATTGTGAAATGATGGCCTAATAAGCCATTCGTGGACAAGTCTTCACAAAAACAGGAGCGAAAGCGACCACTTGTTTATGTATACGCAGGGGGGTGTCTGAGTGGGGATGTTCCCCCCTGAGAAGTAAGAACCTTTTGCAAAATGAAGACCTAATTGAAGCCATTTGGTGGACCATTTTGGCACTATTATAATTATTGTGTAAAATTTGAGCTTGAAACAGCTGAAAAATTGTGAAATGACGGCCTAACTTGTGGACAAGTCTTCACTAAAACAGAAGCAAAAGCGACCACTTGTTTATGTATACGTAGGGGGTGTCTGAGGGGGGATGTTCCAATTGAAGTCATTTGGTGCATAATTTTTACACTGTTATCATAAAAATAAAAATAAAATAGGGACCAAACTCAAGTTGCAAAAGTTTACTTGAGATTTGAAATTCGGAATTATTACTAAAGCATGCATGGATTGATGTTGAAGTCAGCATTGAGTCCGTCTTAAAACTGACTTTGGTGATAAAATGTGACGGGCCCGGGCCCACAGTACAGGCTTTTGGGCCGAGGACCCGCCTTCAAGCAATGCCCAAAATAATCACAGGCCTATAATATGTTATACTTACGATCGACTCGGCTGTGCGGATTTTTAGGTATGGGCAGTGATGGGCCTACTCAATTACGTGCAATTTAACGCTTTTTCTTCTCTTTTCTCCCTTTTCTCTTGTCTTTTTCTCCCTTCTCTTCTCTTTTCTCCTTTTCTCCCTTCTCTTCTCTCCTTTCCCTTTTTTTTTGGGTGGGGACCAAAATGTGGGGGACATTTGATATTGTGTCCCCCCCACTTTGAAAAGTGAGGGGGACGTGTCCCCCTGTCCCCCACCCGATTTACGCCCTTGGCAGGGACACCGCGCAAGTTATACAAATTAGCTCCCGGCGATACACTGCAGATCGCAGAACTGTGTGCATAGTTTACCACCACTCTGCCTAGCTATATAGTTATGTACAATACTGTATGAGTTTCTTATGAGTGCATGTCCATCTTAATAATAAGTCAGTTCGTACTTTTCATAAACTACTTTTTGAATCATAACTTTCGTGACCGAGGATATCTTGCAACCACGTGGACGCTTCGCCTGGCAAATTCTTAATGAATAAATTCGCTTCACGTAATGAGTAAGTCGACCGGTACTTAATTAGTCAGTTTTACAATGTACCTCCGAGTAATGAAAAACTCTAACATGATCATGATTGGTCAATTTGGCTCCACGGAGCAAAAAGTCAGCTACGCCAGATATCCAGCTCCACGTTGTGGCGGCGGTTGCCTACCATATCAGTATCCCATATGATATTTCTATTGCAAGAAAATTTTATTTGTTGTCAGGTTTTATCTTAAATACACTAACTGGAAATTAAATACACTAATTAGTGAGGACCGGTATTTTGCTGTGGATATGTTTAACTGCAATTTGCGGGTAAAAAATTTGAAATCCTGAGTAAAAATTTTGATCATATTCAACTCTTTGAGAAAAATTTATATAAAAGAATGCATGTAAAATCCAGCTGCAATACAATGTACATTATTGACACACTATCACCCTCTTTATCTACGGCAATAATAGAATATCGATTTCAATCGAATTGAATACGATGCTCAGTTTTGAGTTTGTAGTTGACTACTAAGCGATCGATTGCTAGCCAATCAGATAGAACTCCTTTTCTTGCTCGTGAAATACCAGTCGCCCGTCGCTCACCAACGGAGTATTAAATTTATATTTATCGAATAGGAAGTCGACACTGTGTAGCACCTAATGCAATTTTTGCCTTGAAATTTTCAATCACTTGGGAGGACCACTAACCTAAATTTTTGTGGATGCTCAATGTACCGCAACTGGTTGTCTACTCATGTCACGATGTTAGTCAGGGGCTATTTTAACGTGCCTCACTGTCACGTACGTGCGGAGATCAAATATTCGTGCGGTGACAATTAACAATCCGTGTAGATATGCTTTAATAGTAGACAAAGGTAGAGCCTTTCTTACGGTCACATTCAGGTAAAATGTCAATTTTTAATTTTTGAAACGCACTCTACTTCATCAACACTTTTTATCTCATTGCACGAACGTGACAGTGAGACACGTTAAAATAGCCCCTGATGTTAGTCTAATTAAAGGCCCATTCAGTGATTTGCTCATCCGGACGATCGTAAAAATCATCAAAATTCAGATTTTGGTACCTTTGTAATTGGCATAGATGTGCTAACATAGCCTGCTAGTGGTTCGGTCGAAAGCCGTGTATTTTAGACAAAATAAAACATTTACATGAATCTGGACTTTTGATACTGACAGTACAAAAAGTCCGACTCGAGATCGAAAGAAGCTCACTCTCCACTGCACTCAACACGCGCTATGTATTGTTTCTACTACTTATTACATCAGTAGCTACTATTTTAAACAAAATACACAATTTTAACTGTTTTTCATATTTGAATTGACCGTTAGTTTGCCTCGGTGACCTTTAATTGCTTATTTTGTTTTCTACTACAAAAATTAAGCGCCTGTTTTAAATCAATTTAGACTCTACTTCCCCGTGTTAGAAACACTGGACTAGGAAGTTTTTCCAGTCGATTGATGGCGACTGTACGTAAAAAATCTCGATTTTCTCGAGTCGATCTGAGTTGAAGTAGAAAACCTTTCTAAAACTTCTGTTTTTTGACTAATTTGTCGATGTATTCAGGGGAGAAGTGGTTTAATGAAATTCTGTAGACTTATTCTTTATTTCTAAGCAACTCTGACAAATTTCCATTTTTTTTTTAATGTTCTTGTGAAATCACTGAAAGGGCCTTTAAAGTTTTTTCAAAGATGTTTTCTTTGTTCCATTCCTCCAGGTTGTGACTGCATCCGGAGCTCAAATCCTGAAGGCTGACGTTCCAGCATCCAACGGAGTTGTTCATCTTATAGACAAAGTGATGTACCCCATACCCTATGGAAGTAATCTCCCAGAATTCCTTGCAAATGCACCTGATCTCAGTACTCTGACTTACCTCTTGAAGGTAAGGAATATAACCAGTGTCGGCGCCACGGGGGTCAGAACTCTTTCCCCAGTAAAACCCAAAATTTCCATATTTTGCTGCAATTTTGCGCAAAATTTGGTCATTTTGCCCCCCCCTAAAATTCACTTTGCCCCCTCAATGCCCCCCGAAAAAAAAATTCTTGGTGCCGCCACTGAATATAAGGGTGTATTGTATACCCAGCAAAATACATAAATATTTTTAAATGTTACAAATGTGTTTTGATTTTGGTCATAATGTTTTACATTTAAGGGCCTTGGTAGCAACGTTTGGACAGTATTTTTGGGGACATGAGAGCACATCAGACATATCGAATTGCATTCTGAATATGAAGAATGTCCTGATATCAAATAATTTTGAATTTTGAATTTTTGAAATCCCCGATATATTTAACAGTCCTCGAAGTAAACTTAATAAATCTAATGAAGCAATAATGTGTGATTTGCATAAAGAATAGATTCCTATTGTAATGTTTGTTTTCACTGATCACATTATCCCCTTTTAATTTTGAGCCAAACAAATGAGGTATAAAGAAGAAAATTGTGATTTCATTCCAGCATTTGCCCCCCCACATAATTCTTGCCCCCACCCCCACTTTTGAGGCAAAGCCCCAAAGTTACATATATTTCCACTTTTTGCAGCAATTTTGTCGATTTTGCCCCCCCATGAAATTCACTCCCCCCCTGAAAAAATTCCTGGTGCCGCCACTGGATGCCTCATTCGTCTTAATAGCTTAAAATGTGTTGCCATGGTGACCAGGGGCGTAGCCAGATTTCTTGGTCAGTGGGGGGGGGGCAAAATAACATTTCGGGGCATCATACAATACTTATACCGGTTTTGTTTTTTAGAGATACTGTAATGTCTTTGAGCTTCTGAAAAAGGCTTTATTGGGACGATGTGCATGCATATTTTACACAATTTTTGCCCATTATCATAGGCGTAGATCCCTGGGAGGATGGGGGATCAACCCCCCAATATTTTGCTAGGGGGATGGTCCATACAATCATCCCCCAATGTTGATACCTGTATGTGGGTTTCTGACCAAATTAACCTCATATTTGGCCATTTTAGACCCCAAAGCCCAAATTTTTTCGCACTACATGCGAATTGATTCCACGTTTGCACAATATTTCATCAGTTTAGCTTTAAAATGGCAAAAATTTTGGTGCGCTTTGCGCTTTGCGCACATTTGTACCATAACCTTATTCTGTCGCCAAAATGTGCCGGAATCACTATATTTCAAGAAATTTTTTCCAGCCTCATCCCCCAATGTCAAAAAGAAATCTACGCCACTGTCCATTATCAGGAAGAAAAGGGCTTTATTGTGCCAAAATTTTGTATTTTACACTATTTTGGCCTATGATCGGGGGGTGGTGGTGAATTTTGGTGGAAAGGGGGCTCCTTGCCTCTTTTCTTTTCCTTTGCCCTCCCAATTTTCTCTTTCATTTTTTGTCAGAGGGACTTTTAACAAAATGTTTGTTGGGGCACTCTGCCCCCTGTCCCCAGATTCCTTGTGATCAGTTGTAATATCGTAGGGTAATGAGGGTATGGTACATTGTGTAATAAATGTTTGTTCATTTTGCTTTCCTCTATTATACAGAACAACAGCATACTTGCCAATCTAGCCACGGATCCTGCCCATCCACTCACCCTATTCGCACCGACAGACACTGCCTTCTCCAGACTCACCGACGCCCAAAAAGAAAAACTCAAAGACAAGAAAACAGCCACTCATGTCCTTACCTACCATGTCCTGAATCACGCCCTCTATCATGCCGGGATGTACAATTACCAGAAGCTTACCGCTTTGAGTGGAGATAGTATTTTGGTTGAGAGAGGCGTCGGAGGCACATCAGTCGCTGGGAAGATGCTCACATATTTCGATATCACGGTAACAAATGGGGTTATATATAAACTGGCAGAGGTCATGTTTCCACCAGGAGTTTAAGAAAATTGCAACTTGAGGGCTTTATAGTGCAAGAAGGAGCTCTATGAAATAGCTGCCATAGGCATTTGGCAACTATTTTCATTCTATATATTGTACAATATGTACATATTTGACACCTGGCAGCTATTGCAGGTAACCTTCTTACACTAATGCTGGTTTCATACTTTCCTGCCACTTGCCGCTTTGCCACTCTGGAGATGATTTTGCTTCACTGCATAGTCGCACTAGAAACGCTAGCGGTGACCAGTGACAAGCCGATATATCGATCACTCCATCACTTTGCTCAAGCGGCAGCATTGCGGGGGTTGAATTCAAGTAAACTCCGAGCTGTGCCGCTCTCACGTATGAGAATAAAATGATTTTGGAGCAGTGCTGAACTGCAACAGTGGCTTTCAAAGTCATGCTTTTGCCGCACAGCGGTGTGCCGCTCCACTTGCAGACAAGTGCAAGCAGTATGATGAAGCGTCACGCCGCTCAGTAGCAAGCGGCAGAAAGTATGAAACCAAATGCTCCTCTAAGTAGTGTAAACATTATATGTGTACAATTTGATTATTTGAACCAGCCTTTCAATCATTTTTAGGCATTATCAGAGGCGAATCCAGGGAGTGCCAGCTCACCTAACAAATCTGCCAAAATTATGCAAAATTACCCTATTGAGTCTCTCAATTATGGATCTGCCTCGGATAATGCCACTGTACAGACTGTTGTAAGCTGCCTTTTTTGTAATGAAAGTAAAGTAATGATATGTACTCAGAAATGTTATATTTTTTCTAAAAATGTAAAGTAAAAAAATATATATATTATTACATCAGTACTCGTTAAAGCCATATTATAACATTTCTGTAAAAAAAGATTAGGATTTATTTTCCATAAAATGTTAGCAATGTCCCCTTTTTATTTTGAGCTGAACAAGCAAGGTATAAAGCAAAGAAACTTGGAATTTACTACTAGGATGTTACTTCAGCGGTTGGAATACGGTATGACCCTCTGATGTGTGATCCCGCATGCCGTGTACGTACCATGTTGTGTTATGAACATCGCATACATGTTCGACTACTATTTCCATCATAATAATGAAACAACGGTTCCTGCGTTTTATTCAAAAAAAGTCTCAGATTTTGACAAAACTACACAGCACCTCAAGTCTTGATTTCTGCAGAATATCTCTGCTTATTAAAGTACAATCGTGTAAAAACCAGAATTTAAATTTTTTTGAGGCGTTCTCCTCAGCAAATGTTACAATATGGCTTTAACTTTCATAATTAGAATTTTTTAAAGGAAATTAATGAAGTAAAAAAGAACATGCACATTTGAAGAATGTAAAAGATTACTTTACAAGTCGATAAATCTGGTTTATCAATCCAAAAACTTTAATGTTCACTTGTTAAAATGAAAGTTCAATGAACTCTAAAAATGTAAAATGTTTTATATTAAAAGAATTTTAAATCTTTAAACAATGCTTTGTGTGTTGTGTGACATATTTTATTGTTTCAATATACAAATACACATGTATACCGTACCTTATTGTTGTAGGAATCCCAGGGGGCACAGGTTGTAATTTTAACATTGTATCAACATTGAAACAACACGAAAGTTCAAAATAACCTGATTTCAACCTATAGGTTGGTTTAAGGGATCTGGAATGAGCGTTTTGAGCGTTTCGACATCTTTTTTGTGTGTGTGACATGAGAGCAAAAATTTGATATTTTCACATTTTTTATATATAACAGTCCTGGAAGTAAATTTTATAAATCTATTGATATATTCTTAAAGTATATGTAGCCGGGAGGAAAAGTCGATGATCAATTGAAAATTTTGACCTTTCATATTGAAGATATGGATTTTTTTCCCAAAAGACCTAATTTTTTCTGGTGTTTTGGGAAAAAAATCCATACCTTCAAGTACGAAAGGTCAAAATGTTAAAATAATTGTTGGCTTTTCATCCCACTACATACACTTTTAAGTATAAATCATCAGATTTATAAAGTTTACTTCGAGTACTGTTAAATATCAAAAATATCAATATCTTTACCCACTTCGTGCAGCGCCATCCTATTGTGTCTGCCATATCTCGAAAAGGCTATAATAGCAGTGGTTAATTTGACACAACATACACAAAATTACCAACAAAAAGATTGACATACCAATAAACAGTAGTAAATTATGCAATCAATGCCACTTTATTTTATAATACTGTGTTTTGTGCAATGAAATCTATTACTGTGTTCTATTAATGAACAGTTTTCAGATTGACTAATACGCTGGCAAAGTTATGTAATAATCGGATTAACTACCATACCAATAGGTGAAAACAATTTATGAACACACCGCGCTGCACTGCTACGTTCACGCTGTACCTCTGCATTGAACCATATCATGCTGATCACTCACACCTGTAAGATTTGTATCTTTGAAAAGACCGATATTGTGATTGCACACATACACAGGTGATGAGTGCAACCTGCTTGTAGTGTAGCGGGATGTACTCAAAAATAGTTTTCACCTGTTGCTATGGTAGTTAATCCGATTATTACGTCACTTCGGTAAGTAAAGAACTTAAAGGGCTATTCCAGTTGAAGTCCATACACCCTATGGAAGACATGACCTTTATAATCATCCATTCAGGTAACCATTTGAAATTCACACTCCCTGTACTCCCTGTGTGGGAGATTAAGGTCATGTCTTCCACATGGGGTGTATGGATTTCAACTGGAATAGTCCAATGATTAAATATGGTAAGGCTTATCATTTTCACGGCACAAAATATGTGTGCGATTTGAAAAGATTTTTACGGCATGTCGTCGTCCGTATTCCATAGTGGCGTATAGTGGGGCGCCGCGAATAAACAACTTTTCGAGAAAATCGGGTTTGAAGAAATGCCAATTTAAAATCGAGTTGTGTAAATCAGACATTCATTATATTTTGTAAATGATGTGAAATTTCTGTAGTAAACTAAATAGATTTTATTGTTATATATTTTTCAAAAGAAATAAATACATACTATTTCTGGCAAACTGAAAATAAAACTATACGTCACTATGGAAAACTAACAAAACGCAATACCCTACTTAACGTTAACCGTACGCCTCCTCGATCGCCGTGTAATCCCTATGGCGTTACTTTTCGTCGTTCAGATTCCATAGTGGCGATAGTCGATAGGTGTACGCCACTATGACATACAATTTTTTTCATTTTTGCCGATATTTCATAATTATAAAATGTGTATAAAAAGTGGCGTATGGTCGACACGCCACTATGGAATACAAAAATGTCACTTTGTAACTATATACATTTAATTAATTAATTACTAATTAATTAGCTAATTGTGACTGATGAGACTTAGAAAAAATGAAAGAGAACATCATTAAAAACATATGTGCCAATTTTCAAAAAAATGACCAAAAATCACTATACGCCACTATGGAATACAGCCGACGATGTAATTTTTGTGTGTGTGAAATTCATACATTTCATGAATTCATACATTTCATGAATTCATGTCACAAAATTTTCACAAACATTTCATGAGTTAGAGTACATGTATAGGGACCATATAGGTAGGGAAGGGGAGCCGGTATTCATTGGAACGTTTTCCTACATCAGAAGCGGGGTCCAATTTGTTTTCAGGGGAAAATGGCAGTTGCACAACATTTTAAATATGGAAATTTGAGGGAAAGGAACACAAAACCTGAAGAATAAGATGATATTCTGAATAGTGACTTCCTCATCTCACATAAGTTGAGAGTTGAGAACCAGAAAGCCTCAACTCACAAACCATTGTGAGTTGCAGCTTTCTGGTTCCCAACCCTCAACGTATTGTTTGGTCCTTGTATCAGGGGTCTTCAACCTTTGAGCTCAAAACATGATGGGTTATATGAGTTTTTGATTTGATTTGTTCAGGTTTTGACAACCCTGGA
Source organism: Amphiura filiformis (assembly GCF_039555335.1). Lineage (NCBI taxonomy): Eukaryota > Metazoa > Echinodermata > Ophiuroidea > Amphilepidida > Amphiuridae > Amphiura > Amphiura filiformis. Next base: position 19,536,759 of record NC_092647.1, on the reverse strand, counting down.
TAACCCAAGAAAGCCTATATTGAAGCTTATTTCCATTGGGGTCCGTTTGAACACCGGGACGTGTTGGGAACACTCAGGGGTTAACACCCTACTCTTTTCGAAACTGGCTGCAAAATACATGTACAGGTATGGCTCTCTGCACATGGGACCGACAGCTTAACATCCCCTCCAAAGGATGGAGTACTTTCATGATTCAATTCTAAATGAACCATGGGGAGAGCAGAAGTCTGAATTTAATCTACAGAAGTTACCAATTAATTTCAGACTTTTTTCCCAAGTCAATATCCCAGCAAATTGCCACCACCGGGAATTGAACCCAGGACCTCATGCACTAAAGGCAAGTACCGTAACCATTGCGCCACACTCGCCACCTAAGGAGTGGCGTATTCAACAGGGGTGGGGTTGAAGTAGTGTACCTCCAAGCAGAGGAAGGGTGGCAAGATTGAACTGAACACAGTTTTATGAGTATATGTATTGTGTGTGATAGTTGACCTGCAACTTAGTACAATATGATAAATTATGTGACCGTGCAAGATCAGTTAGTAAAATGCAATGCAAATTGTGGAAATAGTACTTTTTCTACCAATATTAAATTAAACTCTTTACTCCTCGACTTTTTAAAACAATTTGTAGCACACTCAACTATTTACTGATTAATAAATATTATTTGCAACTCGGTATTAATTTGATAAGCCAAACAGTTCCATTGAGAGAGAGGGATATTTAGGTTTCACCTCAAAGCTTTACCAGTGCCCACCACTTTCGTCAGTCAGTCAGGGAAGAAACACCCAGTCGGGGGGGAGATGATTTGTGGGGCTACCATATGCTTGTTGGCAAATTACAATTTATGCCTTGTATCAATGTTAAATGTGTGTTGGTGGTTGGATGTGATGTTGTAATGGAATAGCAATTTTGTTAAGAACATTTTGAGGAGTTGGGGGAATCGAGTCCAGTGGCCCCACCATGTTTGAAAATCTGCCAAGGCCACTGCATAGACATGATAATGCAAGTTGACTTCTAAACACCCCTCTCACTCAAATGGAACAGGCAAGTATATTGAATGAATAGATAAATATAATCGTCATGGAATCGACTAACCGAGTAAAAAAGAAAACATGTTTCTCATCCCTCTCGCTTCCTTTTTTGAGGCTGCTTCAAAAATTTTTTTAACATTTCATTTTTAACTTTTGAAAAAAAAAAAGATGTCTAGGAAGTTAAGATACTCTTGATAGCCTTGCAGGATTTCACACATATTTTTCAATAAAAAGATCCTAATCCTTTTTTGTTGAAAATCTGGATGAGAAACGTGTTTAATTTTTCTTGGCCTAATCATTAAAACACACAAAATTTTCAAGATTTTAGATGCAAAACCTGATTTATCCATTTTTCTCAATTTGAGAAAGTTTGTGCTACTTTTGATCATATTATTTACCTTGGAATTAGTAAAATAGGGTGTCAATTTAAAGCTAGCATTACATTAGAGGGCAGATGATGGTGGCCTTTATAACTGAAAAAGTTTTTTGGCATTTATAATTTTTGCATCTGAATTCTTCATTTGGTTACGTAAAAAAGGTTAGTCTCATTTTCTTTTGACCAAAAACCGTAAGTGCTACGCATTTGTTTTTATTTTTACACTTTTTTAAAGTTAAAAACTGGTATGCGGATGCGGGATTTCTTTTCTTATTGCATTTTTGGCTCCGTTTTTAATAATAGTAATAAAAAATCCTGATGGTTACCCCCCCCTAAAAAAGACCCCTCAAACATGAGAAAAAAGAAATTCTTTTGTGGTCTGTATCATTGAAATCGTAATGCTCCTTCGCTCAAATATCTATGGTCTGTATTATCATTTCTGTTGGCCTTGTGGTTTGTAAGTTCCAACATGACTTTTTAGCAAAACTTTGGGAATAGCATCAGAATTTGGGGTTAGGTCTAGGATTGGACCTTATGGAAAGGATTGTGCTTTTGGGTAGGATGGGTTAGGGCCACAGAGTTAGAGAACAGAAAGAGAACCGGGACTCCCTATACTGCCATGTACAATCGATCGTGCCGTCAACTATGGGGAGAAAATTAGGGGTATTCAGGTCCTTATCGACGGAGCGTGGAGATTAACAAAAACAATTCTGCATCTCATCTGCAGCGTCTTAGTACTCGCACGCAGGTCGCATCAAGTGTGTCTCTCAAATGCGCTCATCATCCATGTTGCGCTTGCATGACAACAAATGCCTCAAGCGCATTCCAAGGGAAACCGAATACCCCCAATTTTTTGCTTCCATGCCTGTATCAAGATGGTGGTCGAGTCCTGGTTCTCCTCTAAATCTGTGGTTAGGGCCAACACTAGAGTTAAGTTGGAGTTAGGCTTTGGGGTTAGGATTATGTTTACAGTTACGATTAGGTTAAGTTTAGGATTAGACGTTTTGGAAATGATTTTGCTTTCAGGTTAGGATTAGGTCTCGAGTGTTAGGATTAGGTTACAGTTAAGATAATGTTTTGGGACTAAAATCCCGACTAAGATTAGGCTTCAGGATTGGGTTAAATACATTCATAAGAAATCTTTACAATAAAATTCAGCTTGGAAACATTTTACAAAGACAAAAATAGTATTAAAAGGTGCAAAATATATTATTCAATTAACCAACCATATTGCAATTAGATATGTTGACTTGGTACATTTTTGTAGGGTTCATATGACTGACCAATATGGTCATTATAATATTTTAACTGCATTAAGCAGTGCAATTAATTTGTGTTGCGTGCACGACATAATTATACCCCCCCAATAATAAATTTCAGGTCCTAAGTGTCAAATTCAGAGGTTGTAAAGTCTCTATGAAAGCCATAATGTACTATTATAATAAGAAATTGGTTAAATTTTTTCAAACCTAATTTGTAATGTTTACACATGTCCCATCTTGTTACCCCTAAATGGAATCTGCCAAATTTGTGTTTGTAGGTCAATAAGCCAATTTTGACTTTAAGTCCGCCATATAACTCCATGCTAAATGGCCAAAATAGCCAGTGGGGTTTGCAAAATAATCACTGAGATTGCTGAATTACGGATTCAGTCATGTTTCACCGTTGTTCCCTTCATCATCGTAGTTCATCACCATTTAACAATGATGCGTCCACGTCACCTACATGTTTTTACTTTTACGGGCAGTTTAAGTTGCCCGAGCGAAGTAAACCATGCAGGCGCATTGGACGTGAGTTGTTAACTGGGTGCTTGATGAACAACAGTGAAACATGATTGAATCCCTTTCAGCAACGAAAACAAGCTAAAGTTTGTATGAGGGGCCTAATTCACAAGATTAATTCATGAGGAATGTTAATCATTGCCACGCACGCATTACAAGATGATTTCTTTGTTGATATCAGCAACGCAACTACAGAATAAAATAGCTCTGTTTAACCACTTCCTCCAAAATAATGAATTCAACATGTAAGTGTGTATGTATACGCACAGGTGTCATAACACACACTTCCCTTAACTTGCATTCGTGTGCACGCTACTGTAAAAGTGTGGATTCATTACAGATTAACAACGGTTAGCTCCTGAACAAATACATAGGAAGAGTTGAACCGATATTATACTGTTGTTATCTTGGTGGTAATATGAGACTGCTAGATATCATAATTTCTAAATAAGGGATACAAACATGGTTCAAAGTCAGGTTTCCTTCAAAACTTACAGCCATATTATAACATTTGCTGAGGAGAACGCCCCTATTTTTAAATTCTGTTTTTTACACGATTGTAATGTACTTTAAGTCAATAAAGATACAAAAATCAAGACTTTAGGTGCTGTAGTTTTGTCAAAATCCGAGATTTTGAACAAAACGATGGTACCGGCGTTTTATTATTTCTATGGAAATATTAGTCGAATACGTACATGCACAGTACGTACACGGCGTGCGGGATACACAGACACACACACCCCCAGGATCGTACCATATTAAAACCCGGGGGTAACATGAATGGGCGCTAGTAGTAAATTACAATTTTCTATGCTTTACCTCACTTGTTCGCCTCAAAATTAGAAGGGACATATCTGACAGTAAAAGGAACATTTTATGGAAAATAAATACTAATCTATTTTTACAGAAATGTTATAATAAGGCTTTAAGTGTGACACCATGTTCAAATATAATTGAAACTATGATTAGGGAAAAACTACAAATACTTGCAAAATTGCAGTAAAGGTGGATATTTTATCACATTATTGGATCATTGTTTTTACATGATTTAAAACAAAATGTGCAGCATCATTTGAAAATTTGAATTATTATTTGCTGTAGACGTCGAAAAACATGTTCTTCAAAAAGGAAACTATTATTATCGAAAAATAAAATAGCAAGTGAATTTTATATCACAAACTACAATTTGCAAAATAAATGTGTGTTTGAGAAAAACTTTCAACCGACCTTTCACAACGTTTATGTTCATGGATACACTCTGCATTGAAGTTTTTAAACACTTTTTCTGTACATCCTTTAAAAACCTGTTAGTGTTAAAACACCTGGACAGTGATACAAGTTTTATCCAGCTCAACATAAAATTAACAATAACTCTTAAAAGCTTTTCCTGTATACAGTTGTAAGCTGAAAATTTGGTTGTAATATTTTACTGTGTTATGTACGTAGGTAGTGTTTTAGCATTTTTCACATGTGAAATCTAAATTTGTTGGTGATATTTCATAAAACACAAGAAAACTCATTGCTGTTAAGTTTGCTGGATTGACAGTGCAAATGTTCACTGAAGTGTTTGAAAAGTAACCAAAATCCTTATTGTTTATTTAAAAGGGCATTTTGTGATCCACAGCCTCATCCCCCCACTTTTCTCAACAAAAGTTGAGATTTTTATACCACTAGAAACCTCTGGCTACATAATGTTTATTTACCAAATATTTCTTGCAGATAAATTCGTTTAGCAAAAATATCGTCAAATTTGAATTTCGTTCTGGTATACAGAACGAAATTACAATAGTGGCCTATGGAGCAGTGTAATACACATAATCATGCATAACTCCCAAACGCAAAATCGGAATCAACTGAAATTTTGGGAATAAGCTTTTTTTGTGGATATCTACTGAAAAATAACATAAAATGAGGATGCTAGGATCACAAAATACTCCTTTAAGTAGTGTTTTAGCATTTTTCACAAGTGAAATCTTAATTTTTTGGTGATATGATTTTCATAAAACACAAGAAAACTCATTGCTGGATTGACAGTGCAAATGTTCACTGAACATTTCCAAGTGTTTTAAAAGTAACAAAAATCCGTATCGTTTGGAGTTACAATGTAAGTAAAATCTTCTTCCAAGTTTTAGTTGTTATTCACCATGTAAGCTTCCCTTACCTATATGGCCATGTATGTATTCTGTAGTAGAGAGGAAAGAAAGAAGAAAAAAGATATGAAAAGATGGTGTTACTGAATGAGTTGTTAGTTATGATAAGTGTATGACGAGTGAAGTATAACAGCGAAATGAAGAAAAACAGGGAAATGAAGAAAAACAGCGAAGTGAAGAAAAACAGCAAAGTGAAGAAAAACAGCGAAATGAAGAAAAGGCAAGATAGAAAATTGGGCTATTCCAGTTGAAATCCACACACGCTTGTGGAAGTCCTGCCCATTATCTTCCACTCAAATTTCAAATGGTGTTATCGTAATGGGCGAGTCCATTTGAAATCTACAACCCCTGTGTGGAAGATTTAGGGCAAGTCTTTTATACGGGGTGCATGGTTTTCAACTGGAATTGAGCAGTGTGGCGTGTTGGCAGCAGTGACTTGAATTTGAGTGTTGCAATGTGAATGTAAACAGTGAATGGTGAGGTGAAGATGGCAATTTAGATTTAAAAAAAACCGTCATAAAAGTTGCGAGGGCAAGGTTATGAATGAGCTATGACTTACTGAGCCCCTTGGCGACCCTTTCATCAAGTTACTTGAACCCAGGACCTCACACTGTGTGGAATACACTTTGACTGCCAGAAGTGGGCAAGTGCAACAGCTGCTCTGTGAACATTTGGCAATTTACACACAGTATATTATACTCATGGCAGCACTTCTGGCACTGAGCAGTCGACTTGTGTACAACTGTAAATGTTGAATCAGCCATAAGATCAGTTACTGATCTCCCTGAGCAGATGATCTACTCAATTTCCTGATGTAATTTTGGTACTTACCAGGAGGATAGAGGGGAGAATTGGGCTATTCCAGTTAAATTCCACACTACCCTGTGGAAGATTTTGGAAATATCCACCCCACATAGGGAGTGTAGGTTTTAAATGGAGTTACCAATTTAAGTAATCCCATTTGAAATTCACACTCCCTGTGGAAGATTAAGGTAATGTCTTTCATGGTGGGTGGGTGGATTTTAACTGGAATAGCCCATTCTGTCTACAGGGCGATGCACCTTGAAGTTTGTGATGATATGCCACAGTATTTGGAGCCAGAGGGGGCAGGTTGCACTCCCTGGTCAGTGCACCTATAGTAGTTCCCAGCAAACACAAAATGTTTTCCAGAAAACATTTAAATGTAGGTTATATGAAGGATATAAAATGTTTTAATAACATTCAAGAACATTTTAGAAAACTTGGTTACAAAACAAAATATTCTAACATAAATGTTATTTTGTGCTGAAAAAATGTTTGCCCCAAAATATTTTTTTTCACAATAATATTTTGACATCATTTTTAAAATGTTGTAGTTTTTTTTCATATACACATTTTGATGACCTTAGCATAACTTTAAAAGTGTTACTAAATAGATTTTCAACAAAACCAAAACACATTTTTCACATGTTTTGAAAACATCATTCTGTTTGCTGGGATACCAGAATTGTATAGAATCAATTCTACTGGCATGACACTTTAGAAATGTCTTGAACTTTAGGACTCTAGTCTCAAATCCCAAATGACTTAACTTGACATTTCAATGTTTCGACTCGAGTTTGGTGACTCAACTACCAGTCTGCTTACCAGATATTCATGACAAAAATGGCCAATATTCTATATAAACATGAAGATGTAAATCGTAATAAACAATGTGCAACAACTCACAAATTTCACACACAAAATTAGACGATAGATGTGCAATTACAGTGCTGTTTATTGGAACCAAAAAGTTATTGATCAAATTTGTTGTATGTATAATAGTAATAATAACAAGAATAAGAGGAAACATCATGATTCCTGTACAATAGGGTTCAACCATTTCATGACTCCACTTTTATGACCCCATCTGACCCTACTTTTCTTCCTCACACCTGACCCCACTTATCTGACACCATATTCTTGAAACATGAATTACACTTTCATTTTTCCCCACACACACACATTGATGATAGCATCAACTTATCTCACTTCAGTTTACTGACCTGACTTGTCTGACCTTACCAGATCTGACTTTATACACAATTTAAGAGGCATCATAATAATGGCAGCAGCAGAAGGATGTATCTCCATTATAGCTGCTCTGTGTATGATTGCCTTTGATATGCACATAGTGTGCACTTATGTAAGGGTATGCCATGTGAGTGAACCCATTCATATCACATGCAATCATACACATAGCAGCTAGGAGATAAGTCTTTCTGCTGTTGAACAAACGGTCAGATAGCAGATAAAACTCTTTTGTTTTTTACATGACCATTTGTATTTCATATCTGAATTTATAAATACTTCAAGCGTGCAGCGCGTAATTACGCAATGTCGCTGCTCACACAATCTGCCAATAGTCACAAAAAACTTTTTTTTGATTAAGAGAGCTATACAGGGCTATTCCAGATGAAATCCTTATACCCCCTATGGAAGACATGACCTTAATCTCCCATACAGGCAGTGTAAAATTTCATATGTGGCTACTGGCTACCTGAATAGGCGATTCCATTCGAAATCTACACTCCCTATGTGGAAGATTAAGGTCATGTCTTCCATAAGTTTATGAATTTCAGTTGAGTAGCCCATTTTACCATTGACAAATATTACCACAAAGGAGCCAATTTTGTGATATTCGGGGACTAATCGTCCCATGTATTTTGAGCCTTGGTACTCGTAGCAGCGTTAAGCCCCATGCACATACTACTGTTAAGGCATTAATACTTCTCATTTAAGCATTCAAAGTGAAAAAAAGTCAAGTCAAAAGGCATCAGAAATGTGGAATCATGAAATGGTTCAACCCTACATAATATAACATGCACAGTTACCTATACAGACGGCTATCAAGTGGCTTTGATTTACTTAAATTTTATGTACAAATTCGTGATATACAAGTTGAGGTTTATACAAGTCATATATTATTATGATAATAACATGCATTGCTTTGATACATATACGAAACAATAATAATAGTAATTACAATTATAATAATATAACAACAATAAACAATACACAAATAAAGAAGCCCCTTTGTTATCCCTGATGCATAAACATAAACTTTTGACAAAATCAAACAATATCTTTTGAGGTGAATGGGAGCATTTCACAACTGACTGCATGAGATTGATTTATAACTGTTTTATAAAAACATATTTAGGTCAGTGTACTTTAATACTCTCTTGAAATATCATATACACAAATGATCTATCACCTGTATTTATTGCAAGAAAAGTACTACTCGGAAAATTCTTGTTACATTTCATTGAGAGTGAGAGCAGTTGGTCACCCTCCTGATAAATCATACATGAGTGATTTGTTCTGAGGTGGAGAGTGAGAGCTGTACACTGCTCCAACTCTCCTGAAATACCACACATGAGTGATTCATCATAATATCTCATCACATACATATCAGGCATCAAAACTGGTCTTGAAAAACAAAACAAATGAAATCAAAATTTTTTTACCATTTTCTGTGAGTTTGATTCAGAAATAGGCTGAAAAACACTGAAAAGAACAAAAAACTCTGAAATCAGCTAAAACGCTGAAAAATTTCATGCCTGTACTTTTAGAGTGAGAGCGGATTGCTCACCCTAAATGATATAAAACATTTGCAATTTCTTCCAAGGAGAGCGAGTCACTGCTCCAACTCTCCTGAAATGACATACACAAGATGAATTTATAACCATCTCATGAATGCATCTTTTGAGAGCAATGGTAGTTCATTACTCTTAAAAGTAGTTCATTACTCTTAAGGCTGGTTCATTACTCTTAAGAGTGGTTCCTTACACTTAAGAGTGGTTCATTACTCTTAAGAGTGGTTCATTACTCTTAAGAGTGGTTCATTACTCTTAAGAATGGTTCCTTATTCTTAAGAGTAATTCCTTACTCTTAAGAGTGGTTCATTACTCTTAAGAGTGGTTCCTTACTCTTAAGAGTGGTTCCTTACTCTTAAGAGTAGTTCATTACTCTTAAGAGTGGTTCATTACTCTTAAGAGTTTGTTATTCTTAAAAGTACTTAATTACTCTTAAGAGTAATGAACTACTAATACTCTTAAGAGTGGTTCCTTACTCTTAAGAGTGGTTCATTACTTTTAAAGCGTGAAGAGTGGTTCAAACTCTTAAGAGTGGTTAGTTACTCTTAAGAAAAGAGTGGTTTATTACTCTTACTCTCCTATGGGGGCATTCTTAAAAAGATTTTACAATGTTTTCATGATTTCTCAGAGTAATTTGGCAGGTGTTGAGCTTGGGTGCATATATGCAATCAAATTTGCTCAGTTAACCTTTCGCACGCATATCAGGATTTCTTGCATATTGCATTTTGTACTTGGACAGTATTTGGATTTAGCAATCTTAATATTTTCATTTCATTAAACCCTCATCAAGGGCGGGCAAATACTGCACATGAACCTCTGGATAAGCAATGTGAACCACCAGAAGAACAGAGGCACCTGGAATTGAAAACAGTCATCGTCATTCCTCAATACATATAACGCAATAGTTTATGTCATCAGGGTCGTTATAAATTGAAAACACACCCAATTTGGGTTGGGAAACAATCCATGTTTATTGTTGATTTCTATGGTAATGAGAACATGTAAACATAAGCATATTTTTAGCACTAGTTTCTATCGGAACATAATTTCATACATGTAGTGATGTTTTACAAAGGTAGCGGCAAAAAAAAAAGTAATTTTGAAGGCCATTGTCACTGTCAGGTGTTCAAATTGGGTTTTAGATTTGTCAGTCATGTCAGTAATATCTATCCACTTTAAACTTATGACATGTTGAAATCAAGATCACATGTCCAAGTGTGACATATTCCAAGACAACTGAAACCAAAATACTGACATTCATAAAACTCTCCGCAGCATTAAACACCTCTGAATGTTCACAAGTACGTATATATATTGATATTTGTACTGTAAAAAGAAAATTGATATTTTTTCATCAAATTAGTTCAATAAAATTCCACTTCATGTGAAGACATACAGTTGTTTAAATTCTTTTTTGCTTTTGTTGAAATGGAGTAATGGAATAAAGAGGCAATTGCTGCCACAAAACTTGACACCACTGTGAAGAGGGATGAAGGGCAATGCAACAAAGTAATTTCTTAATGAAGATACGAATATCATCTGGCATGGACTATCACTGCAACAGAAGAGCTTTCAAAATGTTTGCAGGAAAGTGGAATTTTAGTAGACTAGTTTGACGAAACATTTCAGCAACTAATAATCATCACTTGGAACAGTCTTGGTGCTTAACTTCCCAAGTGTGCCGCGACATGCTATGGTGTGACATGGTACACTTGTGTATGCGATGTCCATTACTAAACAAGCTTCTGGATAATTATATAGTTCAGAAAACAACTTTCTTCTGGGCTTTCAAAAAGAATAGGCTGTTACAGTTGAAAACCATACACCCTCTATGAAAGACATGACCCTAATCTTCCACACAGGGAGTGTGAATTTCAAATTGAGTTACCTGAACTCCATTTGAAGTCTATACCCACTATGTTAGAGATTAAGATCATGCCTTCCATAGGGGTATATGGATTTCAACTGGAATAGCCAAATAACAGAATACATATGATAGGGCAGTTTAGCAGTATACATCCACAAGATTTTAATTATCAAAGTGGAGTCAATTTCAAAGTTACATCAGTAAAGCTTCATTTCAAAGATACCATTTACCCCAAATAAAAGTAAATTCTCAGTTACTTTGGAACATATGCAGGGCTACAAAAAATGGCTGTGAATAAGAGTGCATCTTCTACTTGCATATTATTATATGGTTTTCAACGCATACATGTAAAAATGTCAGCAATTGTTACAGTTATGTCAAACCCACACATTACCAGTTTAATAGTAATCTCCTGTATGTATCAAGAACCAAAGAAAAGCCACCATTTTCCCCACGGTTTACATATCATGTTTGAGGTGTACATTACTATTATCTTCAATTTGTGAAAATAAGTGGTATACCAAGGGCTGTTTGTCAACTTGAAAATTGCCAACTTACTCCTTGTTCACTATGCACTTAGTTCTAGTGAGCCTGTAGTGAGCCTAGATACACTTTTGAGACAAAATGGTTCTTGATTCTTTCTTTTTGTAACTTTACATGAGAAAGGATCTTTTACGTTTATAGGTAACTCGACAATAGAAAGCACATGTGTTGTTCATGGATAGTCTGTTTACATGCATGAGTCAACATGTACAGCTCATACTAGCAATAGGTTGGAAACGACTCCTGGTTCACAAACATTTCCAATGAACCAGGAGCCATTTCTAACAACAACAAAACCCACTGAATTTTTTGTTTTCAGCCTTGCTAATAAATAACTATATGTCTGATTGATGTTACACAGGTGGTCCACTCTGGAGGAGTTCGGCTGTCCTTTGCAGGGTCACCAACCAAATCTGATAGGGTAACTTCTTCACCTTATATTATAAGACAGGGTCAGTTGAAAATGTGAGCTACTTCCCAAACTGGGATGGACGGGAAGGTGCTTTTCAACCCATATTGGTGACTTAAGAGTTTGGGGGATGACTCCCAATCTCATTCATTACCTTAATTATGTAAGGTGTCATATTACAATATGGGTTACTTCTGAACCTCAGGTGAAAAGTCATTCTCTGATTCTTAGCGGACACCCAGATAACGGCAGGGTGTCTTTAAACTTCATGTGCTAATATCTTCATTTTATAAAAGAGGGTCACTTGATAATGTGGGCTACTTCTCAACCTTGGGTAGGAAGTCACTCTCCAATCATTAGATAACCATTTATGGGGGTCACTTCTAGCTATTCTTGTTTCTATTATGATGGGTCAGCATGCTTTTTATAGGCTTTGTGAAGTATTTTGCATGGGTGTGGTGTTCGGATTTTGGACATGGCGGCCATCTTGGATATGCAAATGAGGGTAAACATATACTATTATTACTTCATAAACATTAGAAATGATTCTTCCTAATAAACAGTTTTTAAATTTACCTTTGTTGCGCATCCAAGATGGCTGCTCATGCCATGGAGGCCATCTTGGTTGCGCATGGAAGGGAATTTTCCCATTTATGGGTTGTGCACAGAAAGTGTTAAATGAATCGGGCGCTTTATAGCAGTAACTCATGAGGTAGCCATGTAACACTGGGAAAAAATGTGTGACAAGATCAACCAGAATGGGCTATTCCATTTGAAATCCACACCACCCCTGTGGAAGATTTTCAAATATGTTCCACAGGGGAGTATGAATTTCAAATGGAATGAGCACATTAAGCAGCTCCATTTGAATTTCATACACCCTCTGAAAAAGATTCAACCTGAATCTTCCACTGAGGGAGGGCGAGTTTCAAATGGAACGACTAATGTGTTAATTCCATTTGAAAAACATACTCTCCCCATGTGAAAGATATTTCCAAAGTCTTCCACAGGGTAGTGTGGATTTCAAATGGAATAGCCCATTTGAGTCTTTGTCACTAAAAAAGGATCCACCAAAGGAAGAGTTCAATTTTTATTTGTATAATTGTGTTTTCAGCAACATGAGAATTATTTCAGGAAGCGAATGCTTAACTTTGGATGAAATTCACAGCATATTTTAGCCTCTACAATGGGCAAAAAATGCTAACCCTATGAGCACTAATGACTTTTTTTTACTGTGCTTCTGATTTTTTGGCTGATTATGCGATATATTCATCGGAGAGCTTCGGTGATACAGTTTCTAAATATTTAAGCTCAATCCTCATTAGTCCTACCACCATTCTTACCAGGTTGCTGATTGGCTCAATAAATCATAATAGTGTCCTTGTAACCAATCAGCAGGTAGTGCTCTTGGAGTTAAGCCTCTTCAGCCCTACCACCATAATACCAGGTTGCTGATTGGCTCAATGAATCATAATATTGTTCTTGTAACCAATCAGCCAGTAGTATTCATGGGGTTAAGAGTTTAATATAAAACTTGAAGTTATTGGATAAATAACTCACTTTGCTTGATAACACCACATATAAGATAAAGAGGATAAAAGCTGTGAGGGTGGTGGCACTTAATACATGGCAGGATCAAAGTGAACCAAGATCACATACACCTCATCTGATTGGTTCAACACATGATATACTCCTCTTTTATAACCAATCAAAATGCGCAAATCAAGATTGATTCTCTCACCATATCACTAACTTGTAACCCTGGACACTTCAAATCCATTGGAGCACTGCCTTCTGTTAAATACCACCCTCATAATTGACAGAACATAGAATACTGTATAGCGCAATATTTTTGCTGCATTTTATTTTCACGGTTTTCACATTGAAATATAGAGCTGCAAATCTTTAAAGCCTGCAAAAATATTCTATAAGTATAGGGTTTAAAGTGTAGCTAGCCCATGAATGAAACAATCCACAAAATTGTTAAGAACTTGTGAAAAATTAATGCCCAAAAATATTCTGCTATACTGGTATTTACCACTTGACATGACACTTGATACAAGCCAACTAAAAATCAAGCAGTGAAATAAATAATATATAATGCTATAGGTGTATGAATAAATCAACATTACATGTATGGAGTCACACTTGTCACATACTGCTGGACAGAGGTTATACTAAAGAGTCCGGATTCCAAGCTGTTCCAATTGAAATCCAAACACCCCCTATGGAAGACAGAACCTTAATCTTTCACACAGGGGGTGTAGATTTCAAATGGAGTCACCCATACCGGTAAACCCATTTGAAATTCACACTCCCTGTGTGGAAGATAAAGCTCATGTCTTCCATAGGGGGTGTTTGGATTTCAACTAGAATAACCCATTTTGGTAATCTGCCATATTGGGTTGTCAGGTGGGGGCCAAAATAGTGCAACTCCAGGATTTATTGGTGAAAGCCCTAAATTGAACAATAATTGGTATCTGTAAGTTTGTGAGGTACAAAAATTTGCTCATGTAGGACCTGGGGAGTATTATCAACAGATTATATTACACACAGAATGCATGTACATGTACACAGTTAAAAATAATCCAGAGGTACACTATTATGCACCCCTTCCCTTAAGGGCGCGGTCACCCCTTTGCACCGAATTTTGTGAGACCTGAGAGCACATCAGACACACCAAATTGCATTCTTGGTCTTCTGATATCAAATAATTTCATTTGCTGTAATTTGCGATATAATACAAATTTCATGGAATACTACAAATCAACATTTTTAACATTTTACAGTCATCAAAGTAAACTAGGTAGACTTTATAACTCTAATGCTATGTACTTAAAAGAGTATGTAGCTGGGATGTAAAGCCGACCATAATATGAAAATTTTGACCTTTTGTATTGAAGACTACAACTACCAGTTTCCCAAGAGACCTAAAATGGTCAGGTCTTTTATGAAACTTCATGTATATCTCCAAACCAAAAGGTCAAAATTTGCATATGATCGGCTTTTTATCCCAGCTACATACACTTTAAGTGCATAGCATTAGATTTATAAAGTTTACTTCATCGTATTCCTTGAATGTAATTAGGTGTGTCTGATGTGCTCTCAGGTCCCACAAAAAATAATGTGCAAAGGTGGGTTACAGAACTGTTTACGACACATAAGCATGGTGCAATCTGGACTCTCTAGTTCAACCTCTTTGTTTCTGCTACAACAAAGCATATGCATCACTATAGACCACAATAGACTCACCCCAATGGCATAGTTCAATAACCTCAATTAAACAATCAGCGTGCAAAATTTGACCTCAAGTTGCAGAGTATGAGTTTTTGTACCCAAATTTTCAAAGGTCATTCAATGAAGGTACAAATGTATTGAGGTTAAAGACTGTGCCCTAATAGATGAGAATGTTGTGGATCCTAGTGCATGTGGGTGCAAGAAAATTACATGTGCGATAGCTGCCTTACGTCATTTAAAATGTATAGTACTGCTCAGCTATCAGGTCTGATTGGTGGTGGGACTTGAAATGCTTCCAGCAGCAATGCTTTAATCACCTGATGAACAACAGCAATGCTTTAATCACCTGATGAACAATTGTAACACCAAATGCATCATGAGATAAACATTTGACAAGTTTTTGCAATTCCTCTGCAAATGCAATTATAAACTCTTAACATGAGGCAGCCCATTGCACGTAAAACTTTCTTGAACTCGCATGACAACGTATATAACCTACACATGGTTATCGCATGTCAAATCTGGTGCCATGCACATGGAACAATTTCCGATGTTTATTTATTACTTGTAGATCATTCAAGTGTGCGTGAGACACAAGGCTAAATATATGGGCTATTCCAATTGAAATCCATTCAGGTAACCCCCTCTGATATCTCTACACCACCTGTGTGGGACGTTAAGGTCATGTCTGCCATGGGAGGGGGGGGGGTATGGATTTCAAGTGGAACAGCCCAATTGATTGCTTAAAAGAAATTGGTGCGATAGTCTGAACAGTAAAAAGATTTTTTTTCCAGCCCAATCTTAAGGTTGAGAATAAAGTTTGACATAAACAGACGTTTGTTTTTTCGTTCTATGCAACGATTTTGGTTAGCAATTGCGATTTCCCCCTCAAATGATAAGCTTCATTCGGGGCTTCCTTCTCGACGTCTGTGGTGGAAGACGCCAAGGCAATATTTTTCCCATCGCTGTGGGAAAAAAAATTGCCAATGCATCTGTCGCAACGCAAAATAAGGTTCCAAACAATATCTCAGCCTTTAGGAATTGATGGCCTGTTCGTTTCAAACCCACCATATTGGTTGCTGGATACATCTTTCGACCTCCACAAAATGGACGCACCACACACTATCCAGAGCACACAGAGTGACCAATCAACAATTACAATACAATAATCTCACTGCTTACGTCACAACCAACTTTCTTCAGTTTCATTATTCTGATTATCGTTACCTCACCGTCACATTCTCATCGCCGGGCGCTTGATGTGACCGCCGACGCTTTGCTCATTTTATCACCGACAGCATCGCCGTCGCCGTTAACTATGCCACCATCTTCTGTGGCGACCCCGGCGTCCACGCTAACGTGACCTTCTGCGTGTACGATCATGTTTATTTCGGATTCCTCAACCGGTGAGCTTAATTTCAACGGCGAGTCCTCCATTGAATCCAGTGATATGTCGGCCCTTTTTGTGGCATTTACGACTCACTGGTCAGATCTATGGTACTGCTACCGCTGTAGGTATGGGGTGTTGACATAGAGGGCGTGTGTCATGGTCCCTGGTGACGTTGTAGGAGTGGTGGTTGGAGTTGTTGGGAACATTGTGTTGATCTCTGGCCTGCAGGAGAGACACAAAATGAGACACTTCAATAATTAGATAGAGTTACGTGATCGATGATAAATACCACTTGCTGATTCTTGTATTCAATGGTCTCCGTCCTTACTGTTCACTATTCAGAGTACAGTTTAATAATTACAGGTTAATAAATGTGTGTCACTTGTTAGGAGTGAAATTGTACAAAATAATGCACACATACTGAGATGTTGATGCGTCTAATACATGAGACCTGCAGGGGGAGTGCATAGACGCATCAACATCTCAGTACAAGTGCATAATTTTGTACAATTTCTTGAGCAACAAGTGATAGGCATTTATTAACCTATTTCACACACAAGAATAAATCCTGTGACTTTTGCTACTTTATAACAAAATTGTCACAAAAAATGTTGGAAATGCAAGGAAATATAAATGCATCAACCCGCAAGAAAAATGAACGCGTCCGAAAGCAAAGCTCGTAGTACACGCCTGTGCATTATACACAATTAATACACTCTAATTTTTCTAATGTTTGCTCTGATTGGTTGTCGCTATCTTAGAGTGTATGGGATTTGATGTGATCAGCCAAGGCAAAATGGCTACCAAAATGGTTACCAGATGACAAGCCCAAGCAGGAACCTGAAGCTCGATCTACTTCCCTGAATCTTTATCAAGTAATGGCTACGTAATAAATCACAAATATGCAATGAGATCATATGCAATGAGATCACATGGCATACAAGGCCCTGCAGTCGCTTTGGGCTGTATTGTTTCGTATGGTCTAGTAACATTAGGGTTAATAACTATCTGACCCAAAACACCAAACAAACAAACAATTAGACCAAACAATAAGATGTCCACACTAAAAACTCTGTTAATTTACTACAAGGATCACAATTTTACAACCATTCACCTTGAATTAATTACAATTATTGCACCTCCAAACAGCACTGAATCAAAACAATATCATCATGAAATCCCGGCACATGTTGGCCTATTCCAGTTGAAATCCATATACCCCCTGTGGAAGACATGACCTTAATCTTCCACACAGGGGTGTGAATTTCAAATGGGGTTACGTGATTGGGTGACTCCATTTAAAATCTACACCCCTTGTGTGGGAGATTACACTGGGTTTCGGAGAATAACAGCAGTCCCTTGCTCAGATTGACTCCAGTGCCCTGTGTTCACTTCAAGGGCGCCGATCTGCACCGACCAACGATTTGACATACAATCGGCCAATCAGATTATCGGTCTGTTGCTATGATTGTCAGACGATTGATTCAGCCAATCAGAACCCCACTTCCGTGTATACGCTCTGCCGCCCTCAAAATGTAAACAAGTACCATTCTTCTCTGACAAAAACAGTAAGGTCATGTCTACCATAGAGGGTGTATAGATTTCAACTGGGATAGCTGAAACTTGTATGCAATTTAGTTTCCCAGCCAATTTAGCATAATTGGTAAGGCGTTAGACTGCGATGAATTGATGTAAAGCCTTTTTGCAGTCCGTTTGTTGAGCTAACATGCAGTCCCATGGACTAACTGCTTATTGCATCGGTTACCCTCATTGGAAATTGGGGGAACCGATTCTGGCTGCGACGGTTCATTGCGGTTTGCTAAATGGTTTAAATGGTGCATGTCTTGAATTCCTAGCCAAGGCTTCTGTATTTATGCCTGTGCATAGCGCACCATACATCCCAGCTGAAAATGATTATGCTGGCTATTCCTAATGAAAGCAGTCAAAAAATAAATAAATCACAACATGAGTTGGCTGCAAAAGGGAACCCCTTTCACCTATAATTTATACATCTATCTACTGCTGATGATATTGGTATTAAAGAAGCATCTATTTACTGCTGATACTGATGATAACCTTTATTAAATAAATAAATAAAGCACATTCTTGCAGCATACTCTTTAAATTTCAATACACCATGATCCCAAAATGAGGCAGCCCTAATGGGTAGGCGTGAATTTGTTGTAGTTCAAATGGCAAATATTAATGCAACCAAATTTTTTTTTTTTACAAAACATATGATTCCCTGATGGCGATGAAATAAAAAATACCACCAAATATTGATATTTAAACATTTGAACTTCAACAAAATCATATTCATATACAAGGATGTCTTGATTGCCTTGCAAAACCTACAATTTAAAAGCCTGCGAGAAATACCCATTAGTGGCCAAGCCAATACTGTGGAGGTATGCAAAAATGTGTGCGCCTAAATGTTCAAAGGGGGTGTGCCTGTGCATTAACAAACAAATATCAATGTATGTTGCCTACTGGTTCTTTCACATCATGAATATTAATGACTTAATGAATGATGAATTGATGCTAAAAATATAAGACCTGTTCCCATAAAATGAAAGGAAAGTTGCAAATCTTTATCTTCCAGTTATGGCCAGATTTGTAATCTCTAGATCATGATCGAGGGATCAGAGCCAAAAGGCCCCAAGTGCATTTTTGACCAAAATGAGATTTTGGTACCAAAATAATCCTTACAACATTGGGCACCTTATGATTGTATAGCTATAATCAAGCTGTAGTCACAGAAACTGTTATCAGCAAAAATGTAAAGCCCTAAGTGCAACACTATGCATGAAATGTGTGAGAGCCATTAGGCCCTAAGTACAAAAATATCTGTATTTCAAAATGGCATTTTTGCACATAGGGCTGTCTGGTACCAAAATAATCCTTACAACACTGGGCACCTTATGATTGTATACCATAAGTTGTAGACACAGAACCTGTTATCAGCGTAAATGTAACGCCCTAAGTGCAACACTATGCATGAAATGTGTGCAAGCCAGACGGCCCCAAGTACAAAACCGCCTGTATCATCACATGTCGTTTTTGTACTTGGGCCTTTTTGGCTCTGACCCCTCGATATATGATTCAGAGATTACAAATCTGGCTATAACTCAAAGTTATGTATCATTTAAAAAAATGATATATAAATTGCCAGAAATAACTTCCTCACTTTATGTTCAAAAGACAATATTTCAAAGAAGAATTCTTTTGTTTGCATTATCTTCCTGGCGACTTTCCACTCATTTTGTGAGAACAGGTCTTATTTACTTACAAGGCATGCTTTCCGAGACCCATCATGACAGGCTTCTCACAATGAACTGCGGATAGCAAGCCAAAAACCAGTCAGGCACAGCTTGACTATCACTAAGTTATCTATGACTAACATTTTTTTGTTCCAAATTATTGTTGGAGGAATATGGAACAACAATTTAACCCGTGCCAAACGGGCACTCTAGGCAATTGGAAAATGTCAAAGTCAAAGTTTACACAGGAGTCAAAATTCAAAATAGCTACAATTTTATAAAAACCTATTGCAAAATATACCTCTGGTCATAAGGATTCAGAAATGAAATACAGTTCAACTCATCTATGACTACTTATTCTGCAGACTTCAGTAGCAAATACAGTCAACGATAACGTGTAGGCTCCACACTGGTCAAAAACATACAATTTCCTGATTTTTTTTTTTATGGGTAAAAATATTCAACTTGGTATAACAATTCAAGGAATAGTTTGCACTACCTAAGATGTTTCACTGCCTAATTCACACAGTGGAATGAGTTAATACCTGTTGAATCATATACATAGATCCTGGGTTTGTCAGGCTTTGAGTTTAAGAATATTGAGGAGTGTGATAAATAGCACTCCTCAGACTTGTGAGTGCTATTTTGTGAATGAGGAGTGTGATTATGCTTAAATGTGATGTAAGGAGTGTGATAAATCGCACGCCTTGTGATCATTTAAGGAGTGCGGACGAGTGTGATCGCACTCGCACTCCTCAAAACTCAAAGCCTGCTTTGTCCTCCAGAAGTCAATTTGACCGAATTTGCTTCCCAACAACACAATATGCAATTATGCATATTGTGATAACAATGCTGGATTAACCTCAAGCTGTATCTATTTTTCTAACTTGTGGGAAGGAATATTGGTACAAACTGACTTCCCGTACAGGAACCCAGGATCCATGTAGGGATGGTTACCATGGTTACTTATGTTGGCGGGTGTGTCGCAATTATTTCTTCGGTTTACAGTTACACTGACCTTGCAGCAGAGCTGAGTGTACTCTCATCAACCTCACTCAGTCTTCGTTCTAGCTCCTCCATGCGGAATGGTTCACTCTGCACGCCCGTGTCAGTCTGAATCGCAATCTCGTTGACATGGACCGATCTGGTCGGCGGCGGAGTCATGAACTTGACGCTGTTCGTTGCCACTTGCTTGGACGTACCCGGTTTTTCTTCGTCCGACTCCAACAGCGGTCTCGCTAGGGGTTCATCGTCGTCGTCTTTTGGTGGAGTATTTGGTACTAGGTCTGGTCTTGGCGTCATCTTTGGCTTGGCTCCTCCTGGAGGAAAAGAATGTAAATGAGAGGAAGGAGGCAGAGATGGGGAGGAAAATATGTTAAAATTATTATGTGTGTTCAAAATGTTGGAGGTGATCAATTGTGATAGCAGTTGAGCAGAGTTGCATAGAACGTGTGCATTTCAAGGTAGAATGTCACTGTGTACTCCAAAAGTGATTATTTCTTGAGAGATTTATTTTTGCGACTCCTGCAAATCCAGCCACAATCGCAAAATTAAAGACACCCAAAATATTCAATGACAAATATAAAATCCATACACCCTCTATGGAAGACATGACCCTAATCTCCCACACAGGGGGTGTAGATTTCAAATGGAGTCACCCATTCAAGTACCCCATTTGAAATTCAATCACTCCCCGTGTGGAAGATGGGGTTTATGGATTTCGAGTTGGAATAGCCCATTGCATGCACAGGGCAGGATTGAGCGATGGCAAAATCAGTCGTAACTATAAATCATGGGGCACAGAAAAGTAAAACAAGTTAAAGTTAATCATTTTATCATGCAAACCCAGATGATGTACAGTGTGCCTTATTAATGACTTTCTGTGTAAGAGACGCCGTCCAAGGTTCTACTCTGAAACGCACAACTCTGTAACTGGCTATTTCATTTAAAATCCACCCCTGTGGAACATTTTGGAAATATCTTCAACAGGGGGAGCATGAATTTTAAATATGAACACATTAAGCAGCTCCATTTGAAACTCACCCTCCCTGTGGAAGATTCCGGTTGAATCTTTCTCAGAAGATGTATGGAGCTGCCAAATGTGTTCATTCCATTTGAAATTCATGCTCCCCCTGTGGAAGATAGTTCCAAACTCTTCCATAGGGGTAGTGTGGATTTTTATTGGACTAGCCCAATTCTTTTCACAATTCCGCACAGCTAACACATAACCCAGAATATGATGATACATACAAAGTTAGTGGAAAACATTTGCCTATAGATTACAAAATGCAAAGCAATTTACACAAACAGTCCACATGAAGATAATGGAGAATAAATACATTTATATTCTACAATGGTTTAGATGTGCAGCAAGGAGCAAACAATGTAAATGACATGTCAGTTAACAGTTATAGTATAATTCATCACTGAGTGGGAAAACCCTCACATGTACTTTTGGCCCTTGAACATGGATAAAGCCTCGTAGTTGTAGGCTTTATATTGAAGAGGTTGCTTCATCCATGTTCAAGGGCCAAAAGTACATGCAGGGAACTCCTCATATTTACTTCTGGCCCTTGAAAATGGATAAAGCCCTGTAGGTGTAAACTTTATATTGAATTCTTTGCTTCATCCATGTTCAAGGGTTCAGTGCAACAAAGCCGTATCTCCATAAGGCCCCCCCGACTTCCAGTTGAAATCCATACACCCCTCATGGAAGACCTGATCTTAATATAATCTTCCACATAGGGAGTATGAATTTCAAATGGAGTTACCTGAATGAGTGACTCCATTTGAAATCTACATCCCGGTGTGTGGGAGATTAAGGTCATGTCTTCCATATGGGAGGTAGGGATTTCAACTGGAATAACCTAATCTTGCTTATGAATTACATCATGCATGGAGCTAATGGAGATATGGCAATGTTGCACTGAGCAATAGATGAAAGCATACACCACATAGTTTATTGCCAAAATTTCATTGAAGGATTAGACAACTAATTTCGTAAGCTGTATACATGATGGTATTTTACACTAGAAGTAATCATGGTAATCATGTTATCAAATTCTCTTTATGCAATGTTTTTCAACCAACATGTACAATAATAAACCTGTGTGCAGGAACAGAACCAGGATTTGAAAAAAACTGCCAAAATCAGCAGAGAGTTGAGATGCCAACATTGCCTGTTAGTACTCTGAAAACAACCAATTTTGCAGATATGACCACCGCCCACCTTTGGATCACTCCCCTGGGTGACCAGATCCAAAATTATATTACCTTTTAACGAAGCATGGAAGCAATCTGTTGTTAAAATATAATATTTCTAATTGCACACTCAATATGTTAAACCTTTGGAAACCAGCCTTTTAGATTGACAAGTTGCCCCACTTCTGGAACACATACATGTAGAAGAAATCATAGTAATCACCATCATGATATTAATTTATGATGAAAGCATACAATCGCTCAATTGTTTTGGCATAAAATTGTTTCAAGTTTTGGCTAGGTTTCAGTACTCATTATCTGTGTGAATTCATGCCAACTAACCATTCACTTTTTAGCCCATGTGAATCTATTACCGTATTCATCTGAGTATAGTCCCACGTTCGAGTATAATCCCACCCCACCCCCATTTTTGAAAAATTTCAGAAATTGTAAAAAAAAAAAAAATTTTTTTTTTTACAAGTTTTTTTTTGGTTTTGAGTGTCTCTGGACCTAGACCTAAATGCTAGGATCATTCATGGTTGACCTAAAAAAAAAAAAAAAACATTTCAAGATATTTTGTATTTTTAATATGAAAATTGATACTTTGTATTCATGTCATACTCTATTAATGATTTCAAAATGCATTGAATTTGAATGCATTTTGAAATCATTAATAAGAGTATGACATGAAAACAAAGTATCAATTCTTTTTTTTTTTAGGTCAACCATGAATGATCCTAGCATCTAGGTCTAGGTCCAGGTTTTTTTGTTGAAATTCAAGTATAATCCCACCCACCAATTGTGAAAAATGTTCACATAAAAAACGGGTGGGACTATACTCGGACCAATACGGTAATATAGATTTCACATTTCAGCTGAAGCAACCATCACTTCTGATAAAGTTTCGATCCCAACAGCATACAAATATTTAACACAAACGTTTAACATTACATTCTTTTTACACACCCTATACATAGATTCACAGTACAATAAATATAAATCAAGTCCGAGCATAAACCATCTTGCAACTCCTACTGTAGCACTTCAAATATGATTGACGAATTCTACCTTTTGGAGCTCAAACTTAATTGACAGGCCTTATTTCAGCTTCAATTTGATTGACAGTTACA
The DNA here is from genome assembly GCF_039555335.1 of Amphiura filiformis. Taxonomy (NCBI): domain Eukaryota; kingdom Metazoa; phylum Echinodermata; class Ophiuroidea; order Amphilepidida; family Amphiuridae; genus Amphiura; species Amphiura filiformis. Next base: position 19,512,764 of record NC_092647.1, on the reverse strand, counting down.
AAACAATAGTTGAAATGGGCCAATGTAACATGAAATATGACCCACAGTATCTCAAAGAATCAAAGCACACATTAATAGTGAAAAACAAAACAATTTAACACACAATCAAAGAGTATTCTAATTTAATAATACAGAGGTGTGAGAGGCCACAGGCAAACAACAAGGAAAAACAGTGTGAAATCCCGGTAAAATGTCAAAAATAGGCTGAAAATATAAGAAAAAGCTGAAATTTTGGCACAAAAATTTTTTCAAAAAAGAGGAAATCAGCTGAAAAGAGGAACTCTCACACCCCTGATAGAAACACATTGTAAGAATGTCCTATAGTATGTCTCGTCTCAAGTTGGGAGTTGTTGAGAGTTGATGTGTAATATACCCTGCAGGATTAGGTTAGTATGTGCCATTGAAAATTGCACACTGCATAATCCAACATGGCGTTACTCTCAACTTGAGACGAGGCAATATAATACAGCACCAAAGTATATTATGAGGTGAGCTGATGGTTGACTCACTAATGCTTGTTTCTCCAATCTTGACCAATCAGATGACTTCTAAACTGTGCACCGCTGAAGTGTTTATGTTTTTATAAAAAAAAAAAAAAATCTGGCAGTACACTATTATTTTTGCCCTTCATCATGAACGATATGCACACATGAGGGTGGAGTCTGCCTTTTTGGCATTAACCGTCTCGTCTCCATGCGGGTGTTAACTGCAGACGACAAGTTACAAATTTTCTTTAAAAATTCCTAAATTTCAGAATTGTACATTTTCATGACCATATTTGTTATCAGCATGGCAAATGCATTAAAATGAGTACAAACAAGCCTAGTATTGGTTCAGTGGTTCCTGAGATAGTTCTTGATATTTTCGGAAAATATCTCAAAACTTGGGACTTTGCGGTATCCTCATCTGTTCATGATGCTGCTCTTATCAGTCCTTGTATCCACCACTATATGTTCATTCTAGCTATGTGATGTGGTAAAGTTCTCTTTTTCAAGCCTTAATATAAAGGTACACATAGTTCAGAAGGAATCCAACTGATCAAGTCATATGGTGAGTTTACCATTACTTCACAAACATTTGCTAGACCCATCATGACTATAATGTATCAAAAGTTAGATAGGATGATTGAAAATTTGATAAAGCACCCAGTGTTGTAGCCAGCCTAAACTTAGCCTAAACTTGTCATAACTTTACTATCAGGTACTCAATGAGCTATTCCAGTTAAGACCCATACCCCCTATGAAAGAAATTACCTTGATCTCACACACAAGGGGTGTAATTTTCAATTGAAATCACCCATTCAGGTAACCCCATTTGAAATTCACACTCTCCACATGAGACATTTAAGATCATGTCTTCCACAGGTGGTGTATGGATTTCTACTAGAATAGTGCAACATACAATACGTTGTTGGGCAGGAAAAACCTATGTGCTTTTGGCCCCGAATATGTTTAAACCAAAACTGTGAACACATGACATAGGAAGTTTTTATCTTTAAACATGTTCAGGGGCCAATGACACAGGAGGTTATTCCTGCCCAACAATGAATAGATGAAATCCACCAGTTTGGTTTAGTAATGGATCTGATATGTATCTACTATTTTCTACAGAGCTTGAATGAGTCGTTATCTATTGTGACCTTTGCTTATATATACATGTAGGGAAATGGAAGCTGGGACTAAAACGCTACAGGGATTAGAAACTCTGTTATATATGTCAGGGTGTTGTTCAATGATTGTAAACAATGAATATAAGTTTCCTATCCCTTCAGTATAATATTAATTTGTCCCAGGTGGAAGGATTGCCAGATGAACATAGTGGTTTAGTTCTCTCCATGATGTAAGAATAGGGGTTATTCACACAGCCTGTTCCACTTGTAGCCCGGACCAAAAATTATATTCTCAAATTGACCTTTTTGGAAAATCCATCTGAGATGTCGACATTTGATGTCACACTGACCTGCACCACTGTGCACATCGCTTATCGAACATTGTTACTGCGCACTGCAAATCAGTGCGACGTCTAATGATGACATCCCAGGTGTACTCGCAAAGGCTTATGGGATTTACCGAAAAAGTCAATTGAAAATAGGACTATATGTGCAATTCCATTTAAATTGCACACTCCATTTGTGATAGATTTAGGAAATATCTTCCACATTTCTTTTGTTTCTGTGAATTGCCCCGATCACAATGTTGTTGTCAACATGAAGTGAATCAATCCGTTCCATACGGATCTGTTTTGATGTGGAACAAACCTGACATGTGAATAGCCATAATATAATACAACAGATGTGAAACAAGGATCGTTTTTTTTTCAGGATCAAAAATCTATCTAACAGTGCAGATGGTGTCCCACTCTGGCAGTTGAGTGTCCATTTTAAAGTTGGCATTTCTAATATGGCCTTCTTTTAACTTCCATAATTCCTCTTTATTCTAATAATATGACTATTGATAAGTATCACTTGAAATCAAAACACTCAGGCTGCCATGAAGTGATGGGGATTTGTTTTTCAATTTGGGAGAATTTTGTTTTTAGAATTTAGAATTTTGGCTAATGACTGTAAATTTTTGAAAAAAATTCAGAACATTTTCAAAAATTGTTTGCAAAAAACAACAATTTTTGCCAGATTATTCAAGCTTTGGGTGATATTTTAGGGTCATTTAAAAACAGGTTTTTTTTTGTTGCTTTATGGCATCAAGAATAAAAAAACAGCATTTATATGATGCTTAAATGGGAGCCACAGATACCACACTGTTCAATGTTTTCTGGCGCCAAAAGTGCAAAAACGATCCCGGTTTCATTCCTCACGGTAGTATTGTAAATATATCGATATACAAACCACACAAAAATGTCTGCACTTGTTTGACTGGTTATAAATAGACCATTCCTATATTTGGCACTTTCCTGTTGTTAATGGGGGTGAACATCGATATCACATACCCTGATATTATGAAATAACGGAAGCGAGGACAAGAAGGGTATCACATGATTAATAATGAAAATGAGGACAATTTGGGCGTGATATCAATGAGTACCCCATCAACAGCAGGAAAGTGCCAATTGTAGGAAGGATCTATATATTTCTTGATTCAAATAATACAAATTTCCCTGAACTTTGATGGGAAATTTTTTGCAAAGATTTAGTTTGCAAGTTTCAAGCCTCCCTTTGTGCAAGGAAAGTTTTGATGGTCCATATTTTTCGGATTGAAACTCTATTATTTTAAAGTTTGTGATACACTGTTATGAACAAGAAAACTGTCAAACAAGAGATTTCTATTTTTGTGCAGTGTCTAATACATGAACGTTGATAATAAAGATGTTATGAAAAATCCCAAATGGGCTATTCGGTTGAAATCCATACACCACCCATAGAAGATATGAACGTAATCTCCGAAACAGGGAGTGTGAATTTCAAATGGGGTTACCTGAATAGGCAACTCCATTTGAAATCTACACCACATGTGTGGGAGATTATTGTCATGCCTTCCATGGGGTGTGTGAGTTTCACACGGAATAGCCCAAATGTTACAATATACAGGCATATTAAAAGCTTCAAATTGACATCAATTTTGTGAATTGCAAAAATTGCACAAAGATGAAAGATAAAAAGTGTAAAAAACATGTAGAAGCTTTTGTGTGCACGCATACGCATGTATTTGTGCTTGGCGCTTGTGCTTAGCAATGTGAAACTGTGCACTGTGTAATTTGCATGCATGATGCAGTGTGGATGACCATGTCCATGCTTGCGAGTGTCTCAAAAAGTGTATTGAAAGTGAAATATAAATTTAAACTGTAACTACTATTTTCCAGAAAATCAATTAACTTTTTGGTAATTATTTTTTTAATTTTATTTTTTAATTCCGCAAATATATTTGTATGGCTCAAATTTAAAATGTAATTCCCTCTTGAACATAAAATGTCCAAAAGCTGTCAGAAGATCACCATTTTGCTCCAATTATAAGTTCTGTCTCCACTCAAGCAGTTATTACAAATGTTAAAATAGCTTTGCATGTTGCACAATTATAGCACACACAAATTTATTTTTACATCCTGATCTTAAAATAGAGTCCAAACTCCCTTATCCGGACCATACAGATATTTTTGTTATCCGGCTGTGAGATCTTCATAGGAAAACATACTTTAAAGGCTTTGACGCCTCAATTTCATGCTCCGAACATTATAAAGGACATTTCTAGACCTGCCAACCTACCAAAGTCAGAAAGAGGGACATTGAGGCCAAAACCTTGTACATAAAATGTACATGTACACAAACCAGGAACAGACAAATTCAAATAGTTGAGGTGTGTGATACTTTCAGAATTCAGGAAGGTTTTGCAGGTCAAAATTTATCACAATAGACTATTTGGAGAGAATGCTACAGCAAAATTTTAAAAGTGAAATTTGCATCATTTTCTACTGTTCTTTCATTTGACTTTGCCATCATTCAAATTTTCAGAAAGAAGGACTGTCCTTTTTTTCACTTTGGAAAACCCCAAAGAGGGACAGTTGGCAGGTCCGCTGATTTCAATGTCACATCACTCAAATACTGTCCTTCAATGTTACTACCCCATATCGAACAATCTTTCTGTTGCCCCAACTTTAGCCCATCAGACATTCAATACAGAATTCCACATAGTTCACATACCCAGATTTTGCACTTAATCTGGCAGATACTGGCTCCCATAATGGCGGGATAAAAGAGGTTGGACTGTATAATCATGAAGTTGCAATTAATTAATACCAGTTTCAATTCAAGATGCATTTTGTCAGTTGCAACTGCACAAAAATACCCACAGCATAAAATTATTTTTAAGTCAAAAATTTTAAGTTAGTTACAAAAACAGTTTGTACGAAAGTGGAGACAGAACAACGTCATTATGAGCTTATAATAATTGCCTGTATATTATTAGCCTATCCTTTGCGCATGTATTCCTTTTCCCAAATAGCACAGAGAACACAAATCAAGGATTTCACGCAAGCTGAAAGTCTTCTGAATTTGTGGGAACCTCCGGAGTTGGATAAATTATGCAATTATTGATTGATTAACACCTTTGCTTCCACTTACACTAGAAATTTCAATTGAATGAACACAGCTTTCAACAGCTGTACACACTCCAACCATGATCATATATTGCGTATTTCGAACTACAACCCGAACGCACGACCTTGGATACAATACTAACTAATCACAAGTACGTTGGCATGGTTGGGTTCACTTCCGCATTATGCACGCACAGTGGCACATGCTGGCGTACGCAAAAAAATTGACACACTATTTCAGGCTATGTTCATTCAATTGAAATTTCTAGTATTAATGCTTTTAGTTACCTGGTGTTTCCTCACAAAATATGAGAAAATATTTACGGTCTGGCACCGTATTCCATACAGCACCAGACCATAAATATTTTGCCATATACAGGAGTGTGAATTTCAAATGGGTTACCTGAAAGGGTGACTTCATTTGAAATCTTATCTACACTCTTGTGTGGGAGATTAAGGTCATGTGTTCCATAGAGGGTATGTGGGTTTCAACTGGAACAGCCCGTGAAAGCCTTGATATATGCAAGCCATAAGATATTTCAGTGTGAAATGTTGCGACCCATATGGAAATTTCTCTGCACTCTACCTTTGGCTACTCCAACTACACATTGTTCGACCTCAAGTTTGGTAATGACGTTAGTGCTTTTACATGGTTTACACCGCAAGTGTACCAACACGCTGTCCTTGTATGTGTGTGTATACATTCTGTAGGATTAGTCAGCGGGTGGGATTTGATACTGCGACCAGCAAAATATGCACCTATACGTCACCATCAAACTTGAGGCGAAACAACACATACATTCCTCGCCAGTTAGGAAAAGGAAATACACGCACAATAAATATGTGAATCTACCCAAATACCGTCACCAGCATGTTAAGTTATGAGTAATAAAATGCATTCAGGAAGCTAGCTAGCCAGCCATCACCACCGTCATCAATGTCATGCTATCATCGCATCATCTGCTAGCATTCTCTAGCTCACTTACCCTTTTGCTTTACAAACTCGTCGTACGTCGGTGGTAAATGCCACGATCGCGGTACCATTAGCGTGGATAAATCCCCCTGGATCCGTGAATGCGTTGGATATTGCTGATTACTCGATGTTTTTTTGCACCTATATATTGCCGTTCTCGGTAGCCGTCTTGCGACGTTGAAGCTGATAGAACAAATGTTATCTTGGTTACGCACACATCTATAATACATATTGTCGTTACGACAGTTTTAGCAGTCGCCTTAACTTACAGACTTACAAGTTAATCATAAGATCTTTGTACATGCTCTGATCAATTTCTTGCATTCAATAGTTTTCAAAAATTTTGAAAACCAAGCATAAGACCAGTTATGCATCACACTCAGGGGGTAGCGCTAGGTTGCTTTTTGGGGTCCCGGACCCACCAGAATAGAGTTCGGACCCCCTGTTTTTAAATTTTCAGCAAGTTCAGGGGTCCCTGCAGACCCCAGTTTTCAATCTAGCACTATTGCAGACATACTATTTATGCTGCATTTGTTCAACTCGGACTCACCAAACTCTACTCTGGACCCCCTAATTTTTAATTGTCTGCAAGTTCAGGGGTCCCTGCAGACACTGGAGTGTTTAGTTCTAGCGCTACCCCTGCTCAGAACTATCATCTAGCCCTTTGTCATGTAATGAATGTCTCTGATTGGGAGTGAATTAACCTCGTTAACATCTGTTGATGTACTTATATATGGCTACCGAGTTTGAGCGCCCCCTCGCTAGAAAACCTTCATACACACCAGTACTGTGAAATAAATAAGTTCTAAGGTTGGTTAACTACAGAAATGGGTTTTTCTCCAGTTTGAAATCCACACACCCATTATGGAAGACATCACCTTAATCTTCCACACAGGGAGTGTGAATTTCAAATGGGCTTACCTAAATGGTTGACTCCATTTGAAATCTACATTCCCTGTGTGGGAGATGAAGGTTATGTCTTCCATACTAGGGGTGTATGGATTTCAACCGGAGTAACCTAATGTGGAGGTGCTTCATGATTGAAGTGCCATGGCACAATAAACTTTGCAAAACTTAACATTTCTTCTTTTTTATCAATTTTTCATAACTTACTTTGTTTCAAAGTGGTAAATTGCTTTTACTAGCATTTTTATTCAAAATAATCACTTTTGAAGCAGCTGAATACAGTTCCTCAGCCACATTATGTGATTTTTGTACTGATTTGAAAAAGCACCCAAATTTTGGGACTGTGTGTGCTTTACCTTTGACCAAGATATAAAGGAATTCCAAGTATTCTTGATCAAATACAAATTATATACAGGTTTGGATCATAGGCTCCGAAATTATGCATTCTACCTGAATTAACCAAAATATTATGCAATAAAAGCTGTTGTGGCCTGATGGTCGCCCAAAGCAGCTCAATATTTTGGCAGGGCATGACAGGATATTTTTGAGCCATGGCAAGCAAGTTCCAAAGTAGCCCAATTCAGCAACATTGGCATCACTGTGTACATAGCACATGCAATTTGCAGTCAAAAACTAGATTCATAGACGATGGTTGTGACATGTTTTTTTAAAACATCATGACATGTCCAACCAAAATGTTCGCAACAAACCACAATACACATGTCATTTTGTAACCAGAGTGGAAATATTCTGCTACAGGGGGAGTATGAATTTCAAATGGAATAAACAAATTAGGCAGTTCCACTTGAGTTTCATACACCCTCTGAGAAGGATTCAAATTGAATCTTCCACAGAGGGAGGGTGAGTTACAAATAGAGCTGTTAATGTGTTCATTCCATTTGAAATTCTTACTCCACCTGTGGCAGATATTTCCAAAATCTTCCACAGGGGTAGTGTGGATTTTAAATGAAATAGCTCAATGGGATGCTGTGAATATCTTCTATGCTTTATGTACATCAGGTGGCAAGAGCAAAGAAGGTCCTACTGCAATAGCTGCCCTGTAAACATTTGACTATTTCTGCATTTTATAGTGTACAAAATTTAATAATATGACACCTGGCAGCTATTGCTATGGGACCTTCTTCCACCGACCCCTCAACGTGAAGTTCAACAGAATGGAAATGAATGCTACTGTAAACAACTTGAAGCAATCAAAAACCGATTATCATGTTATAAATTGTTGATTGTTCAAGTTGTCACATAGAGTATGAAGTATTTCTTACATGTTCTGCATTATTAACTTTCATATTGAGGACTTTAAAAAAAAAATTCCAACTAGACCTGGCTGTATGTCCACTAGGTCGATTCTGACCAAAATTACCAAGAAAGTTCCAAAAGAAATTTAGTTTTCCTTTTACTATTGTACATTATAACATACTAGCAAATCCTCTTTGAAATCGGGTTAACACCGCAAAATAGCTTCTGCGATATTATACATGAAATAGAATATAGTACAGCTGTTCATTTTTATGAAGACATTTAAACTATGTTTACAAAATGATTCTAAAACACAGTTCCTCTTTTTCCATATACACAGATCACCTTGGAACCAGTAATTAGGATATAAAAGACGAGTCTGTTTTCCATTATTCTGATATTGATACTTGGAATTTCAAACTCTTTGATGTTGCAAGTATTTTCTTACTATTTGTTTATTTTTAGGGATTTCCCCTTTTGCCTATCAAGTAAACACACAATTAACACTACTGTTGTCATTGCAAACTGTAGATTTAGTAGCAACTGTCACCAAATGAAATAAGATAAAACACACAGTTAACAATAGTTTGTATTATAAAAAAACCGTAGATTTAGTAATAACTATCACCAAATGAAACAAAATGAAGATTAATCTCTCAGTTGAGCTGACATGATTACAAAACAACCTTCAATGCACAGAATTTACCAAAATGTCTCCAAGCACACTGCTCAATTTGTGATATGAGCTGATCGGCTAAGACCAAGAGGCATCATAGTGACATATCTTCACACATGATACAGTGGCATAGCTGGGGGGCAAAACCATGCCCCCTAGTGGAATGCTGGCAGCCATGATATTTTTAGCCCATTTTTGTCAAATTGTGCCCTCCTTGAATGTTGCCCTCCCCCCACAAATTCCTGGTTATGCCACTCACATGATGTAAGCTTTTTTTTATTGCTGAAAACTGCACATTTCTAATTATCTGAATTCTTAAACCTGCCTCTTTCAAATTCAAAATATCTGACTTTGGCCTGAACGGGATCATATCACAACACATTTAGAGACTTATAATTATGACTTGGAAACTTGTCAGTTGAACACATTGAAAGTTTTCAAACTGCCAACAAGCCCCTGACACCTAACATAACATTGTCAGGGACTTCTGTCAAACTTAACGACTTACTCTTGCAAAATCGTTGTATAATCAACTCCACAACCGCCCTCTTACCAATGTAATAACAAGATGCAAAACTAATAACATACATACTACTACAAAAAACACTAGGATGCAAAATTAGTACCTATATGAGAAGCAGGCCCCCACGGCAAGCGTGTTACTACTCTCCCCCGCCACCGCACTCCCACCACCACCACTAACACCGCCCTCGTTGTCCAAATCAGGTGCAGTGCGTGCTCGGGGCCGGTTGCCAGATGAAGAAGCGCCAGCAAAGGCACCGAAACCTTTACGCTTGGACGGTGAGTGCTTTGACACTATAGTTGAGTGATGAGGGTATGATTAGTCATTCAAGGAGGGAAGGAATGAGGCGGAAAGAAATGATAAGCGACATGGAGAAAGAAAGAGGAAAAAACGAGTGCATTAAATATGAACATGGAAAACAGACAAGGGAAATGGTTTCTTCATTTCAAAGTTTCAACAATAAAACTCTTAATTATTTGAAAATGATTTGGCTTTGATATTAAATTCTGCCTTTTTGGGTTTTTTTTAATAGACAAGTTCATATCAAAATACTCAGCCAAATGATATTAACTCTTCTTTGTATCGCTTTAATGCGTTCTTCCGTTTGAAATCCATACACTCCCCTAGGGAAGACATGACATTAAGCTCCCACACAGGGAGTGTGAATTTCAAATCGAGTTGTGGAATATTAAGATCATGTCTTCCATCTAGGGGGTGTATGGATTTCAACTGAAATCAAGAGTGTAAAATAATTATTGATATCGTACGTTTGTCCCCAAAATCCTCCACATGGGTAGTGTGGATTTTAAATGGAAATGATCAATGGATGGACATGTTACATGCAAAAAACGGTTTATAATTAATATCAAGTTATTGAGAGAGAGACCCAACTCCAAAGAAATATGATTCAAAATGGTTTAAAAAGACCTCTTTCCCATGTAAACTCCTCGCAGAAGTTATGAAACAGTGGGCTATTCCGTTGAAATCCATACACCCCCTAATGGAAAACCGTAATCTCCCACACAGGAGGTGTAGATTTCAAATTGAGTCACCCATTCAGGTAACCCCATTTGAAATTCACACTCCCTGTTCATGTCTTCTATAGGGGGCATATGGATTTCACCCGGAATAGCACATTAAAACCTATTATGAAAATGGTGCAATTGATTGGTCAGACTATATTTGTTTGAAAATATTCAGTTGTGTCATATGTAAATGTTCTAAGTGCATCATAAAATACTGCAACGCCCTACATTATGGTAAAACGGTGTATCTTATATTTACTACACCACCGTGTTACTTCCTTTTCGGTCAACTTTTTTCAATGACCCTCACATGGTAAAAGGATGCAACTCGTAAAAGCAGCAAGAGGAAGATACTTTCTATTGCCAAAGTTTGTGCCATATAGTTAACCAATCTACAGACCACTTGACATCATTGTTTATCAACAAAGGCTAGGGACTGGTCTATCGATATGCTTGAACGAACCGCTACACTGTTCAAAGGCTTTTTTGTACTATATGAAATGTGGTAGGCGATTTAAAATGCACATGCTCTGAGCAAACTATGATGCGTACGCACACTGCAGTGCAAAGAACAATGGAAATTGCCATAATTTGCGCGAATACTGCTAGACAATGATGTCACATGTCAAGTGGTCTATAGCAAAGACAGTAACATTGTTTTAATATGTTTGCATGTTACAGCCCTTTTCCATGCGAGTCAAACAGAGACGTTAATATCAACCATGTCAAAAGGAAATACACTGGTAGTGATATAAATATACAAGATGCCTTCTTACCGTATTAGGGCCATGGAACACTAAAAATTCTGACACTATACTCTGATCAGCTCGTACTAAGCGGGATTAATATAGAATGCCGTACGCACAGCTAGGTACTGCACCTATGCGACCTGTGCTTTGTGTATTGTATGACAAACGCACACTTTTGTGAATTTACTCGGGCGTAAGTTTAGACTTTACTAACTCGTGCAGTAACAAAAAACTAATAATTCCCGCCTGATTACAAGCTGATCATTGCATACGTTCGTACTGAATACTACTGAAATTTTATGTATACCATTCAACTGTTCTCTAGTGCTGTGAATGTTTGTGTTTAGATCTATGTCTGTGCACAAAGATGTTTATCTACATATGGAATGATGCCTATGCATGACGTACTGGTTGTGTCGTTTTTTCTTATTTAAATGTACTTCCATTTTGCGCACAATTTATAAAACATTGTAAATTTTTTTCTTGAAATGATTCAGGTATCCCATCACCAAATATCATTGTTATTTAAACAAATTTTATCTATTTATTTCCCCCCAGAATAGCAGAAATCACCAAGAAATATGACAACATTTTGAAAGATACCAAAGCAAGAAAATTTATCAATGTGCCATATTTGAATAGTAAATTTTGAAAGAAAGTTCATGATTTTGATTAGAGTAATTATTTCGCATCCACTACCATTTCTATGCAGTGCTAAGCTAACACCAGAAAAGATCCCAGTTCTTACGTGAAAGATTTGAGAACGAGTCAAATTTTTGAAAAAACAAAATTGCTGCATTCCTGTAGTTATTACCTATTGATGGTGGTCTTGGCGATTCCACTTTTAGGCATCAAAATTAATTGGATAACAATAAACTGTCAACATTTTTTTGACAATTTTTATAGCAAACTTCCCCATTTTGCTTAGGCTTACAAGTTATTCTCTTTAAAAAGGCATATATAATTCTTTGCCAAAATGTTTGTATTTTTAAGACAAGTTCTTAGGTTTTAGGTGTAAGCACTTTTCTGTCTTGCAATGACCTTGCTGTTTGACCTTGCTTCTTTGTTGCTTGAATATTGGTAAATTGAGATCATTGATGCATCTTTTGATAATTTTGAATATGGACAACTTAAATACCACTTGCCATAATTAGGTATTTTAACTCTCTCAATGCGGCAGATGACATGACAAGCTAATTTTTTTTTTCAAAATTCAAAAAATATCAGAATTCTAAATTTTCATGACCATATTTAGAATAAGCTTGAAAAATGTATTAAAATGAGTACAAACAAGCCTAGTATTGGTTCAGTGGTTCATAGAATAGCTCTTTTGATATTTTGACAATATCTCAAAACTTTGGACATTTTATGTTGAAGCCTATGGCTAGCAGGCTGACCATTAAGAGTTAGTTACCACACATTTCACTCTTTACACAATTGTAAAAAATTGGAAGCGTTAGTTTGAAATGAGCAAAGTTAACAACAATAAACCCACAGTTGAACAAATTACGACTCCCCACAACACATCAACTGTTTACACTTGTTAGCAGAAAGAAAAAATGTATCGAAAAATTTGTAAAATCTTGTTAAACACTAACATGCCACTGTTTAAATTCAAGCCTAGTGTGTGTACATTGTGTGCACAAGAATATTGGTGTTTTTTGTGTTTGTGTGCGGGTGTTTTTTGTGTGTGGGGGTGTGTGGGTGTGTTTACCTGCGCACATGGTGTGTGCCTGCACATGTGTTTTTAAACTTGCATGACCTTTGACATGAGTGATGATCACACCAATTAATTGACTCATTAAAAAAAAACCCCACTTTTCTTTCAAAATTTGAAAAATTTCAAAAAGTTGAATCTTATTTAAAGACGACTGGGGTCAACAGGTAGGGTCACAACATTTCATAATACAAAATGAACCAAATCATGCTTAAAACTCTGACAATTTCATGATAAATATTTGATTGTCAATAATCACAAAATGGGCTATGAAGGTCAAAGGTCAAAGAAGGGTTTTATGGATAATGATAAAATATAAGGCTATATTGTCATTCATGCCACTGGGTCATGCAAGCTTTAAGGTAGGATTGACAATGGTCGAGTTTGTAAGAAAATAGAGATGATTTGTTGTATCTGATTTTTACATGTAATGCTTCTCTGTATTCTATACAAATAGAACCACGGATGTAACAAGGCTTTTTGGATCGTAACATAGCGATGGGTTCAAAGTTCAAACTAAATGTAAGTACACCTACCTTTGTTTAAAAAAATAATTGAACCTTATTTGATTTATTTGTCCATTTTAAGGGGTTAGTGCAAGAGGCCCTACCTGCAATAGCTGCCCTATAGACATTTGATAATTTCTGTATTCTATATTGTACGCATCTATAAAATATAACACATGGCAGCTTTTGCAGATTGGACCTTCGTACACTAACTCTTCCATTTGTTGTTTATCAGTTGTGTAATATAAATTCACACCTTTATGTATCAGATTTGAAAGCCTCCACAAAACATGAAGGAACTACATGTATAAAATACTTACGAACACAAATACATAAACATACCAAATTTGCTTTTAATATGTACAATTTTATGTGATATATCTATGTTGAATTTGTGTGGGGGTGTTCATGTGCATGTGTGTGTGTATGTATGTGCATGTTAGTGGTGGCGAGTTGCTTGCTTGTGTGTATGTGCATGCATGATATTAAAAAGTGTCGTGTATATGTAGGGCTTCCCTTTAATTTAGTGTTCTTTGAGCACTATTGGGTATTGCCTGTGCTTTTTGCCAAAATGTAATTAAAGATATATGTTATTTGTTAGGTGTGTGCAGATGTAGGGGTGTGTGCACATGTACAATAGTGTCTATTCATCATGTGCATGTTATCTTGTATGTCTTTGCGTGTGGGTGGGGTGTGAGTGTCAGGGTGTGTGTTCATGCCCAAGTATTGGGCTACTTACGTGGCATTTTCTTGAAGACATTTTTGGTCATGAAATCTTGGAACCTGGCAGCATAATAACTGGGCCTATGTACAGATACAGTATCGCCGTCGTGTATCATGGCCTTAAACGTATGCTCAAATTTCTTTTGTAATCTGAAAAAAAGTTCAACAAACAAAATCAAATATCATTATGATTTTGTCAGAATACTGAATAGCAATTCTTCCATTTTGGGTCATGAAATCTTGGAACCTGGTAGCATAATAACTGGGCCTATGTACAGATACAGTATCACCGTCGTGTATCATGGCCTTAAACGTGTGCTCAAATTTCTTTTGTAATCTGAAAAAAGTTCAACAAACAAAATCAAATATCGTTATGATTTTGTCAGAATACTGAATAGCAATTCTCCCGTTTTGGGTCATGAAATCTTGGAACCTGGCGGCATAATAACTGGGCCTATGTACAGATACAGTATCGCCGTCGTGTATCATTGCCTTAAACGTGTGCTCAAATTTCTTTTGTAATCTGAAAAAAAGTTCAATAACAAATATTATGATTTTGTCAGAATACTGAATAGCGATTCGCCCATTTGTTAATATCATGTTCCCATGAAAACGGGAATTGGATGGCCTGACACTGCTCCTTTAGGCCTTGTATCCATAGGCTGTTCCCTTGTGGTGTGTGCCCTTGTTCCGTGTTTACTTTTTTCCCATGTGACCTGCCACACAGACAACGAACCTTTGTTTTGCTTAGTGGCCGTATCCATAGGTTGTCTGTGTGGCAGGTCACATGGGAAAAAGTAAACACGGAACAAGGGCACACGCCACAAGGGAACAGCCTATGGATACGGGGCCTTATATGCCGCCCTCTGTAGCTCAATTACCATGCCAAATTTGGCATGTGACCATTCGGGACGTCAGAGTAGGGAGACACACATTACGCAGTGTGTTAAAATCCCGGTGGGTTCAGTTTGTATTGAAAGGTACGGCGTATGACCCTTCCAGGATTTGAAAATGACCCCTATTTCACGGGGAATCAAGGACATTTGTAGCAATTTACCCCCTATTTGGTGCGAAATCAAGGAAAATTTTCCCCCAAATACCGCCCTTATTTTTATCATTTTGAGGACGCATTTTCATTTCACCCCCTTATTATGAGGAATCGAGGACATTTTTTCGAAATAAATACCCCTATTTTTACCATTTCAAGGACGCTTTTGAATTTTCCCCTCTATTTCAGGGATCACAGGGAAATGAGGACAATTTTTTCGGAAAAATACCCTATCAATTTTGTGTGGAACTACTAAAAGCGGACAGAAAAGAATACAAAGAACGAAAACTGTAGCGGTAAAACACGGACGAAAGTCCTAGAAATACACCCTATTTTTCATTTCAAGGACAATTTTCCTCCAAAACACCCCTAATTTGGACAATCAAAACAATTTTGTCCTCGAAAATTTCATGGACATTTCTTGAAAAAGTACCCCTAATTGGAACCATCATGCGTACACATCGTTAGTGAAGACTGAACCCACCGGGGTTGAAATTTGACCTTTTATAGCCATTTTACTTGGAATTACAAAGAATCATTGTGTTCTTATGAATCTGTAAATATGCAGGTATTGTTACATACCTGTTTTGGTGAGTATTGACTATTTGGGAAATCAGAGAGTACTGTTGACAAAAGTTGAGTATGGTATTGTGTACTCAGAAACTTGGCCAATTTGCTTCAATGCATAGAGTCACTTGAACACAATGTTCCGAAACCATGGAGTTTTAGTTACTGGAACTGGTCCCAATTTGAGAGCTCAGTGCCAGAAGTGTGTAAGTGCAATAGCTGCCCTGCAAACATTTGGCTATTTACACACAGTATACTGTACTCATCTACACATGGCAGTTATTGCACTTACCCACTTCTGGCACTGAGCAGTCCAATTTTGATTAACTTACTTGTAACATTGTAATATATCTATAATTCCTATGAAGAGGAGCAGTCTTTCTCCTTTACTGTTTTTGGCGGGTATACCTCCCGTTCTGTGAAGAAAACGGCTACAAAAAATAAATCATTTCACATAAATGACATCATATTTTCATTAACGACCAAGTATCCCATGCTTACAAATTCCACTTTCGCCAAATCCTGTTTGACCAATCAATAATGCACCATGCAGAATTGGTGTTATTCATTGCGTAATGCAGCATATACAGCCTAAATTTGATCTTGCCTCGATCGTTTTCAACCTGAAGTTGGCCAATCCAATTTATCATGCACATTTTCAAAGCAGATTCAATCTTATCATGCACAAACAAAGCAATGCCCTGATATTAATGCAATGCTCTATCTTTCTTGAGCTTACAACAGTTTCTCCCTCCTGTGTTAGAGACTAATAAGGACTCTGGTCACAGTTTGATGACCTCTGACACAATCACCTCAACTCAAAAAAACTTATTTTGTGTTCAGTGATTCATTTAAAGGGATACTTAAATACTTTTATGTGTGTTTGAATCAGCTGTCGCCAGTGCAGTGTTTGAAATGCTTTTGTTCCTCCCATCTGACTTGACTGCATTATGTTATGCATTACCATACATTGCAACTTTCAGTTTCTTGATGTGCAGAATATATCCTATACTTTGTTTCGCTTATAATTGGTGAAGACTCATAACATCATAGATTGATATAGACTCATTAGAATGGTGTGCATGCACTTGACGCAGCACCTATGCTAGTTGCCCTTTACATAATGCGTGACTGGTGTGTGCTTACATGAATTTACGCGAGCCTAAGTTGGGGATTTATTGATTCAGCAGTAACTAAAACGGAATACTTTTCACCAGTTATACGCTGAACAAAGTACAGGACTGATACTTATCCCCCAAGTGCCTATTTTGCCTACTCCAGGGTAAATATGAATCCAGTGTTACATAGAAGAAAAAAAACTCAACTAAGCACCACAAATATCTTATGAGAACCATATTCTAAAACCTCTCAAAGATGGACAGGTATGCCTGCATTTAATTTGCATATCCAAATTCAACTTAGAGGCCCTCATTAGTATGTAATTTAATCTACAAACTGTTATTCTTTTGTGTATCATATAGTCATACAAACTTTGTGACTTTAAGGCCTATTCAGCATTCATAGACTGCATCAACAATCTCTACAGAGTCACAGCCATGCAGTGGATGCAAATTATATCCTTATTAGCATATTCAAATGAGCTCATTAGCATGGTATCAATCCAACCAACCTGTATACACTAAGTTGCGACCTTTTTGTCGGGGACCTATAAATAAGGAATTAATCATTTCATAGAACTCCGGTCAAAATATTGTGGTGAAGACCGATTACAGTTTGTACATGCGTTCTCTTAAATCAAAGACCCTCATCTCAACACCATAATTTGAACTTCGCCCTTTGGAAAATGTGTTACCTTGATCAGAACTGACAGTGAGGTCTTTGTCATTTACCGCATCTTCCCCCACAATTCAAATGCAGTAATGTAGGGAGTGGATAAAATCTTTTTTGATATTTGCCTCCACTGGGAATTGAACTGGGGACTTCTTACACCAGAGTCAAATACCGTAACCGCTGGGCCATGCTGCTCTTTGCTATTGGCTAGTTGGCTTTCAGAGAGAGGGAGCTAAAATCATTATTAAAAATTGCTATGCTAGTAGAACCTGCTTCATACGGTATGGCCATTATACTAGGTAACTTACGCTTCTTCATCATCATCTTCGTCATCGTTTGCAGGCAGGGTATCAATGGACCCCTGAATGGCTTCTCTCGTTGTTGAGAACGCTGCCACTCTCTGACGATTCAAGTACGACTTCGACCTCTCCAGTCTGACCAAAGGCCTTGCTTTAGCACCCTTTCCCCAGTCTCCTCCGTTGACACGTCCGATGTGTTTCATGACGGGTCTCTGGATTTCGATTTGGTTCTACGCGGGAATGAGTTGCTCTTGGTGGTGAGGCTGTTGCTGCTTGTCCTTCTGACAGACGCTGATTACGCTGAATATACAGAAGTGATACAAACAAATCAATAGTTGATTAAGAGTTAATTAGTACTCAAGGTCAATGGGATTGATCATACTGTAAAAGTGAAATTTTTTGCGAGATTAATTTTGTGTGTTTTGCCAATTTTGAATTGTTTCCCTTGTTTTTAAATTTGCGATTCTTTTTGTTTCCTTACATTGGCCTATACACAAAAGGAATATATTCACGGGTTGTTAATTTCGTGGTAGCAGCTTGGAAGGCAAAAAGCGCGAAAATAAATGTAGTGTGCAAATTTCCATTACTACAATAATTTACCCCTACCAGACAGTGATGCCAACGCCGCGCCTTAGGCGCACAATTGGGCTACTTGGCGATCACTTGCCGCTACTCAAAAAGCATGCCGCTACTTGTCTAAAATTGGGCTACTTTTGCCAGTCTCAGGCCGCGGCAGTAATTTGATGTATTTTCCTTTCAATTTAGCCGATTTATACAGGTTTTGAGTCTTTGAAGCTCCAAATTGAAATTACAATGGGTTTTGTGGCCATTTATTGATCGGTCAGTAACTTCCCAGTAAGTACCGGAAGTTTTAAAGTCAAGTGCTTTTCCGCCCAATTGGGTGTTTTGCGTTCTAAATTCGGATAAATCCGCCCAAATATCTGGTATTGGGTGCTTTTTTGGGAGCTTAAAAAATTGACCTACTTGAGAATCCTTTACCGCGGCCTGGCGAGTCAATGCGCCGCGCCTTGACGCTGAAAAGTTTTGGCAACACTGCTACCAGATAGTCAAAGAACAAAATCGGGATTTGAAACTGGGAGGCCTGGGTATCAAGCCAAAATACCTTGGCTGACGTAAGTGAAGTATCAAATTGAAATCAAAGTCAATAGGCCTATTTCATTTGGATTTGTTCTTTTATAATTCAGGTGTTTTGGGTTTTTTTGATAACATTCTTTCCAATATTTTGACAACTTAAAATTTGTATTTTCCAAATAAATTCAGTATTTTTACATTTTCATATATTAGTATTGTCAGTACTTATTAATTCTTCATATTCAGAATGCAACTTGGTGCGTCTGATGTGCTCCAGTGCTGTACGGTGCAACCATTTTAGGCGCATTGGCGACTAGATTTTTGCTGATGGCGACCAAATATTCAATCCCTGGCGCCAATGGCGACCAACTGCTGAAGCTTTTAATCGCCAAAAACAAAACATGTATGTATTGAAATGTAGCATTCAAGAGTACGAATGTATGCTATGAATATGCATAATCATGTCTCAATGGGGACTGTGGAAAACATATGTACATGCTGTGTATGAAGTATGTAGCATTCAATGGGAATATGTAGATCAGAGTACATCAGCTATGAACATTCAACACACGTGGCTGTTCAGTTTATGTTGCCACCTCAGATTTTTTACCTGGGAGCAAAATTTGGGCGCCTAAATTTATACAGGAGCCATTGGCTCCTCAATCAGTTTTTGCACCGTACAGCACTGAATGTGCTCTCAGGTCCCACAAATATATACTGTGCAAACTATCCGAGTCCTTAAAATGATAAATTTATGTTACCTTTTCTTGCTTTTCTCTTTCTGCTTGGTCAATATTGTGGATTGTTAAGAGTAGACTGTAGTCCATAATCTTGAAACTTTCTAATACCTAAACAGCACAAAAATATGATAATTATTATGACTGATATTCCATGAAAAGAACAATCTTGAACCTAGGACTGAACCATTTATCGGATTGGTACCGATGTGCGTCATCGGTAAAATATCGGAATGGGTAAAAAAATGTTTGAAAAAAGTTACAGACCCTAAACTTCTTGTTATTCAAGGTTGGAAAGCAGAGAAATACTGCTACTACCCTACAGTTATTTTAAAAGTATTTTTTTCAAAGCTGGATCAAATTGGATGTTTTAATTACTGTTGTTTCTGTTGACCAGCCAGGAATGCATTGAATTTGTATGCAATGCTTAAGTAATTAAAATGTACAATTTTAATTTACCCAGCTTTGACAATTAAATACTTTCAAAATTAATTTTTTGTTTTTTTGTGTGTGTGTAGTAGCAGCATTTCTCAACTTTACAGCCTTGAAGAATAACAAGTTGTTTAGGATCTATAATTCTTTTTTTAAATACCGGATCGGATCGGATATTTGCCAATATTAAGAGGAACATTGGTTGACAAAAGTCATTTCAGTTCAGCTCTACTCGAATCTAGGGACTGGGAAGAAAAACAGTTTGCTAATGAGTTTAGTGCTCACCTTTCTTTTTCAACCATTCTTAGTCAGTGGGCAAGTAAGTCAGTTTGTAAACACAAAACCTGATTGGACAACTGCATGATTTCAGGCCCTACATCATCACGAGTATTGACAACCTGGAACACGCTTGTCGAGGCGTGTGTTTGTAGCCCGTATGTTGTAGGCCTAGCACTTAATATGGGCACAAGAACGCAGTACTGAAGACATCAAGTTGTAAACAAGTTTTGTTCATTTTAGAACAAGGCCAAGGGGTGTTCTCATGACGGTAACTTGATTTTTGTTAGAGAAAAATAGTTATGAAAATAATATTTAGCTGATAAAGAATGGTTATAAATGATAGGAATTTATGTTTTTACTATACTCTATCATGTCACAGAGGATAGGCAGGTTCAGTATATTTATTGTAGTGTGCACCGGTATTCACCATCTAAATATTGGACCTGCCTTTCCTCTATGAGTGAGACTCAAGTGAGATGACACAATAGAGGATAGAAAAAACAAAATTCCCATCATTTATTCTAATTGAGGCATAGGATATTTCAGTTAAATTGTGGATGCGCACCAATTACCGAACTATAGGAATTGAAATATATCGGAAGATTACAAAGGTGCCTTTTTTTGGCTAGAAGCCTAAAACTGATCTGGAAGCTTTCAAATTCTTTAAAGGTGGTATCAAACCCCACACTAGCAAACTTCTTCACATGTTCATATCATTTCCAGTGCTTATAATTAACCTAGTAACTAAAAAAAGTGGCATGCACTGGGCTATTCCAGTTGAAATCAATACAAAACCTATGGAAGACATGACCTTAATCTCCCACACAGGGAGTGTGACTTTCAAATGGGGTTACCCATAGGGGTGTAAGTGTATCAACTGGAATAGCCCATGACTTACCCTGCAATCCCTTTGTATTGTCTTCATTAATGCACTATATGTTGGACCATCTAAATAAATGCCCTCTTTGAATTCTTGCAAAAAGTCCAGATCTTTCATTGTCGGCAGCTTCTTCTGCCTTTCAGCCTTGGAAGCTTTCCGTTTAAACGTTGACCCTTTAAGGTCAAACTTATTATGCATGGTGACATGCGAGGGCATGAGATTGTTCATGACGGTAAATCGGATGTTGCGGCCGCCACTTTGGTACGTGTAGAGACCGTAGAACTTTGGTAATAGCGTACGAGGATTTTGATTTAAATTCTGTTGGGAAAAAGAAAAAAAAGATTAAAATGTTAAAAGTATCCATTCGTGAAACTGAGGTCTAAAAAGAGTTTCCTAACCAGTACATTCTTGACATTTGCTTAAAAAGTTACCTTTTTCAGAGTCTTGGTTAGCAGCGACGTAGCTTGCGACACCATCACGGCGTCTTCATTCAGCGTAGTGTTTACAATCCTCCGGTCATTTCTTGTTAGTTCCTAGCACAGCGGTTCCCAAACCGACATGGGTTGCGACCTTTTTGTTGGTTGCGGCTCTTCCAAAATGGGTCGCGGGGCTTGCTCTTGAATGGGTTTTTAATCCACTATGTTTACAAAAGCACATACAAACAACACATACAAACAACCCTACTTGTAACACTTGCAAATTAGGACCTTAGGATTTTCAGCTGATTTGACACACCTAATATCCTATGAAAGATTTTCTATATACTTTTCTTATACCATTATTCGAGACAAGGTCTTACTATGTATTTTTACACTGTTTGCAACATGCTGGTGGGGGGGGCAGAGAGTAGGTGTTCAATGTTATCATATGAGTATCCAGGACGGTGTTCTTATTTACATGTAAATACCAACGCACCTGACACACACCCACCACACACCCACACCACCACTGCCCCCACAAACCCACCGCCCCCACAAACCCACTGCCCCCACAAACCCACCGCCCCCATCTCATCTTACCATATAATATCCAGGTAATAATTTCTGTAGAAAGTCAGCTTCTTTATGTTGTACAGTCTTAACTATAAATTCATCATCTTCTGTGAGATAGAACACACTTCCACTGGCTCCAGGATTTGATAATTCTACTAACGGTTTATCAACCAATGATATCTGTGGAAAACAAACAAATAAATGAGAAATAAAAGGTGAATATTATTACAAGACTTACTTTGACATCAAAATTAATGACATGAATGAGGATGTTGGGAATTCAATTTATGTTCTATCCTGATCCCAAAATAAGCATGTTTGTTATAATTTTTGTTAAACCTATAACTGTGGCGAGACTCATAACGCATGGATTGATACATTTTTGTATAAACACCTCAAAAGAAATAAGTCCCCCTCTGAACATGTCGTCATAACATCATAAGGTTTCGTTTTGTACCAACAAAACTAACTTTGAAATAATTATATGACTGTTTACTAAGTGCTGTGTGAAAATGAGACTTTCCATGACTTCAGGGCTGAATGAGCCTAAATTGAAGACAAAAAGTGCCCTTTCCAAAAGTCACAAAGTAGGCCTATGCTTGTTAACTGCAAGGCGTATTGGGACAAGGAATGGAACTGACCATCTTACAACTCACTGTGCTGAACTCTGCACCAAGGGATTTGCATGGCTGAATGATCAAGAATCGATACACATTACAGTAAATGTTCACTTGGTGAGGATTTTAAACTGCACTCAAACACATGGGGTTTTCCATTAGTAACAAGCCATGAATCAACTTTTGTGACAAGCATAGACCTACTTTGTGACTTTTGAAAAGGGCAGTTTTTGCCTTCAATTTAGGCTCATTCAGCCCTGAAGTCATGGAAATCTCTCATTTTCACACAGCACTTAGTAAACAGTCATATAATTATTTCAAAGTTAGTTTTGTTGGTACAAAATGAAACCTTACGATGTTATGACAACATGTTCAGAGGGGGACTTATTTCTTTTGAGGTGTTTAGAATGATTGTGCTCTTAGGCAAAATCATTGTAATCCTACACAAGACAGTTTAGATGGTAATTTTATTTAGACCTATGACAGTATTGGGCTATTCCATTTAAAATCCACACTACCCCTGTGGAAGATTTAGCTAAAGTCTTCCACAGAGGGAGTATGAGTTTCGAATCAAATAGACAATTGGGGAACTTCCATTTGAAATCCTCACTCCAAGTGTAGAAGATATATAAAAGCTATAATGCATGGGGAGTAGAAGTTTCAAAATGATTAACTCTGACCAATTACATTTGAAACACATACTCCCTCTGTGGAAGATATTTCCAAAATCTTCCACAGGGGTAGTGTGGATTTCAACTGGAAAAGCCCATTTCATTGTGAAAATGGGCGCTAAGACATTTTGTCGTTTGAACAATTCTGTATGGGCGCTCATAGGTGTGGGTGCGCTAATTACGTTGTGAATATTATGGTTTAAATCTAAATCTCTTTACTATTATTGTCTTGTGAGAGTAATGCCATGTTGGATTTTGAAGTGGCAGATTAAAATTGCTTGCTAACCCAATCCCGCGGGGCATATACACAAGAGTAGAGGGGCGATTTCTCCATACCCTGGCGACGCAACCGCATATACGCACCGATTCAAATCTGCCAGCAAAATCTAACATGGTGTTACTCTCATCAGAGACGAGCCAGGGTATAGTATCCCTTATTCTGATGTTTTAAACATTCTTTCATCTCAAATATTCATTTCTTTACTACCAATTTGTTAATTTATTATATAATCATCAATCCTTACAATCTTTTAGTACTACACTTGAACTTTACCATGTTTACCACACATTGATTTCAAAACAAGAAACAAAATCCCCCCTTCCCAGTGTTGCCTGCCTGTCCATCAAACCACAACATCCCCTGGTGGTTCATTGATTGGATGTAATTAGTAATTCACTATATGGGTCAAAATGGTCTCATCATCAATGGGGCAGTTCAATAACCTCCACTGCCAGTCACAGGGCAAAAATTGACCTCAAATTGCGAGGGATGAGTTTTTTGTACCCAGTGTATTCAAAGGTCATCCTTTGAGTATGAGAGTATATTGGGGATCAATGAACTGTGTCTTGGTACGTTGTAATGTTTGTGGTCCTATTGAATTCTTGCTAGTCCAAATAGTAAGACCAGGCATCTTCTTCTATTTCTACACAGACTTTTGGATAACAACTTTCTCTGCACCTACTTTTTGCTGTTTTTGCAACCAACAGTATACCAATTTTTCATAAAAAAATACTCAAATAACATTCAAATTTGTCTAATTGTCACGCTATTGCAGACACTTTAGCCCAAATACGCCCAATTGCATTGGTCTTCACTGAAAACCCACCCACCAATATACCAAAATCGCTGAAAACGTACGCCCATCCCGTACTACATTCCCTAACACCTTCAACCAAGGAAGACCCACAGCGGTATAAAACCTTCCAAGATACTATAAAACATAAACTTGTGAAATTAGGGTTCTATCTGATGCAAATGGGAGTGTCTTGGGTACATGCTATTGAATGTTGCCAGTGTCACACATAGGCCACCCAATTTGGCAGTATTGCTTCTCTCTCCTGCTCTATTTAGTTGAATGGGGGGCAGGATGACCTTCAAAATGGATAGATGTTACTAGTCCGAGGTGCTCTGATGATAACACTCTGATCGCCATGCAATCTATGTGAAGTAGGCCAGTGGGACCATGGAACCGCTACGGGAACGAGCTAAGATGTTACAAGACTTGAACGAACATGTAGTGCCAGCATCCTGATTGAAATCAGTATTTAGAGGATTCAACATTCACAGGACTTCTCAACATCACATGCTTTGCTTTGTGATGAAAAAGAGCTGGCAACACTGAATGTGATGACCGACCACTAAACAGTCAATAGCACAGGTTAATTCAATATTGCATTACAGACAATTAAGCATCTGTCTTCTGTATGCTGAGATTACAGCATTCGATTGATTGCTTTTTGATGATATTATAATATGAATGAATAAATGAGTAAGTAAATTAGTGGGTAAATGAATAAATTAATCGTTTACAAGTAAATAAATATATCAATCAACCAATTTACTAACTAAGTACAGATAAATAAATATATTGAATAAATGAATGAAAAAAGAATGAATGAATGAATAAACATATAAGAATGAATTTATAAAGATAAAAATGTGTAATATTTTTTATAAATGATATTATTAATTATTACTAAACACTGTTTCGACCTAATGGTAACAATACGTCATAAATTCAACATTGTTTGACATCAGACTCAGTTTGCCTGATTTTTCTCTCAGTCTAAAAATATCTATTTTGAGCACATTACTTACAATTAAATAGCAATGCATAATGCACTTTGTTTTAAGATATGATCATATCTAATGTTTTATCATCCTAAAAGCATTTTTTGAGTACTTTTGCACATCGCGCTTCTATCATTAATCATTATGTGACATACAATTAAAGATACATGTAAACATCCAGTATTCTCCTCCCTCATCATTTCTCTTGATTGATTCTTTCTCCTTCCTTCCTTCCTTTTTCTTTCTTTCTTCTTCCATTATGATTCTGCTTTTCTTTCTTTCATTTTTTCGTTCTTCCTTCCCTTCCTTTTGCCTTTGCTTTATTCTTTCAAGCAATTAGTAATGTTGTATATTAGCATAAAGATGGATTATTATATATTCTATTACCCCCCGACCCATTATTCAAAATCGCAAGACTGTGATTTGTTGAACGTGTCACGTGAGAGCCCATTATTCTGCAATAATGGGTCAAGCTACCGTAACACATTCTAAACACATCATTACGCTTGGTTACACGTGCAATATATTTCCGTGATCTGGCGCTGTCACTTACGCTGCACGCGCTCCACCTTGAAGTAAACAACTTGAAATATTTGTGCCAAAAAATGATATTTTCTCTTTAAATTCATCGAGGGATGAGTTTTTTGTACCCAGTGTATTCAAAGGTCATCCTTTGAGTATGAGAGTATATTGGGGATCAATGAACTGTGTCTTGGTACGTTGTAATGTTTGTGGTCCTATTGAATTCTTGCTAGTCCAAATAGTAAGACCAGGCATCTTCTTCTATTTCTACACAGACTTTTGGATAACAACTTTCTCTGCACCTACTTTTTGCTGTTTTTGCAACCAACAGTATACCAATTTTTCATAAAAAAATACTCAAATAACATTCAAATTTGTCTAATTGTCACGCTATTGCAGACACTTTAGTCCAAATACTCCCAATTGCATTGGTCTTCACTGAAAACCCACCCACCAATATACCAAAATCGCTGAAAACGTACGCCCATCCCGTACTACATTCCCTAACACCTTCAACCAAGGAAGACCCACAGCGGTATAAAACCTTCCAAGATACTATAAAACATAAACTTGTGAAATTAGGGTTCTATCTGATGCAAATGGGAGTGTCTTGGGTACATGCTATTGAATGTTGCCAGTGTCACACATAGGCCACCCAATTTGGCAGTATTGCTTCTCTCTCCTGCTCTATTTAGTTGAATGGGGGCAGGATGACCTTCAAAATGGATAGATGTTACTAGTCCGAGGTGCTCTGATGATAACACTCTGATCGCCATGCAATCTATGTGAAGTAGGCCAGTGGGACAATGGAACCGCTACGGGAACGAGCTAAGATGTTACAAGACTTGAACGAACATGTAGTGCCAGCATCCTGATTGAAATCAGTATTTAGAGGATTCAACATTCACAGGACTTCTCAACATCACATGCTTTGCGTTGTGATGAAAAAGAGCTGGCAACACTGAATGTGATGACCGACCACTAAACAGTCAATAGCACAGGTTAATTCAATATTGCATTACAGACAATTAAGCATCTGTCTTCTGTATGCTGAGATTACAGCATTCGATTGATTGCTTTTTGATGATATTATAATATGAATGAATAAATGAGTAAGTAAATTAGTGGGTAAATGAATAAATTAATCGTTTACAAGTAAATAAATATATCAATCAACCAATTTACTAACTAAGTACAGATAAATAAATATATTGAATAAATGAATGAAAAAAGAATGAATGAATGAATAAACATATAAGAATGAATTTATAAAGATAAAAATGTGTAATATTTTTTATAAATGATATTATTAATTATTACTAAACACTGTTTCGACCTAATGGTAACAATACGTCATAAATTCAACATTGTTTGACATCAGACTCAGTTTGCCTGATTTTTCTCTCAGTCTAAAATATCTATTTTGAGCACATTACTTACAATTAAATAGCAATGCATAATGCACTTTGTTTTAAGATATGATCATATCTAATGTTTTATCATCCTAAAAGCATTTTTTGAGTACTTTTGCACATCGCGCTTCTATCATTAATCATTATGTGACATACAATTAAAGATACATGTAAACATCCAGTATTCTCCTCCTCATCATTTCTCTTGATTGATTCTTTCTCCTTCCTTCCTTCCTTTTTCTTTCTTTCTTCTTCCATTATGATTCTGCTTTTCTTTCTTTCATTTTTTCGTTCTTCCTTCCCTTCCTTTTGCCTTTGCTTTATTCTTTCAAGCAATTAGTAATGTTGTATATTGCGCATAAAGATGGATTATTATATATTCTATTACCCCCACGACCCATTATTCAAAATCGCGCACTGTGATTTGTTGAAACGTGTCACGTGAGAGCCCATTATTCTGCAATAATGGGTCAAGCGCCGTAACACATTCTAAACACATCATTACGCTTGGTTACACGTGCAATATTTCCGTGATACGCGCTGTCACTTACGCGTACGCGCTCCACCTTGAAGTAAACAACTTGAAATATTTGTGCCAAAAAATGATATTTTCTCTTTAAATTCTCTTTAAATCGCACTATTTTCTGGTAATAGTATAGAAATAAAGGGTGCCGCATTATCCTTTACACGCAAATAATGTGTCCTCGGCAGTACAAACGTTTAAATAATGGGTTTGGCTGCGCCTCACCCATTATTTACGTTTTTTACTGCCTCGGACACATTATTTGCGTGTAAAGGATAATGCATTACCCTTTATTTCTTAAATATTTCATGTAATACAAAAAAAGATATGCATCCCACATTATCCTTCATCATTTCCCTTCCATCTCCTTCCTTTGTTTCTTCTTCTTGTTCCTTTCCTTCTTCCTTCCTTCCTAATTATTAATACCATCCTTCTCATTCCTTCAACATAATTAGACCATTCAATAGTAATAATGGTGGATATATACCCACTTTTGATCTTGCACACAGGAGCAAATTTGGTGGAATAAGGTATTAAGCATTTGTTCTAATAATAAAATAAATAAATAAATAAAATGCTTAGTAATTGTGAAGCAGTCTAGGAAAATATTTTTGCAAAGAAATTCTATGAGCACCTTTAAAATATTTCACACAATCATGACAAATGAACCTTTTTCCTTTTTTCCTGATATTATTGGGTTATAGATTGAGAAATGCTTTCACATTACAACACTTACATCCAAGAAAGTCGTAAGTGCCATGTTATTACTAAGCACTTGTTACCTTCTAGCACTCAACTGACTATTAATAATGAAGACATAAACCCTACATGAATGTCAGTACAGTGATTATGGTAGGCATCTTTTGTACATTTTGCGTTGAACATTAACAATAAGGTATTGATTAATGACATGAAAATCATTTATAACATACCGCGATGGGAGTCGAAGTCGTCTAAAAAAATTCTGATGAACTTCTAGAGTATCTGTTCGTTTAAAACCTGGTATATACAATTCAGCTGCTCTCAGCTGGCTTTTAACAGCTTCATCTTATGGACCCAGGTTCTCACATTTGTGCCAAACTGGATGTATGGACATCACCAAATAGTGTTTGAAAGCTGTATATCATAGTTTTTACCAATATAATGGATACATTTATCCCCCTCCCCCCAAAAAAATACCATTGTTTCCTGAATACTTTATCATACATAATTTTCTATTTTCATATTTTTTACCTAAAATATTTACATTTTTTGCCTGCTCTAATAAGACCTAATTTGCATATTTGCAAGTAATTAGCCTACTTAAATGTCTTTTGTGTTTGAGCATGTCTTTTAATACCATTGTTTATTACGGATTGATCATGTGATATGTGATGCGATCAAGCAAAATCAGGAAATATTAAATATTAAATTTTCAGTTTCTTATACAATGCTGTATTTTGCAGAAAACCCCATTGAAATTAAACAACCAATTACAAAGATATGAGCAATTAAAGTGTTTCTAAAACAACTTTAAACAAAAGGAAATAATTATTTGCTTTATGTAGCTATATCTCAAAATCAATATTTCTGAGTTCAGACTGATTTTTCTTGATCGCATCACATATTATTTTTTTATTTCTCTTGTTATATAAATGGTCCCAAATCAACACAAAACCTCCTGCAATTATGATGAGAAGATATGAAAACAGATGGGGAATATTACCGCCGATAAATAATGATCACTTGAGCATTCATCGGCTGATTTTCTGTCACATGATATGATGATAAATTGACTGTGTATGCATTTTGATTATTAAAGGGGCATTCTGAGATTTTTGAGGATGGTGGGATTAATTTTTTTAGAAAATCATATTTTTACATGTTGATATAGCTGCTATGTAGCAGTTTTTGGGAAAACTGATAAAATGTATGTGAAATTTGTAACGAAGTAGACTATATTGAACACTTTTTTTTTAGAAAAAAAAAAAAATAAAAAGATATGGAGCGAAGTGGACAAAATAATTTTGCAACACTACAATGTTAAAATTAAAACGACACAAGCAGATGTTATCTTTGGTTACTACCATGCAGGAAAATGTAATAAGTTATCAATAAAATAATAAGTGTTAGTAAACTGTCAATTAGTAAATATCGTTCTGAGAAATATCCCGATTTGATCAGTCTATTACATTCTGAATTAAGAATCAGAAAGCTTATGTAGTAATTAGTAAAGTCAGAAATTTGTAAAGTGAGATCAAATGAGTTATGTAAATATATAAATGTGATGAAATCAACAAGCAAATAAAATAAAAGATAAAAAACAAACTGATAAAATTCTGGGCATAACCACCCTACATTAGCATAAATATAACAGTTTGGTTCAGGGTTAAAAGTTGTAGCTCTGCTAGCATGAAAGTTGATGTGTGCTAATATCATATTAGTTCTGGTTAACATTTAGCATTAAAAGAAAGCCAAACTTAAACAAAATGCCAAATCTTTTTTACAAATTAAGCGTACTACAGCTGTCCACTCGGACAGTCCAGCAGGTCTTGTTTTGCACAAGGTCCCGATGCACTGACACTTGACGTTGTGCACTGACGCTTGACGTTGTGCACTGACGCTTGACGTTGTGCACAGACTACACTTAAATTTAAAGAATTTGGCATTTTACTTTAGTAAATATTAGATTTAGGTTCAGAGTTGGCATTAGCAGGCATGGGACTACGCATTTATGAAAAAGTCTGGAAAAGCGCGTAAAATTTGACAAAAACACCTGAAAATAAATAAAACTGCGGGAATTTTGACATCAAAAAAGACTGGTTCCAGTGTTTCCACCCGGTGTGTTCAGTTTGTATTATAAGGTAGGACGTATGACCGTTCCAGGATTTGAAAATGACCCCTATTTCACGGGGAATCAAGGACATTTGCAACAATTTTACCCCTATTTTGCGAAATCAAGGACAACTTGCCCCAAATACCTCCCTATTTTTATCATTTTGAGGACACATTTTCATTTCACCCCCTTATCACGAGGAATCGAGGACATTTTTCAGAAATAAAATACCCCTATTTTTATCATTTCAAGGATTTTTTTGAATTTTCCCCCTATTTCATGGGGAATGAGGACAATTTTTATGGGGAAAAATAACCTATCAATTTTTGTGTGGAACTATATACTAAAAAAAAACTGGACAGAAAAAAAAAAAAAAAAAAAAAAAAAACTGTAGCGGTAAAACGCAGACGAAAATCCTAGAAATACACCCTATTTTTCATTTCAAGGACAATTTTGCTCCAAAACACCCCTAATTTGGACAATCGCAAACAATTTTGTCCTCGAAAAATCCGCGGACATTTCTTGAAAAGTACCCCTAATTGGAACCATCATGCGTACACATCGTCAGTGAAGACTGAACCCACCGGGTGTTTCCACTGGAAAATCCCATGCCTGATATTTAGGGCTATAGGATTCAAGTGAGGATTTATAGGGCTAAGGCTAAAATTGGGGAGGGGGTCAGAGTTAGGAGATGGGTTACGGTGCATCCCTTTTCAACAAAGACACTAAATATTAAGTATCTTTGATTACACCAACGAATAATTTACCCAAAATCACCAAATATCCCTTTAAACTACATACACGCAGGTCTCTATCAATCATTGATTTACGAACAGGATTTAATCTCCGCTTTCAATAATTATTAATTGTAATTATTTTAGTGATAAATTATGAGTTGAAACCAAAACAAAAGAAAAATTTGAAAAAAAACCAAAACTTTAAAAATCTGTATAAGACAAAATTGGAAATGTCACTTATGTTGGTAAAGGTCATGTGATGCTGACAAATTGACTATATGCAATGATGTGATGTTATCCACAAAAAAAAAATAGTCTCTTTATGCTCATTTTCTAAATTAATAATATTGCCCAATTAAGCAGTGGCAATTAGGCTGAAAACCTTATCGTAATTTGAACGTTTCTAAAAATATGCATCTTTTTTTCATGTTACTGATTATAATGGAATGGATGGAGAAATTAAACGCTTCTTCTAGCTGTTTGATAATTAAAATTTCCCGACTTCAGACTCATTTTGTCTCATCGCATCACATTTACACGTTAATCGTTTAACACATGGATGGATGACTGGTGGGTAGGCTCCGCAACATGCTCATCTATCAGAGGCACAGTTCTTTAACCCCAATACATTTGCACATTCATTGAATGACCTTTGAAAATTTGGGTACAAAAACTCATACTCTGCAACTTGAGGTCAAATTTGGCACTATGATTAATTCATTGAGGTCATTGAACTATGCCACTGGGATGAGGCCATTGTGGTCCATAGTGAAATGTACAAGGTTTGATTGAGCTTACCATTTCAATTACCATGGCATACAAATATCATGAAAACCTAACATTTATTCTATATTTTTCAATCAAAAAGAACTGATAATTTAAAAAAAAAGAGGTTATTACATATTTCAATTTCTTTTCAGCAAAAAAAAAATAGTTACCATTTATTCACACAAAACTTCATTTACCTACATCTATTGTCAAATACGTGCAATTTATTCTTAGACACCAAATACACTTTTGATCTTTAGAGAGCGCCCCTTAGGGTTCGTTTTCTGCGTCATTAACCAAGAAAGCAATCAGCCACTCAGCCTGTAACTGCACAATTTAAGCAAGATTCTTTAATTGAAACCAACAATTCTATCTGCAATCAAGGAAAAAAGTCTTGGAACGCTTGCGTGTAAATAACGGAAAACTGTCACCCCCTCTCCCCGTGCAATGTTGAGAACTGCCAATGTCTTCTGCGGTTCCCCAATGTGTTCCAACATTGCTTGATGGGGAGAGGGAAAATAAATCATTGTTGTAGATGTCATGTTTCTTCCCAAACACAATATAGGTCATTTCCATGAACATAAGAAATTCTGCACTGAATTTCGACAGGGTGTGCCAAGCGTTCCAAGGACTTTTTTCCTTGATTGTCTCTACCGAATGCAAAATATTTCATCTAAATTTCGATTTTTGTCTCATAACTCAAAAACGGAATGTCGTATGAGCTTCAAATTTCACACGATTTGAGAGTGGGTTATATACTTTGCAATCATAATAAAATTGTTGATAACGAATTTGGTTTACTTAGGGAGTGGTCACCGAAAACACCCCATATGCTAAATTACACACGTTTCATAATTATGGCTCTAAACTGCTCTAAAATGTCGTTTTTGTCCATAACTCAAAAACAGAATGTTGTATGAGCTTCATATTGTACCACGATTTGAGAGGGGATTATATGCTTTGCAATCATAATAAAATTGTTGATAAAGAATTTGGTTTATTTAGGGAGTGGTCACTGAAAACACCCCATATGCTAAATTACACACTTTTCATAATTATGGCTCTAAACTGCTCTAAAATGTCGATTTTGTCCATAACTCAAAAACAGAATGTTGTATGAGCTTCATATTGCACACGATTAGAGAGTAGATAATATCCTTTTGAATCATAATAAAATTGTTGATAAAATGTTGAGTTATTTAGGGATTGGTCACTGACAACACCTCCTATGCTAAATGACACAAGTTTTGTAATTATGGCCCTCTTCTGTATGATACTGAGTCAATTTTCGTTTTTGTCTCATAAGTCAAAAACACTACAAATGCATTTTTCGTACAATATCACAATGTTTTGCAGCATGTTTCCAAAATGGTTTTTTTAATGTTATTAAAACGTTATGTACCCTTTATGATATAACCTAACGTGTAAAATTTATGTTTTCTCTAAAACTTGTGTTTACTGGGTATAGGCACATCCGAGCGAATCAGAAAGATTATGATGTAACAATTTGAAACAACGCTTTTCTGAATAGTATTTATAACAAAATCCGCTTTTGCGATGAAAAAAAAAAAAAGAAAAAAAAAACCAATTTAATACACTAAAAGAAAAAATATAGACCACCATTGGGACTCGAACCATGCACATCAGTCAATAGCCAAAAGGTTATCAGTCGGAGGACTAATCCGCTTCATTGCCATTGCAAATAAATAATAAGTTTTGTTCTTTTAAGTAGTCAAATGGGAAAGTGTAAAATTTATAGTAGAAATGGCAATGTTCATTCCTTTTACCATAAAACATTCTCAATTGGTATAGCAAAATAAACATTTTAAGTTTTGAGATGCGGCCTCAAAACATAAAACGTTCGTTTACATTTTGGACCATTTTGTCATTATGGTAAACTGAATACACTTTGCCATTTCTAATATAAAGTTTACACTTTCATTTTGAATTGATATACCTGACTACTATAAAAGAACACAACTTGTTACTCGATTTGTAAATGGCAGCGTATGAAGTGGATTAGTCCTCAGACTGATAACCTTTTGACTATTGACCAATGTGGTTCGAGTCCCAATGGTGGTCTTTTTTTAAAGTATATTCAATTGTTGTTTTCTTTTTCTTTTCTTGTTTTTTTTTTCTCATCGCAAAAGCGTATTTTAATATAAATAATATTCAGAAATGAGTTGTTTATGCGTATTTATTTCAATTCAAATTGGTAAACTTAACTGTTAACAAATTTTATATCATTCCTGTTGCAATAAAACATTTTCAATTGGTATAGCAAATGTAAACGAACGTGACGCTTCGTGAGATGCGGCCTAAAAACATAAAATATCGATTTTGGACCATTTTGTCATTATGGTAAACTGATACATTTTGAGGTTTCTACTATAGGGTGCTTGCATGGAAGATCACAAAGTTCAAACCATCCTAAAGACACGCTCCAGAGGACATGCAAATGCACGGAGTACAATACCAATCACCTGTTTAACTGGTTTTGATCAAAGTAATTTTTGTACTCCATGCATTAGCATATCTTATGGAGCGTGTCTGGAGGATGATTTGAACTCATGACCTTTCGTGCAAGTACTCTATACAAGTTTACACTTTCCCGATACCTGATTACTATAAAAGAACAAAACTTGTTACTCGATTGCGAAATGGCAGCGTATGGCGTAGCGGATTAGTCCTCAGACTGATAACCTTTTGACTATTGACCGATGTGAATGGTTCGAGTCCCAGTGGTGGTCTTTTTTTAAAAAGTATATTCAATTGTGTGTTTTTTCTTGTTTTTCTCATCGCAAAAGCGTGTCTTAATAGAAATAATATTCAGAAATGAGTTGTTTCAAATTGTTACATCATGATCTTTGTGATTCGCTCGGATATGCTTATACTCAGCATACACAAGTTTTCCAGAAAACATTTATATATGCCTATACTCAGCAAACACAAGTTTTAGACAAAACATTTACATGTTGGGTTATATCATAAAGGGTACAAAATGTTTGAAGTTTTAATAACATTGAAAATATTTTGGAAACATGCTGCAAAACATTGTGATATTGTAAATAAATGTATTTGTAGTGTTTTTTGAGTTACTGAGACAAAAGCGAAATTTGACTACAGTAGAGGGCATAATTACGAAACTTGTGTAATTTAGCATAGGAGGTGTTTTCAGTGACCACTCCCTGAATAACCCAACAATTTTATCAAAAATTTTATTATGATTCAAAAGGATATTATCTACTCTCAAATCTGGTGCAATATGAAACTCATACAACATTCTGTTTTTGAGTTATGGACAAAAACGACATTTTAGAGCATTTTAGAGCCATGATTAAGAAACGTGAGTAATTTAGCATAGGTGTGTTTCCAATGACCACTCCCTAAATAAACCAAATTCTTTATTAACAATTTTATTATGATTACAAAGCATATGATCCACTCTCAAATCGTGTGCAATTTGAAGCTCATACGACATTCCGTTTTTGAGTTATGAGTCAAAAACGAAATTTAGATGAAATATTTTGCATTCGGTAGAGACAATCAAGGAAAAAAGTCTTGGAACGCTTGCGTGTAAATAACGGAAAACTGTCACCCCCTCTCCCCGTGCAATGTTGAGAACTGCCAATGTCTTCAGCGGTTCCCCAATGTGTTCCAACATTGCTTGATGGGGAGAGGGAAGGTAAATCATTGTTGTAGATGTCATGTTTCTTCCCAAACACAATATAGGTCATTTCCATGAACATAAGAAATTCTGCACGGAATTTCGACAGAGTGTGCCAAGCGTTCCAAGGACTTTTTTCCTTGATTGTGGTTTAGTAGTGTTTGCTGACAGTACCAAATGAGGACATACACCTGACTCTTAACAATCAAATGAGGATACACCTGCAACGGGGGATAGTCCTCACTTTTTATTTAGCCCAGGTAGCCATGATAGTTGGTAGCATGAAAATGCATTTGACGCTATGTAACCCATGAAATGTCCATGGTTCGCTGCAGTTTGACTGGGTGTGTCCATTGTCAGACACTCAAGTCCTCAGTGTAAGGATTTTTACCTTAGAATGAACATAGGAACATGTTGGGGTAGGTGTGTGTTTGGGTGTGTGATGCCTTTTCATATTACAGTCCAACCTCTCTTATCCGGACCTCTTTTATATGGATCTCTCTGTTATCCGGCTGTGACATTTTCAGAGGAAAACATGTTTTTGATGATTTTAACACCTTAATTCCATGCTCTGAATGCTTAGAATGACATCTATATTGCACAAAGCACTCTAAAGCCATCTTTTAGTGCAATTATTCCATATTAGCACAATCTTTTGTTGTCACAATTTCAGTCCTTGGAACTTTCAATACAGAATTACATGTAATTCACTTATCCGGATATTTCACTTATCCGGACAATGCTTGGTCCCGTCATGGCCGGATAAAAGAGGTTGGACTGTATCATATTTCTATGTAAACACCTAGGGCTGCTAAGACTACGCGATTTTGAAGGCCAAATAACGCATCCCATTTGTGCAAAAAATGCAAAATCTGTGATTTCCGCCAAAAATGCAAAATCCAAATTTCTGTTTTTTTTAGATTTTCCCTTAAATGTCAAAAAATGCATTTGGAGCCACGCAAATTGCACTGCAATAACGCAATTGCATTCTTAGCAGCCCTATTAAAACAACAACCTACCCATGATAACATTTAGTTTTAGCTTGCTCTGTAACATCAATCTGACATTAACATACAGACTCACTAAAGACACACGAGATTGACCGCTCAAATCTCCCAATTAACGAGAGCTCGTTAGTGCTAGAAATTAATCCCGGCTCAAGACGTGATAAGAACACAAATAATGTTCGACTGAATAATCTGTTTTAACACAAGAATACAATTAAAGGCATAAAATGTAGACTTGTAATTCATACAATTATACAAATATATATTGATGATAACAATAAATGGCTTGAAAAATCCATGACAACTATAGTCTGCAACTTATGAACAATGGCCATTGACCCCCTACCTGCCGATCTAACATTGCCTCTGATTGGTCAATTACATGATATCTTCACTTTAATCACCAATCAGAATGGAGCTTTGCAAATAATTCACCCCAATTTTTTGCATGGTGATATTATTCTAACAATGTTGCTGATTGGTCTAACAATTGATAATGAAAATTTCTTTTTGGCCAATTGGCAGGTAGTTCTCATGGGGTTAACCCAACTAAAATCTCTATTAAGAAGCACTCATCAGTGATCGAAATGAATCCAAGCGCGTATATGAAGAAGCATGGACAATATAATCTTCTTTATTGAGTTATAGTGTGCAATATTATGCCTCCAGATACAAATAATCAGGTGATATTACATCGGTCTATACTCTGTTCGGATCAGAACAGGCAGAATTTATTATAGGTATTGGTTCAACCGAACATTATGTAAATACAAGATACATTGATATTGAGATCTTTTGGTAAATTAAGTCACGGACATATTACAAAATGTGTTTAATGCTAATAGGATATAAGTGGGTGTCTTTTGATGATAATGTTAGTCATGATCAGAGTCCAATTGAAAACATATAGGCTATATGTGTTATAAAAAGCTCTTCATGATTGATGCTTGATCTAGTGTAATAGGTACAACTTCTTTGCGCAATTTGGAATTGTGAGATGCCTACTGAAACAATGATGTCCAACAGTGGCGTAGCCAGCCAGTGGGGGGTGGGGTGACGCTCATCATGGCCGTCGGTACATCTTTAGCACATCAAAATTCTTCGTTCGTAAGAAAAAATCGTTCGTAACTTACGACCATTCCACTTAACTTACTTACTAACGGTACCCTTCGTAAGTAATAGGGATTAACTACAAGGACCCTTTATAAAGTTACATCTAATATTGGGTATTCGTAAGTTCGTAACTTTACGAACGGTTATTTGAGTTACGAGGGTTATTGAACCTGGCCTGTAGTCTACCACACAGAAGAGGATAGTAAGAAAAATTCATAATTCTTAGTCAGTTCAATATTATTTTCATATACATGTAACTAAACACAATTTTGCATCCACTACTCAAAATATTGGACCTGCCTGTCGTCTATCTCACATTCTTAGTCAGTGGGAGTGGTCTAGTTCGTAGACACATTTCTGATTGGACAATCGCATGATTTTGGGTGCCGCTCTATCAGGCCGTAGACGCACCCCACGTCATCATGCGCCTTGATAATCCGTAACATGCGCGTGTAGAGGTGCGGCGTATGTATCGCGCTGGATGCGTGAGACTAGTCGCGGAATACGTGAACGCGCTTAGCAGTACTCGCAACAGAATACGTAAAGTTGTAAACAAGTTTCGTTCATTTTATAATGAGGGAGTTTTTATGACGGTAACTTAGTTTTTGCTTTAAAAAATTGTTTACAGTTATTAAAATAATATTTAACTGACTAAGAATGAGAATAAACGATAGGTGCTACCGCATCCACTACTCAAAATATTGGACCTGCCTGTCGTCTATCACACGGTAGAGGATAGGCAAAATAAAAATTCTATCGTTTATTCTCTAAGTAGAGGATAGTAAATTGAAAAATTCATATTTTTATTCATATTATTATTGACCCACTCTGGCAAAACCAGGAACAAGTCCCATTTTTGACATTTCATGATTTGAATAAAAATGTAAGCAATATACAATAAGCTTGAAAATGATACCAAAATTATATAAAGAGCATCAATACTTTTCAAGATATGGACAATTTTGTTAATGATACCTTGATATTTTTGCCAAATTGCTATTCTGAGTAATGGTCGAATTATTTTCCAGCTTACACAGGATTGAATAAGGATTATCATAGTTCAACTGGTAATTATTGATTAAATAAACCTCTTTCAAGGATTTGAAAGTCCACTTAGTCCCACAGTCAAATACCATGAAATTATGAATTCCAAAATTTGATGTTTTTATGGGCATGTCAGTTTTAAAGGCCTATAACTTAAAAACGTGTCTGGTGTCTTGTTTCGGGTTTTATTGGAGCTGGTCACATATGTATGCAACTAGAAATGTATATCCTGTACACCAAGTTTCCAATTACACACATGATCATGAAATGTATTATTACTTTCATGCCCTCATGTCTACATTGACAACATGAACTATCCACGTCTTTTTAATCACAGTGCACATTCAAATTACATATTCTATGCAAGTAACTCTGTGATGTTCAAGCTAAATATTTCAGTGCCGTGAAATGTTCAAATAATTGTTGCAAGGCCACATTTTCGTCGAATTGTAAGAGGCAAATTTTTTAATTTTTAATTTATAATAGAATTCTTTTATTGCCTAATATTGTATCAGTGAAATAAAGTTTTGCATGTTTAAAAATTTGGCAAATCCTTGCGAGCTTTAAAATGTGTGAATTCAGTCCTATGAATATTTTGCATTCAGCATTCTGCAGGGAAATGCATATGATCCTATGTCAATAGATGGAACTTAATAGATGCACTATCATACTGGTTTTAATAATAGATTCACTCCTTTTAAAATATTTATCAAGTTCAGGGTTGAATTATTTCAAATTATTATCACCTACTGTATTCAACTTAATTAACACCCATGGCGGTATCACTTTTAAAGGGCACTACTTGTTAAAACGATCAAATGAATGTAAAAATATGGAATTTGGTTTTCGAGTATCAAGGACAAATAAAAACCTGATGATGAACAGTGGCACCATTTCAATCATAATAGTAATGTGTGACAAACTATTATCAAAATGTCCCCCTAAATAAGTTTTAGTCTCTCGCCAAAAATGAACCCTAAACAAGGATTTAGTGAAGTTTCCCAGGTGTAGTTTTGCACCTAATTTCAAAATTTGACCCCTTAACAAGTTTACACATTCAAAAAGCACTTTAAAAAGGCTTTGTCCTTTTCTTGAAATTGATGCTTGAAG
This sequence comes from Amphiura filiformis, assembly GCF_039555335.1. Taxonomy (NCBI): domain Eukaryota; kingdom Metazoa; phylum Echinodermata; class Ophiuroidea; order Amphilepidida; family Amphiuridae; genus Amphiura; species Amphiura filiformis. Next base: position 19,472,472 of record NC_092647.1, on the reverse strand, counting down.
ACCCTAAATGCTGACATGTTTTTGTTCTGTAAAAAACAAAATACTTAAGTTTTTGGTCATGCTTGTGAATACCAATATAACTTCTGGGGTTCAATTAGTTCAAATAGTTATTGCTATATTCTTGATTTGTTTGTCTGTTATTGTTGGTTCACACAATTTATTCAAGCATTATTTTTAGGAGCAAACCGCCTGTCCAAAATGACGGGTGGCTAGCTAACACCATGTATCACAGTACAATTCATATAAGCTCTACTTACAGCATAGATGCATGGTCAATTTGTGCACACCTTAGAAACCGACAGAATTCAACGTCATAAGAAATATTGACCCAGTTGACACCCCTTGGCATTAAAAAGATTGTGTACTTCATACAATAGGTAGAATTCACCAACTGTTCCCAACCCCACCCTAGAAACCAGCCGAATTTAAAGAGGTGTGACCCGATCGACAGCCTCATTCCAGCATCTAAACTGAGATTTTGTTATCAGCAGACAGCTCATATTTTGCTCATTACTCAGTAAAATTTAACGCCCCAGATGTGTTTTGTTTCGATGAGAACAAAAACATGATGAATTGGGGTAACCATAACCGGAAGTATGTAGATGTATCATATGGGGCATTGTCATACAGGTTTTTGCAGGTGGTATGCCCTGTGCATTCTCTAAATTCAGTAAATGTCCATCGTCAACCGTGTAATTGAATGGGATTATTTTGACATTTTAAAACACTTGAAATATCACAAACAAAAAGGCCTATGTTAATAAATAATAAAAATACAAGCTAAAACCGTTGGGGTTTGATAATAAACCCCACAAAACTAACCGAGTATATGGAAAATGCCATACGACTGAGCGGTTTTGCCGGCTCTCTCCGACCATCATGCCACTCGCCGCCTGGGTTTTTGCTTCTAATATCAAAACTGCTGTACCAATACAACTCAAAATTTGGGAATAATGGTAGGCCTCAATTTAAGACGGAAAACAGGACATGAGACAATTGGACCATGCCCCTTTAACGTAATAATAATTGGCTTAGTTCTCCTTTCCTGGTCGACACCCATTGGCATGAAAAAGGGTGACATCCTTGTCTGTAGCAATCTCATACAACAACATACAAGTGTATATAGAATTCAGTCTGCTTACAGTCTGGGACAATCTGATTCACTCGGACTGAAAAAAGGCCAGTTTGAATGAAAATTGATACATTATCATTATTAACTTGCTCATTACCTAAGCTTACTGATGTGGAAATCCGTAATAAAGTCCCTGGCATTAGTTGGTTGCATGGGTATCAATCCTGGTGGCAGCGGTGGTGGGGACAGGTACACCCCCTAAAAACACCTATTTTTTGTTCTTCGCAGCTGCTTTTTGACCAATTTAGGCCCAATATCCTTCAATCTCCGCCTTTTCAAGATAGATTGACAACACTGGTTGGTTGCAAAGTTATGAAATTCTTTTCTCTATTTTTGTTTGTTATTTGCTCTTCTTTATTTTTGCCTAGATCTCAATTTTTTTACCACCAACATTGGTCTGGTTGGATCAAATCTTGTCTCATATTGTTCTACTCTCGATTCCACAAAATTATGCTGAGCCTCATAGGTATACCAGCAAGGCGTATTTCTCCATTCTAATAATAGCACACACAACTGCAGGTGTTCCTTCTAAGTATTAACCAAACTGGCTCAAATTACATGTACCATTGGTGTTCAAAATAATTGTTGATTTCAATTGTCAGTATTGTTGTTCAAATTTCACATTTAAATTTAGATCTGAAGAATTCCTTTAATATTAAACATCACACACTTTTGCATATATAATATCCCCCTTGACACAGTACACTGAACATGCTATATGGCTGTATTCAGCTTATCATCGTAATAAAAATCATGTGAATAATTGTACTACTGTCTCTGATCTTGGAAACTGGCTGTATATTCCATATTATCATGCATATGTACATGTACTGAATTGCAATTGAACTATATATCCCTTTTTTGTTTTCCAAAATAATAGGCCCATGCATTATTCAAAGTGAAGAAATACTCACTTGTGGCTATTATGCTAAATAAAGGCACCACTCCCATATATGCAACTGGAGAAATACTCATTTGTGACTATTATGCTAAATAAAGGCGCCACGCCCATATGCAACCAGGGCTGCTGCTAGGGGGGGGGGGGGGGGGATAGGGGTGGGACACCCCCCAATTTATAATTTTGTTGGCAAATATTAACTGTTGTCAGTAAAACCATTTGATTGTCGGCAAATTAGAAAGTCATCTAAAAAAATAAATATGTTACCAACTTGTGGTTACTGTTGTTGTGATACGATAGGCCTATTGATATTTGAGGCAAAATATTTAACAACCCCCCCCCCCACTTTTAGAATCTTGAGCGTCGTCCAGGCTAAAAAAATTATCTTCACTAGAATAGAGTTAGGTTTTAGGGTCACTATTTGGATTAGGATTAGGCTCAGGATTAAGACTTGCCCAAAATTGTAAGTCTGAATCCAATAATGGAACCATCTTTTAAAGTAGATTTCCTAACCGTTCGTTCCAAGTTCCGGGTACGCAATTGGTGATCATTGAGTGCATAAACATAGTCTCTGCCTCTTCTGCAAACCGAAAAAATACTCCCCAGTGAATACACCCAAATGTGTAATAGTAAAGGTATTTACCCAATGTCCAAAGAATACACCCAAATGTGTATGGAACTCTTCCAAAAAAATAAAATACAAAGTACAAATCAAATGGCACGTTTGACTGCCTGTATCTTTTAAAAATCAATCTTCCCGACATAAAACTCAATTTGCTTTACGTACGACATCACATAGCTCTCTAGTCTCTAGGCCAGACATTCAGACAATACCCAACACAGCCTGACTACCTACTGCCTTAAAGGTAATAATTAAAAGACCAAAGCAAATTTAAAAGCATCACAGCTTTTGTTCAAACCAATGCTGTTTCTAAACTATATTTAAAAGCAAAATAGACAATGGCAGTGAGTGGATGAATGTGTGCTGTAAATTGAGTGGTTAAGGGCCCGGTCACCAACCCCCGGGCACCCACCTTTGCACAGTATTTTTTGTGGGACCTGAGCGCACATCAGACACACCAAATTGTGAATATGAGGAATGTCCTGGTGATATAGTAATTTGGATTTTTAAAGATTTGCAATATAATAAAAATCATAAAAGGCCAGGAAACTTCATGTATATTTTCAATATAAGGTCAAAATTTGCATATGATCAAATTTATTAATGTTTAATAAACTCGAGGGCTGTTAAATATCAAAAATGTCAAAATTTTAAAATAATTTATGCCATAAAATTTGTATTATAACACAAATTAAAAAAATATATCAAAATTATTGATATAAGAAGGATATTCCAGAATGCAATAGCAATTTGGTGTGTGTATGATGTGCTTTCAGGTCCCACAGAAAATACTGTGCAAAGGTGGATGACTGAGCCCTTAACTGAATGTCACAATATATATACTTCCACACTCAATTGAAAATTATTGAACAAATGTGTGGGCAGCAAAATGCAATGCTAAATCAGTTTTGGACAAAAATCTCATTTTCAAAGAGTAAAATAAATATATCAAATATTCAGGTAACCCGCACCCGCCCCAAACCGGTACCTTAGGGAATGGGCAGGTACCTGCCAGCCTGTCCGAATATCCTAGCATCAGTGTGTAATCTGTGGCTAACCCTGTAGACCGCTATAATAATACTTACCAAGAAGTCATCAGGTTGAATTCCAAATAAATCTCTGAAGTATCTGAATGCGATGGGTGAATATGTCTTGAATCTAAAATCTGAGTACGGATGTGCTGGAGTGATGTTGCTACCCTCTCTATCAAGATTAAATAGAATCACATTTACAAACATATTAGTTGAACTTGATATGATGCTAGGAAAGATATGTTATGCTATGTAAAAGTTGCAATCAATTGGACTATTCCAGTTGAAATCCATACATCCCCTATCAGTGTCCGATTTACAAATTTTTTCCTACCTGCACTGGTGCATGTAGCCCAAAATTTCTACATGCACAGCAAAAAGTGTGCATGCACCAAAATTAAAGCAAACATAAAATCACATTGAATCACAATCATTGTCAGTTAAGCTTGTAATAATATTCCGGCTCCACTGTCATTGTCATTTTTATGCCGATCACTCGCCGATTTCTTAGCCAAAACACTGGATGCTGTGGCTTCATCTGTTCTAGAACTAGTCGCCAACGAGGTGCACGATTTCCAGAATGATGCAAGTGTTTTTTGAGCTATTTCCTTTTTTGCGGGACATTATATTATTTTCCGTATGTAAACAAATATTTCCCACGGTTTAAATTCCGGTTCTTTTTTTCAATGAAATGAAAATGACAGCTTCTACATGTGCGTGGGTATCGGGAATTGGGGGATGACGTCACCTTACGCTAGCCCCTCTAAGGGAAGTCATAGTCTCGGACCAGAATGTATGTGGCTATCTCGAATGTTCGTTAGGATCGACAAGTATCAGACCGACGCAAACTGGCTGTGTAGGAGACTAGGGAAGTCAATGAAAAAAAGTGACAGTTCTCACGTGATAGGGGTATCGGGAATTGTCAATTGCGCGACGGCGCCAGCCCTTCTAATGAAGTCAGGATGTTGCGCTAAAAATAGATTGGGTTTTTCCAAATCGGACTGACTGCTTGTTTACTTTTGTATATATTGCCTTGTCATATCGCTAGTGCTAAAATCGTACATGCACACGTGCAGGCAGGTAGTGAAAAGCTGCATGCACAGAGGGAATGCTACATGCACTGGTTCAGGTATGCAGGTGGTAAATCGAACACTGTCCCCTATGGAAGGCATGGCCTTAAATCTTCCACACAAGGAGTGTGAATTTCAAACAGGATAAACCTGAATGGGTGACTCCACTAGAAATGTACCTTGTCTACTGTATGTGTGAGATAAAAGTCAGGTCTTCTATAGAGGTGCATGGATTTTAACTGCTTTTTGGTGAAGGGCTGGGGAAGAAAGGAAGGAAGGAAGGTAGGAAGGAAGATGGAGAGAAAAGGCCACTTACATCAATTGGATTTACATGCAAACTTAAATTATGAGTTCATTGAAAGTAATTGTTAATGACGGCCGATTCCAATTCATTTTATACATTTACATAATGATAAAAATCATCATTGCCAAATTTATCTCTTTACACTGTAACATGACTAAAACTTCCCAAGACAGGTGGCAATTAACTGAACACGGTCATGAACCCTCTGGTGAGATCGCACGACAAAACTCCATATTCAGTCATTGTGTATAGCCAGTAACTCAACTCATTTGATCTAGAAGTTAAAGGAGACTAGAACTACGACTGAATTGAACTTACGATGGAAATGTGATGCTTTCTACCACGGGGAAATCTTGAAGAAGTAGATCTCTCTCTGGCTTTGCTGACAAACTGCCTACTGAATGACCAATACCTAGTTGGATTGCGTTCATCAAAGCCGACGAAGTTGTCTACAAAGAAACAAAAGAACACCAAATATTATGTATAAATAAACAGAGCGACTTATCATTAATCAAATGGCTCTCAATTTGCTGTTGTCGAGTGCAAGTCGTTCCGGTACCTCGACGGGTGTGTGTGCGAAGCTGCCATCGAGCTGCTTGCTTCTTAATACCTCTTAATTCAATTGGGGAAAAGAGTTGTGACTTTTGTAAACCAACTAAAATTCAGTGGCTAGCATCGCAAGGTCATCGAACATTCAAGTGCTTAATTTAGGACTGGTGCATTTTGTAATGTCAGAGAGGACCTGTCATGGTCAACTATGTACTGAACAAGTGCTATGTGGAGCGCACTTTGAAGACTGGGCAGGTTGTCAGATTTGAAATTGATTAATGCTTCCCCAAACCACGTGTATAGCATTCAATTTGGCGACTGTCTAATATTTGTAATCAAATAAGGTTCACAAACACACTACCTTTAGGGATGAAATCAAAACTGGACCGGCGGTTGACCACCGGTTCCGTCCGGTTTCTATTGTTCTAAACAACGGAAACCGAACAAAACCAGCGGTCAACCGCTGGTCAAGTTTTGAATTCATCCCTTAGTACCTTTGGTAATTTTGTTTTTTTACCAAAGTGCAAACAGTTCTCAGTAATCATTCTGAATAAATTCCATAAGCAAAGAGCAGAAGCTTGAGGATTTTCCACCAAATTTAAAGTTTAAAGTGCCGTTTCTTACCGACCAACCGGGAAGAAAACAAAAATATACCAAAAAAATATGGATCCCACTTACATTGTTGTCACATCAATATCCAAACCACGGAATTAACACAAATGCTTTTCAACGTAAAAATACATGAACTCAATCTGTCATCCACGAGAAACAATATTGAAGTTTAATACTCCCAAAATAAAACTACCCCTTCTCCATGTGGTGAGTCTTGACACATGTCTAAATCCAATTGTCCTGATGCCACACCACTATGTCATAATTAAAATATGATTAAATATTCCAATAATATCCAATCCATAGCCGCCATAGAGTCAACTCAAGATTTCTCGCTCCATTTTACAAGTCGTCTTGTATGACAGAATGCAAGATGCCAATTTACACCATCATGACACTGAAGGCCACAGTTGATAAAATGGAAAAAATGTCAAAGACTTTTTAGTATCAATGAACGCAGCAATTATTGCCCAAGGATAACAATAGCGATTGTTAAGGCACATTCTGTGTTGCCATCAAGGTGCCTTATATGTACAATTGGGCTTTAAACAAACAAATAAACAAAACAAGTTGCCATGTCTTGCTACATTGTATGAAGGAGCAGTGTTTTTGAAATTCACACGCTTTTTTCTCCACAGAAAAGTTGAATTACACATTTGAAGTGATTTTAACCACTTGTCCAAGTGAATTCTTAATCTTCTCAGCCTAATGTTTTCTTTGCTGCATACAGGGGCACAGCCCATTAGTTCATTGTCATTAGCCTAAATAGGGTTAAAGTTAGGGTGTTAGGTTAGGATTAGGCTTAATGTTACGGTTACTGTTAGCATTAGGGTTACAACTTGGGGACATGGTTAGGATAGGGTTAGAGTGAGAGTTGGGATTAGAGTTAGGATTAGAGTCAGGGTCATACGGTCATGTTTAGGGTTATGTTTAAGGTTAGGTTAGGGCGAGGTGTTAGTGTTAAGGTGAGGATTAGGGTTACTAACTAAGTTATCAGGTTTTCGGGCTAATAACCCTTTGGCCTATCGACCTGTAAGTTGTAACCAAGTAGACTATGCCTGTGTATGCCCAAATATTAATTACATTACGTACATGCATGCATAGAACCAAGAATGCCTTTTCTTTTGCCTACAAATTGGGCTATTTCAAGAGCGTTATCCACAGCCATCTTGAATGCTGTGCTTGCCGTATCTTTGCTAGAGTTGATAACTATGTAGCAACCCTCCCTACATTATTACATTGTGTAGGTATGTAATGCATTGTCTATACACCAACACAAAGCAAATTGAACTGCAGTCTTGTGCTCATTGATTTTTTCCACCAATAACCATTTTATATAAAAAAAATATATTTTGGATTTTTTTTTTGCTGGTACAATAAATTACTTGCTCAATATACAAGTCAAGACAGACATTATGAACTATGTCCTTGTCTTTGCTGTAATTGTTATTAAAATGACAAGTTTTTTATTTTAAAATGTTGCAATTTCATTTCGTGTTATTGATTTTTTTTAAAATCCTGCAATGAAGGATCTACATATAGCTAGCAAATATATCGTAGCCAGAATGCAAGGACATCGTTCATTAAAGGGGCATCACATGCTTTTTGTACAATACCAACTTATCAGAATTAGTGCAGGAGTCAAATGGAATCTTCATCCTCCCCTCCTCGAGCCTTCACCATATCTTTGGTGAAAATGTGTCTAATCTTTTACCTTGCTGGAAAAAACCATAGGGTGAATCTTGACCAAACACGTTTTCAGATGCGGTGAGTTCAACCAAAGAAATAATCACAAAGGTGAATCTTTGCCCCGTGTAGAATAGGCCCATTTTAATGCTTTTACAGAATAACACTCACTGATCAGGAGAATCTTGATAATTTTGTTCTTGTGATGAATCTTGAACTAATATTTTTGGACAGAAGGCAAATCTTTGCCTGATTTTTTTTGAAGAGTGAACCAAGGTGAAGGATTTTTATAAAGGAGGGATGGTTCAAGACTCCCTTTAATGCCTGCATAAGCGGAGGGGAAAATTATAAAAAAATCCCCACCCGTAAAAAAAAAAATCCTGCCTTGAAGCATTCACGTTCATGTAGAAAAAAATCTATGTTGCCTTGAATGATCTGACAAAGAACTAATTTATAAAGTTACCATGGTAATGAAACCACATTAGAATCATGAACTTCAATGATTGTCTTATATCATAGAGACCTCAGTCCTATCTGTAGGGGCACAGTTCATCCGATCTCATAGGTCTGTATACAAATCACATGACCTTCAAATGAATTGGGTACATAACCTCATCCCCACAACTACAGGTCTACTTTAGGGTTATGAATGTTGAATGGGGTTTTTTGAATTTGACACTGGGAATGAGACCCATTTTGTTGGCGCAACATACATGAATAGCCACATAAAATGTCATTGAACCTCATCAATGTTTTCAAACCAAACAACAGAATGCACTGTAATTACAAAATCGCTTTTCTAACAACTTTGTAAATTCACCCACTTAATGGATATGAATATTGAATACCCTCATCATGATTATGACGTCAGAGTCACTTCAGATACAATGAATGTCCTGCAGCAAGTCACATGCTTTACATTTTACATAATGCTTCATACTATGGAACCGACAATTATAGTTTCTACCGCCATTAATTTTTAAGCGGTAGGTTACCATGTTCTCAAAAATTGCATAACGGTTTAATCTACTGTTTCCAGTGTAAGATTGCAGCTGATTTTAATTCCTCCAAAAAGACCAACATTTTTTAGGTCTTTTTTGGGAAAAATATTTTCAATACGAAAGGTCAAAATTTTCAAATTTTCCTTCCAGCTACATACACTTTTTTATATCATTAGAGTTTATTTCAAGGACTGTTAAATGTAAAAAATATGCATTTTTAATAATTTGCCCGGAAAATTTGTATTGTACCGCTAATTATTTGATATCAGAAAGACATTCCTCGTATTCAAAATGCAATTTGATGTGTCTGATGTGCTCACATATATGCGCACAAAAAATACTGCACATGCAAATATTGCTACCTGATCCCTTCAGTGTGTATTTTAGAACTTAGGTGGGAGGCACCATGGAACTGGACACTGGACAGAGTCAGGGTATTTAGCTAGATATCATTTTGGAAGAGTAGCTTACTCCTGAGACAGGCAAAAGTAATGCTTGTGACATTATGCTCAATTCTAAAAATAATGCTTGAATAAATTCTGTGAACTCAAAACACTACCAGACTAATAAATCAAGGCTACAGCCATACCCATTTGAACTGATTGAACCCCAGAAGGTGCAGATGCCTGCCCAGGGGGCACTTCCATGACAGACATGCATCATGTGCCTCGGGATAGACCCCCTTTTTCAAACCGGCTTGTACCCAATGACCCCCTTTTTTATGTTATGGTCCTACCTATTACCCAATGACCCCCTCATGTACTCAGTGACCCCCTTTTTCTATTTCCTGGTATACCTAATGACCCCCTTTTAATTCCCAAATTTAGGTGGTATTTGTGTTCTCCTCCAGAAATAATGAGATTTTTCACATTTCCAAGGTGGCCAAGTTGTTTTTACGCAGTTTGGCACTTATTTATGTGTACTTTAATAATACTCTTTTGGCAATCCTGTACTCAATGACTCCCATTTCACTTTTTGTTACCCCAATGACCATCCTTTTTTCAAAGTTTCATACCGAATGACCCCATTTTTATTCAGGTTGTGTACTGAATGACCCCATATTTTTGCAATTGTACATTTGACCTGAATGTCCCCTACTTTTAACATGGCCGAGGCACATCCCTGCCATTTCAGATAGGGAGTGCCTCCCCCAGGGATGCCTGTTTATATTTTCAGCCCTGGTCTGATTTTTTTTCGTAGACAGTTTTGGTGAAGATGGGTACTTGTCAAGACATTGCTAGTGGTTTTGATTGGACCTTTCCTCTCTGACATGTGATGTCATTGCAAACACAGAATGATGTCATCAACGATCAACCCTTGTACCTTGCGGCATTAAGTTGGTCTTGGTCTTACCATGGACTGTTACTTCTACAGTCCATGGTCTTACTTCACCCAAGCAAGAGTCTATGACCCAAGACAATTCTTAGCTCTGGTTCTGGCAATGTGCAACTTTTTATAGCACAACTGGACGAGGGTCACAAAAAGTGCATGCACAGCTGGTACTGTCAAGTTGTGGTTTTGAGGGGATGTAATGATGTCATAAAGCATTAGCTTATGATGTCATCATTGACAGTATACATGTAGGATATGTACTTTGCCATTCTGCCTTGGTTTTGTTTGTTTGTTTACATGTGTGTTTATTTTGTTTAGCAGCACTGCGCATTCCCAAAATACCACACTTGAGGTTTTGGTTCAAATCAATTCAAGAGTAGGGTAGAGATTTGGCATGAGGGTCAGTCAGTATACAACTGTAAATGGGCAATTCCACGGTAACTCGTGCTACACTTTATGGCGTCCTTTTACATACTTTGTGCTCCAGCTTTTAAATTGATTTGATTGGAATCTGTATTTTTGTATTTTAATACCCAACATTCAAGGCTAGATCCTCATAGTATTGCTAATTCAGGATATCAACTTTTGTATGTATGGGACGGCTGTAAAAATCGGTAACTCGTGCTACGAGCAGAGGACATGCTTAAAAATTACTCATTTTTATTTTGATGGTGTGCTAAAACAAAAAACACTAAAGCCTTATTGATTATATGATAAGTAATTGCTATAATAAGGTTTGTTTTGGTATACCTTAAAAAGTTGTGCCCCTCATAGTTTTACATTGACTGGCAAAAAACATGGTAACTCGTACTACGGTAACTCGTGCTACAGTTTGTCCGCCATATATAAAATGGTATTGTTCATCTAAATGTCAATTTTTTTTTTGATAACAATTCCTCAACAACTGGTGTAATGATCAAATAACTCAATCTATGTACAAATAACCCCCCAAATAACCCATCTATGTACAAATAACACTATTCAGTGTATGTACCAGCATGCAATGTACCACACACATTACATACAAACATCCCAGCCTTACATACGCCTTCCTTGATCCTGCTTGGATATTTTATTCTAGGGCTTAAATTTAAACAGTTAAATTGAACAGTCAACAATTGACAAAACTTTTACTTCCATGTTATTTGACTCTAACTTCCCTCACAAAACTTTTAATGTTCATGGTTATTTGCTCTGTAAGTTTTTTAAAAATTGCTTTCTGAGTTATAGAATGTTTGGTCATCTTTTGGTTGAGACCATTTCCTGCTTGGTGCAAATACTCTAGTTTGCCCGATTTCAATCACTTCACTAAGCTGGAAAATGAGCCTCATTACACTCAACAACAAACCAATTTCCAATACAAATCTCAGAACTATACAAATCTCAGTATCAACAATGTCACTGTGGCTGTTAATCTCAGGATTTCCAGTATCTATTTTGTTTGTTTTATTTCTTCTTTTGCCTCGGTTACTCATTCAGTGGATGTTTTAAGGTATCCTCTGTTCTTCCATGAAGCCCATATTAATTGATTGGTTCTTAGGCTAGATCCTAGGGGGTGGAGGGCTAAACATTTTGGTTGCATCATTTTGACCAGGTATTGATAGTGGGATATATGCTAAATAGCATGTTTTTTTTAGAGAGACTGTACAATGTAAAGTCTTTGAGCTTAAAAAAAAAAGGACTTTTATTGGTGTGTGCAAAAATTTGGTATAAATAAATTTACACTATTTTGGCACATGATCGGGGTGGAAACTGGCTCCTTGAATCTTATCTCTATCTTTGCCTTCCATATTTTTACTTTAATTTTCCTGCGACAGGAGGTCACTTTTCTCTTTAATTTTTGGCCCCCACACATGTGTGGTTGCCTGGTTGTTTGTTTCTTTCTTTCTTTGTTTGGCTGTCCGGGCGGAAGCAAATTCATTAATCCACTGTACAGCTCCAACACAATAACTGCAAACTTGGTACCGGTATGGTGATAGAATAATGGTGGCTTGATGTGCTGTGTAGTTTTGTGTTATGTTATTTGCATATTTATGAATATTAATGAGCTTATTTACAAATTTTGCCTACATTTTCATTAATCCACTTTGCAGCATTATAAACACAATAACCAATCAACTTCAAACTTGGTTTGGTTGGATATGGTGGCCTGATGTGCTGTATAATTTTGTGTCATGTTATTTGCATATTTATGAATATTAATGAGCTTATTTGCATATTGCATATTATTTTTTATTTACAAACCTTTGTTATTTACACACTTGTGTGTGTGTGTGTGTGTATATATGGGCACCTTAATTACGAACTGCATAATTCTAGTTTGTCATGGGGCAGGCTTCCCCCCTTCCCCTCCCACCACACTGGCTACACTGCTGCTAGAAAGCTGTTACCAATATTATGGTCACATATAAATGCATATTCATGTAGTTGGGAGATCCTCTATTGCTGCCAAGTGGTAGATTTTGCATTACCTTTGCTGGTACAGGGGGAAGTGGGCTGTGGTAACTCGTGCTACATCGGTAACTCGTGCTACTGGTAACTCGTGCTACAGTTTTAAATGGGTCATTATTATGTGATGGATAGTGTTTTGTATATTAATTTCTTATTTTTACTCAAGGCACTACTAGTAGAAGGAAAATAATAAGTGGCATCAATTAAATTGCCAACATTTTGAACACATATAAAAAATGCATCTTTCGGTAACTTGTGCTAAGCCATATTTAGTGCTATGAAAACGCATAATGAAAGAAAAAAAAATAGTTACCAATACCATGGTCACATATAAATGCATATTCATGTAGTTGGGAGATCCTCTATTGCTGCCAAGTGGTAGATATTGCATTACCTTTGCTGGTACAGGGGAAGTGGGCTATGGTAACTCGTGCTACATCGGTAACTCGTGCTACTGGTAACTCGTGCTACAGTTTTTAATGGGTCATTATTATGTGATGGATAGTGTTTTGTATATTAATTTCTTATTTTTACTCAAGGCACTACTAGTAGAAGGAAAATAATAAGTGGCATCAATTACATTGCCAACATTTTGAAAATACATAAAAAATGCATCTTTCGGTAACTCGTACTTACGCCATATTTAGTGCTATGAAAACGCATAATGAAAGAAAAAAAAATTAGTGGGGGATTATTTAAAATGTGTTGGATGTTTCTTGAAGACCATATTTCAGAGATATAAAATGTATCAAATTTAAAAGAAAAGTGCCCATGTTTAATAAAATAGGCCCACTTGGAAAATATCTAAGTTGAACAGGAGTTTTTCACTTAAAATACACTCTCCAAAGAAACTAAAAAAAAACCCAAAATGTTAGAAAAAATGCCGAAAAAAGCTTATAACTTGAACCTTACATCTGTTTGGAATAATATAAAAGTTAAAAGAAATATATATTGGCAATTTCATTTTTTTGAGTCATGTCCACTTTTGCTTGGAATTGCCCAAATGTACTTTGTCATGCTACCTTGGCCTTGTTTGTTTGTTTACAAGTGTTTATTTGTTTAGCAGTACTCATTCCCAAAAGACAGTTAAAGTATTGGGCCAAATCAATTCAAGAGGGTACATTTTTACACTAGAGGGTTGTTGATCAGTGCATGGTAGGACGTACACGTACATATGTCGTATATATGTATAGGGTTTGGAGGCAAAGCGATTGAAGGGTACAAAGTCCCAATTAAATCATTTGGCACATTCTTATCACAAGGTTTCTAGATTTTGAACAAACCAAGGGTTGAGAGCCAGAAAGCCATAACTCACTTGTAAGGATTTCTCTGTGAGTTCCTTCATGAGTGCTTTCTGTTTCTCAACCCTCAAAACTTAAAATAAAATTCTCAATGAAATGTTTATTGATGTCAGCGATCAACCTGCTCACACATTCACAAAAATCAGATGAGACAGTGATTATAGACTGTATCGAATAAACTCAAGCGGAACGGTATAACAATTGAAATGGCAGCCACGTTGGTTCTAAGTTTAAGTGACAGAGGGACAGGTGTCTAGTTCGATTCCAAAAGCATTCACACCTATCACGTTTTATTGTATTATCGATCGTGCAAATTGCCCTGTGGTACCTTATGGTGGACAGAATTTTATTTAAATGAGGACAAGTGACGTAGTATTCGATAGGGTCTATTGCTAAAAAATGCCACATTTGGAAAAGAAATTGTGTGTTTCAAACAATTTTAACAATGATGTATATTCATTGGTGCGTGAAGTTTAATTAAATTCCTATTTAGTTTCTTTGCTGATGTATACAAATGTACAGGTAGAGATAACAGTAGCCAATAAATAATTAGTAGCCAATAATCTAAAAGCTAGCATGTATTTAAAAATACACATGAATTTAATATTTTCTTTCAAAAAGAAGCCAACAATGTGTTTTAGTCTACAATGTACTTTATTTTATCTTGTTTGGCTAGTGCAGTACAATGTATGTCCTTAAGGTAGGAGCATCGGATAATAGGCCCATGCAGGAAAATAGCCACTATTTCAAATCAGAATTATGTATCCATTTCAAATATATAACCAATTGAAGATAAGTCTTTACTCCACTGATTTTTAATGTTTCATGAAAATTTAAACAATTCTTATGTTTTTCTTTATTTTAATTTTTTCTACAAATAATTATTGCTAGCCTAGAGGGAATGTGATATGGGTTCCATAGTTTGTGGGGTGGTTAATAAGCCTAATATCTAAATTCTCTCGCCAGATTTTTTTGATAAAGTGTTTATTTTTTGAGAAAAATCATTTTTTCTATTTTTAAATTAGGGAAATCTAGAAACACCCATAACTTAAAATAGAAACACTTTATTAAAAAAGCTGGCGAGAAAAAGTTTCTAAATTTAATAACCTTTCACATGACACCTTGTTTGTTAAAATTGGCCCTATGGTTAGCTCAGACAATAATTATGAAATTGGGTCATTCAGTGTTTCTAGATCAAATCAAGAAAATTTGAGCAAGTACTAACATTACCTTCAAATATCCCCTATATTACCGAAAAATATAAAAAAAAAAAGTCACTAATATTATTTGGTAACATTTTTGTAATAAAAAGATCCAAAAAGCAGTTCTATAAAAGGGATAGAAAGAAGAAAAAATAATATTTAAACATAGTATCCATTTTCAAACTTTTACAAATTTAGTGAACGAGGCTTAGTGTCAAAACAACTTTATGTACAAAGTCAATGGGGTTTTCTAATGATAAAAATGGCATAACTCAAAAACGCTTTGTTGGCAAAAATTAAAACTTGGCAGGCAAGTTTATCTCACCCAACTACACATCCTGTATCATTTTAAACCAAATCTGTGCATGACACCGTAGCCGATGTTTCTACCTTAAGGGATCCAAAATGAGCATTTATTGCGTTTCGACAGTATTTTTTGTGGGACATGAAAGCACCTCAGACCTATCGAATTGCATTCTGAATACGAAGCATGTCTTTCTGATATCAAATAATTTTCATTTGTTAAAAATCACAATATTTAATACAAATTTTATGACAAATTATAAAAATTTGATATTTTTCAATTTTTGATATATGGGTTGTTTTACAATCAGGGTACATTTGGGCTGAGCACCATATTGTACCCTGTTTCAAATACTAGATTAACTTATGATTAAAAGTTGCCATGCCTAATTATTGGCCCCTATTAGTTCTTGTGTCTGACCGATCAGGTCCTTATCTGAATCGGCCGATTGACCGATCAATTCCCTCTTTGATCTGCCGATTTGATCACCGATCACCGATTACCAATTCCCCAATTGTAAACAATTGCTGCCATCGCCGTGAGTAAATTTCACCCGTATGTTGATAGGGTACTTGTACATGTACGATACGCAAAGTATTACCATATAATTATGTATGCTCTGAGCACAAAAAACACACTCCCGTATTCATTTAAAATACTTAATTTGACCATGATTATTATCAGTTCAATTTACCTTTTCCCCCTGATGTCCGAGTCCGTCGAATCATTCGATCGATCGCCCCATTTTAATATTGTGTTTACGTTCAAGTCAGTGCGAGTTTTGCACACGGCCCGTAGCTCTCTCCAATCTGACATGCATGTGTTTAACACGTAGTTCTTACTTCCGGGTCACAGTGCTGTGCTTCCGGGTTAAACACGTGCATGTCAGATTGAGAGAGCTACGGCTGTGTGCAAAACTCACACTGACTTGAACGGTATGATTATAGGTTTATCGCCTACAAAGCTTGTTCTTTTGCTAAATTTCACTTGATTTAACTAGTTTATTTGAAGAAATATACCAATAAATGAATACTTGTTAAGCTTCAACAATTACTTTCATGATATTGGGTGATCGGTGCATTACATCGGCGGATGAAGGAAAAATCGGCCGATGCAGATCACTACCAATAAGCTAATAATCGGCCCGATTAGGAAGCTACCAATCTGATCGGTCAGTCTCTAATTAGTTCCACCTACAGCCACAAAGAAACTGTTTGAAATGCTTAGCAAATGATGAAAATATACATTTCTGTATGATTTTGGGACAAAATAGCCGTCTCATTTGACCTTTGTGAACTTTGCAAATGATATATCACTGCCAGCAATAACATAAAAACATATTTTGACAGTTCAGAAGTAATGTTTGAAACATGATTGTTCAAAATTGAGAACCATGTAAGATTGCGACTGTTTCATGAATTGTACCATTTCTTCCAATTTATGTTGAAAATTCCGTCAAAAAATGTCCTCTCCGAATACAAGCTCGTAATCCATAGTTAAAATTGACCCAAGACTAAAATTATATTTTCTTGAAAAACACTAATATATATCCTACAAACTTATAATAAACACTTAGTCCACTTACACTTAGTTTCCATGTATCACATGTTTGAAAGTTGGAAGTCAGGTTTCCGTCAAAATGTGTCCTCTCCGAAAAATTGGGTATACAGAAACATGTGCATCAAAAACATGTTTCTGGCATAACTTGACGCCTAAAAATTTTACATATTTCCTATTTGACCCATCTACAACACAAAAACAAATAAATTGAGGAAAAACTAGACACTTCATTTTTCACCCCTAGTGAGACAATCTGTGTACCCTGATTGTAAAACAACCCATATAACAGTTCTCGAAGTAAATTATATAAATCTAATGATTCCTAAAGTGTATGTAGCAGGAGGAAAAGCCGACGGTCAATTGAAAATTTTGACCTTTCATATTGAAGATATGGATTTTTTCCCAAAAGACCTAATTTTTTTTGGTGTTTTGGGAAAAAAATCCATATCTTCAATACGAAAAGGTCAAAATTTTCAATTGATCGTCGGCTTTTCATCCCACCTACATACACTTTAAGTATAAATCATCAGATTTATAAAGTTTACTTCAAGTACTGTTAAATATCAAAAATATCAATTTTTAATGATTTGCCATAAAATGTGTATTCAATTGCGAATTTCAAAAAATCAAAATTATTTGATATCAGAATGACATTCTTCGTATTCAGAATGCAATTCGATATGTCTGATGTGCTCTAATGTCCCAAAATAAATACTGTCCAAACGTTCATACCCCAGCCCTTAACCCTAACACCCTCAGAGTATTTTGTCCCCTTCCTGGTTTTTAAAAAATATTTTGCTACACACAATGTTAAAGTTCGCCACGAAAATATGATGGTTGGTAAACAATTATTATTTATAAGGTTCGCCCGGCTCATGTTTTACAAACAGGCAAACATTTTGACAAAATACCAAATGCATGAAAATTCAAATTAAAAAAAATAAAATAAAAAAGACGACCATCCTATTTTGTCAGATTTTTTGGTTGGTTGAAAAGGGCAAAAAAATACATACTTTTGTTTTAGGCCTATTATCAAAATGTTTGAAATGCTTCCACTGCAAAGCTACCATTTACTTTAAAAGTTAATGCGTTGTGGGCCACACCCTTCCTCTGATACCATAGGAACAGTTGATATGTCATCACTGTGTAGGTAATGTAGATTTATATTATGTACATTTTATCTTGGGCTATGTCTGTTTTAAAACTGGTCTTCAATGTGTAAACACACTTAGATGCTAATACACATGTCACTTGTATGACCCACCCTAGGACCCCCGGGGGATGTGCGTCATGGTTGGGTCATTTACCAACCAATTAGTGACGCAGAGTACGGTCATTTACTCAATATGTGGTCACAACATACCCCGAGGGGTGCGTCAGTGTCAGTCATTTTACCTAGGTGCGTCAATGGTTAGGTGCATCAGTGTCAGTCAAAATACCTAAATGGTGAGTCAAATTTGCATCATGAGGACAGTCATAATCCTTTTACATGTGCGTCACAATTTTGACGAGGGGCTCAGTCATTGTCGGCAAATGTCCGTCATTGTTTAGACACACGTGTGTCATGGTATATTTAAATTCGACGCACCTTTGTAAAGTGACTCACCACCCCCGGGGTCATGGGGTGGGTCATACAAGTGACATGTGTATAATAGGATAGATCTTTCCCCTCATGTTCAATCAAATATTATGTGTTCCCGCTAAGGGCCAATACAACTCATTGATATATGTTCCCCTCATGTTCACTCAAATATTTTGTGTTCCCGTTAAGGGCTGGGGTATGAACGTTTGGACAGTATTTATTTTGGGACATTAGAGCACATCAGACATATCGAATTGCATTCTGAATATGAAGAATGTCATTCTGATATCAAATAATTTTGATTTTTGAAATTCGCAATTTAATACACATTTTATGGCAAATCATTAAAAATTGATATTTTTGATATTTAACAGTACTTGAAGTAAACTTTATAAATCTGATGATTTATACTTAAAGTGTATGTAGGTGGGATGAAAAGCCGACGATCAATTGAAAATTTTGACCTTCATTATTGAAGATATGGATTTTTTCCCAAACACCAAAAAAAATTAGGTCTTTTTGGGAAAAAATCCATATCTTCAATATGAAAGGTCAAAATTTTCAATTGACCGTCGGCTTTTCCTCCTGCTACATACACTTTAAGAATATATCATTAGATTTATATAATTTACTTGAGGACTGTTATATCAAAATTTGAAAATATCAAATTTTTATAATTTGTCATAAAATTTGTATTATATTGTGATTTAAAAAAATGAAAATTATTTGATATCAGAAAGACATGCTTCAGATTCAGTATGCAATTCGATAGGTCTGAGGTGCTCTCATGTCCCACAAAAAATACTGTCGAAACGCAATAAACGCTCATTTTGGATCCCTTAAGTGCTTAGGCTTTTCCCTAATGAACCCCCCCAATATTTTGCCAGGGGGGATGGTCCATACAATCACCCCCCCAATGTTGACGCCTATATGTGGGTTTCTGACCAAATTGACCTCATATTAAACCTATTTGGTCGCCAAAAGATGCTGGATTCACTACACCTCAATAATTTTTTCCAACCCATCCCCCCAAAAAGAAATCTACTCCACTGATAGATATATTTCCCCTCATGTTCGCTCAAATATTTTGTAATTCCCGCCAAGGGCGGCCAAGCTAGGGCCAAGTCCCTGTGATGACCATGGCAAGAACCGAAAGAGGTCTTTGCAATAACTAATAATGAAATAAACACGTACATATATTCTGATCATTTTTGATTCTTAATTGACGGGTCGGAAGTTGATCAATTGGTACTCCCTCGCTGAAGTTTTAAGGGGGGAAAAGAGATTTTCGAAAAAGTTACACAATTTTAAAGCTGATTTTTCACACGTACAAGTAATTTTGGGATACATGCAATGCAGGTCCTAATAATAATACACTCAAGTGTAATTATTTATGTGCAGACAAAGGACGTCACATTTCTGATACCAGTACACAATTATAGACATTTACCATTTATCTGCCCACTAGAGTCTATGTTGTGACACTGACAATCACATTTTTAGCAATTATTTGCTCACAACTTTGAAGGTTGAATCGGTCAATCTATTTTTAATTAAAATAGCATTATTAATTTTTGTTTACAAATATTGCAATTTAATCATGCTGATTAAAAAACATTTCTAGTTACTTTCAGAAAGGTTGTTTGATTGATTAATATTGCTCACAAGTTCACAAATAATTATTTCAATACTATTTCAACTACTCGGTGCAAGTGGGTAATTGCAATAGTTGCCATGTGTGGTGCCATGTGGGGGTGAGTGTGTGTAAATTGCCAAATATTCACAGGGCAGCTATTGCACTTGCCCACTTCTGGCGCTGAGCAGTCGACTTGTGCGGCATTAATTAAACCAATGGTGTTTACTTAATCATGTAATTGTATTTAAGAGGATTAAAATAATACAAACGTAATGAACATTCTAATTTTGGTATGTGATCTAATGTGATCTACGAGGGGCAGTCAGTATGTTTTAAGAGTTGATTCGTTACGTCATTTGTGGATCGTTTTCATGGCATTTCTAAATGATTACATAAACACTGTACCTTTGTCTTTCAAACAACACATGTAAAAATTCTATCACACACATGATTACGTAACAGCATTAGCATAAAATCAATGATCTAGAGTCACTGGTGAAATTGAGGCGTTTTTGTTAAGGGAAATAAAAGGCTGAAATGAGGTATTGTTGTATTTTCTATATTTTCTCAAAAATTAAAGAATGGAGAATGCTGCCTTTTGGAACAGTAATAGAACACAAACTACCAGTTCATTAAATCATGTTTGTTGGGCTGTAAATGTTTTAGTTTATTTAAAATGCGTTGTCAAATATGTCTTATTTTTGACAAAAACAAGGCTTTTCCTTCTTTAAAAATCTTGATATTGCCAAAAATAGCAAACGTGGAAATTTAATTTTTTTTGCCAGTTCTGTTGACTAATCTCCAAACATTTAAACGGGAGTCTCCATAGAAAATATTTGAATCCGTGATTAAAATATAACTGTTATTGTACCATTGTTACATTTATACAAAAAGTAGTGGTACAAAGAGAGAGGCCATCGTTTGAATGAGAAATTTATTTTTAAAACTTTTCTGTTCATTTCAGGTTGAGATCATCCATAAAAATTCATATGAATATTTAAATTACAATTTTCATAGCATTTTGTAATATTTTAGGCCCTATTTACATGGAATTTAGCCATTTTCGTGCATTTCCACCATGTTGTATCGGTCATCCCACCTGCGCATGCATGCAGATTGTTGTTTCATTTGCACCAGTTATCATCGCACTGAGTACCAGCTCTCACACGTGACCAGTCATTATATTTTAGTCTGTTTAATTTTGGAGATAATTAATGTCATTTGTAATAACTGCTTTTTCATTTTCGCCATTTTTGCAGAATAATTTTGCTTCCATTCAAGCCCTAAAGTTGTTGAAGTTTCCAGACGTCCCATTTCCACCAAAGTTTAATGGCAAGTCTCATATTTTACCAAATGCAACGGAGGACCTAGTGTTTATTCCTGCCCAAAACTAGCCATATGCACCTTGTACTTTTGCTGTTTTCGGACATTGTAAACACGTGTTTTTTCTGTAATTTAAAAGGCCCGCCTTTTTGTGTGATTTGGCAGTGTCCCTAGTATATTGATTTTATGCTAATGCTGTTACGTAATCATGTGTATGATATAATTTTTACATGTGTTGTTTGAAAGACAAAGGTACAGTGTTTATGTAATCATTGAGAAATGCCATGAAAACAATCCACATATGACGTCACGAGTTAACTCTTAAAACATACTGACTGCCCCTCGTAAAAGTTACACATTAGATTGTCCTTAACTTTTTTAAATATTTTTCTTGTAAATTAATCTCAGTAAAATGCCATGGTATTGTAATTTGCTGATGAGGACGCCCTCAATATTTTTCAAAATTATGCATTTTACACGATTGTAATTGTACTTTTAGTAAACTAATGTACCCTGCAAAAATCAAGACTTAGGGCGCTGTAAATCCGAGATTTTGAATAAACCGTCTGAACAAGGTGGTTTATTTTATATGATGGAAATATTAGTCGAATGCGGCCGTACGCGATGTACATAACACAGTACATAAATGGCGTGTGGGACGGTCATACACACATCAAAGGACCGTACCATAGCACGACTGACTGAGTGGCGACATCCGTGCTGGTAGTCAATTCCAATTTTTTTTTTGCTTTACATCAATTGTTCGGGGAGAGTAAAAGAAAAACTGACAGTAAAAGCTAACATTTTATAGAAAATAAATACAAATATTTTTATGGAAATGTTACAACTTTAAGGCAAGTTTTTAGGTCAACTCATCTTCATTTGTGTAGGCCTACATATGGGCTATTTCATTATAAATGACACGTTCACAAAAATGGCTTTTATCATATCTGGTTGATATAATTAGGGTGATAATGCAGTGTTATTAACTTAATTCTAAGTATGCCACAAACTACAAGCTACATGAGCATTTTTACAGAATTCTGTCTATTTTTTGTATAAAAAAATTGCCAAAAGGTACATTTTAACCCAATTTTGGAGTCCCATTTCATTTTGCCCATGTATTCTGAATTAATTCTTTGAAAAATTAGGTACATTCTATGGCAATGTGCTTGTTGCAATGAAAATATGATATGTGTGGAACATCATGCAAGTTGAATGGTGAAAATTGGTGCAAAAATGTTAAAATTCAGAGATTCTTGCAAAATTGGCATTTTATGTTAAATAAAAAAAATGAGTGTCCTCTCCAATTCATGCCTCCATTTTTGTTAACATTAAAGAGGAAATATAAACCCTTACCCTACCTGTATAATCTGTGTTATATTACCAATTGATGGGACAGGGCACTGATTGAGGAATTCATTTATTTTACATACAGTAGACCACTTGTTCTTGATACCACAGTTCCGCGTTAAAAATTTGTCCTCTCCAGAACTGAAGTTAATTACTAATTGTTGAAATAAGGATTATATGATCTCACACCACCAAATCAGAGTCCCATAGAGATATGTGCTAAATTTGCCTTAAGAAAACGTCATTTTTTCTTCACAGGAGCGACTCAGTTTTAAGCGACAGCTATGATGGTTGAAATCAGCCCTTGCCTGATCCCTCTGGCTGGGAAAAAATATAGGTTGACCGTCATTATTTTTTACGACTGGCCCTCAAGTCTCACGATGTCTGGGAATTGCCTATTTTACAGGCAAAACCATGCCAGTGTTTCTGTAAAGAAAAGGCTGCTTAAAATCATTAAAAGTTATTTGATCTCGCCCATCTGTGGTACACTTGCAGGAAATAATATTACTAATCATGACCAATCCAAATTTGGCTAAAATTATGCAAATTTCTGCTTATTTTAATGCTTAAATTGAGAATACATGGGTTTTTCTAAGAAGTGAAATTAAGGGCGCACAACGAGATAATTCTATTTGGCGGTGTGAAATCTGAATGATCCAACATGTTTCTGATTGTCCTTAATTTCAGACTATTTTAATCTAATAAACTTATTTTTAGCATAATTTGAGCAAGAAGCTGGTTAAAAAAATTTTTCAAGCAGAATCATTGTGTCTCTGACATGTGCTATCTACTGAAGATAGCATTGTGATTACCAAGTTAAAAGTTCACCAAGACTTAGGCTTTCAGAAATTTACAGTCAAGAGGGACAAGAAGCCAGGCAGACACACAGAAACAAAGAAGAACATGTCCACAATGCCTGAATTATAAGTGTTGAATTATATGACCTATTAGTGAAATCTTAAGTCTACCCCCCAATAAGCTGACCTGATCCATGGGCACATTTTATGAGCTCCAACCAGTGCCCTAGCCCACGTGCCACCATATACTGATGTCTTCTCCATCTGGTACTGAGTCACTGCATACCATCATGATTGTAAACATTACATGGGTTACCAGTAGTGGAATCATAAGCTTAGCCTACCCCCCAACAGACACACACAAACCGGAAGCTACCTGATCCAGGCGCCTCTTTCACTGACTTCCCACCAGTACCCTAGCACCATACTGATGTCTTCTCTATCTGCCACTGTGTCATTACATGCCACTGATGATTTAAGCTTACCAAATATTATGATTGTAAACATTGCATGGGCCAAAGTCACTCTACGAAATGGAATCTTTCACTCAAACACACATTTGGGGTCAAAACTCACCTTAGCACTGGTATATTTGTAGCAAATGTTGCAGTTCTCTTCAATTTTAGCCTTTAATTACATAAATTCAGTCAATGCACTTCTTCGGTGGATGCAAACGCAAATTTGGAACAGGGCTAACTTGCTCAATCAAAAGTTGAGACTCACACACACAGCTCCATTCAGATCTCACACCACCAAATCAGAGTCCCATAGAGATTTGTGCTAAATTTGCCTTAAGAAAACATCATTTTTTTCTTCACAGGAGCGACTCAGTTTTAAGCGACAGCTATGATGGTTGAAATCAGCCCTTGCCTGATCCCTCTGGCTGGGAAAAAATATAGGTTGACCGTCATTATTTTTTACGACTGGCCCTCAAGTCTCACGATGTCTGGGAATTGCCTATTTTACAGGCAAAATCATGCCAGTGTTTCTGTAAAGAAAAGGCTGCTTAAAATCATTAAAAGTTATTTGATCTCGCCCATCTGTGGTACACTTGCAGGAAATAATATTACTAATCATGACCAATCCAAATTTGGCTAAAATTATGCAAATTTCTGCTTATTTTAATGCTTAAATTGAGAATACATGGGTTTTTCTAAGAAGTGAAATTAAGGGCGCACAACGATATAATTCTATTTGGTGGTGTGAAATCTGAATGATCCAACATGTTTCTGATTGTCCTTAATTTCAGACTATTTTAATCTAATAAACTTATTTTTAGCATAATTTGAGCAAGAAGCTGGTTAAAAAAAAATTTCAAGCAGAATCATTGTGTCTCTGACATGTGCTATCTACTGAAGATAGCATTGTGATTACCAAGTTAAAAGTTCACCAAGACTTAGGCTTTCAGAAATTTACAGTCAAGAGGGACAAGAAGCCAGGCAGACACACAGAAACAAAGAAGAACATGTCCACAATGCCTGAATTATAAGTGTTGAATTATATGACCTATTAGTGAAATCTTAAGTCTACCCCCCCCCCCCCCCAATAAGCTGACCTGATCCATGGGCACATTTTATGAGCTCCAACCAGTGCCCTAGCCCACGTGCCACCATATACTGATGTCTTCTCCATCTGGTACTGAGTCACTGCATACCATCATGATTGTAAACATTACATGGGTTACCAGTAGTGGAATCATAAGCTTAGCCTACCCCCCAACAGACACACACAAACCGTAAGCTTACCTGATCCAGGCGCCTATTTCATGAGTTCCGACCAGTACCCTAGCACCATACTGATGTCTTCTCTATCTGCAACTGTGTCATTACATGCCACTGATGATTTAAGCTTACCAAATATTATGATTGTAAACATTGCATGGGCCAAAGTCACTCTACTGAAATGGAATCTTTCACTCAAACACACATTTGGGGTCAAAACTCACCTTAGCACTGGTATATTTGTAGCAAATGTTGCAGTTCTCTTCAATTTTAGCCTTTAATTACATAAATTCAGTCAATGCACTTCTTCGGTGGATGCAAACGCAAATTTGGAACAGGGCTAATTTGCTCAATCAAAAGTTGAGACTCACACACACAGCTCCATTCAGATCTCACACCACCAAATCAGAGTCCCATAGAGATATGTGCTAAATTTGCCTTAAGAAAACGTCATTTTTTTCTTCACAGGAGCGACTCAGTTTTAAGCTTTAAGCGACAGCTATGATGGTTGAAATCAGCCCTTGCCTGATCCCTCTGGCTGGGAAAAAATATAGGTTGACCGTCATTATTTTTTACGACTGGCCCTCGAAGTCTCACGATGTCTGGGAATTGCCTATTTTACAGGCAAAACCATGCCAGTGTTTCTGTAAAGAAAAGGCTGCTTAAAATCATTAAAAGTTATTTGATCTCGCCCATCTGTGGTACACTTGCAGGAAATAATATTACTAATCATGACCAATCCAAATTTGGCTAAAATTATGCAAATTTCTGCTTATTTTAATGCTTAAATTGAGAATACATGGGTTTTTCTAAGAAGTGAAATTAAGGGCGCACAACGATATAATTCTATTTGGTGGTGTGAAATCTGAACATAGAATGTGAAATTTGTAGAGGAAGAGTGGTCTTCCTTCTACCAAGGTGGCACATGATTTGGTATTTGTTGCATTTTTGCAAGCCTGTATCCACGATTCTGTTTGCAATTTAACAAATGTCCTCTCCAGCACAATTATGTCATTTCCATGAATTGGTAAACAAACTAAAAATAAAAATTTCAAAGAGCCAAACCCACAAGAAATTTTTGCATTTTATTGCAAATTATGCTTACAAACCACTTTAGTGTTCAAATTATTGTCCAGTTGTTGAGAACACATATGATATTATTCTGCATTGAACTTTGGTTAGCTAAAATTGCAATATTCCTAATTTAACCAGAATATTAACCCTGTTTGTAGTGGATTTTAAATGCTGGGGATCTTTTATGCAATAATATTGATGCAATAATATTGATGCAGCTATTTCTAAAGTTAAAGTATGCTTTATTATGTGTTAAAAATGTGTCCTATCCAGAACAAATGACACAGGAGGGGTCTTTTATTTTAGGTTTTCCATGACTAGTACAACAGATTGACGAGAATACTCACTTATGCATCAGTGTAGCTATTGGGCAGGACAAAATGACTATTTCATGAATTTTTCATGTGAAGATAAAGTTTATCCTTAAAATATGTAGTAATTTTGCACCATTTATCTGGATTAGTATCAATTTACTAATTGTTTTATATTGAAACTGGCATATTTAAGACACTGAAGTGTAAAGGAACATACAACAATTATTACAGACTAAATATGAATAAGTATGAACCCAATGTTGGTTACATATACTCTTTCAAAGTTGTGTATTAAATTGTTTAAAAAATGTCCCTCCAGACGGCAGCTATGTTTTACACAGCAAAAATTCAATTTAATTTTTTAATGGTTCCTGAGGGTTTGACGCTCTAATATTTTGAGAATTATTGACACACCATCTGAACTTTGAAATGATAATGAATTTGCATGAAATAAATGAGTTTGAATTTTGACCCCTTTTGGGACTCAATGTTGTCATTTATAATGAAATAGCCCATATAAAGATTAAAACAAAAGCTATAGGCCAGTTGTTTTAGTCTTATTTTCCTGTATAAAGGCCTTGAGCTCATACAATGACGTAACACAGAAGTGAAACACCCAAAACCACACCCATGAAGTATAAATACTATTATCCTACAGTACATCCTATCCCTCAGAATGCAGGCATGAGACGACACTTTCCTAAAAAAACCCTGAAAATGTGTGTGAAATTGGGCAAAAAGTACCGAAACAGGCTGAAATTAAATAAAAAAACCTGAAAATTCTCATGCCTGAGAATGTTTTGTTCTTTGGCCTGTATGGGCAGAGGTATGCTAAAATCTGGATCCCAATTTGTCTGTTTTTTGTTTGTGTTACCGGGTATATCTTTGCTAATAACAAGTATTAGTTTTGGAAATAAATCAAATGCTGGAACTTACTAAGTACTTCAATTTTTGCAACTTTGCTGCGTTCTAAAACTCCACAACTACTGGATGACAAAGAACATTCACTCATTTTCACAAGTTTTTCAATGAGATACTTCAATGACCAAAGTATGCGAAACCAACAAGAATTTTGGAGTTCTCGACACTTTTGCATCAACAACAACAATGCTTCCACTTTGACATATGTGCTGTGTTTTTGTTGTTTTTTGAAAAAAAAAAACATTTGGAAGAAAATATTTTTTGAAAAATGCAAGTAGAAAATGTTTGTTAAAAATAAAAAATGAAAAAAAAAAGATAAATAACTCATTATCATAATAACAAATATGTAAATTAGACCTCCATATTTAGAGTTTTAAACGGTGGCCTAACTAACCTATCATAGAATATCATAAGTGGATCCGCCTGGCGCATATCCATTCACGAGACACACAGTATCCAGATGGACGGAGGGCTAATTTCAGCACAAAATATGCAAATTAGCTCATTATCATAATAACGGAAATATGCAAATTACACTCCCAAGATTTTCTGACTGTGGCATTACCTATAGATGAGGTGACATATGTGTTTACATTTGATACGCCCTCTGTTGGTCTGTGATCAAAACTGTCAGGCAAAAAACACTGAAGTTTCCATGGAAGAAGTTCATTTTTATTCATTAACTTTGGTTTCAAAGCAAATAATACAAAAAATGGTATCAATCTTGTTTATAAATGCATCAAGCTATATATACATAATATCACACAAAACTTCAAAGGTTTTTAAAAGTTGAGTTTTAAAGAGATTTATGTGGTCTGTCATAGACACTTCTGTGTTATTTTGCCTGACTTGAAACAACATTTTTAGTGACGTTTCACCACTACACAAGAGGTTTCCTCAGACTGGCAACCCATCTGGCTGTTAAAGGCAACAGGAACTGCCTGCCGTAGAGGGCATGAAGTGTTGGTCAAAGATTTTACTAAGTGAACAGGCTCCCTCGTCTTTGTTTAAAGAGTCTTTTCCTTTTCTGCGGTCTAATGAAACGACTAGTGTAAGGTGAAACATCACTAAAATGCGAGTGAAGATCTACATTTTTCATGGAAGTGTACGTAAAGAATAAAGTCAGGTAGAACTTGGGTTAAATCTGATCCTGACTTCACTTCGCAGCGCAATGCGATGCTATAAAAACTGTAATCTGAGCCAGGTTTTTACGAGCTCAGCGGTGAAAATTCTCATCGCGCTGTGGAAATTTCGGTCCATGATGGAGTTGGAAAATGTTCAACTTTTTCGCACCGTGCTGCGATATCGCAGCCGTGCGCACCTGTGATTGGCTGCTGGAAAATCAAGGTCAGTAGAATGACCTTACATGAAAAAGGAGATGCAGGTCCCACATGCTTTTAAAACATTGCAAAATTGTGCGATGAAATTAAAATGTACATTTCACTGTGCGATGCTGCAATGTTTGAAAAGCATCGCATCATGCTGCGAAGTGGAGTCAGGATCGGACTTTAGGCATGACTGACATTTTTGCTTTAATGTTGGTGTCTGAGGTATGGTATATATTGGATGCCCAATATCAGGTGCTCAGTGGGCACCCCAAGATATCCAGGGTCAAAGTTTACACCGGGGCAAAATTTAAAATTGTTCTGATTTGATTAAAACCTAAAACCTATGCTAATATATTCCTCTGGTGATCCAACCTACCTTTTTGTAAGTTGTTTCTCCCAGCTTGTCCACTCGTCTGTGGCCAATCTTCTTCTGTCTGGGTGTGGTAGCCGATCTCGGTAGCGAACCCCCCGATTCCAGGGTCCCACTTGTTGTCTGAAAGAAAATCACAATAATATAAACATGAGATTTATCTTCAAGTAAGTACATAATTGAGAATGAGAACAAAAAGTTACAGAAGACCTGCTTGTTGATCTTTAAAAAATGAAATTTGCAAACACCTCACTCCCTTCTCTGATTCGAGTCCTAGAACCCAAAATCCTCATCCTGGGATTTGATCGAGAAGTCTATCCTTAATCCAGGCCACTGCTAACTGGCGATGGATAAAAGGACAGAGCTATCAGCTATCTCAAATCGCGTCATACTGTAGTGGACATAAAATCGCGAAAATAAAAACTCACGAAAATAACCTTTTGCATTAGGTTTCTATTGTATCAATATCAAAACTGCAAAATTCAATTCTCGCGCAATTGACAAAATCTTCACAATCGTGAAAATATCTTCTCGCGAAAATTTTGACTTTTACAGTAATCAGTGAAGCATGAGACCATGACTGTAACCAGGGGTAGCGCTAGAACTAAACACTCCAGTGTCCTCCGCAGAGTTTGGTGAGTCCGAGTTGCACAAATGCAGCATAAATAGTATGTCTGCAATAGCGCTAGATTGAAAAACTGGGGGTCTGCAGGGACCCCTGAACTTGCAGAAAATTTAAAAACAGGGGGTCCAAACTCTATTTGGGTGGGTCCGGGACCCCAAAAAGCAACCTAGCGCTACCCATGACTGTAACGCAATAGGATTTTGGAAGTAAACAAAGCGTATCACAATAGTTATAGCACCGCATAACCTGAATGAAAAATAAATTGTCTGACAGTATCTAGTGTTCCCGGTTGTCAGGGTGAACACACATGTTAAATACAAATTAAGCGTACTGCTAGTCGTCCAGCGCGTATTATTTGCACAAGGTCCAATGCACACGCTTGATGTCGCGCACGTACATACGCGAAGGTTAAGCTGTCAAAGGAAATCTGAATAATACTTTACACACTATCTTTAAAGTTATTCCTGGTACAAAAAGTTTGAAGTATATACATGCATTATGTATACTGCAATTTTTGTTTTATTGATTTTTATTAACTTAGAGATTGTTTAAATAGCGTATGATTTGAAATTTAATAACAAAATAAATAAAATAAAAACCTGCTACCATTGCATCATACATATAGTCCCAAAAAAAGGTAAAACAAATGTTGCCCTCCCCCTGCAGAAAAGCCATATGCCCTAAAAAGCTTAGATTAGAAATAAGTGTAATTTTATGCATTTACACCAAATTTTACTTTGACATGTACATGTAGAGTCCTTACCTCTGCTCTTGGCTTCCCTCCATATTTCAATGAGCTGTTTTTACCTAGAAGAAAGAAAAAACAGGAAAGAAATGAGAATATGAAAATGCCTAAATAAATACTCTACTGACTTGATATAAATAGTCCCAAACTGCTGTGGTTGTTCAATACAATTATCAAATGAACTGTCTAGAATAATTAGGGGTACCGTACTACACTCCTGCCCAATTGTGTGCCGTTTTTTGCATTTTTCTCAAAAATTATAGCACATTGGCGACAAGTAAGATGTATATTATAGGGGCAAGGACTACAACTATTGCACTGGAAATTTTATTTCAGTACAGACAACAGTTGTGGAGTTACAGTCAAAAATGAGGGAAAACCAATAATTGTTCAATAAATCAATAACTACTTGCTTTGAGTTGCTGAATTTTCAGTACAGTAGTTGTAGTCCTTGCCACTATAATATATTACATACATGTATCTTATTTGTCACCAATGTGCTATAATTTTTGAGAAAAAT
Source organism: Amphiura filiformis (assembly GCF_039555335.1). NCBI lineage: Eukaryota > Metazoa > Echinodermata > Ophiuroidea > Amphilepidida > Amphiuridae > Amphiura > Amphiura filiformis. Next base: position 19,441,108 of record NC_092647.1, on the reverse strand, counting down.
GCAAAAATAGGCACAAAATTGGTCAGGGTGTAGTACCCCCTTAAGAACGAGAGTCGAGTAATTATAATTGTAATAATTTTATCTGTTCATGAAGCAGGCAAGCACTGGTACATGTTGCAAGAGATTGTAGGACAAATGTGTGTGGGGCAAATATATACTTATCAAACCATTGGAAATACCAACCAAGTGATATGGATTCCTCTTAGTGAAACTTCAAATTTGCAAACGATAGTTGCATTCGGAGCAAAAATCGCAAGCTATCATTTTTGGTAGATACAGCATTCTGCATTCATACAATGCAGTTACGCATGTTAGGCCAAGTAAAATTAATGTATATCGCCCGCACTTTCTCAAAATTTGGTGATCCAAGAGACATGCAGGGCCCATACTCGGCAGTGGGGTTTGACTCCCACCCTTTTTTATTTTACACCCACCCTTTTTATTGAGGCACCCTTTATACTGAAAATTCCTGACCCCCACGCTTTTTACTGAGGCACCCTTTTGTTCTGAAAATTCTTGACCCCCACCACTTTTTGTTTTTTTTTCTATTTGTATACATTGACAAAGTCACACGCAATTTGGTTCGAAGTAAATCAAGTACGCTGAATTCTGCACCTATTTCACATGTCCGAGTCTGATGTTTTTCTCTCCATTAAGTTGAAACATTTATACGAGAACATCACAAATTATATGTGAAAAATACTACTGTACTGTATAATAAACATTTTAATAAAAATGTACGTTTATTTTATGGCGTTTAAGAGGAACTATCTGTTATTTTTGAGAATATAATTGCCACGGTCAAAAATAGATTTTCTTTATACTTTCATATTTGATGGACCTTGACCTCAAACTAACACACATGGGATAAATTTAGGAAAAATATCCCCGTTGCCATGGTAACAGGCAAATTTCAATTTTAGGCCTATTTTCACAATTTTTGCATTTTTCAGCAGTCAAATTGTCAAGTTTTGAAGCCAGTGTTACTAATATACACAATATAAATATGATTTTTTCTTTATAAGGTATGAATAGGTCAAACCTTAGATGCATAATGAAAGTATAAAAATAATCACCAGATGTCAGGGTGGGTTATACCATTTATTTGAAATAGGGTGTTTTTCAATTTTTTCAAAGTATGAAAATATACCAACTTTGTATAGCTCATAAACCATATGGTAGTGTTCCGATTTCAACATCGACCACAGCATGTTGAGATGATACATTGGTCTTATGAAAAAATTACATTTGAGCTTGGGGAAAACACATCTGTATATACAGTGTTGCCAGACATTTTCCTATTTTTCGAAATTCAACACAAATTTCACCTTAAGTTAAATGATGTGAAAATGAAACATCATCCTTTCAAGGAACATTTATTAGAAAGAGAGTTTTTATTCATATCAAATTTGATCAGTTATAATGGTCAGTGTTGTTCTAAACCACATGGGTGTTGCCATAATTGGGGTTTAATTGTGATTTTTGGATATTTTCAACTTTTTACAAGTCATAAAAATACCAAATTGCATTTCTATAATATAGAAAGAAACATCGACCTCGTCATGTTGAGATGATACATTGGCCTTATGAAAAAGTTATTTTGATCGGGGGGGAAAACATCAGTTTATACAGTGTTGCCAGATATTTTCCTATTTTTTCAAAATTCAACACAAGTCTCGCCTTAAGTTAAAAGATATGAAAATGAAACTTCACCTTCATACGGAACATATCTTTTTAGAAAGAAAGTTAATTTCATATTCAATTTGATAATCTGGGATGGTCAGTGTTATTTCTAAGCCATATGGGTGTTGCCATAGCTGGCGTTTAATATGACAATTTAGATATTTCCAGCTTTTTACAAGGTTAGTCTTAAAAATAGTACACATCCTTAAAATTATTGTGGAATGAACGCAATATTAAGGTTAAAAATTACCCTAAGAACACTTAGTATGTGAATTTAAATTTCAAATTTGAGTTCGGAAAATATGTGACTCCTCGCCACAACTGAGCCCGGATGTCGCCAGTGCCACTATTGAGATATGCTCCATCGAACTTAACAATAAACAATAGGAAAGAAAGGATTTATTGACTGTTTTATTGATTTTCACTACTTAAATGTCAAGTACTATAGACATGATATACATCATTTTAAAGCTAATTTCAAGCATAATATTTTGGTTGAATATCTCAAAAATGATGATTGGCGACATCCGGGCTCAGTTGTGGCGAGGAGTCACATATTTCCTTCTATACAGTATTGCCAGTTATTATCACATATATTCAAAATTCAACGTATGTCTCACTTTAGGATTTATATTGTTTAAATCGCTGCCATGAATAAACCACATGGATGATGCCACTATAAATGGAGTTAATAGTGAAATGTGGATACATTTTCAATTTTAAAATGACACCTTATTAAAGTTACAGCTATAGTATTCCAATTTTTCCCAAAAAACACCCAAAAAGCACACAATTTGGCGCTTTTATGGGCACTTTTGCCTTAATGCACCCAATTTGGTGTATTGTCTCCACTGCAAACCCACCAATCGACATACCAAAATTGCTAAGGTACCCCCAAAACCGTGGCACATCCCCGTATACCTTTAACCAGGGAGAACCCCCTCCGGGTCATGTCAATGATGTCATAGGTACAGGGTGTCCCAGAATGATTTGTACCGTGTTTGCAAAAATAACTAAAAATAGAAGACGGGCAGTGTATCTATTTTTGATACCAGCATTATAATGTTGGACATGTCTCCTACTTATTCTGTTAATTTCAGCACGCTACCTCTATTTGTTTTGGCGTGGCATGCAATAATGTAAAATCGATGAAAAACGACTCTCATACCTTTGAAAAATGGCACTAAACGATTAAATGAAGAACGTGGGATGTTTGGCACAGCATTTCGACGACAACTACTGTTACCGGTTGCGCCTTAAAGCTTGCCGGACAGATACAATGTTCGCTCTACTTCTTAGAGTCTAACCATGCTTACGAGCACCTGAAGCTTCACTCTGCCGGTTCCTGACAGTTCCGTGCTCGTCAAACTTCTTTACGTTATACACTATCGTCTAATGAATCTTCTTTGAGTCTCAACATAGCTGCCGGTTTGCCAGGAAGTTATTGCAATATACCCACGCTGCTGTACAGTAAATTGAGGAGCCGTCTTTCCTGTACCACAACCAGTTCGATCTCTGCAAGCATTTCAAATGACATGGACCTCACACCACAATAACTATATTTTTAAATACAGTTTAAAAAAAACTACCGCCAAAGAGAGAATGGGATTAGGCCACAAATCCGTAATTCCATAATAATGATTGCTTCTTAATGTCATAAATAATAGATAAATATCGGCTATTTAGTGGAAATATGAACAGGGCACAACTAAAATACCTGCACCACTTTTTCCAAATAACTTTGTGCTGAACGGTTAGTAATGTTACAGATTTTCAAAATAGGTTGCGTTGTCAAAACTTAGAATTCACCATTTTTATTTAATCTGCTATAACTTCTACTAGAAACGTCCCATTTTTAAAATCTAAAAAATCTGAGAAAGCTAAATATATGTAGATCTTAAAATATAAAACAATATGACCATTCAACATGCCCTTCATACCTAAAAAATTCCATCTTTCCCGGTACAGATCATTCTGGGACACCCTGTATACTGTGCCCAGTAGTCCTCTTTTTCTACTTGAAACGGATATTTCCTCAGACAACTTTTATCAACATTTGGTGATTTTTTATTTTGCTTTAACCCTGCAAGTATCTGCAAAAGTGTTCATATAAATCTCATTCAGTCTTGAAAGCTTAATTTTAGTTGCTTCCTTTTTACAAGCTCATACAAATTCATGTCATCAATGAGCAGGGGATGCTTGAATGACAGAGAATTATCAACAATATCATACAACATTTCAATGGTCATTTCTTCTTCATACTTTCGACTCTCCTGTGAGCTCCTCTCGGGAATGGTAACTGGACATTAATTTGTCTGGCTGTGAAAAGGTTCTGTGCGTTATTGTCTTTGACTATTCTCATATCTTTCGAGACATTTGCTGGATCTATATAGTTTTTTGCCCATTTCTTCCCCATATCTTTTTTGCAAGTATAGTTGGGATGTGTGCTTTAATAATATGGGGTAGGCGTAATTTAAACATTAGCTTACTCTTATATGCATCTTTTTGCAATGTAACAATCTTATGTTATTTTAATTTATTTTAGCCTAGCTAGTATGTGTATATTGGTAAAAACATTATGGCTTTTATGTATATTTTAAAGTATACATGTTTGATGTTTTCTGTGTTGTATTTTAAGGGGTTGGTCACCCACTTTTGCACAGTATTTTTGTCGGACCTGAGAGCACATCAGACATACCAAATTGCATTTTGAATACGAGGAATGTCCTTCTGATATAAAATAATTTTGATTTTTTTAAAATTAGCGATACAATAAAAATTTTAGGTAAATTATGCATATTGAATTTTTTATTTTTTGACATATTACAGTTAATTTAATAAATCTAATGATGTGTACTTAAAGTGTATGTAGCTGGGATGAAAAGCCACCACTAATCAATTAATTAATGTTAATTGAAAAATTTGACCTTTCATAGTGAAGATATAGATTTTTCCCCAAAAAATCTATATCTTCAATCTGAAAAGGTCAAATTTTCATATGGACGGCTTTTCATTCCAGCTACATAGACTTTAAGTACATATCACTAGATTTATACAATTTACTTTTGAGATCTGTTAAATTTTAAAAATATCAATTTTTAATCATTTGCCATAAAATTTGTATTATATCGCAAATTTCAATATATGTCTGATGTGCTCTCAGGTCCACAAAAAATATGTGAAAACGTCGCTATTTGAACCCTTATGACTTATAAAAATATCGACATCTCACTAATAAACCCTAATTATGGCAACACCCATGTGGTTTGGAACAACACTGACCATTTATACAACTGATCAAATTTAATATGAAAGTAAATTTCTTTCTAATAAACTTTCATTTTCAATCTAAGGTGAAACTAGTGCTGAATTTTGAAAAAATAGGAAAATATCTGGCAACACTGTATAAACAGATGTTTTTCCCCAAGCTCAAATGTAAATTTTTCATAAGACCGATGTATCATCTCAACATGATGAGGTCGATGTTTCATTTTCACATCTTTATTTTAGGAATGCATGCCATTGTATTTTGGCATTTTAAGACTGAAAAATAGCTGAAAAAGCTGAAAAAAGCTCAACATACGTTGAATTTTGAATTATGTGATAATATCTGGCAATACTGTATAGAAGGAAATATTTAGATTTAACTCAAATTTAAAATTCACATACTAAGTGTTCTTAGGTTAATTTTTAACCTTAATATTGCGTTCATTCCACAATAATTTTAAAGGTGTGTACTATTTTTTAAGACTTGTAAAAAGCTGGAAATATCTAAATATTGTCATATTAAACGCCAGCTATGGCAACACCCATATGGCTTAGAATAACACTGACCATCCCAGATGATCAAATTGAATATGAAATTAACTTTCTTTCTAAAAAGATATGTTCCATATGAAGGTGAAGTTTCATTTTCATATCTTTTAACTTACGGCGAGACTTGTGTTGAATTTTGAAAAAATAGGAAAATATCTGGCAACACTGTATAAACTGATGTTTTACCCCCGATGAAAATAACTTTTCATAAGGCCAATGTATCATCTCAACATGACGAGGTCGATGTTTCTTTCTTTATTATAGAAATGCATTTTGGTATTTTTATAACTTTTAAAAAGTTAAAAATATCCACAAATCACAATAAAACCCCAATTATGGAAACACCCATGTGGTTTAGAACAACACTGACCATTTATATAACTGATCAAATTTGATATGAATAAAAACTCTCTTTCTAATAAATGTTCCTTGAAAGGATGATGTTTCATTTTCACATCATTTAACTTAAGGTGAGATTTGTGTTGAATTTCCAAAAATAGGAAAATGTCTGGCAACACTGTATATACAGATGTGTTTTCCCCAAGCTCAAATGTAACTTTTTCATAAGACCAATGTATCATCTCAACATGCTGTGGTCGATGTTGAAATCGGCACACTACCATATGGTTTGTGAGCTATACAAAGTTGGTATATTTTCATACTTTGAAAAAATTGAAAAACACCCTATTTCAAATAAATGGTATAACCCACCCTGACATCCGGTGATTATTTTTATACTTTCAATGCGCCATCTAAGGTTTGACCTATTAATACCTTATAAAGAAAACAGTATATATATATTGTGTATATTAGTAACACTGGCTTCAAAACTTGACAAATTGACTGCTGAAAAATGCAAAATTGTGAAAATAGGCCTAAAATGAAAATTTGGCTGTTACCATGGCAACGGGATATTTTTCCCAAATTTATTTCATGTGTGTTTGTTTCAGGTCAAGGTCCATCAAATATGAAAGTTTAAAGAAAATCCATTTTTTGACCGTGGCAAACATTTAAAAAAAATTCTCCAAAATAACAGATAATGCCTCTTAAACGTTGTTCTTGCTTGTCATGAAACTATTCACATCTTCATGTGCGTTGTGTTCAGCGACTATCCTATTTCTTTGCACAATCAATTATGCATGATTAATGACGTCATGATCAATGTAAAGAAAAACTACTGCTCATCGTAACACATCATGGAATTGCATCAATCATGTCAATTTGAAAATTAGTCATACCGATAAAATGACATGTCTGTTTTGCTCGTTTTTTCAAGTTTGCGTTGCGAACTATGTACGTTCATCACAGTGTTTGTGTGCGTTTGTCATGTTGTGTTCATACAAATGAAATTATAACTGTAATGATCATGTGACAGTTAGTTTTGTCTAGGCCTACATCACATGGACATGGTCATGGCGATGGTAAACAGTCGGCTGACAAACCACAAGAGCACCCACAGCAAGAAAAACTGAAGTGCTGGTTTGTTAATGCAAGAAGTATAATAAAACAATGGGACATATTTGAGTGCAGAATACTACAAGAAGACAAACCAGATGTAATTGGTGTTGTAGAGACATGGTTAGACAAAGACATAGCTGATGCTGAAGTGCAGCTACCAGGGTACCAGCTATTTAGAGGAGACAGAGAAAAAGAAACAAAAAGAAGTGGAGGTGCAGCATTGTACCTGAAACACAGCATAGAAGCTGTCAGAAGAGAAGACTTTGAATTTAAAGAAGCAGTATGGTGTGAGATATCCAATGTGAACACAGAACAGAACCAGAAAGAGAAAGCTGGAATACTAATTGGAGCTGTATACAAGACACAAGTAGTAACGGATGAAGAACTTGACCAATTATACAGAGATCTCAAGAAAGCTGCTGAAACCAAACATGACATTGTATTGATGGGAGATTTCAACTTTAGAGAGATAGATTGGGATCTGTTACAAGCTACGACAAGCAAGGGAAATGACTTCCTAGAACTAGTACAAGACAACCTATGGACCCAGCACGTGTTGGAACCAACAAGGGAAGACTCAATACTAGACCTGGTGCTGAGTTCGGAGCCAGACATGATAGATGACTTACAAGTGCATGACAAGTTAGGCACCAGCGACCACCAGATTGTTACATGGGACATGATTTGTAGCATCAAGGCTGGAACTGTTGCCCACTCAAGAAACTACGGCAAAGGAAACTATGAAGAAATGAGAAAGAAGTTACATAACAGAAACTGGGAAGAAGAGTACAGAAATAAATGCACACAAGAAGCATGGACCTGTTTGAAAACCGAACTTGATTCCTTAGCAGAAGAGCACATACCTATGAAGACAAACCAGCAACAAACAAAGCCAAAATGGATGACAAGAGCAACCATGAAAGCAGTCAGGAAAAAGAAGAAAGCATGGCAGAAATTCAAGACAACCAAAAGTGAAACAGACAAAGAGCATTACCGAGATTGTGAGAAGGCAGCGAAGAAGAAAATACGTGAAGCAAAGTACAAGTATGAGAAAAGTATCGCTGACTCAATCAAAGAAAATCCCAAGGGATTTTATGCATACACCAGATCTAAAAGAAAAGTGAAAGACACTGTTGGACCATTGAAGAATAAAGACGGAGATGTAATACCACCAGGCAAAGAAACGGCCGAAGAACTTAACAATTTCTTCACATCAGTATTCACAGAAGAAGGCGACGAGCCACCAGAAGCGCCAAGAATGTTCAATGGTGAAGAAAGTGAAATACTCAGAACTATGACAATTGAACCAGAACAAGTTGAAAAACATTTGCTTGGGCTAAACCCCAGCAAAGCCGCAGGACCAGACAACGCTTCCCCAAGGCTGTTACGAGAACTTGCAAGTGAGCTAGCAGAACCGTTAGCAATAATCTTCAACCTCTCCCTCAAAGAAGGTTACGTACCAGAAGAATGGAGAATGGCAAATGTAACACCTGTGTACAAGAAGGGCCAAGATCATCAGCTGGAAATTACAGACCGATTAGTCTCACATCAGTAGTCTGCAAAACAATGGAGAAACTAATCAAAGACCAAGTAACTACCCATCTTGACAAACATAACCTCATCAGAGACACTCAACATGGCTTTATGAAAGGCAGATCTTGTACTACAAACCTACTAATGCACTTAGAAACGGTAACAAAGCATATTGCTGAAGAGCACCCTGTTGACGTCATCTACTTAGACCTGCAAAAAGCCTTCGACAAAGTACCACACAAAAGACTGTTGCAAAAACTAAAAGCTCACGGCATAGAAGGCCAAGTACTGAGATGGATACAAGCGTGGCTAGCTGATAGAAAACAGAGGGTAGTAGTTCAGGGAGCAAAATCCAAGACAAGTGATGTGTCAAGTTCAGTTGTACAGGGATCCGTCCTAGGCCCACTCTGCTTCCTCATATTCATGAATGACTTGGAAATAAACATCATCTCAGAGATCAGTAAATTTGCAGACGACACAAAGATGACAAGCAAGGTTGGCTCAGATGTAGAGATCCAGAAACTGCAAGATGACTTAGACAAGCTCATGGACTGGTCTGACAAGTGGAAAATGAGCTTGAATGTAGACAAGTGCTCAGTCATGCACATTGGACACAACAATCCACAACACCAGTACCAAATGAAGAATAAAGCGTTAGCAAGTACAACAGAAGAAAAAGACTTGGGCGTCTGGACGGAAAATACACTTAAAGTAGGGAAGCAGGTAGCGGAAGCAACAAAGAAGGCGAACAGAACACTAGGGATGGTAAAAAGAACATTCAAGTACAGGAGCAAGAAAATTGTTTTACAGCTTTACAAGTCCCTCATCAGACCACATTTAGATTACAGTATACAAGCCTGGCGACCATACCAACAGAAAGACATCAAGCTGCTTGAAGGTGTGCAGCGAAGAGCGACAAAGATAATACCAGAATTGAAATCCAAACCATATCATGAAAGACTAAAGGAACTGAATCTTATGACACTAGAAGATAGAAGGAGGAGAGCAGACTTGATCCAAACGTACAGAATATTCACAGGAATTGACAACATAAAACCGACAGACATGTTCCAACTAGCAGAATACCAAGGTACAAGAGGCCACCCAATGAAACTTCAAAAACAACACATGAGAGTAGATACAAGACGATATTTCTACAGCCAACGAGTTATAACAGACTGGAATAGGCTACCTAATTCTACAGTGTTAGCTCCAACCATCAACGACTTCAAAAGCAAACTCCAAACCTTTTTGGGTTACTAAGGGCTTAAAAGCCCACTCACCCAAGCCACATTATGACCCTCCCCCCCTAAAAAGGATCTCGCGACCAAGTGAGAAGAGGGAGGAATGGTGTGGCACTTCATGTAAGTTCAACATGTACAATAACATGGCGGGTTTACCGTCCATGTATTAATAAATACTTGATTTGACAAAATTTGATGGAAATATTGGATCCGATTTTGAGACTTACTTTTAGTCGATCCCGAATATTGGCGTTCTCTATCTGGTTCTCCTAACCCTTGTAAATTTAGACTAGGAACCGCCTCGAGCTCCGCCTCCGCCATTTTGAGCGATAGTTACATACAATTTTCAGTACACTTCATTCATTTACATGTACTTTCGTACATGTCAAACTACATGTAAAATTATTCACTAGGCCACTGAGAAAGTCATCTTTATGGCATGAATTGCTCAATATATTCACTCAAATCTGACACTACACAAATCCTAAGAATACAATTGCCGTATATTTAAGTCAATATTTGAGATATCTTGGGCAATTAGGCAATAAAATCCGGTTTTTTAGCAATGTTATTCTCTGCATTACTGTGTGTACTCTCGCATGCAATCCGGAAGTCCAAGTTGATGATGGGAAAATCTCGTCCACACCTGCCAAATACTGCCCTCTATATTGACGTTCTCAATAATTAATTTTAATTGATTGGTAGGGGCCTACGTGATGGGGCTATACCATCAGTAGATTCAGTAGAGGCAGGATCACTGGATCAGGCCTGGGCAGGATGCAGGATCATGCAGCTGGATCATGCATTTAGGTCTAAAAAATGTTTGATTGGTGTAACCCGACCGATAAATAGGTCCGACCCTAGAGTTTAAACAAAATTTCAATAAAAAAAAGAAAAAAGAAAAAGAAACAAAAAGGAGTTTCAAGGCCTTTATCATAGTAGCCTACGCATTTTTTTTATGTTAGGCCTACTCCAACCAAACAATTTTTTTTCTAAGCCTAATCAAACACTTACATTTTTTATGCTAAGATTTGAAGTTAAACGAGGTTCCAACCATACAAGCGTTTCAGTTCCCACATTCATTTTCAAATTTGCCCTTTTGATATTTCCAATTATGAAACCCTTTTCTTAATTAAAAAAAAAAGGAAAGGTACATTTAGATAATAATAAAAATTTGGAAAGGCTATGTGTTTAGTTAGGCCTACATTCATCATATCATATTTCCAAATCAAAATATCTCTAAAATATTTGGGGACATTTTTTTTTTTTTTTTTAGTTTGATTCGATTTTTAGTCATGCCTTCTAGGTCATTTGTGACCATTATTAGGCCGAAACAGAATGTCTTAAGCATGTTATTCTCATTTTACTAAAAATACATTAGATAGGGTCTATAATATATATAGGCCTAGGCAATAACGATTCCATTATCATTTTCTCAAGTTTGGGTCAATGGTAGCCATTTTTGAATATATATTTTATATTATTCATGGCAATGGCAAACTATCCAAAGCTCAAAACTTTATCAGGCTCGGCTAGAAAGTCAGAAACATACAAAAATAGTTACTCCCCATTCCAGAAAAATACAAAACTATTTTTTTTTGGATTAAAAAATATTATCCTGTTTTGCCAAATGAAACATAGCTAAATCCAAATCCTTTAGTTAGTCCTAACTGACAATAAAAGTCAAATTTTAATATTTTTGTAATTTGAGGGAAAATGGTCCAAAAACATTACAACTGTAGTCACAAAATGTTAAGACTTGGCACAAGTCTAAGCACTCAAAATCTTGAGTATATCATAAGGTAAGAGTTAGCTCATGATTTTAATATTATTAGGCCTATGTTATTTTTTGCTAATTGGTATGAAATAGATTGGAAAATGTGTTTTTCAAAAATAAGAACTTGAAATTAGTCTTTGTTTCACGAATTTCGAAAAAAGGTCGAAAACGCCTTAAAATGCATTAGTCCATTAGGCCTGTTTCCAAAAATTGACCAAAATATTAAAATTTTACATGCTTGTAAAAGATACTGCTATCTACCGAAGAAACTAGCTACTAGCAATACATTGCATTCATAAATTTATTTATTTATTTATTTATTTATTTATTTATTTATTTATTTATTTATTTATTTATTTATTTATTTATTTATTTAACAACATTTTACTCAAGTTATTTTATTTATTTATTTATTTATTTTATTTATTTATTTTTTTAATTTTTTTTTTATACTCACACACTTTAGAAAAAAGGGCTCTTGGTCGATCAGTTCATTTATTCATTGTTTAATGATTTGATACGTCTATTGATCGAAATTGAATATCATATAATTATTTATATTCATTGCTTGTTTTATTGATTGATTGATTGATTGATAAATTAACTGTTGAGCCGGTTGCAAGTGAAATTTCCGATATCATAAGCATATCCGGACGCGTACCCGGTACTGATAATCCTCCCCGGCCAACGGCGCGCGGCGGCGGAACCGGGGGCCAGGGGGGCCACTGGCCCCTCCGCTTTTTTGAAAAGGGGGCCTGCCCCCCCACTTTTAACCCATAATATGCTGTGTGTAACATGTCTGGGTGAACATAAATAATCAAATCTCTATTCTAGACCCTTAACATGCTTAAAGAAAGTGTAAAAATGATGCACGAAATGGTTTCAATTGGACCTTCATTTTGCAAAATTTTCCAACTCCCCTGTGTTAATACACAGTGTGTATAGGCATATGGATAAGCAAATTCCCCTTTTCGCTTCTGCTTTGGACACCCAACACTCAAAGCAATAATTTATACAATGATAGAGAAAACTTATCCACGAATGGCTTCAATTAAGACCTTCATTTAACCCAAGTTTTGGATTTTTCAAACTAAAATTGTAAGTTAAACACAATAATAGTGCCAGAATGGTCCACGAAATGGCTTCAATTGGGCCTTCATTTTGCAAAAGTTTCTCACTTCTTCGCGGCCATAATTTCGATTTTTTACATCACCCTGACAGGCCCTTTGAAAGTGTGGGGGGGTACTTTCAAAATCGTTCCGCCGCCACCCCTGGGGAGCACTCACGTACAAGGTTTTCCACGAAAATTCCTTAGACATGGGTCTACTGAAGAAAAAATCCTTAGACATGGGTCTTCCTTTTAGATTTTCCGTGCTATGTGTGGAAAACATAGTTAAACATGTTGCTTTTACTATGACTATTTTCAAGCTCAAATCCTTAGATATGGGTCCTTACTTTCCTGACAATCCTTAGATATGGGTACCTATTTTGGTAAAATCATAACCCTTAGAAATGGTTATGGGTTCGGAAGCTCGGGCCGCACATCCACGTCGAAAAATAATCCAAGTATATACCCTCTCCCCCGGTTATCCAAAGCCTTTAAGTTTTAAAGCGTTTTAAGGCGCCCCAAAATCGCACCCCTCTACCCTCTTCAAATTGTGATTTCTTCATCAGGAGCAAGGGTTTTAGGCTCAACATTTCCTCAATCATACCAGCCATGAAAAAAATTGCTTTATTCTGCACAGATGAGAATGCTAACATAGCGTGTACATTATTTTAGAGAGACTCTATACATGTAAAGTCATTGAACTCTCCAAAAAGGCTCTTTTGGGACAATGTGTGCACATAGCGCGCAAAAATTTGATATTTTACACTAGTATGGGATGCATTTCCCACAGGCTCCATTCCCTTTTCTTTTGCTTTGCCCCCCCCCCTTCGTCTTTTGTCAAATGGAGCACTTTTCTATATCTTTTTGTCAGGGGGGTAATATGCCCCTCTTGCAGGGCCTTGCCCATTGCTTCAAGCATCCTTTCAAACTTTGAAGTTTGATAGACTTGTTGACAAAGTCATATGGTAGTATTGTGTTTTGTTGTCACCACTGTTGTGGATGAAGAGGGATGGGTGAGGTAGTGACTCCATGGGATATCAACCAGGTCGAAACGAATCTTGAACATCATGAGAAGGCGACTGACGAGACGTCGATCCTGGAGAGAAGTCCAATTGAGATGACGGAGCATTGAGGTTACGCTGCTTATTCTCTCTTGTCTCCCATGACAAAGCGGGCTGAGTTTCGTTGCACCTGTTCAAGTTTCTTGTTGTTACGCGGGGTGGGTGGGGGTGGGTGTGTGGGGGTGTGTGGGGGTGTGGGTGTGTGTGTGTGTGTGTGTCCCATGCAGATGCTGCATACTCCACACAGTTGGTCTTATGAAGGTAGTGTAGGCTGCTTCCTTGACTTTCTGGCTGCAGTGGCTGATGTTACGAGACAGGAAAGCCTTGGTTGAGTTCGCCTTTTTGGTGATGGTGTCTATGTGAGTGTTGAAGCTCAGTTTGGAATCAAGATGGACGCCGATATACTTAGCCGAGTTCCCGATCTCCACAGTGTGGCCATGGATGGAGTAGGATGCAAGAGTGGGCATACGTTTGTTGGTCACACGTAGCACTTGGCACTTTGAGGCGTTGAAACTCATTAGCCAGTCAGATTCCCACTTCTGGAGGGCGTCAAGGTCACGTTGGAGAGCGACCGAGTCCTCTGGAGATGTAATGTTCCGGTAGATTGGCTGTCGTCAGCGAACAGTCTTGTTTTAGAAGCAGACACACAATCTGGAAGGTCGTTGGTGTAAATGACGAAGAGTAGAGGGCCCAAAACACTTCCTTGTAGAATCCCTGATGTCACCTGCGCTTCAGAGCTCTGAATTGCATAGGGCCAGTAGTATATCGCGTTTTTGACAGGTTTACATGGTCCAGTAACCATCAGATGACTGACCTGTGCTAGCAAAGGAAAACAGTCACTGCAATCAAAATATAACATTATGCAGTCATGTCTACAGCAGAATTCACCACGACCTTTACAGGACTTAAATTCTCCTCACTGGAATTAGTATTGAATCAATACACTGAATTCCTTTATGACTTTTCACCCTTAAAATCTTTATTGCCGCCTCTGTATAAATTTCCTCAGAGTTGTGCCATGATGTTTCCAACTGCCTTCACCCAACTTCTTTTTTTTTTTTTGTATACCGCATCATGTGATGAATTGTAAATTTCTTCAAATATGCATTTTACTCATTTCCATATTATAACACCAAGTTATCCCAACACGTTCCTCTTTTAAGGCTCTTATTTCTTGAACAATCATGTAAATTCCTCAAAATTTTGCACAACCATTGTCCTGAGATTTCCTCTCATCCATTCAGTAGCTTCACTGCCTCACAGCCCTCACCTATTACTTTGTTATCTTTTGCTGAGATCTGTTTCCTTCTACGTCATCTTCTACCACACTCCTCCTCCTCTTCTTTTTCTTTCCTCTCTTTCCTTTTTCCCTCTTCCACCCCTCTTTTCTTTTTATCTCCATCCCTCTTTTTTCTTCTTTTTCTTTTTCTTCTCAAGTCATTATTTCCTCAATTTGACTGTCATTTCCTAGGAGCGGTGGTCCCCGCTCCCACACAATTTGCATCCCTGCCCCTGTATTATAAATATTTTTACCCTGCAACTTAATACTCCGTTGGTGAGCGACGGGCCATTGGTATTTCACCGAACGCAAGAAAAGGAGTCATATCTGATTGGCTAGAAATCGATCGCTAGATCTCTCAGTGATGAAGTATAAACTCAAAATGTTAATGTAGAGATGTATTTAATTCTATTTAAATCAATATTCTATTATTGACGCAGATAAAGAAAGTTGCATAGTGTCTTGATATAGTACATTGTATTATAGACTTGTGATTTAATATTCTATACAGCACGTGGATCTGAGCTGAATGGGCTATGCGTCACAGCGTCATCATCCCTATCTTCGTGTCAAAATTGCCGTGATAGTACGGCGAATCATCTCGTTTTCAACAGCTGCGCATGGCGATTTTGTTCGAGATAGGCCGAGCGACTCAGACTAATCATACCATTTACACGAAATGAAATGAGGTACCACAGAGTTTCTATTCTACAAATTTTACGATTTGCGCATGCTCAGTACCCCATATGATGTTGCCATTACAAGAAAATTCGATTTGTTGTCAGGTAAAACTCAGGTTTTGTTTTCAATACACTAACTGCAAATTCAATACACTAATCAGCGGCGATTGCTGATTGCTGTGGATATATTTTACTGCATTTTATACATAGATATATTGTATTCAGAATTGTATCTTAATATTGTAAGTTGTACTTAAGTTAACATATACATACTTCTATCCCTCTCCATAACTCATGCCATTGCCAACGTCTTTGTCTGTCTGCACTAGTACTGTCAGTCTGCCGTTTTTCACCCCCGTCTTTGTCTGTTGTTTGTAGGCGTCTTTTCGTTTTTGCACTGAGGGCAATCACGTCTTTCGAGCTTTGCTCTTGTGATTGTCCTACCATCTTTTTCTCTATATTTTGTTCCCTATATGCTATGATGATGGTGAAATAAACTTGAACTTGACATAACGATTTTTAAATCGTACATTAAAAATGTGATATATTCAACTGTTTTTTGAAACTGTCTATAATACAATGCACATTATCGAGACACTAATATGCAACTTTCTTAATCTGCGTCAATGATAGAATATTGATTTGAATAGAATTGAATACATCCCTACATTTTGAGTTTGTACTTCACCACTGAGCGATCTAGCGATCGATTTCTAGCCAATCATACATGTAGGACTCCTTTTCTTTATAATACAGAGTGTCGACACTGTGTGCGTGTTCCTTTTGTATGATTATATTTCTCAAATAGGTGAATTTATCACATTTTTAATGTACGATTTAAAAATCGCTACGGTGAAAATGCAGTAAAATATATGCGTTTAATGAAAACAGCAGTCGCCGCTGAGTGTATTGAATTTCCAGTTAGCATGCATGGTTAGTGTATTGAAAACAAAACCTGGGTTTTACCTGACAACAAATCGAATTTTCTTGTAATGGTAACATCATATGAGCATGCGCAAATCGTAAAAACGTGTAGAATAGAAACTCTGTGGTATCTCATATCGTTTAATGGTATGCTTAGCCTGAGTCGCTCGGCCTATCTCGAACAAAATCGCCATGCGTAGCTTTTGAAAAACGAGTGGATTCGTCGTACTATCACGGCAATGTTCGACACGAAGATATAGGGATGATAACGCTATGCAATATTGGCTGGAACGATGCAAGGGAACTCCGTGAAGCGATTCACATTAAGAGAGACACGCAGCCCACAGCAAGATAGTGTCATACAATCAGACAATGTCGTGCTTTTTGTAAACCAGCATTCTTGAAAATGAGCAACATAATGATTTTTGACTTAACATGGTTTGGAAATAATTTCTTCATATTTTTGGTGTTATCTGTCGTTTACATGTCCTTCCTAAAACACAAAAGTACGACCCTCTCCAAACACCTAAATTAGCTAAAAATTTAGGACATGTTACAAAACTTTATTTTCTAGAACCTATTTAGAATAATTTAAATGTAGCTTTTACCGTTTTTTTTGTGGCATCCTTCAGAAGTGAGCGGTCCGATACCAATATTTTCGGTCAAATCTCCATTCAATTAACACGGGGAGTTGGCTAGCTATGCCTTGCCCTCACTCATATTTTACAAAAGTACGACCATTTCTGAACATCTAACCTAGCTGTAATTTTAGGTCATGTTAGAGAAATATATTTGCTAGAAGTTTTGGAGAATAAATAAAATATTGGCTGGTTATTTTTCACACAGTGATGTTAACTAGGCAAGTGTCCATTCTCCCAACATACATCATTTGTACAGGTCACGCGTCAATGGTGAGAGCACTGTGTATTGTGTATAGGAAAACGGACAGTAACTGCAGTATGTAAGATAGCAAACCTGTACTTTAGCTAGAGTATCTCAAAGCCGAGCTAACGCAGCCCAAAACCAACACCTCGCAGGGATGATACGAACTAGCTATAGACGAATCCATTTTCACGCATTCCTACACCTCAATGGCAGCCATAGCTCGGCCCCCCTTAGGTCTATCCCACCTAACAAGTCAAATCATGTGGCCTTGGCGGGGATATTAAACTGCATTCCATCACCCGTGTTACACGTAGACAAAAGAATGAAAGTTTACAACACAATTTTTAAGCGGATTTAATTCACCAAATTGGGCAGTAACAACACCAGTTTGGTGCAGACGGGACCCAGTAATGGCCGACTGAATTCTGACCATCACTTGGCTCGTTGGATTCGTCTATAGACGAATCCAATTTCACGCATTCATGCACCTCAATGGCAGCCATAGCTGGGTCCCCGTCGGCTTCACCTCACCTAAAATGTGAAATGATGCGGCCTTGGAAGGTATTTTAAACTGCATTATATCACCCGTAGACAAAAGATTGATGACAGTTTACAACACAAAATAATCTAACATCGATTTTTAAGCGGCTTTAATCCACCCAATTGGGCAGTCACAACACCAGTTTGGTGCTGCGGGGACCCAGCAATGGCCGACCAAATCCTGACCATGACTTGGCTCGTTGGATATCCAGTATTAGTTTGCTGAAATCCATGAAACAAACTGGCAACTCTATAGTAGAATATTTTCCAGAAACATTGTCTCAACATCTCCCACACAATTATCCACTGATGAGGAAGGAACCAGAGAGGAACCAAATGGTTCTGAAATTATCTGAGAAAAATAACCTGGTGTTCGCAGTTGTTCCTTGTTTTCAATTATCATTGAGGGTTCATAGGTCGCATGATAAAATGTCATATTTAGATTCCATTTTGAGCAGTTTGAGTGTCGACAACGCTCTCAAAATGCGACAAATACCAAGGAACAGTTCTCTGGAACACAAAATACCTTGTTGGTATCCCAGAATACAACGGGAAACCATCATCAATGACGCTTACCCTCCAATTTCAGGTAGTAATGTATTTTTTCGTTGCAGACGAGACTCGTGATACAAGTCGTAGTTGCTATGGACAAATCAATATTGAGACTAAAAGACACCACAGAACATATGTATTGTATCGTTGCAGACGAGACTCGTGATTTTAGTTGAAGCAAAATAGCTAGCTTGGTAAACTGTTCATAGCTTCAGTTGCTATGGAGAAATCAATGTTGCGACTAAATCTGGCTGTAGGAGAGGTTGCTTACCTTCAATTTCAATAAAAAGACACCACAGAACATACCAAATTTAGATATATTCAAAAACTAATTAAACCTTCCAGCGCGGCAGTGTAGTTTGTTATTTTCTTCTTATTACCGTACTTGCTCACCATGTATATACACCACGAGATGGCAACGATGACAAAATGAAAATATTTCAACACCCGGGGGTGACAATCGTCATAACACCTGGGTCCTTTTCATTTCTCCAAATTCCAAGAAGGTATGACCTCTTGAGTGGTGTCAAATGAGACAGAAATAAGTAAAGAATAATTGTATTAAAAATTATTTCCCCACCGGGGGGGTGACACTCCTCATAAGTCCTGGGTCAGTTCATAATTGGGTCCTTTTCATATCCCAAAATGTCAAGAAGGTATGCCCCCATGGTGTCAAATGAAAGAGAACAAAGTAAAGAATATAACAAATAATAATGTTCCCACCGGGGTAATACCCCTCATAAGACCTAAGTCAATGGCTTAAGGCACATGGTTCAGCTATGTTGCGGTAACCGCTCTAGTTTATCATACAACACTAATTTTGTATGATGATGACACTCGCCATAGACTTGTGTACAAAATTTCATCATACACCAATCATCCGATATGGCTTTCCGTATTATTCTGGGTGTGTCTGCTAAGATAATACGTAACCGGCTCTATCACGTGCATGTGGTGTGAGCCACGCTGAGCCAATCACTAAGTTACAGATGTATTTGAGTCGAATATTTTAGTCACATGTAGAAAGGAATATAACAGTAAAATATCTTTATTATCCCGCTGGCTTCGGCTGCGGAACAACATGCGACCACAAGATTTCTACATGCACGAGATTTGTAGCACTAAGATTTGCAAATAATAGTTATATACACTACTGCATAAATTTGGCGTTTATTGTGCTTATTATGCTTCAAACAATTCGAGAAAACACAACGTTTCTTACAAATTTGATGGGAACATCTAGCAGACGATTGTGATTAGTTAAGATTGGTGATTAACAAAGAGACTTGCGTTCAAAATTAAGCTTTATCTGCGGACTCCTGTCTCCAACTGAACTACTTTTGCAGAATTTATTGAACATTTGGAATGGAGATTTCATGAAAGAAGTACCTCCTGCTCACTTAACGAGAAGCTTCATACAAAGGTAGGGAGATACTGACATTGGACTTAGTGCCGTTGAATCTTACTAAATTGTCTGTTTTGACATTTTCATATCATGATTCAAGAACATAATTAGGAGCATGGATCCAAACAAATTAGTTTTATTTATCAGCCGATAAATTTAAATAAAACTTCATAATATATTAAGTTTTAAACATCGTCTAACCAAGTGTTTTTTTTTTTAAATATAGCAATGGCGGTTTCAAGACCTTGGAATTGCATTCCAAAGTTACTTACCATCATCATAGTCGTATGCATAATGAAACAATGGGAAATGGCAGTATCAGCTCAGTTACTGATAAAACCTCTGTGGGATGCATCTGTCAATGATACCAATCCATGCTTTGTGAATAATGCCAGTGATGGTTCGACACTCTTCAGAGGAAGCACTGATCGCTCGTGTAGCCTTAACGTAACCACACCTCGCGATACTCACACCCAACTGCAAATACGTGGACCGGTGAATAACCAGTCACATCTGTATATTGAACGCAGAGGGCAGCTTGATCATTGCCCTAGTAAGTATGTATTATTCAATGATTTATCTGAGAATTGTAATGTTATCATAATTCAAAGAAATATCCTGATATTTTTGCAAGGCAATACCACACTGTCAATCATTGGCAGACCAGCAGATGAAGGTTCATTGCAGCAATGTCCAGAATTTGAAATAAGTCAGAATTCTATCTGTAAAAATGTTACTGGGTACAAGAACAAAACGATATGTGAGTTTCATGATGGTTATGAATGTAGGGTTAGGTTCCATACTGGTTGTAGTACAATTCTTGGCCGAAGGGAAGTAACGTATCGATGTAACCAAGACGATATTTCTCAGAACCAGAGAGGTTTGGTCATCTATCCAATAAATGTAGGCAATTTAGACTTACGATCCAATAATTTAGTGGAAATAAGTGACAGAAGTTTTCAAGATTTGATTAAGTTGAAATCTCTCTTCCTGGAGGACAACGTGTTAGTTTCTTTACCAGACGGAGTATTTCAGTATTTAAATCAACTGGAACATTTAAGTCTGGGTTTTGCAGGCTGGAAGCTTCTTAAAGATGGAACCGCTAGAATCAATCGGATAAGCAAATTGAATGCACAATCGTTCCATGGTTTGGGTAAACTTAAATATCTCATGCTCTCTGGAAATAAATTGGGTACTTTACCCGATGGAATATTCCAGGAATTGACAATCTTGGAAAAATTGTACGTTGACGCTATACAGATAACAAAATTGAAGGCTGGATTGTTTAGAGGTTTGAATGAGCTAACACACCTATTCCTTTCTGGTAATAGATTCGCTACTTTACCAGCAGGGGCATATCAGTATGTGCCAAATTTAGAAGAGTTACACCTTAATAATAATCATATTATCAAACTGAATGCAGGTTCGTTTCGAGGATTGCGTAGTATTTTATACCTTACTTGCTCCGAAAATAGCTTAAGTGCTTTACCGGAGGGTGTATTTAAGGAATTGGCACTTTTGAAGACGTTGGACCTTAGCTTCAATCTGATAACCAAATTGGTAGATGGATCATTTCAAGGGTTGAGTAACTTAACAAAATTGTTGCTTAGAGACAATTGGTTGAGTTCGTTACCGGCCAAGATAAATCGGGATTTGACAAATTTGGAAGAATTATCGCTAGATGGCAATTTTTTCGTACAATTGGGTCTGCGGAACAACATGCTCAAAAAGTTGAACCTGCCATATAATATGTTCAGTACTCTACCGGAGGCAATGTTTCTGGGTTTATCAAATTTAACTCATTTGGATGTTAGTTATAATCAAATACGCATTTTACCAGAGAGGGTATTTCAGAATTTAACCAATTTAATTGATTTGGAATTAACCAATAATCTGATACGCAATTTACCAGAGAAGATATTTCAGAATTTGGCAAATTTGAAGAGTCTGTACCTCAATACAAATCCGATAACCAGTTTGAATGCAGGATTGTTTCAAGGTATAAGTGCTCTTAGGACCTTAGGCCTATTTAACATCAAGTTGAGTACTTTACAGGAGGTGAAACTTAAGAATATGTCAGGACTGGCCTTTTTATTACTGGGTGGTTCCAATCAGATAACTACTATCCACGAGAGTTTCTTTCGGGATTTGAATATAGGCGCACTACTTTTTCTACAGATAAGCAACACCATGTTGAGAACTTTACCAGATGGAATATTTCAGAATATGACTAATTTGCGAGTCTTAGACCTGCAATCAAATCAGATAAGTAATGTGAATTCAAAATGGTTTCAGGATTTGATAAATGTGGATTATCTGCTACTTAGTAATAATCAGATTGTGTCATTGGATCTGGGAATATTTATAGGCTTAAAAAAGCTCAAGCAGTTGTACATATTTAACACTATGATGAAAAAGTTGCACGTACCAGAAAGTATGTATCCAATGTTGGGTAATTTGGCGAGTTTCTCTCTTTTTATCAACCAGCTCCCTAGTGAAAATAATACACTGATTTGTAACATATTTGATAGACTATCTTTACGTTACCAGCTTCAATTTGGAACAAATAATGTAAACTTGGTACCAAAAGTCTTGAAAAAGACGAAAAGAAGGACTAGATTGTTAATCCTTGTACTGACCCATATGAATGAGCTGGTCAGGTTAAAACCGGGCATGTTTCTTGGTCTCAGCGTTTTGTATAGACTAGATATTTCAAAGAACGGATTAATTGAATTAAATAACGGTGTCTTTGAAGGTTTGTCCGGTTTAGGTATCCTATATGCAATGCAGAACCAATTGAAAAGATTGGATAAAAATGTGTTTCAAGGTTTAGCGTCTTTACAACTTTTGATGCTCCAAAATAATCTTTTAACACAGCTAGACATTGACATTTTCGAGCCATTCACCATACTTCCTATACTAAATGTAGTTGATTTGTCTTATAACAGAATAACAGAAATATCAAGTAATGTTTCTTTAATCGATGTTTTGGTTTTATGGTTGAACAATAATCCATTGACATTAGTAACTGACGATAGCCTTTCTTCCCTGGCAAGGTATTCAAAAGTGCTCGTAAGCCAACATGAGATTTGCGAGTGTTATGTTTCATTTAATGTCACCTGTAATACAAAGGGTAAGAGATCACCATATCTTACATGTGACAGATTGCTTTCTGACCGTGCCTTAGTTATTGTGATTTGGCTTATTGGTTTGAATGCTCTTTGTGGAAATTTCTTTGTTTTTGTTTGGAGAAACAAAGAAACCGCAAAAAATAAAGTAAATTCTATGTTGCTAAGTAATCTTGCCGCATCTGATTTTCTCATGGGTATATATATGTTGACGATTGCATCTGCTGATATCTACTTTGGAGATTCATTTCCTATGCAATCTGAAGCCTGGAGATCAGGTATTACTTGCAGGATTGCCGGGGCTTTGTCAATAATCGCCAGCGAAGCTTCTGTGTTCTTTGTCACACTTATTAGCATAGAACGGTTTATTGGCATTAGATTTCCGTATTCAACCAGAAATATTACACGTAACTTGTGTATAACACTAGTGATTATGATATGGATCGGTTCCTTTTTATTAGGCATTATTCCATCTATCTTAGCTGGAAGGGATTTCAAATTTTATGACAACTCGCACGTGTGTATTGGCCTTCCACTCGCATTGACTAAAACATATAAGGTTACTACGAGGAGAATTACATCTCAATATCATGATTTTAGTACTGAATTTCGAAATCTGTTCAAATATTCATATACTGAATTTGATTCTCTTGTTCATGGTCTGTTCTTCTCAACAGCAGTGTTCTTGGGTTTGAATTGCGTGTGTTACTTGATTATACTTGGTTGTTATATCGAGATATGGAGAGCTGTTGGGAAATCTGCCGAAAGTTCAGGTCGTTCTCGTAGTATGGAAGAACAGATTCGACTTACATTGAAGGTAACAGTCATAGTTGCCACAGATTTTTTCTGTTGGTTTCCGATCATTCTTCTTGGAATTCTGGTACAGACGAGGGTGATTACTCTGCCTCCTTCTGTATATGCTTGGTGTGTGACCTTTGTGTTGCCTATTAATTCTGCTATTAACCCATATCTGTACACAATTTCTGACGTAATTTCCAAGCGTACAGAGAAGAAAACCTGAAAGCTTTTAAATGAATATTTAATAATAACCCCTGCTTGAAAATGTCGTGTAGGACGTGTAAAACGGATATATACACTATATGCATACATATTATTAAATGTCAAATACTTATTTAAATGCATGCAGTAATAGAAACGTTTATAAACAAGACGATTTGTGCTCTTAAAAGTAGCCTCAACAAACATGTTGAAAAAAATAGTTACAACGATACGAACAAATATCATGAATCTAAATATTTATAATCAAGAAATGAATGAATGGGCTATTCCAGAAAATAAGTGCACACCCCTATAGAGGAGTAACTTTTCAATTAAAGAAATGTCCGGATTTCCAAGTCTGCAATCTGAAAACAACTGGAATTCCAGTTGCCAATGTCACTTGAAAAAGCTTGGAAATTCAATTAAATTCTGTAAAAATAACGGAAATGTCTAAAATGAGCTCTCAAATTGAGGATTTCTGATTTTGAGCTATTTTTCTGCTGGATTTTTTGCCTTTGGACATTTTAAAAGTCTGGATTTCCAACAGTCACGGCTGGACAAAAAGTCCGGAAATCCGAACTCCTCTATAGGGGGTGTGCATCTATTTTCTGGAATAGCCCAATATCGGGTACAACTGTTTTCAAAATTTATCTACTTTTACCATATTTTAACATCTGCTATCTTGTATCCATTCTTGCACGATATGCACGGTTATATTTTGCCTGTAAATAAACTCATCCCTAGATGCGCCGTCCGAAATGTGCAGGTGGATAGCAAATTGTATTAGAGCTTAGACGCTGAGGTGGTATACGAAATTGCGGAACCCGACAGTCAGGCACAGCCGGACACGTAAACATGCAGGATATGGTATTTTACAACGTTTCTTTTAAATCATCGGTTTTTCAGACGAAAAATACATGCCATTTTGGGAAAATCGCAAAAACAAACTTAAAAAAAAAAAAAAAGGGATTACCGAGACGGTCGGGCGGACGAGGGCAAGCAAACAACTTTTTTTTTTGGCCTAAGATTCGACGGTGTTTGTCCCTCTCATTCTGTTAAGGGAACGAGACATCCTTGCAAACCAATTTTGAATTCTTTCGCAAGATGAACAAATTAATACCAATTTATGAAAATGTGATCAATTTTAGGTTTTGATCCCTGTGGAACCCCAAAATGTGGCATTTGCCCTTTTTGTTTATAACTGGCCAACCATACATCTCGAGAACCATACATCGCACAGGGGCTGATCGCAGCTGTCTGAGATCGTGGCAGATAGGTCAAACTCTCTCTTTTCTCATCGTTATGACCAGACTCATAATTTAGCGTGTAATTTATCGCAATTTCACCATTTTAATTTTCCCAGACGACTTGACCTTTTGGGGTCATTTAGTAGACTTTCTTAGAAGTCGTTTTTGATATCCTAACAACAGTTTGCCATTTGAAAGTGAACTTTGACGTACGTGGTGCGAAAAATTCTTGCCACTGAACCGGCTGGCTATGATCGGTTTGTTTGGAGGTTCGCGTGTTTTTCTGATCGCGTGGTTCGGCGATATCTAAAAGCGGAGGGGTAATGACACAAGGCACCAGCTTAACTACCTTGATAGATGCACGGCAGCGGCTATACCTTTATTCTCATTGTTTTAAAATAAATCTTATATTTTACCTGGGATTATCTAGGACTTAGAATCGATCAGTCCCGTTGTTGCTATGCGCAAACCTTGTTAACTCTTATTTAGTAGACTCGTATCTTGATGTTGTTTAAAGGGCATATCTATTGCATAAACAAGTTTAACTCCATTCGAAGAGAACAATTATAATACATAATAATAAATAATAAATAATACATTACAAGTTGACACTCGTTGCAATTTTTTATTCGTATTTCTCCTGAAAAAATGCTGGCTCGTAAGGCCCGTTCATCGTTCGAAGCGAAATTGATTTCCAATGCAGCAGACTAATGACGGACATTTATGACACTTCACGAGCAGTACATACACATAAGCTCTCGGAGAGCTCTTTTTTGATGTTCGTTGATGTATGTAATGTGCGACCTTGTACACGAGAAATTGGGAAGACACAACAAAAGGTTAGTTCCCGGGCCATGGAAATGGGTTATTTGCATAATAAATACAATATTGATATGTTATACTTAAATTCTGGTCGTGCGGTGAAATTGATCTAATTTTTGTTTATTTTTTATTTTTGTTTAGTCCAAGTATTTCTCATCAAGTTGATATACATTATGATTTGTAATATCACAATTTACTATTAAATATATAATAAAGAAGCGGCCTGATTTTATCCATATGTGTAAATCATTAAATTTGTAATACTTGATTCAGAGTTTTTTCTCATAACAAAAACAGTATACGTTCTGTGCATTGAGAGTATTGACAGTCTATTCTCACAAAGCTGGCCATGTATACGTCCCTGTAGTTTCTAGGTCAAATCTGTCTCGTTCGAAGGAACTCACCGCTTAGGCCCTACAGTTGGTATTTGCGGTATATTTATTTTAAACGACTTATTTACTCTAAAAAGGAGTCATTTTCATTGTCCTCATAATATTAGGTTGCATATGATGTTGTCCGAGCAATATATATGCCCTTTAAGTGAATTATTGTAGATTAAAGAAATGTACTTTCGTCTCTTGATGTTGTGCAAGTGAAAACAGTAAGCCAAAAGCCAAATAATTAGGGTACCAGTTGTGCTAACCCCTGTATATCCTAAATAAAGACAAGTATGTCAAATGCAGCCAATACCTGTACTCTTTAGCTCTGATTTAAGACCTTATTTGTTGAAATTGGTTGAGAATGAAAGGAACGGTGATCTGATGAAGAAACGAACGGTTTGTGTACACATCAGTAGGGCATGCAATGGAGCAAACTGCAACTTTTAAATTAGCATCTTCCTTGGGTATTTGGATCGTCGTGTTTTATTTCTTCGAACAATCAATGAGGTTTTAAATTCGAGCTAAAAGATGCAGCTATTGGCTGCTGGTTCTAATTATTACATGCCTGTCTTTGTTTAGGATATACAGGGGGTGAACATAACTGGTACCTTAATTGTTTAGTGTATTGTAGATCAATTAAGAAATGTATTTTTGTCTCTTTAAATTTGTTTACTGGTGTGATAATAAGTGAATATTGAATATTAAATTAAGAAAATAATGTACATTTGTCAAGTGTTTGAGACTCATAAAATATTATACTCACGATATGTATTAATTTAATATCATCCGATTCTCCTGGTTATATATAAGTGAATATAATAGATATTGTATAAATTAAGAAATGTAAACTACGCAAAAAAAATTCTTTATGGTTAGGAAATTTACCCGCTATTAAAAATTCTAGCGACCAATTTTGTACGTTTGCTAAATAATCGCATGCGGGAGATTGTCCAGCGCATTTTGACACCTCAATCAGTACCCTACATCCCTCCTGAGAAAAGATACGAATGTTTAAGTAACACAAGGTCGAAAACTAAAAATTGCAAAGAAGCCTATTCAATGGTTTTAGAGCTGATTGACTGATCCAAGACGGTTTCATTATTCCCGCCTTTTCAATTCTAATTTAAAGCATTTTAATTGATGCATGTTGGATAATCCTTTGCTTATTGTGCAGATGAATGATCAAAGACAAAGGTGAGTGGGTACTAAGACATTTATGTTTTGAGAGATGGATTTGGAAAAGGGATTCAAAACAGGTCATGATTACAGCTGCATTCCTGGAAGCAGAAGGAATTGAGACGCTTGAGTGGTCCTCAAGAAGCCCTGGAGAACCTTTGGGATCAACACAAGAGACGAGTCAACAAGAAGATAAAAGGCAGATACAACTCTGGTGGAATGCGTCGCATCGTTATCAACGAGTGGGACGGGGTTGAGCAAGGTAAAATTCGACGCCTCATTAGGAGCATGAGACACCGCGTGGCTGTAAGGGAAGTCAACGGTGGACACACAGTGTATTGAAAGATTTTAAAAAAAGAAGTTGGAAGTGGCAGTATGATGCCTGAAATGTGCGCAGCAATTAAACAAACAATGTATTTTTTGTGTTCTTTTAAGCTGAAAACTTGAATAGGCCTTTTTGCAATTTTCATTTTTCTACCTCGTGTTACTTAAACATTCATATCTTTTCTCATGATTGTCGTAGAGTAGTGATTGAGGTGTCAAAATGCGCAGGACAATCACCCGCATGCGATTATTTAGCAAACGTACAAAACTAGATTTGAATAGTGGGTAAATTTCCTAACCATAAAGAAACTTTTTTTCTGTTGATGTTGTATATTGGTGGTGTCATAATACGTGAATGTTATCATTAAAGTAAGAAAATGTACTTTTGTCTCTTAATTATGTATATTGGTGTTAAAATAAGTGAATATTGAAGATTAAATTATGAAATGTACTTTTGTTTCTTGATGTTGTTTAACCCCCTGGACACTACTGGTCATCTAACAGCATTTCTGATTGGTTGATAACTTGAAATGCTCAATTCAATCGCCAAGGACTAGGCTTTAAACAATTTATGGTCAAACTTGCATTTGCAGATGATCTTATTAATACCCTCCTTGATTGGTTCAAAACTGGACACAATATTCATTTTGGCAATCGGCGGGTCGTTCTCATGGGATTAAGTGGTCGGTCACCCCAGTCTTTAAGCTCTTTCTTGACACCTGCTTCTACTCTAGTATCTGCTATGTTATTATTTATTTTAGTGTTTAATCCTACTTAGGAGGACAAAATCTGCTCAATCAGGTGTTCTTAAAAGTCGTCCTAGAGCAGTCGTAAATTTCAGGAGATCTCTAAAGCTCAATGTCAAATCTGCCTTCATCTCACTTCGAAAGACGTCTGGAGATTGTCTATACTGTTCATACATTTCCTTCAAATGGTTACCATCACAGAAATCCAGCGACGAGCACAGGTCTGTTAAGCCGATGTCATGCAACCAAGACTGGACTTGCTCAGTTGACCACTCAATTGCCGTGGTAACGCTCTCTTTAGAGCTGTTTTGGTTCATCCCGGCTCCGGTGGACGATGGTGACGCCGTCACGATTGGTGCGGCTTCGGGCGTTATAGGACCTATAAGTGTATTGAAGATAAAACATATAATTATGACTTTAGAACAACTGGCGCTACCCTAATACATTTGGCCGGGTGGTTAATAGAGTACCAAAAAGGGTCCTTAAGCCTCCAGCATACTTTCCTGCCGCTTGCCGCTGCGGCAAGCGGCAAGCGGCAGGGCGTTTCAACCAATGACAAGCCTTGATTGTGTCCGTTTGTCTGCAATACGCGTGCGCCACGCCGCTCAGCGGCAAGCGGCAGGGTAGTATGAAACCAGCATTAGTTTGTAATCTATAGAGAGTCCCCGATGGATACTTAAACGGAACCAGCAAAAATGATTTTTAGGCGCGGCTCTGAGCATCCTTTTGTTGTTCTTTACCCTTTTAGAGCTCCCAAGGGCTCTTAAAATTTCAACCTCTTTTGAGAGTTCCTCTTATAGGACAACTTAGAAAGGGTCAAAGAACCCTTTTGACATATCTTATGCCGATAATTTAGGGTAATCTCACCATCTATTTCATCAGTCGGAGGATCCGCATTCTTTCGTCCATTGTCACCAATCTCTTTAATAAGCCCTACCATATTTGAAACCATGTCTTCCTCAGTACAGAATCTGTAATATAGCTTCGTTCCTAGAAGTATTCCCAGCCAGCCGTCTGGTTCGTAGTCTTTTTCCAGCAATAAAGGAATGACTGGTTTCTTCTTCTTCGTGGCATATGAAGCTTCTAATGAAAATTAATATAATAAACATCTCAAAAAAGTAACTAACCACCCTTAAATAATGGCCATTATTAAAAAACGGGCTATTGTATTAAAAATCTGTAAAATAATTTCTGCGCATTTTGACACCTCATTTGATACGATAGCCCAGAAAACAATAAAACACCGGTCAATTTAATGTAGTGAGATCCAGATTTGAAAGTTGCACTTACACCAATACAAAAACACAAATTTTGGGTTACATTGATTTAAATGTACGCTGCGGCATCAATATTTAGACAATTGCTACAAATGAGGTGTCAAAATGCGCAGACATAAATTCTGCTTCCAATGCATTTTACAGATTTGTAATACAATTGCCCGTTTTTGAATAATTGCCATTATTTAAGGGGGTTAGTTACTTTTTTTGAGATGTTTACAATAAGTTACTGGAAGGGCTGAATTCTGCATTCCCCTATTGGCAGACAAAAGTATGGCTGCCGGCGACATCATCATAAAATAATACACAAGTTTCAGTATATGGTCAGTGACGATATGTATGTAGCAATTCCCGGTGGCAATCTCTTTAAAAAACACCATTTTAAACAGAATTTGTTCTTTATTTAAGGCCCTATGTCACAGGGGAAGTTGCCCAAAGTGGTCCAGAATTGTCAAAATAGTATAAAGTTATTCAAAGTTTCATAAACTTGCTTAAAACTTCCTCGAAATTGCGGTAAGTTGCACAAAGTTGCTTTTTAAGTTCCTCAAATCGCGTAAAGTTATTCAAAATTTCACAAAATTGCTTAACATTTTCTCAAAGTTGCTGAAAAGATGCTCAAAAGTTTTCAAAATTACTCAAAATTGCTTCAACTCCCGCGCAAGCTGCGTAAGGTGAGCGCGGATTCCATCAAATTGTCCAAAATTTTCCAGTGCAGCACAAATAAGTCATGCAACCTCACGCACTTTTGGGGAACTTTACTTAACATTAAAAATGTTGCAAAATTTCGGACATTTTTGGAGAATTTTGACACCTTTGGGCAACTTCTTCTGTGACATGTGGCTTTATTTAGGCGACCTACCTGATCTGCAACTAGAACTGTCTTTGTACTTCTCCGTCATACAAATCAAAATTACATCGGCTCTTTCAACTGCATCTGCCATTGCGTCAAGTATGTCACCTCCTAAAAAAACCCCGGAAAATCAGAAATTAGGGCTAAGAGTAACGGGGTTAATGCTCTGCGTGCTAGCCATGCGCTTCAACGTTTTGAAATATTTTCTCAAAATATCAAGAGCTATCTTAAGAACTACTGAACCAATACTAGGCTTGTTTGTACTCATTTTAATGGATTTTTCATGCCGATTCCAAATATGGTCATGAAAATTTACATTTCTGAAATTTTTGAATTTTAAAATTTATTTTGAAACATGTCGTCTGCATTCGACACCCGCGTGAAGAGAGTTAATTATTATATGAAGTAGGTAACGGTAAAAAAAATCTGGTGTGCATCATTTTGGGTAGTATGTTCTGTCTGTGGCATCACTCCCCTGCTTGAAAAAAAGTGGAGACTTTTGAATGCCACATCACCTTTCTTAAACTACTTTTAACTAAATAGTCCTATTATAATCAACTTACTCATATTGTCAATATCCATCCAAACATTGTACCCTTCTTGAATGAGTCTATCTCTTATGCAAATTGCGCGTTTCTGTATATCCCATTGGTAGCTAATCATCACATGACCACCTGATTGGGTCTGCACATGTGCGTCAATGCTTTCTTCACCAGATGGCGGCGATTCTTGGTGCAAGTTGCGTTGGTTGTCCTGTATTTCCCACAGAGCGTATGTGCTCGCTTCTCTCAATGATTGGTTTTTGGAGACAGTTAAAGACTGTAAGGCTATAGACAGTAAGTATAACCAAAGAAATAAAATAAAGCCAATAATTTGCAGATCCGTTTCCCTCACAGTCTATGCTACGTAATGCGACATTATATAGTTATTGGATAGTTTGCAATCACTATGGACCACAATGACCTCATCCCAATGGCATAGTTCAATAACCTCAATTAAACAAGCATAATGCAAAATTTGACCTCAAATTGTAGAGTAAGAGATTTTGTACCCAAATTTACAAAGGTCATTCAATGAATGTACAAATATATTGGGGTTAAAGAACTGTGCCCTGATAGATGAACATGTTGTGGCTCTTAGTGAATGCATTTACAAGTCTTTGCAAAACCAAAGTTCTTGTGTTTTTGTCTATTGCAGGTTACGATACGTTTTGTATTCGTCACCCGCCTACTAATAGCCTACATAATATCTTACATTAAAGTAGCACGGGTCTTGCCAAAGGTCCAATCCTGTGAAGCCGGTTTTAAACACTCACTTCTCCAGTGAAGAGAATGCCTTGCACTACATGGAGTGTTTTGTCATCATCTCTCTATATCACACATCACGTACAACTCCATCATGCAAGACACTTCCAGAAAGATAAAAGCTATACTGAGTTTTGAGATACGTCTTGGTGCTGTAGTTTTATATGGTTTGCTGGACATAATAATCATGTGTTTTAAGTCTCAACTGCGCATAATTATGTGTTTTATGTGTCAGTTGTACGTATATGTTTTAGATTGTATTTTCAGGCAATTATCACTCTGGGCAACAATAGCCTCATCCCAATAGCATAGTTCAATAACCTCAATAAAATAACAATAGTGCAAAATTTGACCTCAATTAAGTTACAGAGTATGAGTTTTTGTACCCAAATTTTCAAAGGTCATTCAATGAATGTGCAAATGTATTGGGGTTAATGAAATGCGCTCTGACAGATGAGCATATTGTGAATCCTAGTGTATATGTTCTCTATTATGAGCTATTATGGAAGACATAACATTGTCTTTCATTTTGTTGTTAAGAAACAAAAGAAAATATGATCTTACTGTCAACCGAAGCTTGGACTTCGGCGCTTCTTTTGACGCTGTCCAAGAAAGCCAAACTCCACAAAGTTTTGGTCGCAATCGCTTTCTCCTCCTCAGAAAAGTCAGCTTGTAGCATTCTAATGATTGACGATAGTCCGCCTTGTCTTTCAATCTCAGCCTTATTAGCGTCGTTAATTGCCAGATGGTTTAAGCCATCCAGTAATTCTAGTGCCGAAAAGGCGGTAGTGCGGGTGACACCAAGATCTCGTGTCATAGCATAATGACCTTCGCACTGTACCGCTTCATTCAATAACTTCGTCAACAGTCTGACACAATCCTCTGATTTAGCCAACGACTCGCTCTCATGTTCATCGACCACATAAGACATGATAAGCACCAGAAATACATTGGCGTGTTCTGAAGACTGCGTTTGATCAGTGATCTTCAAATCAGACAATACCTTGACAGCGTCGGCTTTCCTGTAGAAAATACGATTATCCGGATACACGCGAATACAGTTATGGAGAATAGCAACTGATCTTTGATAAACCATTCTTGCCACAATTTGATCAGCGTCTTCAAAGACATTCATCGAATCGATGAGATAAGTCACAAGTTTCAGTAACGCATCTACTCCTCCAGATTCTCCGAAATCTCTAGCCAGAATTAGACATTGGTCCGTGTAATTGCGGAAACTATCCAATAGTATATTGATACAGTTTAGCGCATAGGGTCGTTTGTCTGTCGCGTAATATAAACTACAATGTAACGACTTAGTCATTGTTACAACCAACTCCGCATATTTCTTTTCTCCGAGATAATCTGCAACTAAAAGCAATTTTGCCTGAAATTCTGTGAACTTGTCTCGCGGTATGCTCTCTTGTTCACCAATCAGCAATTGCGGTATTGACCCTATTTCTAATAATGCTTCGACGACGTTATCTTGTAGGTAATCAATGCTGTCTTTGTTAAGAATTTCGAGTATATCATCTATCTTTCGTTTCGCCTCTTCGAATGACAATTGCTTTGAAGATCTTTTGGTTGGATTTGTGAATCTTCCTAAGAAGTTGGTAATCTTATCCATTCCTGTGGAAATAAATAGTGTTTCAAGATCACTCAATAGCTTAGATTCGGATACACTTTTAACCATTGTCTGACGCAGGATGGGTAGGTATAGTTTGAACCTCCTCGCGGCATGCTAAATTGCACACATTATTACCACCAAACTACTTGGTGTAATTGTAGGACAATCACTATGGACCACAATGGCCTCACCCCAATGGCATAGTTCAATAACCTCAATTAAACAATTATAGTGCACAATTTGACCTCAATTTGCAGAGTATGAGTTTTTGTACTCAAATTTTCAAAGGTCATTCAATGAATTGTATCGGGGTTAAAGAACTGTGCCCTGATAGATGATCATTTTGTGGATCCTGGTGTATCATTATTAAGCATAACTGATCGGCCCATATACCCCGGTAAAAGTACCAAAACGGCCCAACGGATGCACCGTCGAATTGAAAAGATTGTCCAGCTTTCGCCAGGTGTAACTCTGCCTTCATCAGAAGCCAGACATCCCTTCAATCTGACGGCGCATCCATTGCTTGTTATGGATTCTCCTCGTGGCCGTCACTCTACTTATTTACCCGGTAAGATTGATCATCGATCAGAACCGCTTACATATCTAGGGAAAGGGGTCGGTATTTTGTGATTTTTATAATGTAAAATATCATGAACTCCAAACTGGAAACATATATAACATGTAGATTAAGATAGACATTTTCTTTCTTTTCATATTAGCAAAAATATAAGAAAATCAATACATGTGGTGAAGTTTCGACAACGACGAACGTTTATGAGAGCAAAGATAACACATAAATAAGTGAGACTAGCATTTGGATATACTAGTACATGTATACAACTAGAGCTAACATAGTAACAAGATTTATTCGCATGTATTTATGACATCACCAATTTTTATGTAACTTAAACCGTTTTTATGTAACACAATGGAAGAACCCGGTGGAAGAACAAAACAAATAAAAACTTACCTGAATATGTATTAAACCTCTTGGTCTTGGTAAATACTCTATTGTATTGTATGTTAATGACTGAAGACCTGGAACACAACACAAACTGTATAGATGTAGAATGAATCAAATTACAACAATTAAATACAGCTATGATGTACAGCAGTTCAACAGATCACAGTGTCATATTCTGAACCAAACGCACTGAGTGACTCCAGAAACATACATATTTTACGAACGCAGATATTCCGGGGTTACTTTAGGGATCAAATTAAAACTCGACCGCCGGTTCCGGGCACGGTTTCTGGCTGTTCTAAAAGTCTACGGGAATATACAAAATGAGGTCAATCGCCACACCGTGGTTGATATCATCCAGTTGCCCGCGCAAGTAATACAATTTTCAAGTGTAGTGATTTCAACTTGGTTTCTATACAAATGCCATCATCATCACGATACGAAATGTAGTGCAATAGAAAACAGTATGTTCCTTCCCGGGAGTTCTCAGTCAATGTAGCTATCATTCTGGAAACGCATGCTTTCTTAATGAATATTCATATAGCAATGACCTCCGACAACCGGAACCGCCCGGAACCGGCGGTCCACCGCAGGTCGAGTTTTTGATTTGAACCCTCAAGTCCCCACTTGCACTAAGAAATACTAAATTCCCATGACAATGAAGACGACTCAGCACCACGAGAGCCAGAAAAGAAAGGATGCAAAATCAGAGTTGTCATTTTCTGATCCTTTAAATATTTTGAGTAGTGCATAATTGCCATGATTACACTAACATTTATTCAGCAATTTGTTTTCTTAAAGGGCATTTCGTGATCTACAGTATCACCCCCCCCACCCCACTTTTCTAAAAACAAGTTGAGATTTTTATACCACGGGTAACCTCTGGCTACATAATGTTTATGTACAAAAAATTATTGCAGATTAATTCGTTTAGTAAAAATATCGAGAAATTTGAATTGTGTTCTGGTACACCAGAACGAAATTACAACATATTGGCTATGGGGCAGTGCAGTACATAATCATGCATAACTCGCAAACGCAGAGTAATTTTGGGAATAAGCTTTTGTCGTGGATATCTGCTGGAAGATGCCATAAGAAAAGGATCCTATGATCACGAAATACTCATTTAAGTAATATTAGTTCGAAAAATAACTTACCGTTTCAATTAAGAAATAGTTGGGCGATTCAGTTAAGAAATAATTTGGCGATTCAATTAAGAAACAGCTTAACAATTCATGTACGTGATAACTTTCACGCAAGTATCATAATAGGCATATACCAAAGACCCGGACCAAACAGCATCCGGATTGATGTTCGATGAAAGTCTAGAACTTCCGATGCCTTGAACTTTGGCATGATGATCATTTTAATAATTTCCCGAAGGCCTTTGCGAATATTACCGAGAACACGTCATCGTTGACAAAGTGCGCAGTGACAATGTGCAAATCGACAAAGTAGGGCCTACTCATTTACGGGTTCTGGGAAAGCACTACTGTACTGTGACAGGATTTCAAGTCACTGTTACATGGTGGATATTTATGGGACAACACTTTTGAACCAAAAAGGATGCAAGCTGTATCAAAATGATTGGTGCCCATGAATGATTCCAGTAACTATATGACTGACACATCAAACTATACAACATGAGATTCACCTAGTTTGTAGATTAATGTCATAAAAGGTCATGAAATTAAAACTTGAAATTCTAGTAATTTCTTGAGGATTCATGCAATGTTGCATTTGAAAAAGTAGGGTTTTCAATAAACATCAAAACCGATGGATACCAATAATTTTAGATCATGAAGTTCACTGCAATGTGTGTCCACAAGGTGTTTGCGCTTTATAAGATATGTTTATTGCAAAACTTATTTTTCAGTTACTTTATGAAGGCATGGATAACAACCATTTTATTTTTTTTATAAATTTTACTTTCGTACTGATTTAAGCAGTTGAATAAAATATTATTTTCCCATAAAATTGACATAATGCGATCAAGCAAAATGAGTCTAATGTCGATCAAAATCAAAATTCATTTTTCAATTTCATTATATAAGCCATTCACAGAGCTTTTCTTTGCTGAAAACCCCACCACAATTAGACTTACGGTTCCAGAGATATGGCCATGAAGGTGAATGAAAAGGAAGATTAATACTGTTATTGGCTATATCTCAAAATCCATATTCCCGACATCCGACTCATTTTGCTTGATCTCAATGACTTTTATTAGATAGAGGAAGAGTTATTCACAAATATATTACACTCTTAGAAAAGAGGGTACTACAAGGGTTCCTCGGCTGTTCTCCAAGGGGCACCATTAAAGGTTCTTCAAAGGGTCTTCTTTAGAACCATAATAATTGGATTATAAGTAACCTTTTTGGGTTCTTGAACGTATATTCATACATACTCGCTATATAACAGCATGCGTGATTGGTCGATAGGCGGGCATAAACAACGTTTATGCCCGGCGTTCCGGTTATAAACAAGCCGCGCGAGAACTGATGGACGCTCGCGAGTAGGATATTACGCGTCTATGTTCGCGAGCTATTTACGCAAAGCGCGAGTGATGTACGCGATGTTCGCGCGCGTCCAAGCACGATGGACTGAGCAAGAAAACGTTTTCTTACAATTAGCGATGGAGAAACTGTTAAAAAATGATAAGGAACTGGTAGTTTTTAGTTTAAAATGATGGTATTTTTAGTTTTGGAGGGAAATAACAGCAAGCAGAATGTTGCGTATGTATGAACGGGTTCATTCATATATTTTCATGACTAAACGTTGTTTATGCCCTCGGGCTAAAGCCCTCGGGCATAAACAATCGTTTAGTCATGAAAATATATGAATGAACCCCTAATTCAACAACTCTTCCTATATCTTTGTACAGGAGTCAACCGTTGTTAATCCGTGATGACTCCACAGTTCAGTAGCGTATACGCGAACGCAAGGTTACGCGTACGCGTTACGCATGAGCGCGTAAAATTCGTCATGCCTGGAACATATGCGTAAACATGAACTCTCTTATGTTAGCGGTAGCAGCTAAATATTACCGCTTTATTCTTTAGTTTTATTGCTGATATCAACAGAGAAATACCGATATCTTTTTGTAAGGTTGAGTGGTAATGACAAACGGGCATTCCGAATGAAAGAATCATGTGAATTTGACATCTTTAGCTTGTTTCGTTGTTGAAAGGGATTCAATCATGTTTCACCGTTGTTCATCACCTATTAACAACTCGCGTCCCCGGCGCGTCTGCGTGGTTTACTTCGCTCGGGCAGCTAAAGCTGCCCTCGCGAAGTAAACTACTCAGACGACGCTGACGCGAGTTGTTAATATACAAATATTAACTGTCTATGAGTGTGATGGTCGAAATATAATCACGAGGTGAAAGATGGATTGTCCGGCGAGTGGAATGGAACGATACATCTTTCACCGAGTGATTATATTTCGACCATTACACGAATTTAAGACAGTTAATATTTGTTTTATATCACTCGTACATAAATTATATTACTAAAATACTATTTAAGGTAGGAAATACATTTTTCATCAACATAACACCATGTTTTGCCGTAATATACTTCACATTTTGGGGTTCACCCCATAACTAAATCGGCGAGTCCAAGAGTCAGCGCACGGCTTGGCGCAGGCGCACTACGGCAGAGCGCTATGATGGTAAAGACTATCACACGGAGGAGGTGATAGTAAAAATGGCAAACGGTAATCAACCAATGAACTGTCTAGAATTTATGTATGAGTGATATAATCGGTGATGAACAACGGTGAAACATGATTGAATCCCTAAAAGAACCCTCGGAGAACCCTTTTTTTTTTGTAAGGGTGCTCCATGCAGGAAAAAAGGGTTCTAATATAAGTTGCACCTTTTTTCCTAAGAGTGTAGGGGGAATTAAGAATTACCTGTACGAGAAAAATAGCACATGAAACACTTTTGGTTCGGTAAGAAATTTTTAATATACAATCTTTATACTACAACAATCTGTTTTAAAAGAATTTTTAAGTGTAGTAACCTAAAACAAGTAAATAAAACGAATGTTAAATTAGTACATGATTGTTCTTGAAGGACTTGTCATTTTCTTTATTCTTTTAAAGTTTTGCAACTTTTGAAATGGTTTTATAACAAAACTTGTGACTTAGTTGTAAGCTATAATTTTGTTTTAATTTTAGATTAACTTAAGGCCAAAGAAAAAAAGTTTGTTTCAGGAGACAGCGTAGGGCCTATAGCTATTACAATTCGCATTTCAGCGCATTAGTTTTTCTTCATGTTTAATTGGTGTTTTTTCCTTTTTTGTTTTACATTCACAAAAAAAGAAAATTCGGCCGTGAAGCTGTCGGAAAAAGATGGTCCGAAAATACAATAAAAAAATAAGTGGGGTCTAGCGTGCAACGTATAGATATTTTGTTAACTAAAACGAAGAAGAAAAAAAGAACCAAAAACACAAAACCGCTTTGCCTTTTTTCCATTTGCTCCTGAGACAAATACCTCTTTTTTCATTGGCCTAATCATTAAATACAGAGTACCGACCATATCAAATTTAAGTACATATACCGTGATAATACATAGTCCTATATAATACATATATAATATTAAAAATTCTATCAGAACATTTTACATACGCTGATACTATGTCCCTATAGTACTTTATACATGAATACAATATAAAAACATACAAAACAAATGTGACCACAACAATTCTGGAGTCTATACCTTTATTTTTTATAAGTTGTCACCTAGAAAGAATAATGGGCTCGTCCATTTAAAATCCATTCTACCCCTGTAGAAGATTTTGAAAATATCTTCCACAGGGGAGTATGAATTTCAAGTATAATGAACACATTAGGCAACTCCATCTGACTTTAATACACCCTCTGAGAAAGATTCAACCCGAATCTTCCACAGAAAGAGGGTTATTTTAAGAAAGAGTTGGTTAACGTGCTAATTCTATTTGAAATTCATACTCCCCTCATGGAAGACATTTCCAAAATCTTCCACAGGGGTAGTGTGAATTTCAAAATAATGGAAGAGCCCAAGAGCGCTATTCCCTGTAAAATGTGAATTAAAATTTAGATTAAAAGTAATTTTGCTTCGTAAGACTGAAAAACTGTAAAACGTTTTGTGTTTGATGGGTATACATGTAGGCCTATTAGCAAATAAAATGTGAATTCAAAATTCGATTAAAACTAACTTTGCTTCGTAAGACTGAAAATTAGAAAATATGTATAGAAATGAAGTTTAACTCTTGAAAGAGTTTCACGTTTACACAATAGCAGCAGGAAAGGCGAGTGCCGAGTTTACCTATAACATTATGAAACACCAAATCATATATGTAGCTATAAATCATTGTAATTATATGAATATTTCTTTACCCCAGAAAAGCACCAATTTCCCACTTATAAAACATAGTACATAATACGCTGGCGAAGTGACGTATTTAATCGGATTAACTACCATAGCAATAGATTATTATAATTTTGACTCTATCGCCCTGCACTACAACGTTCACGCGGTACCGATTCATTGAATCATAGATGTCAAAGAAAGGCTGATCACTCGCACCTGTAAGATTAGTATCTTTGAAAAGAGCGGTATTGTATTCAATCTATGTTTGCTGACATACACAGGTGATTAATGCAATCTGCTTGTAGTGCAGGGCGAACTATTTAAAAATTGTTTTCATTTTATTGCTATGGTAAATAATCCGATTATGACGTCACTTCGCCAGCGTATAAGACACCAAAACAATAACTAAAAATATGTATACAAACCGTTGGATCTGGTTTGATTTAGAGTTGAACATGTAATTTTGTTTGTTGAATCACATACTGATCTATCTCAAAAGGCTGCCTTGTGCGATTTTTATGATCATTGTTTTAAGTTCCCATTGTTATTTTATATTTCAGTATGCTTCTCTCTTATATGCATGGATATGAGATTGTAATATTGTGGTAATACCTCAAAATTAATATGTTACTTTTATAGTGTGTCCCAATATGACATACAACAATGATGATAAAAATCACACAAGGCAGCCTTCTGAGATAGATCAGGATGCGAAGCACGTATAATAATAGTTGTTCACTCCCTGCCTGACGATCTTATCCACAAGCATCTATTTGCCTGAAAGCGAAATCAAAAAAAAGAAAAAAGGTAGATTCAATTTCCGAAACAAGGAAATACCATAGATTATGCATGTATAATAATATGTATCACTTTACAAAGCTAACTATATGATCTGGTATAGCATGTATACTAACAGTTAGCCTACATGTTATCAATACTTTGGACATGGCATTCGTTAGTATTTATATTAGTTGCCAGGTAGTCATTTATTAATACTGTAGTCTATTATAGTTTGTATATCAACAGTTGAGAAAATGTGCATAACACAAAGTTGAGAAAATGTGCATAACACACCAAATTAAATACAACAATTAATTATTACAATAATTTTTATATGTATGGTGCATTCTTTGTGTTTTCCACATAAGTGTTTCATTAGAACCATTCTTGTGTAACTGCTTGCCAATTGGAACATATTTTTGTTCTGTTTTTAACATATCTTGTGTAACAAGAATCTAAACAAATTGTGT
The DNA here is from genome assembly GCF_039555335.1 of Amphiura filiformis. Classification (NCBI taxonomy): domain Eukaryota; kingdom Metazoa; phylum Echinodermata; class Ophiuroidea; order Amphilepidida; family Amphiuridae; genus Amphiura; species Amphiura filiformis. Next base: position 19,399,715 of record NC_092647.1, on the reverse strand, counting down.
AACTTTAAGTAACAATATTATTGCAGAACAAATAATACTCTCTAAATATACACCGAGTGGAAAGAGTGGAAAAAAGAGCGAGAGAGTGAAATGGAGGACAGCCCCTTTTTGGGTGTAAATATTTCACTCTAAAAGGATTGAAAAAAGTAGTATGTATACTCTCAAAAGAGTGAATATTGCCTAACAAAAATGTACTTTCTTTCATTTTAGAGTGTTTTCCACTCAAAAACGGGTTGTCCTTCGTTCAACTCATTGAAAGAGTGGGAATTCACTCTTTTACATTTAGACTACATCCTATATTCTCTGAAAGTACATTTTCTTTAGGCAATAATCACTCGTTTGAGAGTATACAACAGACTACTTTTTTCAATCCTTTTAGAGTGAATTTTGTCCACTCAAAAAGGGACTGTCCTCCGCTTCACTCTCTCACTCTTTTTTCCCACTTGGTATACATTTAGAGAGATATAGGTTCAAGTTTATATTATTATTACCAATCTTCAGTGTTTTGATCCCTTTCAGCAATCCATCTACATCTGTTTCCGTATCGCAACAGAATTTGTAGTAGAGTTTGGTTCCGAGTATGAAACCCAGCCAACCATCGGGATCGTATCCTTCTTCCATGAGCAGAGGGATGATAGGACGCTTCAACTTGTGTGCATATTGTGCTTCTGTAATACCAACCAAAGATAATGCATAAAACATCTATTAGAATTTGGAGAGAACCCAAACGACACGAATAGAGACGACGGAGCCTACACACTTCATAAGTCACAAGTCCCTCTTCCATGAGCAGAGGGATGATAGGACGCTTCAACTTGTGCGCATATTGTGCTTTTGTAACCAAAGATAATGCATACAACATCTATTATAATTTGGAGGAGAGAACCCAAATGACAGGAATAGAGACGACGGGGCCCACACACTTCATAAATCACAAGTCCTTCTTCCATGAGCAGAGGGATGATAGGATGCTTCAAGTTGTGTGCATATTATGCTTCTGTAATACCAACCAGAGATAAAGCATACAACATCTATTATAATTTGGAGGAGAGAACCCGAACGACATGAATAGAGACGACGGGGCCCAAACACTTCATAAATCACAAGTCCTTCTTCCATGAGCAGAGGAATGATAGGACGCTTCAACTTGTGCGCGTATTGTGCTTCTGTAATACCAACCAAAGATACACATAAAACATCTATTAGAATTTGGAGAGAACCCAAACGACATGAATAGAGACGACGAAGCCCACACACTTCAGTCAGTTCAGTGTCACACTTCCCTCTTTTATGAGTCTAGGAATGACGTGACACTTCATCATGCAATGACATGTACGTGTAGTTCACTAAGTACTGTAATATTTATCCGAAGATTTAAGATAAACATCAAAAAGCTATTTCGATTCGGAGACATGGATAGAGAAGAACGACAGGTATATTAACAAAAATAGAATATACATATGTAACACACAAACAAAATTACATACACGAAGAAAAACATGTAAAAAAAAAAAACTATTAAACGATACATGGAAAAACAAAGAAAGAAACAACCAAAATTCAGTTTAGGATTTGAATTACTTGGTCGGTAAACATTGGTAGAAACAGTGGTGAATCGTCATTGAAAAACGGCTTGTGAGTGTGACCAACCCCCATCAGACCCGGTGCCCCCTCCACGAGCGACTTCTCTCCATCTCCCCTCTTATGCCCCTCTTATGCTCGGTGCCCCCCCCCCCCCATATACTGCATAGAGAAGTCCTTTCCAGAGGGCATACTTTACCTGATCTGCAATTGCTGCTTTCTTTGTATCTTTCACTCATACACATGAGAACTACGGCAGAGTTCTGTACTGCATCAGCCATGGCATCTACTATGTCGCCCTCTGAAATGAGAGGGAAAAATGAGTACAACATCATGATTATTTACATCTATATCTGGAAAAAAAGTTTCCAGCATTTTATATTGATATGCCATATGACGTTCTTTTCACGTTGGAGTGTTTTCGTAGCAATGATATTTTGAATTTTGGAACCAATAGTGAGTATATATAATAATCACGCCATGCAACATCGAATACTTTGGCGGGATCGCCTTCGCACATGTTTAGAACTGTCTGGCATTCGTCGGGATTATAGCTCTGACTTCTTCAGGACAAGGTACTAATTATGATACATGTAGGCAGTGAGCTCCTTGCCTACTGATGACTCTGAAAAGGGTCGTTCACTGAAGACTGCCCTTGTGAACAGTGAAAAACAGACCTCGCCTATCTACTAATGTAAAAGTTTTTGGTGGCTCTGAAAAGAACCGATCACTGGAGACCGCCTCTTGTCAATAGAGAAAAGTAAATAAGCGCTTCTTGCTTGTGGATTGAACATTTATTGTCAGCTGTGGCTCTGAAATGAACTGCAGGTCTACTGTACATTAGAGGGTCCCTGGCCACTGATGGCTCTGAAAAGAGCCGTTCCAAATACTGCTCTTTGAAGTTGCAAACTACAATATGGAAATATGACTTACTCATGTCATCTAGATCAAACCACACCTTGTACCCATGTTCTCTCAGCTTATCTCTGATATAGACAGCACGCTCTTGAGAGTCCCATTGGTAACTTATCATCACGTGACCAGACATGTTCCTTTAGCGCCCTCAGCTACTGCTTGCGTATATGTTGGCGGTGATTCACCTGCAGCAGCGGGTGGTGCAGATGCCGTGATGCCTTCCTTGATTGGTTTGATGGTTTCTTCATTGATCTCAAAAAGTGCGTACTTGCTTGCTTCACGCAATTTGTCATTCTCTGAGCTTGCTAGTTTTTCTAACACTGTAAAATATAATGAATGAAGAATAAATAAATGGACATGTATTATATGTCAGTTGGCCTGGGTTTCATAAAGTCACTATCAAATATAAATGAAAACACTTGTACATCCTTGTTTGGTTTCAGTGAATGAATAATCTTTGGAAATAACGAATGGGTTTCCTTTAAATTTCATAACCATTAAGGATACCGGATGCTGTTAACCTCGGGACAATGTCCTTGCATTTTGTGCGACAACACTTTGGGTTCGACAGCAATAAAACATGTAACACATGGACTAATTTGATCAAAAAGTACGCCTTTAGCGGGAGGGGGACTGTTCGAATTGCGAGGAGGGGTAATGCCATCACACTTACTTGTTGCGGCATCCTTGACTTCGTTCGTCTCTCTGATGCTCTTCACAAAGGCAAGGGCTCCAATGGCTTCCACAGCAAGACGCTTCTCCTCCTGAGAAAAGGAATCATCTTCCACAATCTGAGAGATAATTCGAATTCCCCCGTGTTTCTTCAGCTCCACCTTATTATCATCATTGATGATAAGATGATTCAAACCATCCAGAATTTCTCTGATTGAATAGCACAGCGGATGAATAATAATGGAGTGATCAGGCGATTTGACGCATTCGTCAAGCATCTCGGTGAGTAATTTGATACAATCATGTGACTTGGAAAGACCTTGGCTTTGCTTGTCGTCGACGACATATGCCATCGTCAGAAGTGCTAACAACTGGATGTTCTTGTCCGACGACTTCATGTTGCTGAGGATCTGGAAAGCATTTGCTTCGCGATAAGCACTGCGGTTTTTGGGGCAATATTTAATACAATTCTGAAAGATCGGTATGAGAAACAACAGAATCTGCTGTATCAAGGCAACGGCTTTTGATTTTGGATCACATTGTGGTAGGTTTTTATCGATATATTCAAGAAGCGGAAACAGGGTCTTGACGCCATCTTGAAGCGCAAAATCAATCTGCAATTGTGGGCACCAAGCGGTGTAATTACAAAAACCTCGAAGAACTAATCTAAAGTTTTCAAGCGCTTGTGACACTTTGAGTTTAGCATAGACTCTGACGTGACTCTTCAGAGATGTGACGATTTTCACAAAGAGTTCTGCGTAGCCGTTTTGAGTTAGATATTCCCCGACATCGCCGCGATTCTTTGCCAGGTCTTCCTGGGTGAGCTTTACCGACATATCTTCGGGGATGGTGACAAGATCATTCAGCGCATCGCCAATCTCTTTCGATGTGAAATCATCGCAATTTTGAGGAAGTCTAAGACCTCATCAAGTTTTGGTTTGGCGTCTTCAAAAGTGACTTTTTCCGATTTCTTCTTTCCTTTTCTTAATTGGTCAAAGTACTTGGATGACTTGGTTAGCCCAGATGCGGATTTCTTGCTCTTGAACATTTCTGCAAAGAGTAAAAAGTAGAAAACTATTAGTCTGTATAATGAATAAGTATGTTGTTCATTAAACTGCGCGGTTTGGAATTAATATCAAGTCAGAATCTAGCTTTTAGCGTTCTACTAAAACAAAACAAAAACAAACAACAACAAAATAAAAAACCCTTTAAAAGGGAGTGCCCAGGTCATATTGAAGTCACATGACTGCCAAACCCCACCTCGGCTCCACATAGCTGGGAAAAGGTAGGCTATGTATACAATATATATAAAACCACAGATATTCTAGAACCTGTGATAAAACACAGGTCTGCTGAGCAGCCAAGAAGATGATGGTCACAATCAAAGAACTCCTACTCCATAACTGAAGGTTAGATTTTGAGAGCTATGATTGCTGAATGAGGTTTATGAACTACCAGTATGCTATACTAGCCAAACTAGCCCTCCGACTGCATAGGCGTAGTAGATCCGGGGGGGGTTGTCAGGGCCGCTAGTCCATACAACCATCCCCCGCCCCAATGTTAACGCCTATGTGTGGGTTTCTGACCAAATTAACCTCATATTTGGCCATTTTAGCCACAAAAGTGCAAATGTTTAACGTTTGCGCGTTTTGCGCGCATTTGTACCATAAACTTATTTTGTCGCTAAAAGGGCCTGGATTCACTATACTTCAAGTTTGTTTGTTTTTTCAACCCCATTCCCCCCAATGTCAAAAAGAAATCTATGCCACTGGCTGCTTGTGTGCAGTTTTAGCAAGAGAATTGAAAACGAAACAATTAGTACTCAACTCAAAAATAAATCTCTTGTAATATAATACAGTAATAAAATAATCTCTTGCGATAAAATGAAATACTAACGCCATAATAAACGATTTCCGTCAAATGTTGATTTTGTTTAGTTATTCTTTACCCCAACACCTTGGAGCCTCACTATTTAATGTTTTTAAAACGTTTTAAACAGGTTATGTTTTTGGTTTTTGGTTTTGGTAAAAACGTTTTAATAACATTAAATATCGGGTCATAAAGGTCATGAAAATGTTTTAAAACGTTTTGTATGCAAACATACTACAAAAATATTTTTTTCAATGTTTTCAAAATGTTTTGCCAAATATTTTGTCAACATTTAAATAACGTTAGAATGTTTGCAGTAAGTTATCAAAAAATGTTTTGAATGTTTTATACCCTTTATATAACCCGACATTTAAACGTTTTATGGCAACCTTTTCTAAGCTTTTGCGAATGATGTCGAAAACGTTTTGTGTTTGCTGGGAATATTCCTGGTATTAAATGCACACAATAAAAGAGAGAAACCATTTCTCAATCGAATAAAAATTCCCTTTAAAAGGGAAAGCCAGCCCCAATGTAGAAGAGGTCTTGTAATTAGTTTTGGTCAATGTGAAAGGCATTTTTAGGATCACGCTTACATCTACATGACAGTCCACCAAACCATCAACGATGAGAACATGCACACTGAAACAGCAGAAAACATTAATTCCTAATCTCATGTCAACTCTTTTAATTCATTACTCCAAATTGTTCTGGTCTGTTTTTTTTGTTGTTGTTGTTGTTTTTGTTTTTTTTGTCTTTTCAGCTTTTTACCCACGATATCTCAATTTCCAATTTTGTAATACCAGAACTTACGAACTCAATATCTTTGCTTAGTAATTTCCGATTTCACTGCTTTCGATATATACACTGCCGGTTTGAGTTAACTTACATGTACATTTTATTTTAAAATAACTTAATTAATTCGCAATGTATAGTTTAAGCCTACTATATTATAATAGATAGTGGCCAGCACATTTATAAAGGACTGGTTACTCACTACAATCTTCACTCTTAAACTGTGTTTTTCTGAATGTGCTGATCATGTTGATTGCTAGTCGGAAACTCCTGCGAAGATATGGACATGGCATCTAACATACTCCATTCTATAACAGTCTGCCTAGTGCCTTGTGTGTTTTCTCTTCAATCATTTTGTTGAATGTAATTTTATGAATCAAATAGTTATGTGTCATTTTATTTATAATAAAGAAGTTATTAAATTAATAAAGTAAGACAATTTATTTATCTATAAGTGCATGTCAAATGGGGTACATTGTTCAATACTATAGGCCTACATGCATAAATTATGCCCATATTATAGCTAGGCCCTAAAAACTTTATTTTGCATCGGATTTTTCCGTTGAAAAGACAAAACTGATGTTTATGATAGCAACCATTTTATCAATAACATTTTGAGTTATTTTTATCCATAAAACGACACAGGATATGATAGATAACTACTTTCACATCAATATGGTCCATATGATCACAGATTGTTGAGAATCTGTGATATGATCCGGGGAGATGAGGAAGAGTTTGATTCGATAGATCTGTTATCAACATGATATCACGCTGTTCAGAGGTCAAGGAGTAAGGACCCCGGTCAAGGACACTGATATGACATCATAGGTGATGTCAGATTTTCTTCTGCTGACCATATGATGCTATATATTATTATTATTGTTACATTTAGGCCTATACCTAGAACTTTTAAAGTCATAATTAGTTCAAACATAACTTTGGTAATACTCACTCGTTTTCGTTCGTTGAAACGGCAAAACAAACTTACTTTTCCTTACAAATCGAATTAAAATATTTAAAAAAAATTCAACCACAAAAAGTTTTAAACAAAAGTCATTCCAATACCAATAAAAATTAATCTCTTGAGCATACAAACACCATCCCAGAAATAGGTACCAGCCCGATGGGCTGGCGAAAAACATATCTTTTGAATCGATAAACAATAACATTAGGGACCTAGTATGGTTTAGAAATCGAAAAAAAAGCGGAAGTGTGTACGATAAATATATAAGTCAGATAGAAACATAATATTTTATCTTAGGCCCGTTGTTAATTGATTATGATACTTACTTGCGTTTGAACTTCCTTCCGTAACACTCTTCACAGAATCACTGGAATAGAAACAAACACAATAATTCAGTGAATACCGAATGGTTTCGTATAAATCTAATCACTATACATTGGTTTATTATGAATACCCAAGCTGCTATTGTTGGCTCCTCCTTCTCCTCTTCCTCCCCTCCACTTCTTTTGCCTTCTCTTTCTCCTCTTCCTCGTCATATTACTGTTCTTCCTCCGACTCGTCCTCTTTTCCCTTCTCCTCTTCCTCCTCATTTACTTCCCCCTCTTTCTCTGCTCCTTCTCTTCTTCTTCCTCCTCCTCTTCTTCCCCTCCTCTTCTTCCTCCTCCTCTTTTTCTTCCCCCTCCTCTTCTTCCTCCTCCTCTTGTCCTTTCCCTCCTCTTCCTCCTTTTCTTCTTCCTCCTTTTCTTCTTTTTCCTCTTCCTTTTTTCTTCTTCCTTCTCCTCTTCCTCTTCTTCCTCCTCTTCTTCTTCCTCCTCCTCTTGTTCTTTCCCTCCTCCTCTTCTGCCTCTTCTTCCTTTTCTTCTTCCTCCTCTTCTTCTTCCTCCTCTCCTCCACCACATCTTCCTCCTCCTCTTCCTTCTTTTTTCTCCTCCTCCTCTTCTTCCTCATTTTCTTCCTCCTTCCCTCCTCCTCTTCTTCTTCCCCCTCCTCCTCTTCTTCATCCTTCTCATCCTCCTCTTCTTCTTCTTCTTCTTCCTTCTTTTATCTCCTCCTCCTCTTCTTCCTCATTTCTTCCTCCTTCCCTCCTCCTCTTCTTCTTCCCCCTCCTACTCTTCTTCATCCTTCTCATCCTCTTCTTCTTCCTCCTCTTCTTCTTCCTTCTCCTCTCCTTCAACTTCCTCCTCATCTTTATTCTCCTCACAATCATCTTCTTTTTTACTGGCAAGTTGTTTGCCTTCGTGTTTTCTCGATCGAAAACCATTTTTTTAGTGAACGGTGCCTGGTTTCTCGATCGAAAACCATGCAGGTTTATTACTGTTTATCAAATCGAGAAACAAGCTTTATCAAATTAAGAAACAAATCAAAACTTGAAACATGCTTTTTATATTTTTAATCGAGAAATCATGTTTCTGTCTTTTGGGGGGGCCTATACTCATTTACATATCGGGTCATACCCCCTCTACTCCTTGATAACAATTTGTAGAACCAGTAATGATGAGCGGCGACAATACCAACACTACTGTCATGAAATCTATTTTACTTTGACAAATTATTTTTAAGGGTACTCTCATGATAATGATTAATATACTCGTACATCTTTCGCCTTTTTTACATTATCATTATTGTACTTACTATCAATTGAATTATTATACATGTAAATTTTATAAATTTATATATAGATAACTTATTTATTTTTTATTTATAATTCTTGCTTATTTGCACACACTATTTTGAGATAAAAAAAAAACTGAATTAAATCAATCTTCATACTATGAAACAAAATATATGTGGGAGATATCAATGGCAATTGCCAATGAATTTACCAACGCAAACAATACTGTGCCTCGACCCTTGACACTAGTGTACTCGGGTGAATGAACATAAATAGCACGGAACAGCCATTAGCTGTATTTTATGTGGGTGTATACTTTATATACTAGTACTAGTATTGTAGGCTAATACAGTATCTGCAATGAATACAGGTACAGAATATATTGAGTGTATACTGTATTATAGCCTATATATTGTGTGCATATCGATAGTCTTGGTAGTCTTTGTAGAGCGCGACATAGGTGTATAATTTTTTTGGCACACCATATTATACAAGCATTTATACAAGCATGGCAGTGTTTTTATATTCACATCATCTATAGCTATCTATGTGAATATTTATATTAGAAACCAAAACAGTTCTGCAAAAAGACGAGATGGTCTATATTAACCATGCTCATTACATGTAGGCCCTACCTCTAATACGCTTACCAAGCAGATATTTACATATAGATGAAAATACAGCTACGACCAGCCTCTTAACCATGCTAATTGAAGCAATAGGATATATATATATAGCAACGCTATCTAATGAAGATAGCAGATAATTTATAAATTAGACTCGAGCACATGAGCAAGAGAGAAGCGTCAAAACATAACAATTTAATAGTATAAATAAGCACAATATAATTATACTTACTATGTGTAAATTTCAGTAGATATTCATGGACTGCACCCAAACAACATGTCAATTTATATTGTCAATAATACTTTGCCCTTTCACATACCACGGTGTCAGAGCTTTCTACTATACCACGCAGAACATGTAAAATGATAAACGAACGATGCGTTGATGCAGCCCACTGTTTTTTTATGTATGGACTGTACCAATCGTTAAAGAGGGGTTGGATGTTGATGAATGCATCCGCGACACATTCGTGGAAGAATAACAATCCTTTTACATGTGGCACAAGGATGAATTACAAAGAGTAACATTTTTTTAAATAAACTTATATGGTCAACATAATTTGAAAGTGTAAAAATTACTAGTACAGGGATCTATACGATGATTTTTTATTTTTGGGTGGATCATCATCCATCTTCAAATTGAGAAAATATTCTAATTAATTAATTAATTAATTTATTTATTTATTTATTTATTTATTTATTTATTTATTTATTTATTTATTTATTTATTTATTTATTTATTTATTTATTTATTTATTTATTTATTTATTTACTTATTTATTTATTATGCTTCATCACTTGCTCATATACAATTACAAAGACAAATGTATTATATATAAATATTGCACATACCAATCAAAAAATTCATGGGTTTTTGTGATACTCGGGGTGATTCTTTCCCCTAAAATCTGACTTGGAGTTCCATACACCAATTCCATTCCAAATGTTACACTTTTATGTTTTTTACGTTGTTACTTAAAACAAAATCCTGAATTTAATAATAATAAAATAAAAAAACACGGCAAAACTATCAATCACTGCAGTCAGAAAGAAAGAAACGAACAAGAAAAAAGACAGAAAAAAAAAGAGGAAAGTAAGAAAAAATAGAAAATTATAGAATTGGACCACACAGGGACTCGAACCCGTACTAGTTGACCAGCTCAAAACTATTACTTAGTAGAGAAGAATATATGAGTCTAGCGCGCTAATCGATTGCGCCACGGAGGGGCTTACGAAATATGGTGGTCTCAAAACTGACTATAATATGCAATAGTGCATACAGGCTGTTATGATAAACAAGCGCATTGCCCCCGCAAAGTCGGACGCATCGATGACGAAAAAACTCGTTTTTTGCAAAAGTAGCTTTAATTTGGAATGAAAATCAAATGGTAGAGTAATCAACAGACAGTTGAGAAATAATGTAGGTATTTAGATGTCAAAATTAACGTTCCACAATCAAGATATCAATAATGTACATGTAACAAAACAGTTTTTTCTCATGCAAGATTCTCGAAAATGTTCCTCCAAAACGGACTTTTAAAATGTAATCGGTACTGTTTTTGGTTCTGTTAAATGGCAACATTATTTCTTTGATCGATTTGTAGTACAATACAAAAAAGAAGAGAACAATCACTCGGCGTGGTTTTATACGGGGCGCACATTTGAAGAAAAAAACCGACATGGAACGCGTTTTTGATCTTGTGAACATGGTGCGTAAAAAGGTTTTAAACGAAGGATTTTCAAATTTATTCTAAAAATGTGTATAAACACACAAAAATAATGTTAAAACTACATCTAATACACCAACATTTCACTCGCTGCGATATTTGATTACTGAGAAAACTCTGTTTTAGCGAACAACTTAAAGGAATATTTCGTGATCCTAGCATTCTCTTTTTATGACATTTTTCAGTAGATATCCATCCATTTTCAGTAGATATCTTATTCCCAAAATTTCAGTTGATTCCGATTTTGCGTTTGCGAGTTATGCATGATTACCAGAACGAAATTCAATTTTCACGATATCTTTGCAAAACGAATCAATCTGCAAGAAATTTTTTGTGCCATAAACATTATGTAGTCAGAGGTTTCCAGTGATATAAAAATTTTCAATTTTTTTTGAGAAAAGTGGGGGGATGATGCTGCGGATCACGAAATGCCCTTTTAATACGTCTTTTTTATACGTTTTTTTATAGGTTTCTTTGTGTAACCTTAAGCTGAACGATGCACTTTTAATACATGTGTCCCGTTCCCACAAAGCCAGGTCAAAGTTTGGCTTTTAAAGAAATTAACTATCTTATTGGAAAACCTTTTGGAGAGTATCCCTTTAATGTCCACATCCCCTAATGATTATGATAAACCATCTTTCTTCCATTGGCCACTGAGCTTTAAAATTACACAAAATTTATTTTTGTAGGCTACTCAGACTCAGAAGCTTTTTATCTTCTTCTTTGGTATACTCAATATAATTTTGAAGACGTGATGTAATTGCCAATACTTCTTTAAATCTAATTCTGAAAAATACAATCACCCAAAACAATGATGTTACCCCATATCACATACCCCACCCATCCCACCTTCATACACCCGCCCCCACACCACCCGCCCGACCCAATACACTACATGTAGGCCTCCCCCGAGACACCATACACACAAATGCTGTGCAAGATTCCGAGTCTGCACTTAAAAAGAGGGGCTCGATGTGCCGGTGGAAGCGGGGGTGGGGAGGGCGGTGGGTGTGTTAGGGACTAAATTCCAGCGGTTGTATAAATTCAAGACATATGTACAAGTGTACGGTCGTACCATGCATTGGCGTAACTATGGGGGAGGGGGGCAAAAATTGCATTGATCATTTCATAGCGAAGAACTCAAATACCACAGATATATACTTTTGTAGGTCCTGTGGTTCTTGAGTTATGTTGTAAAGAGGGCTGGGGCGCCAACGTGCCCCGGGCGCCACCCGTAGGGGCGCCAAATTGACCAATTCAGCATCGATTCTGCGCCCCTCCAAGCAATGAAAGTCGGAAAATTTTCGCGCGAAAAGAACATTTTAAGACAGTATTCAACTTCTAACCAAAATTGATTAGTGGTAGGCCTTATTTGTCCAAACTTTCGCGCGCAATTGTTTCAAGAATTGAGGGGGGCTTCTAAGATATTCTCGGGTTGGGGCGCCAATTTTGTTTCTTGCCCCGGGCGCTACACCAACCCTAGTTACGCCATGGTCTGATTACACCAATCAACCCTGATTTATTGCGTGGTTTAAACATCACGACAAAATGACTATGTTATTGTTTGTTGTTGTTTTGTTTGTTTGTTGTTATGAAAACATTCCCCATTCTAGCAGTATTATTCTGTGGAACATCCCTGAAAGTTCAATCACATGAATATCTTGTCGTAATAGCTGGTAATGTGTTGGATCATTTCCTGATTGCCAACTCTTATCTTGAATATCAAGTAAATGACTAAGTTAACCAAATTCAAAAGCTTTCAAACTTTATTGATGCAATAATAGTGGGCTTAAATGTTCCATAGTTACTTGCGGCACTGCCTAAGTCCCAACGAAGCGTGCATTACAATATCAGCGTAAGTGTGACTGAATAACATAAACTTATTCTACGGGCGGATGTGACCTTAACTTGCAAATGGTTCGTGCCGGGTGACACAGCTATGAGTGAACGAAAACACACCGCCGATGAATTAAGAAACCTTTGCAGCTATGAGGTCACTTCCCTTCCAGACAGAGTATATAGAAATTAATTGGTAATTGAATATGAATATGGATGCGAGTATTATTATAGTATGCACTTCGAATCTATTATGAGTGCTGACACAATTTAGGGAAATCTTATTGGCTTCTGTACTGGTGGTGTGGAAAAAAGGTTATTCACTCTGCACATGCATTAAAGTTGCCTGCGCGAAATTGACATCGGATAAGTTCGCTGACACACTACCCTGGCTAGAAAGTCGCAATAGCTTTGTTTGTGTCATCTGTAATGTCATTATCAGCCTACGCAGACTATCACAGTATTCAACGTGTTCAAAATATACTTTGGAAAAATGGATTACAATAACCCATCATTTCGAGAAAAAGATCAAGGCGTAAACTTCATCGACATTGCACTCAAAGAAACTGGAGATAATAAAAGTGCAGCAGCTACAGAAGATTCAACACTTTCAGGTCGACGAGGGAATGGATTGTTTTTAAGCTGGCGTCAAATCGGCATTGCCATTGGGGTCATTGTATTGGTTGTACTCGTCATAGCATTAGCTGCCGGTGTAAACCACCACATGACAGAAGACATTGTTGCAGGTGCTTCGCTAAGCAATACATCACCAGATAATCCTAATCTTCCTTGGAACAATGTTAATCTTCCAAGTCACTTAGAACCTTTGTCATATTCCGTGGAATTATCGCTTGATCCATCTCAAACTAAATTTTCTGGAAGTGTTGATATCACTATCAGCTGTCTTCAAAATACAAAGTTCATTGTACTTCATGCAAATAAGTTAACTTTATACAAAGATCTGGTGTCAATAGTACAGAAGGAATCGCAACAGACAATGAAGATTATGCAGCAATTTACACAAGAAAAATATCATTATTATGTCATTGAAGTTGCAGGCAATTTGGCGATTGGAAAGCAATATGTTCTAAGATTTGGTAAATTTAATGGCGACATTTCAAGAAGTTCAACGGAGGGTTTATTTGTGAGCAGTTACGCCAATGAGAAAGGTGGACGATACAGGTAATATATAAATAGCCTTATACTATATACACCAGGCACAAAAAGAAACTCTTCAGTTATAGCCATCCTTGCTGTTCAACAACCTGATAATTTTGGATTATTCTGAAATATACATTTCTCATTTGACACCCTGTTTGTGACAATTGAGCAAGAATTGACCAAGACATGCGCCTCCAAACCCTCAAACCCCAAATCAAAAGTTGCAATTTTAACGATTCAATTGTGCCTGTTTACACTGTGTGGGTTTTTGATTGGCTCGTGGTGCTTGTGTGCAATACAACCATTGAAAATCGTTGAAATTGCAACTTTAGATTTTGGGGTTTGAGGGTTTGGAGGTGCATATCTTGATCAATTTTTGTTTGATTTTCACAAACAGGGTGTCAAATGAGAAAGCAAAGTCCATTTAACAAAATGTACATTTCAGAATATCTATAATTATCAGGTTGTTGAACAGCAAAGATGACTATAACTGACGAGTTTCTTTTTGTGCCTGGTGTAGATAATACATCTCGAAGGATGAGACTAAAGGTATCACTTGAGTTTAACATGGATCCACAACATGCTCATCTAACAGGGCACAGTTCTTCAACTCCAATACATTTGTACATTCATTGAATGATCTTTGGAAATTTGGGTACTAACTCATACTCTGCAATTTGAGGTCAAATTTTGAACTATGATTGTTTGATTGAGGTTATTGAACTATGGCATTAAGATGAGGCAACTGTGGTTCATAGTGGCTACTAAAAACCAGTTGTCATGGTAGTAGTCCTACCATGGGTGTTTTGGGTGGCCTAAATCAGACCCTAATTATTGTAAGGCTGTCCAAGTGCTCTGAGTAAAATTTACACCAAAATGTTACTATCTGACCATTTTCTTGGGAAAAGAGGAATTACAATGTGTGTCTTTCTAAAGACGAGCCAATTCCCCCCAGGTAAAACGCCGTACTACGGCGGCCGTAGTAACATGCTTTGTTGATGTCAGTTCGTTATTTGCTGTCGAAGTGACGTAATAATCGGATTAACTACCATAGCAATAGATGAATTACAATTTTTGAATAGACCGCCCATCACTACAAGCAATCTTACAGGTGCGAGTGATCAGCATGTCTTTGACATCTTTGGTTCAATGCATAGGTACCGCGTGATTGTTGTAGTGCAGGGCGATCTATTCAAAAATTGTATTCATCTATTGCTGTGGTAGTTAATCCGATTATTATGTCACTTCGACAGCGAATAGATCGAAGGGGCATACTTCCGAAAAACCGAAAGCCAAGTTTTGAAGAATGGTGGACACAATGTTCAGTTGGAAAAGCCTTTACCAAAACTGAAAATCGTCCTGCAATTGTGTCCGTTATTCTTCAAAAAGGCTTATGGTCGTTATATATGAACCCTATTAAATCCTCACCCTAAACCCAAACCCTAACCTATAACCTCTCAAGCCTTATAACCTATAACCCTAAACCTAATCCTAACACCGACTCTAACCCTATCCCTAAAGGGAAGATTGTCTTTCTCATCTTCTCTGCACTAACCCTAACCTTAATCATAACCCTACACCTAAAACCCTAAAATAACATACACACCTATAACCATTTTCAGACTATTATGCGACCTTCTACAACGAATTGAGTATAAAGTCACAATTTGGTAGTTTCGAGACATCCTGGCTGATGTGTTGACGTTCTTTGTTTGCCGCGCACCTGTGCAAGCCAGTATATAGTATGTCCTTCGAGAATGGCCCATTGTACCCCCATTCACAAAGGGCATACAGCTAGACATACTTCTGGCTAGAACAGGTGCGTGTGAACACCAACGCAATAGAAAGGGCGTTTCGAAACTACCAACTTGTGACTTTACGCCCATTTCGTGGGAGCTGATCACATATGACCTTCAATTTTCAAACTGAAAAAAAAGAAGAAGAAAAAAAAAAGATGTTGGCCTACAATTTTTTGGTTTTAATTAACTTCGTCAAAAATCGGCAACATTTGAGCGAAATGATAGAGAGTAATCTAATACCCACATTCATATCCATGTTCATATTGTATTCAAATTTGTCACTGCAGTCTGATGACTAACTGTTTCTACTTGATTCAAAATCAAACGAGAGTTAACTGATGAATATTTAACCTAATTCTAACCATTTTATTAAATGTTTTCCTATAAAACACAGGCTATAAATGGAGACCCGTAGGCGCATACAAGGTGAAAGCAAACAATCGTACACAAAATTGACTTTCGGAAATGGCTAATGCTCCTCAATATTATTGTGTTTATGTTAACTTCCTGCGTTACAACTTATTTACAACTTGTCTCAGAAAAAATGCACCTATAGCCTAGGCATTATTGTATTCTATACTTGAAGAGCTTGTTTCCAAACCATGTTAAGTCCACAACCACGTGTTTCTCATTTACTTGTGTGATACAATCACAATCACTTTGACAAGTTTGACATTAGCAACAATGAGTTGTACCATCAACAAGCCATTATTTACCACAACAATGCTGCTTAACAGTATGCAGACTATTGTTCTCATTTGGGAACCAAAGGCCTCACACAGTATTGTTACTGTGCATCCATCCACTGTTTGCTTTGTAATGGTGCATACAACTGAAATTGCTATATCTATAGCATCACAACCCATTGCAATATCGCACAGGTAAATCGGACTTAACATGGTTTGGAACCAAGCTCTTCACTTGTGGTTTAAATACTTATTAAGTTTATTGTCAAAACTGGGGTTTACTTTAGCTCGAGATACTCTAGCTAAAATACAGGTTTACATTTACTATCTTACATTATCTTGCTGTATTTCAGCTAGAGCTCCAAACGACAAGCTTCCGGGTTTTTTTGGAGAACAATACTGTTACGTAAGATGAAGAAGAAACCCGCCTCGGAGCCCGCCCTACTCATTATTTCATTGTACTTATTGCAATTTGCCTCCACACATTACGTAATCAACACAATGCTTTTGTGAGGATTAGTGAGTGGATACAAAATTGACAGTGGATGAGTGGAGGATACGAAGGACACGCCGATTGTTAGTTGTCAATCATGAATTGCCGCAACGTATTAATATTTTACTGCATGGCATTCCGCAAACACCAAGACAAATTATGCCGTATTTTTCAAAAGATCATCTCATATGAAGTAAGCTGAATGAACATTCCGATCGCGTTTGATCACCTATTATCGGCGAATTTGCTTGAAAACACGTGAATTCATGTTGTGTAAACATAATTAGCATAGACACAAATGAAATTACGATGCAATACAATGCAATTTGAATGCGCAGCAGATCTATAGAAATAACGTTGCCCGGTTTTATGCAGAATTAGACCCTGTCTGGTTTACTTACTACTTAGTAACATTTGTCAAAGGTGTCATCTAAGATGTTTTTAATATCTTAGATGACACCTTTGATAAATGTTCAAAACCATTCAGAGCATGAAAGCAATATATAAAGGACAAAATAGAGTGGTAAAGATGCAAATTTGTGGAATTTGTAAATCTTGAAGTTTGTCTCAGTTTTGTTTCAGTATATTCTTCAATGCATTTTCCTAACATGATATTGATGCACTACCATGCATGTCTGAACTTTCTTTTGGGATAAACTATAGATGAGTTAAAGACCTAGAGGTGTGTTTACGTACATAAAGTTGTAGGGTAAACTTACCTATAGCAAAGTTTACTTGCCGGAAACAGAGGGCTTCCCTGGGCACAACGCTGAGTCAAATACCTAGATACCCCAGGGGTCAAACGCAACGTGCTTCAGACATGCTCTAAATGTATATTTTTAAGATAATTTAAATGATTTTTTTCTTCAAAAATACAGTCGAACTTTAATTCACATTAATTTAATGTTATTGTTATCTGAAATGTAATTGCACCGAACTAAATTATATTGCTACTATTGCTTGTTAAGGTTAGCAATTTTTTTAAACTGTTGCGATTTGGTATACTAGTAGTTCACAGTATCTTGCGAATGGTAGTGAGCTTTGGCAAAAATTGCATTGATCATTTCATAGCGAAGAACTCAAATACCACAGATATACTTTTTTGTAGGTCCTGTGGTTCTTGAGTTATGTTGTAAAGAGGGCTGAAACAACAACACTTTTGTAAAAAGTACATAACTCATTAACAACATTAAATCAAGCAAGTTTTCAAAGTATATGATTTGTAGAATGAACTTTTGCAAAACATCTTTTTAAAGACATTTCTTGTTCAATAATATATTGATTTAGATAACGAAAATCAAACTCAGGTGGTGGTCGCATTGCATTCTCTAAATTCAGTAAATTTTCATCGTCAACCTATGTTAATAAATAATGCTAAACCGTTGGGGTTCGATAATGAACCCCACAAAACTAACTGAGTATATGGAAAATGCCATACGGCCGGGCGGTTTCACAAGTTGTCGGTTCTATCATGCCATTCGCCGCCTGATCAAACTGTATTGTATTGTGCCAAATATGAATATGTATTGTTTATTACAGCATTGGTCTTGAGCGATGCACAATTATAGCTAATTATAAAGTGGTAAATATCATATTGGTCCAGATTTCCACTTATTTTTTTATAGTTCTAGGTCAAAATATGAAAGCACAAAGTCGGCCAGTAAAAATAAGTCTAGTGTGACTGTTGAGCGAAGTGTTTCCCCCTATAGCTAAATATAACGCTCTAGATTATATAATTTGGGTCAGTTGTGTAATTTTCCGAAACTTTTCCTCCCGCTTTTCCTGTTCGAGTTAAAACAGAAGCTCGATTGTGTAGCAGAGCTATAAATGCGTATAACAGTTTTGTATTAATCATAATAGTTACTGTGCGATGTCTGCATTTCAAAGAATTGGAGATATCAAACACTTCAATATATATTTTTTTCTATTTGGTCATGTTATAGTTATGCTATTTTTAACATCATTAAGGAAAATTCAAACAGAGAAACCCCTTTTTGATATCGGGAGGCCAATGGATCTCCTCCCTCCATTCATATCAAGTTAAAGCTCCAACATGCCAAGTATGACGTCATAAGCTTTGCTGACCATCAACATTACATTACGTTGGTTTAGCCCCCCTACATTACGATCCACCACGGCCCTAAAATTGAGTAAATTATTTTGCTAAAAATTCATTTAAAACAAAACAAAACAAAACAAAAAACAAAACGTGATATATACACTCATAGAAATTGTTCGTTGGCATTACTCAGTAAGTTGATGTATAAGTCGTTGCGTCAACTTTCCGAGTAATGCCAACGCGTACAATTTTGAGTAACGCTGACTCGATATCATTATATTGGTCGCACTCATTTGCACTTACTTTATTGAGTTGTTACAACTCAGAAAATGAAACTAGCCTAGCATAATTTTCTAGAGGTGTGCTATAGTATACAAAATTTTGCACTGATTACAAAAATGAATATTTGAATACTGCAAATTGTGCAGAAAATGATCCAATTACGTGAATTAAGTAACAAAGTACCAAATTGGAATAACTCAAAACAATAAGTACCAGTAACTTAATATGAACGAGTTACATCAACTTACATGTTGAGTTGCAATAACTCAACTAATTGGTTCTTTGAACCTTGTTTATTTTTCTAAGTTCCCTGAACTTGAATTCAGAACTTGGCATTACTTAAAAAGTTGACGCAACGACTTACATCAACTTTTTAAGTAATGCCAACAAAGTTGATTAGTTGACGGAACTTTTTGAGCTTTTTCAGCATTTTTTAAGTTCGGATAACTAAAATGAATTTTGTTTTGGCAACTTTTACACTATTTTTGAGTTGTCCAAACGTAGTCCTTTTGAATTGCGCCAACAAGGCGAACAAGTCATTTCTATGAGTGTAGAGTGCTATAAATGAATCCAACGAGCCAAGTGATGGTCAGAATTCATTCGGCCATTTACTGGGTCCTCTCCGCACCAAAGTGGTGTTGTAACTGCGCCTCCCCCCAAAAAATAATTAAAATCTCTGTTATATTGTATTGTGTTATCATTCTTTTGTCTACGCGCAACACGGGTGATAGAATGCAGTTTAAAATCCCCGCTAAGGCCACATCATTTCACATTAAGGTGGGATGGAGGCTCATGGAGCCAACGGGGACCCAGCTATGGCTGCCATTGAGGTGTAGGAATGCGTGAAATTGGAGTCGTCTATACACAGGCATGAAGCCACAAACCTTCAAGTCACTGCACACGTTACAGAAGTTCGCTAACCACTAAAGCCCAAGACCCACAATATAAAGACACCTAGCTCTACAGGCGCAGAACCCTAATCAGCCTACTTTATAACCATCGCATCCAGGATCAGCTCCCCGGGTTTCGTACGGGTATATATTATATACCGTATATTGGGGTGTACTACCAGTCGTTATCCACGGACCCGAGAGACTGCCGTACATACAGGCATGTCTCTCTGTACTCGGGACCGGTGGCTTTATAATGTCCCCTCCAAAGAACCGAGCAGACCTACTCTCATGGTTCATCCACTTTATTCTATCATGTACAATTTAGATCCTTGATGCATGACAAAGTTAAACATTATTTGTTTTAATCTATCGTATGTTTCCATTTAATTCAATGCAGATATCTTCTAGCAAGTAACTTGCACCCAATACACGCACGCCAAGTTTTCCCGTGTTTTGACGAACCGTCCAAAAGAGCAGTATTCAACGTAGTAATAAACCATCCACCCATTTACACCAATGTATTATTCAGTACCCATCGGGTATCAAGGACGGCTACCCCCGGAACGAGTCAATGGGTAAAGGATACCTTTGAATCCACGCCTTTTTTGCCGCCTCATGTATTAGCCATTTTTATATCGGATAGAAGTTATATTAACGAAGCTCTTGATGTAGGAGGAGATAGACATAACGTAAGTATTAAAGCCGCAATATGTAATTATTCTGGAAGAAATATAACTCAAGATTATTATGGTTCCTTTGAATTGTTCCGCGATTTCGATACTTCAGCATAAATGTCGGTAGACAGTAAATGTAGGCTAGGGCGAGTACAGGCAGCCTTCCAGGGCCTCACTCGACCGTAAATTGAGAGTTATTATACTGGGTTAATAGGACGAACAAATTTTAATCTTTCCTAAGGAGTAGTCAGCGCACATAAACGTTGAAAAAACTAAGTAGGCCTAAGAACTTTCATACCCATGTGACTTTGTGTATTTGTTATAAATATGCAGTTCTGATGCCTTCCGATAGAATGCGACAAACATCATTCGATTGATATCTCCCGCTCTTCTCCAGTGTGCCTCTGTAGCTCAGTTGGTTACAAAGGTCGCCGGTTCGAATCCGGCCAGTTGCACTGGTTGGGTTTTTTTCAACGTTTATGTGCGCTGGCTACTCTGGGGAAAGATTCAAATGCGTTCAGACCGTAAATTGGTTATACTATTATGTCACACTTGACAATGTTGACGCCATTGTTACATCCACACTCAAAAATTACCAACTATCATAACATAAAGCTACTCTTAATCATGTGTTACATGTTGTGTCTTAAGCTGAATTTATACTCCATCGCCGAGTGATTGTGATGAAACGCTTTTGAAAGCGATGAGCAATCGCCGAAATTTGCGATGCATCGCTCGTCGCTTTTGCATTTATACTTATCATGGCGATAGCGATTGCAGACGACAATTAAAATATTCTAAATGCCACAAAATACATGTTTCAAACATCAGTTGCTGTCAATAATTATTGCTTTGAATTAATTCATCACCAAAAGTTAATAATCGAGAAAGGTAAATTAATTAGCAAAATAATAGATCCAGATGGTTGTATATGAATGGTTGACGCATTCACGTGTCAAGCAATATCGCTGGGAAGTAGAGATTTCTTCAACTTGCAAAAGCGACGTCGTTTTTGCCTCAGCGATTTGAATCGATTGACCGGCTTGACGCTCTGGAAATGTAAGTAAACACTGAGCATGCGTGAGAATCGCTTTTCTGCAAAAGCGATCGAGTATAAATTCAGCTTCATAGTTGGTAAAAGAATAGTTTGCAATATGAAGTGGTAAAAAAAATTAAAAGTGGATGTTTGACACTTTGCACAAATTTTCATTTGTCTATATGAACAGATGAACCTTCTGTTTCTTAAGTTAGATCTATAGATGCTCTGTATTAGTTGTCCAGTTATGAATTCTTTTTGTAATAATCATTTGCACATTCTATATGGAACAGCTAATGACTCCATCCAATATATCATGGCGCGGACTGGACTCCCATTGTAGCACCAAAACGTTGGCGGTGAACATGGTGAATGCTGTCCACCAACATCGCCATGATAACTTAATTCTCTCGCTAAACACAAGCAAAAACACACCCTCATTGCAAATGTGTGTTTATTTGTGGAACAGCGGTTCTTTATAATGTATATTTTTGTTGTTACATTAGATTCTTCTTTGGTCGCCATCACGATATCTGTCTCAGACAACATTAGCTCAAGCAGCAGCAAATGCAAGCTTTAATTACTACAGCACCTATCTAGCCAACTATCCTGCCATTGACTTATCACGTAAGTGTGTCTTTTACACTCTTCAAGTTCAAAAGGTTCCCAAACAAAACCCTTTTTGTGCAGAGCCTTTGATCATGTTGATGGTTCTAAATAAAACATGTAAAAGGATCTTAGGGCACTCTGAAGAACTTGTTTGGTCTCTGAAACTCATGTGATCATATGTAGAACCTTTATTGGTTCTACAAAAAGGTTCTTAAATTTTCACGAACCCCATTTGATTTTGAAGGTTCTAAGTGAGACCTCCCTGTTCAAACCTTTAAGGTTCTTAAAAATTTAGAGCCCTTGGACTTTCAGATGTCTAATAATGTTTCTCAGAGTGTCCCATCTCCATTCCTAAGAACCTTCAATGGTTCTTCTGGGAAGACAAAGAACTGTCTTTTCTAAGAGTGAATTATAAGCTCTTGCTCAATAATAAATATTTTAGAATACACTGTATATATTTTCAAGTTGGTCTTAAAAGAACGATGCTTAGCAACATACACTTGTGAGTAACAAAAATGTTAGATGCATCTTGAAGCAGATTAAAGCGTAATTTCACTAAGTTTACTTTTGATTCTATTATTAAATACCTTTCGGAAAACAGACATAAATCACAATAAAAAGTACCCCACTTACATGCTATGTACAACATACTAAATTGAATTGATAGGTTTTGGAAACCATTACCGACAATGATGAGTGAATTAATTTTCTCAATCGCAATACTTTAAGGTGGTACTACACCCTCTGATAAATTATGTGTGACTAATTTTGCATTTTTCTAAAAAAATAACTACACACTGGTAACAAAAGTTATGTATATTATAGGGGCAACGAATCCAATTACTTCACTGAAATTTCAGTGATTCAAGACAAGTGGTTCATTATATATGTTAAGAAATGAGGTACATTCTAGCGGTATCTCTTTTCTTATCATAAATAACGTACCGCTTGTTTTGAGTCACTGAAATTCCAGTGTAGCAACTGGATTCCTCGCCCCTATAATATACATAACTTTTGTTACCAGTGTGATATTATTTTTTGAGAAAAATGCAAAAATAGTCACAAATTTATCAAGGGGTGTAGTACCACCTTAAATTTAACCATATGCACCTGTTTAATGGAATACCTGAAACATTCATTTCCTCAGATCATGTGGCAATTCCTGAATATCCTTCAAGCGTAACATCAGGTTGGGGTTTATTCTTCTATTCAATGGACGAGGTACTAGCAGATAAACAACATCCTTATTCGGTATCCGCATCGAAAAGAGCCCAAGTCTGTCTAAGTGTTGCTGGAAAAATCGCACAAATGGTAAGTTATGAATAAGAAGATAGATTTATATATTGTATTTAACATGTTGAATATCTGTATCAAAAGGAGCCTAAATCTGTGTGAATGTTGCCAAGAAGATGGCACAAATGGAGAGCACATCATTTGTGTGTCAGTACTTCTAAAGTCGTTCGAGGTACAAACATTTTTAATAGCCAGTTCAAAGCTATGGTCAGAGGATACACTTTCCACATCCTTCCAAAGTTCCAATCGTTCTTTACAGATAATTTTTGTATGGGACCTTTAAGCAAATGAAAGTTGCCTTGTATAGAACCAAACAAAGACTTCACAGTACACGTGAAAAGCGTCAATTCGGTAGCTTAATTTCGGTATGTGTGTGTGTGTGGGGGGGGGCAGGGGGACGTGTTCCCCCTACATTTCGGCAAAATGACCCATTTTTGGTTCTTTTCAGCCACTTTATGACAATCAGCCTGAGGCCATCAACCCCCAATGTCAAGTCGGATTGGCGCGCATGTACTAAAATAGTGAAACCACTGACAATAGAATTTTCGTTCATGTTATAGTTTTATATGTAAGTAATAATGTCTTTATTTGCTAAGTTTTTCGGGAGCCTCGTTACACCAGACCGTTGGAATGACATGTGGGTAGCCGATGGAGTGGCTCGTGTCTTAGCTTATGATGCAGTTGCCAGTATCGAACCAGACTTATCAATGGTAGGTTTAATATGTTTGCTTTAAAGAATTGAGACGGGTTCACCATATAAATAAACAAAGAATAACTAAATGGGCACTTGAGGTCTGACGCGGTCTCGTCTTATCAGTTCTGATGAAGTTAGAGCATCTGACGAAAGCTTGATAACTTTTTTTTCCAATTCGACCATTGTTGACGGGGTACCAGTTGAAATCTAATTGTTTTCAAGCCTTAGAAAAGCTGCGGATTTGTCTGGTTTGTTCGTATCAGGTTTATGTAACCTGCTACTCTGCTACAACGAAATAAGTATAAAGTCGCATGTTAGTAGTTTCGAGACATCCTGGCTGACTGAGTTGACGTTCTTTGTTTGCCTCGCACATGTACAAGCCAGTAGTATGCCCTTCGTAAATAACCCATTGTGCTCCCATTCACAAAGGACATACAGACATACCTGCTTGAACAGGTGCATAAGAACAAAGAACACCAACGTATAGTCGCCAGCGCGTCTCGAAACTACCGACTTGCGACTTTACGCTCATTTGCTCTTACCCTCGCCATTAACAAAAGTAAAGAAAATCAGGCAAGAAGTTTGTTAGCAGATCTTAATTGTAAAACTTAGAAAAAGATACACAATAATATTATGACATACACATGACATAAGACATAACATAACGATGTACATCCTTTTTTCTCTTTGACCCCATGGTTTGCAGGATCATTTCATCATCGCCATGGATATTCTTCCAGGACTCTTCCTCGATTCATCTCCTGGTTCATCGCACATCTTATCGTACCAAATGCAATACCCATCTGATACAGCTTTAAGCAGCCATCCTCTGAGCCAATACAAAGGCAGTTCTGTTATATCAATGACAAGGGCTATCATGGGGGCAGAATCTTTTCAAGATAGCCTTCAGGTACGATCGCTCATACATGATTTGGGCGATTTTTTTAGAATATTAGAACATGATGACGCATCATGACGCGTCCAAGAA
The DNA here is from genome assembly GCF_039555335.1 of Amphiura filiformis. Taxonomy (NCBI): domain Eukaryota; kingdom Metazoa; phylum Echinodermata; class Ophiuroidea; order Amphilepidida; family Amphiuridae; genus Amphiura; species Amphiura filiformis. Next base: position 19,374,451 of record NC_092647.1, on the reverse strand, counting down.
CACATCTAGAACATATTTTAGGTGCATGTTCAAAATGGAACAGATGTAGAACATGTTCTTGATGTGCTCTCGGTGTGTTCGAGTGATTTGTCAGAACATCAAAAGAACAAATCCAGAACACGTTGACTCGATGGCTGTTTTGAGAACACTTCTAAAACACAGCCAGAACATATGAACGTCGATGTGTTCTTGTAGAACACGATCAGAACACACGGAACACATCAAGAACACACAAAGTGTTCTATATCTGTTTCATTAACACCTTAAATGTGATGGGTTTTTTTTGGCGTCCGATCTGCTGTTTTTGCAGTGTATAGGGTCTAGTATTATATTCACTTCATAATCATATCAGCATGATATCAGTGACTCTTGGGTGTAGTTTCATTCGAACCATAATTTATGTAAATGTAAATATCATTTAAGCAATACTATAATTTGCCGTTCTTTCAAAAATGTAATTTTGTTATTTATTGTTATTGGTTTTCTTTCAGAAATTTGTACAGCGAAATAAATACCAAAGTACGCCTGTTGAAACACTGTGGAGTGTCATGAGCAGGGCAAGTAATAAGTATTAAAATATTCTTACAACTCCAAAAATCACTCAAATAGTTTTTCAACTTTCCAATTTTCAGTGCACGCTAAAAGAAAGACCTTGCTAAGGCATTATCACAAAAGAAACAAAATTTGTTAATTTAAAGACAGAATTGTTGACATTTCTCTGCAAAAATAACCCAAATGTCATAAATTGTGAAAATAACTAACCCAATTTGCACATGCAATAAGAACTGTTACGCTAAATACCTTTTTGTTCCAAGAGCTATCACCAGTTTACCTATCCTGATGATACGTCACATTACCTTTTGCAATATGATCACCTCACCTTTAAACACGCGTGTAATTTAAATTCAAATTTCCCGCCATTTTTACAGGAAATTATGTTTCTATACAACATGAGCCGTGTAGTTCGCACGTGGTCATTACAAACCGGATATCCATTGATAACTTTAGGGGAAGAATTTACACATGCGCATGAGATGATTTTAGTGGACCAGGCACTCTTTCGCCTTGATGAACAAACTGTGCCTCCAACGAGCCCTTTCGAGTAAGTATACTTGCATTAGAAAAGATGAAACATTATAGAGTTCGTTCACATTTGACCTATACATGTAGTTTAGGACTTATGAGGTAAAAGGTCAATTTTACATTGTACAGGGGTCAAAATGTCAAGTAGCTCCAATTTTCATAACATCAAAATTGTTCCTCTACCTTCAGAGATTCATAAAACAGGATGGTGTTATGACCCCTATACCGCGCGCCTTGCTACTGCCTCGCTACAACCTCGCTCCACCCTAACATAAAAGGCCGCTGACTTGAAAGACTTGCAACTAATGAGTTACGATAAATTAGAGCCCCGCAGGGCATGAAAGCAATGCCAAATATAACGAATTTGTGACACCACAAAATATATCAATGAGTATTAATTGTTAAGTTAAAACATCCACAGGAGTGTGGCGGAGGGGAGGCTGGAAATTGAAGGCAAACCACAAAAAGTAATATCTATCATTCTTACAGCGAGGCGGTAGCTAGGACGTACCGGGTTTTTCCCAAGCATATACCACGATGCAATATACCACCTAACTAGCTGTATGTTGACGATAACTCAATTACTCGTAACCATGGTAACACTATATCACTAGATTCCGAAAAAGTGCATTTTTGCGCGGTACAACTAAATAGTCAACAAGAGCACACACCCTTACTTAAATTGATATTTCTAATGTAAATTTTCTCACATTTTCCCCCAGTTACATTTGGGATTTCCAATTAAACTACGGTACTGATGAAGCACCCGGTTTCAGGAGGCACAAATGGATTGAAAATCAAGAAAGTAAGGGAAAAATTACAACATTTATTATCATTTACTATCCTCGTAAAAACCCGGCGTAAAATATATCTTCAGGTTAATCCACCCCACAAAGAGTCAGAGTGTACAACGTAAACATAACATTTGAACCGGGCCAATTGACACTGTTCAAGATTAATTTAATTGGAAAAGGTTATTTTAGAATTACAAGTACCAAACATTTCCTTATGGTGACGTCAAAAAGAAACCCTGTTTTACGGGCGGATGGACTTACATTATCTATAGGCTAAAATTACCCCCAAATAGACCTATCACCAATATCTGGACAAAATCTGAAGATGTTTTGCAAACATATTTTTAAAAACTTTTCAGCCAAAAATAAATTTTAACAACAACAAAATAACAACAAAAAAACCAACAACAACAAAAAAAAAAACCCAACAACAACAACAACAACAAAAAGAGGGAGAGAGAGAGAGAAAAAGAAACAACAAACAAACAAAAAACAAAAAACACCGGCTGATTTTTAGCAAAATAAAAAATAAAACAAATCTCACAAATTCTTGGTCTGTCGGGCCGTAAAACAGGTTTTTTTGTCGATCTCAAATTCAAAGACGCGCTTAGCGTTTCAATTTGGTCGCTGTTCCTGACATCTATGGTAAATTTATCAACCTTTATAAGGAACTTTAGAAAATGTTACAGATTAAAAAAAATTTTTGTTATCTTATGTGAAAGTCAATTTGGTGTGCTTTCTTCTCTTTCAGCTCGTTTTAATTTCCCAAGTGATCAGACATTTCATTGGTTAATTGGCAACGTAGATTTTGAATACTTCTATCGAATAAATTTGCCATTGAATGATTGGGAGTCCGTGTACATATTATTAAGCCGAGACAAGCACGTAAGTACTAAGTTTAATTCTTAGGTAAAGAAATCTTTCTTTCATGTTTCTGCATCTAAAATTTATTTAACTTTTTTCACAATAAATCAATAATAATTTCGTTCTGATCATAGCGTATGGCAGAATAGAATTTAAGTATAAACTTTTCATTGGTACTAATATCAGTAAGTCACCCACATCGTCCACACCAGGTAAATAATTATTTTGTACAGGCAGTAAACAAATGGTCTATGAGTAAACGAACCAATAGAAATACGGAATGCAGCAAAGCACGTGTCTTTATAAACTGTATATCTGGTGGTGCACATGTATGCTTATATCTCAAGTATCCCGTTATTTTGGTAATTTTGTAAAAACCAAATGCTTGACTTGCAGTTAAAAATTGAAAGAATATGGTAAGCTCCTGTCTGTGCGTTGAAAAAAATGGACAAAAATCGAATTTCCTTAACTTAGTAACATTGAAAATACGCAATTAGATTACACAGATCGTAAAAACGAGCCATTTCAGCAGCGGCACATTCGTAGTGGGAAATAAACGACGTACAGGTGGTGTGCTTAGCCTGAGTCGATCGGCTTATATTGAAACTATTAAACACGGCGGAACAAATCGTCATGTGTGGGTTTTGAAGAACTAGTGGAATCGCCCTACTATCATGGCAATTTCTGACACGACGAAGATATAGGGATGATGACGCTGTGTCACCCTCAGCACTGTTAACGGTTAAAGCAATGCAAAATATATCTAGTGGCGCTTTTTAGTAAACAACTATTAGTCCCTCTGACGAATTTATAATAAATAGGCATTTGTTTTAAATGCAATGGCTTAAGTTATACCAATTATACTACTGCGATTGTAACTTACATAGACTTTTTAGAGAACAACATGTATGTGGACTAAGAAAATGCTTTAAAATTGCCAGCCAAGTCGTAGTCCGAATAATTCAGTCTCAGAACAACGATATTCACTTACTGATAGGATCGTGTTCTGGAGCCAAGTATTTAAGTCACACAAGTACTTCTTTTATTTTCACAGGCTTTGAGCCCCGAGACACGGGCCATGTTCATCGATAGCTCTTTTGGTCTAGCACTGTAAGGCATGCATGAAACCTTTTCTCTAATATTTGTATTAAACAATACACACTATATTGATATAATTATTACACAGATACTCAACACGCTGAAACACTTCATAATGATTAGTAACATGGTTTCCTTTGTTAAAATACAATCACATAATATTAGGGGACGCATCAGTATCATTGTTTTACTGGTTTCGGCAAGAAGTATGCTGAAGGGGGTGATAGTACGTGGAAGAAGCCGATGTTGAGGCAGACGTCGGCGAAGAAGTTGTTGTAATTGAAGAACAAGAATAAAGTGGACGAGAAGAAGACAAAAACAAAGACATAAACACAAGACAGAGTGGAAGAAGAAGTGAATGCAGATGAGGAAGATACGTTTAGGAGGATGACGACAAGTAGTAAAGACTTAGAAGGAGAAGAGGAGGGAAGAAAGAGGAATTAGAGAAAGGATTCCGAGGAAAACGAATATATAGAAGAACTTGAATATCAAAGAGGATTATGAGCAGAGATGGAGGAAGTGGTAGTGATGAAGTATAAGAATGCGAAGAAGAAAATAATGAGATGAAGTTGAATGGGTGAGGTGGGCGGGGGGAACCGTTTCGATGTAATATAGGTTTTGGCAAGAAAGTATGCTGAAGGGGTGATAGCACGTGGAAGAAAACGATGTTGAAGCAGACGTCGGCGAAGAAGTTGTTGTAATTGAAGAACAAGAATAAGGTGGACGAGAAGAAGACAAAAACAAAGACATAAAGACAAGACAGAGTGGAAGAAGAAGTGAATGCAGATGAGGAAGATACGTTTAGGAGGATGACGACAAGTAGTAAAGACTTCAGAAGGAGAAGAGGAGGGAAGAAAGAGGAATTAGAGAAAGGATTCCGAGGAAAACGAATATATAGAAGAACTTGAATATCAAAGAGGATTATGAGCAGAGATGGAGGAAGTGGTAGTGATGAAGTATAAGAATGCGAAGAAGAAAATAATGAGATGAAGTTGAATGGGTGAGGTGGGCGGGGGGAACCGTTTCGATGTAATATAGGTGCATGCATCATGCATGGTAATGATAATGCCGAAATTCTAATTTTACTCTAGGACAGGTAGAATAGAAATGGCGACTTTATTGAGATACTTGAGATTACTAGACAAAGAACGCAGTTACCTACCGTGGTGTGCAGGGATGAGGGCTATGAACTTCCTTCGGGATAGGTTACAGAATTCTGCTTTATTAGGAACATTTCAGGTAGGTCTAAATACGTTTTCTCGTATTTCCAAGAATCGTGTAGTACATTACATTTAATAACTCGTGTATCAATCGTACACAAAATAATACGAGTGCCTGTTGAAATTAGATAGCTCATACTCTTTTGAAGTTCTTGGCATAATCAAAGTTTGCTAAGGCTTTGGAGTGTCCGTTTATATAACTAGCCTTCATATGCGCTCGGTTCTCAATAAAACATTGGGATACAACTTTAAAATAGCCACCCGCATGTAATCCAGAAACTCATAATTCTATAACCTCGCTCCATTCATCCTAACCCTAATCCTAACACGCAGAACCCTAAAACCTAACAACTTCGAGTTGGTACTCGAAGAGATTAATGTTACGGTTAGATTTTAGGGTTCTCACAAGTTAGGATTAGGGTTAGGATGAATGGAGCGAGGTTATAGTTAGAATTATGAGTTTCTGGATTATATGCGGGTGGCTATTTTAAAGTTGCGTCCCAATGTTTTATAGAGAACCGAGCGCATATGAAGGCTTATAAATGTATCCAAGTACTACTAGCTTGCTTGGATATATTTTACAATGGCAATGTTGGCGTCATTTATCTATATTATCTTCTTTTTAGGTCTCTAAAAGCGTTTGAATATCTGTTGCAATGGAAATTGGCATCATTTACGTTATCTTCTTTTGCATTTGTCTCTAAAAGCGTTTCATTGTAGATCGTATAAGAGTTGGTGTGGACTTCTTAGGATGGTCACCAAAACCACGTGACACATTTCAAGACCGCTATCTACGCATGATCCTATTAGAAGCAGCTGTTAAGAATTCAGCGAGCTCACCAGAAATCATCGTCTATGCAAATATTGCTTTTACAAACTGGAAAGATAACCCAAACAGGTAAATATATTCGAATCCTGAAAATTATATACTAAAGGTCGCCGGTTCGAATCCGGCCAGATGCACTGTGATTTTGTGTGCGCTGGCTCAGCTGCTCTCGGTAAAGATTAATCCTACCGACATTTCGTTCCTTAAGGCTCGGGCTATACGAAAAAAGAGAGCATTTCAAAAATGACAAAATTTCAATAGACTTTTTCCTCGCCGCACGCATACTATTAACACCGCGCAGTGCCATGCTGTAATGTGCCCGTTACAAAAGGCGGATAAAATCCAAATGTCACATTTGAAACTCTACCTTGAGGGAATAAATTCGCATCGTGCCGAATGAGGTATCAAAATACACAGCACAATATTTTGTAATTTAGTTTCAGTGCCTTTCAGAAATTGATTTTTATTTAATGTAAAGATACTTTTTATGCGCTTGCGCAGTATAGTTGTGAAATTGGGCATTCACGTTTGAAAACCACACCCTTTAAGAACACTTTCAACGACCGAAATGCGAAACATTTTGGTATCAAATATTTTTCACACCAACTCGACTCATTGCAGTATTCAATCGGATCAGCAAAGAGCAATCTTCTACGAAGGCATAAGTGAAGGTACCGTGGCTGATTGGGACATGGCATGGGAGGAGATAAAATATACTATGAAACAAGACTACAGGGATGCTCTGCTGTACGGATTATCGGCCACACGGGAACCATGGGTACTACGCAGGTAGGCCGTATTATTACTCAATTGATGACGGTTAATGACATGTTATTTTTTGCTTTAGAAAATGACAACGAAAGCGTATACCGGGGTAAATTATTGGAATATTGGACACTAAACTGATTTATGCATCATCTTCCAAATTCAATAACTTTAGGTTTTGAAAGTTTATCATTACCAGACAGTCTTATGCTGGTTTCATACTTTCCTGTCGCTTTGAAGATGATTTTACTTCACTTCGCAGTCGCACCTGAAACGCTAGCGGTGACCAGCGGCACGCCGATATATGAATCACCCGCTGGGAGTTGAATTCAAGTCAACTCGAAGCGGTGGCGCTCTGACGTAAGAGAACAAAATACGATTTTGGAGCGGTGCTGACCAGCACTACCAGTGGCTTTCAGAGTCATGCCGCTGCCACTGTGCCGCTCCGCTTGCAGACAAGTGGAAGCGGCATGATGAAGCGTCACGCCGCTCAGCGGCAGAAAGTATGAAACCAGCCATTAGCATTCTCTTAATTTCAATGACGAATCCTAGTAGCTCCTAGTATAGGCTTAGACATTTTCTTGTACTGTGTCGTATAAAGTCTCAGTGAACTCATTTAGGGGTAAGTCCATATGATATCAAGGAGGTCCCCACCTGACCCCCTCAGATTTGCTTTATATTTTAGTCATATGTTGTACCTGTAAAAATATTAAAACCTGCAAATTTGAGGTCTGTAGCTCTTACGGATTTTCTGTGGCAGCCATTTAAAGTTGGAGTATGGGGTCTAAATTTGGATTCAAAAGTTGCCCTTTAAATAAATGTCATCTTTGGGAGTCTGTGACTTCTTTACAAAATAAGAGAGGTCTGAAACCTTGTATACACACTAACTGCATGCCCAATTTGTCAAAAAGTAAAAAAAAAAAAAATCTGTAATTGCGTTGTGTCACGGGGTCATTAAATATGCAAGAAAAAATGTAATGTTTTGTAAACTGGCAAGTTTAGCCCTCTAAATTCACATTTTTGTCAGATTAATTATTTTTGTTGTCACTGATGCTAAATATAGGATAAATACAATACATATCCAAAAAATTGAGGTCACAACTCATTCACATTTCGAACAGCGCCCTCACGAAGATGAAATTTATTGCACTGAAATTCAACATTTTCAGGGGGTCCAAAGTCGATGTGGTCCACCTTCAAAATTTATAAAACATTTTTTTATATGACTACTAGTCTTAAATTACAACTTTGCAAAGTCCCAGTAATTGTCTAGGTTGACTTCATATAAAACGACAAGCCCAAAGTTGACCATTTTCTTATGATTGCATGTACTGCAAATGTGCCGAATTTGGAAGGGTTAAAGTCAAATTGGCCCCAATATTGAAAATAAAATGGAAATTAAAGTAAATAGGGCCAATAACTACGCATCTAGTCATTTATTTTCAATATTGTGGTCATTTTGACTTTAAAACCTTCCGAATTCGGCACATTTGCAGTACATACAATCATAAGACAATGGTCAACTTTGGGCTTGTCGTTTTATATGAAGTCAACCTATAAAATTACTGGGATATAGCAAAGTTGTACTTTAAGACTAGTAGTCATATAAAAGTGATGTTTTATGAATTTTGAAGGTTGACCACATTGACTTTGGGCCCCTGAAAATGTTGAATTTGCAACTTAAATTTCATCTTTGCGAGGGCGCTGTTCGAAATGTAAATAAATTGTCACCTCTATGTCTTGGATACGCATTGTATTTGTCCTATATATCGCATCAGTGACAACAAAAAACAATTATTCTGACAACAAATGTGAATTTAGGGTGGCTAAAACATTAATGTTTTGTATACTGGCAAGTTTTAGCCCCCCTAAATTCACATGTGCCGAATTCGGAAGGTTTAAAAGTCAAAATGGCCACAATATTGAAAATAAATGACTAGATGCGTAGTTATTGGCCCTATTTACTTTAATTTCCATTTTATTTTCAATATTGGGGCCAATTTGACTTTAAGCCTTCCAAATTCGGCACATTTGCAGTACATGCAATCATAAGAAAATGGTCAACTTTGGGCTTGTCGTTTTATATGAAGTCAACCTAGACAATTACTGAGACTTTGCAAAGTTGTAATATAAGACTAGTAGTCATATAAAAAAAATGTTTTATAAATTTTGAAGGTGGACCACATCGACTTTGGACCCCCTGAAAATGTTGAATTTGCAATAAATTTCATCTTCGTGAGGGCGCTGTTCGAAATGTAAATGAGTTGTGACCTCAATTGTTTGGATATGTATTGTATTTATCCTATATTTAGCATCAGTGACAAAAAAAATAATTAATCTGACAAAAAATTGGAATTTAGAGGGGCTAAACTTGCCAGTTTACAAAACATTACATTTTTTCTTGCATATTTAATGACCCCGTGACACAACGCGCAATTACAGATTTTTTTTTTTTTTATTTTTTGACAAATTGTCATGCAGTTAGTGTGTATACAAGGTTTCAGACCTCTCTCTCTTTTTGTAAAGAAGTCACAGACTCCCAAAGACGACATTTATTTAAAGGGCAACTTTTGAGTCCAAATTTAGACCCCCATACTTCAACTTTAAATGGCTGCCACAGAAAATCCGTAAGAGCTACAGACCTCAAATTTGCAGGTTTTTAATATTTTTACAGGTACAACATATGACTAAAATATAAAGCAAATCTGAGGGGGTCAGGTGGGGGACCTCCTTGATATCATATGGACTTACAGTTAGAACAACTACGGATTGCTTTTGTGTTTTTCTTAGATTTTTAACTATTTCGTTTGAGACCCCAGTAAACAAAAAACGTAATAACAGAAAACATTTAAACGTTGGGTTATATGAAGAGTATCATAACGTTTTAATAACATTCAGAAAACATTCTTGAAAACTTGATCATGAAAAAAAAAACGTTCTAACAATAATGCTAATTAGTGTTGACAAAATATTTGGCAAAAATAACAATAACATTTTGACAACATTTTCAAAATGTTATTGTATTTTTTTTCATATAAGACGTTTTAAAAATGTTTTCATGACCTTTATATATATAACCCGATATTTAAATGTTATCAAAACCAAAAGGCATTTAAAACACATTCATAACCTTTTAAAAACATTTTTGTGTTTGGCGGGGCTCCATTTTAATTATTCACTTCAATAACCCATGCCTCAATATGTCTGTTTTCATTTTTAGATACTTGTATCGCTGTCTTAATGACACAGCATTAACACGAGCACAAGGAGCACGTAGTTTTATGCAAGTTGTTCAGAGTGATTACGGCAGAAATATCGCATTACAATTCTTTAAAGATAATTGGTCATCTTTATATCAAAGGTAAAGTAATGTTTGCCAATATTTTAGATAGCTCTTTGAGCTCTAAGATGGCATCTTTGCAAAGTAATGTAAACATATTGGCTGTTTAACGTGTTTAATGTGACTGTGCATTCTCAGAAATGCACTACAAACAAAAATAGCTTTTTAGCCAAAAGTTGTAAAAAGTCAAAATAATTTTAAAAAAACCAAAAAAAAAAAAAAAACAAGGCAATTGAAGGAAATAAACAACATTCCTGTATGTCTAAATTTATTTTAAAAAATCCTTTTTCTAGTGTTCCAAAAAATTGGATGCAAAAATGTTTGTGTGATTTTTCTCCAAAATTAACACCAAATCTGTGTTTATATATTTTTATATTTCAATGTTCTGTTTATATTTTAGATTCCTTGACTTATTTCCTTTCCAAAAATGTATAATTTTATGTCTTGCATGAAGAACTCTAACAAGTTACCTGCAAGTTACAGCAGCTTTAATTTATACATTCTATTTTCTGAATCTTATTCTGTCCACCCTTATTTAAAACCAAAATCAGTAAATGATGAACGAGAGCTGATCGACTGAATGAATTTGGAAAAGCACTAAATCAATTTGAATATAGATGATAATCACATGTCTTGAAATAAATTATTTTTCTGTATTCAAAGCCAGATTTGAATCCATTGGTTTGTTTTGATAGAAATTGACATACTAACATTCTATTATCACGATCATGTTATTACCTTCATTTTGTAATATCTGAAACTAGTAAAATTTCAGACTAAATGACAATATTTCAACTCATAAAAAACCTTTTTCCTCAGATTTGCAGCAACACACACATTTCCTGATTTAGTAGATGCTGTATTTGATGCTTCAGGAAGTCACATTGAAGTCAATGAGGTTTGTGGGTTTCTTTCATTTCCTATAGGGCTTAGTTAGAAAACAAACTTTTCTGGGTGATTAAGAAGGGACTCAAATACTAAATATAATTTATGCCAAAAAAGTTCGCCTCAAAGCTGCCACATCTTGTGGAGCGCATTGGCCATGAACAACCATAACAAATATTGCTTTACAAAAACTAAAAACAATGACTCTTCAAAATGACTCTTCACAATAAACTTACTTTCTATGTACATAATATTTTTATTATAATTTGTAATATTTTGTCCACATTGACAATGTCTTTATAAGCAAAATCCACACTGGCACTTAATAATCAAACTTAAAGTTCCCTCTGTTGAACTGTGCCCAATCATAGCTTTTGATAAAATAAAACAAATATGAAAGGGAGAGCATGGCACAATGGTTAGGGTACTTGCCTTTAGTGCATGAGGTCCCAGGTTCGATTTCCAGCGGTGGCGATTTGCTGGGATATTGACTTGGAAAAAAAAAAGTCTGAAATTAATTGGCAACTTCTGTAGATTAAATTCAGACTTCCGCTCTCCCATGGTTCATTTAGAATTGGGTAAATGAATCATGAAAGTACTCCAAATCCTTCGGAGGGGCGTTAAGCCATACCTGTACATGTATCTCGCAGCCAGTTTCAAAAGAGTAGGGTGTTAACCCCTGACTGTTCCCAACCCATCCTGGTGTTCAAATGGACCCCAATGGAAATAAGCTTCAATAGAGACTTTCTTGGGTTATCCAGGGTTGTCAAAACCCGAACAAATCAAATCAAATCAAAATCAAAAGGGGCGATGGTAAGCTGCTCTCCATTGTCCACAATGAACTACTCCATTTCAAGTACAGATTTCCACTGTTGAAGATTTTGGAAATATCTTCCACAAGGGGAGTATGAATTTCAAATGGAATTTGCACTTTAACCAACTCTATTTAAAACTCAACCTTCCTCTGTGGAAGAGTTTTGAAGCTGTGCCCAGTAAAATACACACATTACTAGAGCAAATCAGCATAATATTTTGGGCATGAAAAAATTTGAATTTGATTCCATAATAAAATATCGTTTATCATTTATATTTCTGCCAATTGTAGTTGCAGCAGTTATTCTCATCTCTACCTCAAACGTCGCCATTATCGCTACGAGTAAATGCAGCAGTAGCAAGAGCCACATGGAATATTCAATGGATCAACAGAAATATGAACACTTTATCCAATATATTAGCTCAGCAGTGATTGACTGTGTCTTTTGGATGGACCTTGACTCTGACACATAATTGGGTCAAATGTGCTACAGGGATGAGAAACTCTCATTTTTACCATTATCAAGGAGTTCAGACAGCTGTAGCAAGAGACAGATGGAATATTCAATGGATCTACAACAATATGAACACTTTATCTGATATATATATTTGCTCAGCAGTGATTGAAGACATCTTTTGGACTGACATGGATTCTGACACACATCCTGTACATTTTATATACTGTAGTGATGAGAAACTCATATTTTCACTATATCAACACTGTAGTATATGTGACGTTTCATGTTAAAAGGAGACACTTTTGGGTAGGATCGCAAATGGAGAAATAGCCAAAAATCTGCCCGAGGGTGATTTTTTCACAATTTGGGTTTGTTACGAATTTGTGATCTTATTAATGTTAAAAATATTGTTTATTAGTTGCAATCCGGAAAATAACTGGCATCTTGTATTTTTTGAGACATTTTTCAAGGTAATTCCTACTCTCAACAGTCCCTCATTTCAAATATATAGTTTTGGTTTCTCTTTTGTTCAGAAACCAAAAATCAAGGGATTAAAAAGTAGAGCTGATCTGATCTGCAATCATAACACTATTATGCTGGGAGGACACAGTATAGGGTATATAACCAGAAGTATACAATAGCCTATTGTGCTAACATAATTATTATCATGATTGATATCGAAAATCTATCCCGCGGACGACAGTTGATGCTCTCTGTCGAAGGTAGGTGGCAGATTACACTCACGAGTTCTAGGCCTAGAAATCATATACATGCGCGTATACTGAAGGATGGGGTGGGGTGGGGTAGTTTGTTTGTTTGTATGAAACATAAACGATGCATGGAGATGATTTGATTATGAATTAGTTTATTATCCCCGGAAGCACAACCCATACCTCTTTAAGAGGGGGCTCCCTCCCTATATAACCACCTCTTTCCTAAATTACCCCTTTCCCCCTCTTCCTCCCCTACATTCGATATCTTCATCTCGAGCTCTCCTCCCCTTCTCTTTCACTTCCAATGCTCTCTCTCATATGTTTCTCTCTCTCCCGGCCCATATCCCCCTTGCCCTTCAACCCCCCCCCCCACACACACACACACCCCAATCTTCTCCCCTCTATCTTCTACTTTTTGCAGTAAAAATTGCTTCAGTAAAAGTCATTAGGTTATTAGAGGTCATATAATGGCCTTCCATCGATTCTGGTACATGGGATTAAGGACATGAATCGATTTTGTTTATAGCACCTATACAATTACAGTAGTGGCCCTTTTGTAATGTCGAATGCAAATATTTCGATGGTCTATATATTTTCACAGTGAAATCAGCTTAGGCTATTTCAGTAGTCTCAAGCCAATGCTTTCAAACTAAATCAATGCTTTCAAATGTAGACTGTTTTGTTCGACTTCTCTGCTCGTGAATATTGCACTGCGAAATTTAAACATTTCTTTTGTATACTTAGATCAGGTAACTCGAAAATCCTGTAATTTTATTCGTCACACCACTTATAAGAAACTGAAACCAAAACCGAAACTACCTGTCACAAATGTTTAGTTTTAAACAAAAGGTAGAAACAAAGAGATCGATATCTTGTGATTCAAGTGGTTAGGCAGGACAATAGGAAACCACGTGACCAAAACCAAAACCAAAACTAAAACTATATATTTGAAATGAGGCATTGTCAATAATATTTTTGAAGGCCGATATCTCGATTTCCAATTTTATAATACCATACCTTACGAACTCAATATCTTCGCTTGGGAATGTCTGAATTCATTGGGGAAAACGGCGTTGTGGAGCAAAATATCCATATATTTAAGATATGTAAAAACCTCAAAATTGATAACCTGCCCAAAAGTGTCTCCTTTTGACATGACACGTCACATATGCAGCTCCTCACTCCTGAACTGGCAATTTTAGAAATCTGGTACGCCACGCCTGAGATACACCCTCATATGAAATAAAGCGCAGTTCATTGTTGCATGGGTTATCTTATTGTAAAACTTAACCCAAGAACCAGATAAAATATTCAATGGAATATGAGAACTGTAGCTGTGAGGTTGTCTTTTTGACGGATGTTGAGTAGTGGCTGCACTCTGGGGGTGTAAAAACCCAAAGTTGCAACAAAAAAAAGAAAAGAAAAAAAAAAGAAATTTGTTGCAAAACTGGTTGATTTTTGCCCCCTCTCTGAAATTCAGTTTGCCACAAAGAAGGGTGGGGAATTGTCCACCTACATCCCCGTTTGATACACCACTGCATGTGTCTTACCCAGCTGTAGTTTACAGTACCAGAACTGTATACATATATTACACATACACAGCAAGGAATTCCAATTGTACTAGGAATTCATAACTGTATTCTAAATGGAGATGTGTAAGCCTGGCTATCAATAATTTCCAAACAAATTTGCTTTCAAAATTTGTTTTAAAGCTGTGCTACAGTATTTCGTGCTTACAAAATGTAAATTATACTATTGTGCTTGTATCTACTATTGAGCAATAAACTCAATGGCGATTTTCCACTCAAGGAACTTCAGATCCAAAATAATTGCAGCAATGTGCAATAAAATAACAATTCCTGCTGCATTGTCTCAATGGCAAAGTAAATTTTAAGACGTTAAATTATAAAATTGTTAGCCAAATTTCTGAGAAGAGCTCCTTGTACTGTGATGCTGCTTTCCCACTGTGTAAAACCAAAAGTATAGGACGGACCATCTACTCCAGAAAATACAGCACTATTTATTTTTTCTGGATTACAACTTACAAGAGTATTGTCCTGTTTTGCAAAATGAAATATAGCTAAATCCTAATTGTTTAGTTAGTTGTAACTGGCAATGAAAGACGGATTTTACTATGTGGACAATTTTTGGAAATAAGGCGTTTTTAGGGCGTTTTTCGTATGCTGTGACAATCAAGCCCAAAGACTTGTACAAAGATTAATTTCAAGTTAATGCATTCTAATTTTCGGAAACCACATTTTTCTATCTATTTTTATAACCAATTATCCAAAAAGAACATAAAATATTATAATTATAAGCAATCTCTTAGCCTATACTCGAGATTTTGAATGCTTAGACTTGCACCAAGTCTTAGAATGTTGTGACTACAATTGTAAGAAAACATGCAAAATTGCATGTGTTTGGCCCATTTCCCTCAAATTGCAAAAATATTAAAATCTGACTTTTATTGCCAGTTAGAACAAACTACAGGATTAGGATTTAGCTATGTTTCATTTGGCAAAACAAGATAATATTTAATGATGTATATTCATACGTAGCGGTAAACGTAAATAGAAAGCAAATTTATACTTCTACGCTACTCAAATTTGAGTGTACCAAATTTGAGTAGCGTAGAAGTATAAATTTGCTTTCTATTTAAGATAATATTTGATTAATTAAAAAAAATTAGCTCTGTATTTTTTTTGAATCAGGAGTAGTAGAGATGCAGTTACAATGTTACACTGACATCTATGTGAATATGCAACACCTTGGGACCTGTCTTTTTGAAGTATTCACATATACTGAGTAGCTTTAGTCATGGGTATACACTATAAAATGACTTCACAAAAAGTAATGCAGCCATTACAAATTAACATATACCTATTCATCTTGCTCAGAATATTGTAACAAAATGAAAAAAGGTGCATTATGTATGCCCATTTAGATACCCATTCATCAAAATATGCAGAAAAACCCCGAATTTGAAAGTTGCAGTAAATTGTATTGATTTGAATTCAGCACAAAGATAATGACTGGTTTAACTGTAAGTGGAACTTTTGGGTTTTTTCTTTAAAAATACTGCTATATTGTCAATATTAAACAAAATTGGGCGTACATAAAACACCTTTATTTCTAAGTAGAAATATTGTGAATAAGATTAATAATTCTGAAGCTATAGTCCGTCAACTCAGAAGTACAAAGTAAATCTGTGGCATCGGGGGTCGATGCTTTGCATCACACACACTACATGTTAAAAAACGCAACACATAAAGAGCGTGGTGCGCTCGGCAATTACAAAGAAGCATTTACACATGCATTGCACTGAAATAATTATTCTCATACCTCCAGTTTCCAAGGTCTATTTACTTTGTACTTCTGAGTTGATGTACTATATAGGCGTATTTGTAATCATGGTAATGGTTGCGTTACTTTTTGTGAAGTTTTTAGTGCCATACAATGGCAATTCAGCTATGGTACAGTACATTGGAGGTGACAGATCCCATCTATTTCAATTGTGTGTGGAAATTGCTCTTTCAAAATGTTTTGTAAATTGATTAAATATTTGCCTTTTGCTTTTCATACATTTGTTGCAATTAAATGACTTGTTATTATTTTAATTCCATGTGTTTTGGTGTGATAATTTGGATTACAGTCCATATTCTCAACAAGCAGCAAGAGAATGGTGGGGGAAACTGCATTCCCCCACCATTGAGGAAAACCCCATTCCCCTGCCCCCACTTTGGGATGGACCAAATGGAAAATTTAGCACAAAAAAAATCAAATATCCAATTTACCCTGTTGGTGACCAATTTAAGCTATGGGACTGAATGCATTAATTACTGGGCTCCCATATTTAATTCACACCAGACTAGCAATAACATTTACCTGCACTTTTTACTTCATTTTACCAAAGTACAAGAAAAAAAGAACAAAACCAATTAATGGGACATATAGAGTGAAAACCACACTACAGACTAACCACAAACAGTCAAATTCCTGTGCTTTGTATGCTGCGAATTCTCGAATATTCATGAGGGCTGATGGTTCGATCTTTTGCTTCTAACAATCAAGCCAGCAATGCGTGCTTTTACACATACGCGATAGAACGTTGCATGTCTTCCGGTTTACGTGATAGATCTTAAAGCTATGTGGTATGTGTGTAAACATTTTGTCTGTCACAATTTATGGAATAATCAGCCCTCATTATCGGGTGATGCTGAGACTTTGACTGTTTGTGGTTAGTCTCCAGTTACTCTGTAGTAGTCTGCAGTGAAAGCAACACCTTTGAAACATAAGTGCCTCCAATGTTTACCTTTTCGCATTATTTCCACAGAAATAAAATGCTTTTTACCCCTGCGCTTACACCGGAGATATCATGGGCAAAAAGGAAATTCAAATACCCTTAACTGTTATTTTGTAATGGCTACAGACTATCAAATGATTATTTTGATACACTTACTGGTACTTCTTCATGGATTACAGCAAATATGATTCCCTTCCTGGACCATAATTGTGAATTGATATCCTTTTCAGTGATTCCCTTTTTACTGCTAGTCCTGCAATGGGCTATTCCAGTTGAAATCCTTACACCCCCTATGGAAGACACAACCTAAATATTCCACACCACAGGGAGTGTGAAATTCAAATGGGGTTACCTGAATGGGTGACTCCATCTCAAACCTACAACCACTGTGTGGGAGACTAAGGGCATGTCTTCCATAGAGGTTGTATGAACTTCAAATGGATTCTAGAATAGCCCATTATTTTTTGAACAAACATGGGAAAATGAGCAAAGGGACCTCACAAGCCTTTTACACTATAATCAACTATGTGCTTTCTCCACATTACCACCTGTTTCCTCCTCTTTCTCTACCACCTCCTCCTCCTCTTCTTCCTCCTCTTCCTCATATTGTGGCACGACCATTGTCTTTATCATTGGGTCTCTCTTGGTGGCCCAAGGTGGGGATATCCTAGCGTGCATCCTCCAGGCGCCATTTCTATTGGGAAGATGTTTTTCAAATACTACATAATCTAAAACGTCTCTGGGTACATCTTCGTCTCCGATCATCACCCGTCCGAATCTGTCGTAGATGGCTAGAGTCTGTGAAAAGAAAATAGAACAAAGATTTTAAAAAACGGTCAACGGTCAAAATAGGGTCAACGGTCCCAGATAGGTCATCTGAAGATATGAAACTATTTCTTCATTTTCATTTTCAGCCTGATTTTTGTTTTTTCAAAATTTCCCCCAAAATGATCCATCGCTACTGTAAGGAACTGTGTTCGAGTGTAGTAACTCTGATTGTGGATTCTCTACTGGTCCAACGCTACAGTGCTCCAGGGCAGAATCTCCGACTTTGGATTCTCTGTGCCTAGGTGCATCAATGATCCACCGCTATATATAACAACAAAATAGATTATTTTGGTATCAATCAGCGCAGTATCTCCAACAGTAGATTCTCTGTGTCCCCGTCCGCGCATAGAACATCCACTTCCGGAAGTTCTGCACAGGGGAGCAGGAGCTCCACTGGTGGATCTTTTACGTAACTCTTTTAGTAATAATTGGTTTCATGTATACTTAGGCACCAGAAACAAATTTGTTTGATCTTTGGATCGACCATCAATGCTGGTTTGATGTGTGTTATTAATCAAATATCAACTAATTAATCAGAATTAATGCTAACTTTATATTGGTCAATATCACTCCAGGCAAAAATCACTATGTTATCACAATTAACAATAGTCAATTAATTGATTTCATAAATAATAAGGATCGATCAAGCACCGATGGTCGATCAAAAGATCAAGCTAATTTGTTTCTGGTGCCTTATTAGTTATGTATCAACTTCTAAAAATCAGAGCTATACAGGCATGACAAATTCAGTATACTTTGAATCAAATTGCATGAGCAAGATCATTGTGTGACCCTTAAGGGTATCCGTAGGGAGAACACTTTGTTTTACGGCCAGGTCTGGCCAGGTGCATGTTTGTTCGCAGTCTACAGGTGTAACTAGGTTGTTGTATATTCTATAATTTTCCTGGTGTGTTAACTGTGATTACATCTAGACACCAGTTTCTTTTTAATTTGAACGGGACCCTAATTTAATGAGAAAAACGCCGAAAAAGAGAGGCCCGGCAAAAGCCGATTTGCAGACAATTTTGTAGCTACAGACAGCACGTATTCCATATAACAACTACGGAAACCAATCAGTGCCAGAAGTGTTGATTTATATTTCATCCACTTAGATTTGGCTTAACCCACTAAAAGGTAAAACTTTAAGGCTGATCATTTTAATTATAAATGTAGTGTGTGTGTAAAAGTATATTTCTCAAAATGGAGGAGAGCGCCTATGACTATTGTCCGTTCTGTCTACATGGTCTATGATAATTATTTTCTTACCGAAATATATTCACTTAACACAGACCACGGTTGCCAAACAAATGAGGGCAAACCGCTGGTCAAATCATTGAAATATTTTTTTTTATCAACCGTTGGTTTCTATGAGATAAAAAACTACCAGAAGTCGCGTAAGCCAATGTTGAGAAGTCATGCAATATTTTTCTTAACCATCAATTGGTGTCTATAGGACAGGAAATTGTCGCGAGGAAAATCTTCAAAACTCATCCTATTGACCTAGGCCTATTACATCGCGGGTTTGGCAACCCTGCAATATATACAGTTATATAACATCGCACCGCATTGTGAGGTGAACGAACTGAATGTTGACATTGTATTCAGGATTTAAAACAAGAACTGTCTTTAACCAGACAATGCGGTTGGTATAAAACATAGCGTGTGATATCATGATATCAACTTCAAAATCTAAAAACAAAAGTAAAGAAATAATTTAGGGCGTAAATAAATAAACAGCGACAGCAGGTGCTATCTTGTCAATAATGATAAGAGGAACATGAAAAAAACCAGCAGAGAGCATGCACCCCAGTAAAGAGTTAAATAAAGCAAGGAAAAATCATAATGTGCAGAAGGCCTACTTTTCGCATGATATTCACAGAAACAAAAATAAAGAACTAAAGATCTAAAAACAAAAGTAAAGAAAATGAGGGCGAAATAAATAAACAGCGTACAGCATGTGATGATAATTATACACTTCGACCAAAAATTAAAAAAATACTTAACACGCGACATAAATAAACAGCCATCTATCAAGAATGACAAGAGGAACATGAAAAAAAAAACCCTAATATATGAGAGCATGCACCCCAATAAAGAATTGCTTTAAAATAAAACAATGAAAAATCATGACATGTGAAATGTATGTTGATACTTATAAATAATACTCAAGGGTGAAATAAAAACACTTAATTATCTACCGATATTTCCACAGTTAAACATACTCAGTGATCACTTGTACTAAAACAAAAATAAAGAAATACTTCACAAATGATAAGAGGAACACATAAAAATAAATAAGCTTAGCATGTCCCAAAAAAAATTAGTAAAAGATAAAATAATGATAAAACGCGTACAAGGGGCAAAATATTTGTCGCAAAAACTTATTAAATGCTCATTTGCTCTAAGATATTTAATGTTTGCAATTTACTCCTAGTTTATCATTTATTTATTATTTATCTAGGCTTATATATCTTTTATTTATTTATCTATTAATTTATCTATTTATCAATTTATTTCAATATCATTATTATTAAGTGCCTATTTATAATGATATTTAAATCTATCAACATTATGCTTACGTCATCCAGGAGTTATTATCCCACTTGAAATCGCCATATAAACACAAATTAATAAAGAAATACCCAATGGGTGAAATAAAAGCATGATCTATCTTTTCAAGAATGAAAAGAGGATATAAAAATATAACAGAGCATGTCCTATAAACATGATAAAGAATTATTTAAAATCGTACAAATGTGAAACATGTAATATGACATATACTTAAGGGATCTGGAATGAGCGTTTGAGCGCTTCGACAGTATTTTTGTGGGAAATGAGCACATCAGACATATCGAATTGCATTCTGAATACTGAAGAATGTCTTTCTCATATCAAATAATTTTCATTTTTGAAATTCACGATATAATGCAAATTTTATGACAAATTATTAAAATTTGATATTTTTCAAATTTTGATATATAACAGTCCTCGAAGTAAATTTTATAAATCTAATGACATATTCTTAAAGTGTATGTAGCTGGGAGGAAAAGCCGACGATCAATTGAAAATTTTGACCTTTCATATTGAATATATGGATTTTATTTCCCAAAAAGACCTATTTTGGGGGGGGGGGGGGAAATCCATATCTTCAAAACGAAAGGTCAACATTTTCAATTGATCGTCGGCCTTTCCTCCCAGCTACATATACTTAAAGAATGTATCATTAAATTTATAAAATTTACTTCGAGGACTGTTATATATCAAAAATATCAATTTTAATGATTTGTTATAAACTGTGTATTACATTGCTAATTTCAAAAAATCAAAATTATTTGATATCAGGACATTCTTAGTATTCAGAATGCAATTCGATATGTCTGATGTGCTCTAATGTCCCGCATAATAAATACTGTCCAAACGCTCATACCCCAGCCCTTAACATAAAACAAAATAAAACGGTCATGATATTAATGACATTAAGGGCGAACACCACTAATGAAGCGCCTTGGTTGAAATGCACGTGAAAATTAATGTCTTTCTTTGCTCAATTTGAGGCCTTTTTGGCTCTCATAGTTGCCTGATGTCCCCCGGTTACATTTTATTAAGAAACAAGGTAGTGTAGTTTCTCTCCATTGATTTTGCAATAGCGTCTCCAGGAGGGGGGCTCAGAGGGGCTTTCAGATTTATGCGGTGGGGGGGCTTAATGGCTAAAATCGCCAAAAACCGCCTGATTTTACATATCCCTCTAGCGTTGGTTGTCAGTAGATTGCAGTCACTCCTCATCAAGTGTTGACAAAGACAACAGTGGTTGTTGAAACGCATACACAGTAAGTGCATTTTCTTGGATCAGATACTACGAACTCTGGTTTACTAGTTTACTCTACCGATCCTGATGAATTTGTTCAATCAATAACGATATCTGGGGACCAATCACAAGCCAGATTCATTTAAAGATGCATTACATCATGACCAATTTTAGTTAGGCCAGAAATTGGCCTAACTCTCCATAGAATCCGTGTTAAAAAGTTATCCGCAATCCAAAGTCAGTAGTCCACTTGGGAAGCTAACAAACAGAGGGCGTACGGTGACTGAAAAGATTAGATGTGAAAATCTATCAATTGTGCACAAATAATAAATCAGAGTTTTAAGCTTAAATGCAATAGCCAGAAGCACAATTGGCAAGTGGAGTACGGAGAAGTCTAGCTACACCCTGGAAAAAAAAAAAAAACAGTATTTGAAACGAGGAAATGTGCAATATGACTTAATGTAATACATTAGAAAAGGCTTAAAAGGCAACTATTAGGCCCTGATTCATATTTAATCATCATTTAGGCCTGTAAATTAGATTGTATGTGTAAATTTAGCAGGATCCGACTTTTTATGACGACTTTCAAAATGTGTTACATTTCAGAAACACCAAGCTGTTTGTGAGGTGGCGTTAGCTGTATGGGTTATAGGTTGAACTTTTTACAATATTTCTGGAAAAAAAATCCTGAAATCCATATATTAATTTTTACAATGGATGTCGTCATCTGACCTTCTGCTTGCAGAAAGGGGGAGTTTTGAAGAACTGAGTTGTTTTCCCGGCCCCTGTCTGTACAGAAAGTCAGTGGGGGTTATTTACTGGTGTGCACCCTAAAAGGCCCTTGTCATAACCAATGGTGGCGGCATGATGTGTCTCGTGCATGAGGGTTTAGGGAAAATTAAATTATATGGCTAAAATTGAGGTTGCATGTGTAAAACATGGTCTTTTTTTAACGCATGTTTGGGGTATTGAAATGATATTTTTTTGGCTTGCACAATCATGGTAAAGATCCATGTCATACATAAGAGATTATAGGACATACAATACTTGGTAGGCCTAATGATAATGCGTAAACTTTGTACCTGTTAGGGAACTGAAATCAGACTGAAAACACAAACGTCATTCGAGGCTCTGTCTCACCAGTTGCATTTACAAGGCCCTTGTTATAAGCAGTGGTGGCGGATGATTTTTTTCTGGGGGGGGGAAGGGTCACACAAGGTTCTGAACAGAAACGTCACATACGGACCCACCCACACTACCGAGAACCGCGAATGCCGAGAACCGCGAAAGCCGAGAACCGCTCTAGTTTTAATTGAGACTTTTCAACTTGACTATGTCAACAACACATTGATGTTGCCAACTTGCGTCCACGGGCCTAATGTATGGTAGAATAAAAAAAATTTACATTGTACATTCTTTTTTGTTCAAATTGTGCTTTATCAAACTACTTCCATTTTTGCAATTTCTCTGGCTTATTAATAAAATCTAAAATGCAAAATTCCGAATTTTGCTCCATTTGATGGCGTTCTTGTTTTAGTATATCACTGCTACTCCTTTCATATGACAAGATGGCCATTTTAGTTGACTGCATCTCTTGTATAAAATCATAACATGAGCTTGCTCAATTACGCCAACTGGGAATATCAAATAACAAAATGTGTCAAAATCCTTGACTTATTGCTGTAATATAATCAATCATAACATGTTCTCAATTGCATCAAAACCTGAAACAACAAAAACCGCTGAAACTGAATAGCAAAACCTGTCAAAAGCAAAATTTATAGCTATATTCTGTTACCTTACATACACACACCTAGATGAAGCATAAAGGCGCAGGATTGGTCATTGCACAAATAGCCTTCAATTGCAAGAAAGTGTGCAATTTGTATAAATAGCACAAATTGCACAAATAGCCAGTTGCTTAAGCAATTTTCACAAATTGCATAAATAGCCACAGGTGTTGCAATTTGTGGAATTTATGTCAGTAAATTGCACAAATAGCCTACAGTTGCAAGAAAGTGTGCAATTTGTACAAATAGCACAAATAGCAACGTATGTAAGCAATTTTTACAAATTGTACAAATAGCCACAGGTGTTGCAATTTGTGCCATTTATGTCAGTCAATTGCACAAATTGCCTACAGTTGCAAGAAAGTGTGCAATTTGTACAAATAGCCATGTACGTAAGCAATTTTTACGAATTGTAGAAATAGCCACAGGTGTTGCAATTTATGCAATTTATAAAAGCAATGAGGACAATATCTGAGTTGCTTCCAGTAAGCGCTTATTTGTGCAATTTGTGCAATTGGTGGAAAGAAAATTTAAGGAAGAATGATACGTACGAGGATGTTTATAAGCAAAAAAAAATCCCAACCACCCTAACTACGGTTACACTAATCTTTTCCGGGCTCACGCTGCGCCATTTCTTTCGAGAACTGCTTTCATATCATAATCATCATATTCATCATTATCGGAGTCATCATCATCCTAGTCATCATATCGGAGTCATCATCATCCTAGGCGTCATCATTATACTCAAAAGCTGTGTCGGCAGTGTGATGATATTATATCCAATTCATACTGAATCTGAGGCATCGCCGTAGCGCTGTCCCATTGCTTTCGAGAACCGCCTTATAACCGAGAAAATTAAAGGAAGAATGATACGTACGAGGATGTTTAGAAAGAAAACCAAGTCCAAAAACTGCCCTATCACTAACACTAAACTTTTCGGGGCTGCCTTAATCATCATCATCATCATCATCATCATCATCATCATCATCATCATCATCATCATCATCATTATCATCAACATCGTCGTCAACATCATCATCATTATCATCATCATCATTATCATCATCCTCATTATCGGAGTCATCATCATCCTAGGCATTAATGCAGCCCGAAAAGTTTAGTGTTAGTGTTAGGGCGGTTTTCGGACTTGTTTTTTCTTTCTCCTAGGCATCATCATTATAGTCAAAAGCTGCGTCGGCAGTGTGATGATATTATATCCAATTCATCATCCGAGTCATACTGAATCTGAGGCATCGCCGTCTTGTCATCCTCATCATCATGGTCATCAAGAGCGCTGTCCCATTGCTTTCGAGAACCGCCTTATTACAAACCGAGAAAATTTAAGGAAGAATGATACGTACGAGGATGTTTAGAAAGAAAACCAAGTCCGAAAACCGCCCTAACACTAACACTAAACTTTTCGGGGCTGCCTTAATCATCATCATCATCATCATTATCATCATCATCATCCTCATTATCATTATCATTATCATCATCGTTGTCGTCAACATCATCATCATCATTATCATCATCATCATCATCATCATCATCATCATCATCATCATCATCATCATCATCATCATCATCATCATCATCATCATCATCATCATCATCATCATATTCATCATTATCGGAGTCGTCATCATCCTAGGCGTCATCATTATAGTCAAAAGCTGCGTCGGCAGTGTGATGATATTATATCCAATTCATCATCCGAGTCATACTGAATCTGAGGCATCGCCGTCTTGTCATCCTCATGGTCATCATGATCATCCAAGTCTTCATCATGCGAGGCATCGTCATCAACAAAATTTTACGGTTCTAATAGGGTAATTAGACTCCCAAAATAGCGCTGTCCCATTGCTTTCTAGAACCGCCTTATTACAAACCGAGAAAATTTCAGGAAGAATGATACGTACGAGGATGTTTAGAAAGAAAAAACAAGTCCGAAAACCACCCTAACTAGGGAAACACTCAACTTTTCGGGGCTCCCCTAATTTCAATAACGCTAATAAAATGACACCTTCATTCATTTTGTCATTATGCTTAGGCTTGGTTGGGGGAATTATCATCATCCTCATTATCATCAACATCGTCGTCAACATCATCATCATTATCATCATCATCATCATCCATCATCATCATCATCATCATCATCATCATCATCATTATCATCATCCTCATTACCGGAGTCATCATCATCCTAGGCATTAAGGCAGCCCCGAAAAGTTTAGTGTTAGTGTCAGCCTGTCAGGGCGGTTTTCGGACTTGTTTTTTCTTTCTCCTAGGCATCATCATTATAGTCAAAAGCTGCGTCGGCAGTTCTAAGTTCAAAATTGCATAAATTGCACAAATTGCTGACGGCTAGAAGGGACTTGGCGATCAATGTCATAATTGCTTATATAGTCGGCACCTTAAAGCCCTTTCCACCAATTGCACAAATTGCACAAATAGCGATCATTGGAAGCAACTAGGATATGAGAAAAATAATCTAAGTTCAAAATTGCATAAATTGCACAAATTGCTGACGGCTAGAAGGGACTTGGCGAACAATGTCATAATTGCTTATATAGTCGGCACTTTAAAGCCCTTTCCACCACACAAATTGCACAAATAGCGATCATTGGAAGCAACTAGGATATGAGAAAAATAATCTAAGTTCAAAATTGCATAAATTGCACAAATTGCTGACGGCTAGAAGGGACTTGGCGATCAATGTCATAATTGCTTATATAGTCGGCACCTTAAAGCCCTTTCCACCAATTGCACAAATTGCACAAATAGCGATCATTGGAAGCAACTAGGATATGAGAAAAATAATCTAAGTTCAAAATTGCATAAATTGCACAAATTGCTGACGGCTAGAAGGGACTTGGCGATCAATGTCATAATTGCTTATATAGTCGGCACCTTTTAAGCCCTTTCCACCAATTGCACAAATTGCACAAATAGCGATCATTGGAAGCAACTAGGATATGAGAAAAATAATCTAAGTTCAAAATTGCATAAATTGCACAAATTGCTGACGGCTAGAAGGGACTTGGCGATCAATGTCATAATTGCTTATATAGTCGGCACCTTAAAGCCCTTTCCACCAATTGCACAATTTGCACAAATAGCGATCATTGGAAGCAACTAGGATATGAGAAAAATAATCTAAGTTCAAAATTGCTTATATGGCCAGTACGTTAAAGCCCTTTGACCCCTTGTCTTTTGCATTTACTTCTAGCTATTTGTGCTATTTGTACAATTTATATATGTGGCGAAATGTAAAATTTCCCTATACCTTAAGTATAGGAAATTTACTAAAACAACCAATCCTGCGCCTTTCTCAGATGAAGGCGAGCATCGAGTGGAGGAGAAGCGTTAGAGAAACTAATTCATTTAAAATTCGCAAACAAGGGTAGTTTGAAAACTGAGAACACCCCTGGAAGAGGTGGTTGTTTTGACTGTGCTATTCCAGTTAGAATTCATACACCCCCTATGGAAGACATGACCTTAATCTCCCACATAGAGGGTTTAGATTACAACTGGAGACAGCATGACCTTAATCTCCCAAACAGGGTGTGTAGATTACAAATGGAGTCACCCATTCAGGTAACACCATTTAAAATTCTCACTCCTTGTGTGGAAGATTAAGATCGTGTCTTTTATAGGGGGAATAAGGATTTCAACTGGATCAGCTCATTTCAAATTGTTTTAACTAGCAGCCTCATGCGTGCATCAAATCCATGCAGTTTTACAATGGATATTTGCACTCAGTAGGCACTTCATGCACTGAATTTCTTACACAAGCAAATATGAAATGCACAGCTGATACTTGTTTGAGATGGATGACAAAACCCATGTAATTGCACAACATTTCAGCACACTCAGGTGGAACCCCAAACCCTACTTGTCATCTATGGTGTATGCAGGGATGGGTGAACAATTTACTTAATTCAGTGATCCCAGAGTAAGGCACAACATTTTTTTTTTGGTCCTATAGCGCTATCGGTGCCCAAACAGGTGCCGATGAAACTTTATATCATACCCTGAATATTTGTACAGAGCATTTGTTTTTTATTTAAGGTGGCCCTATCGGCTAATGCAAAAATTTAGATTTTCTCTCAATTTAAATTTGTTAAAGCTCTTGCCTTGTAGATTACAAAACTGAAAATTTTATTTCAATCGGACATTCGCTTCTCGAGATATGGCCTGTCAAAATGATGCAAAACCAACAAATTGGCAACAACTTTCCTTTTATTTTCTATATTTTTGACAAGTCCAGTTGCCAGGTAATTTTCTAATTATATATGCATGAATTATGCAAAGTAAAGTTTTCAGATAGAATTAAAAGAGCTATGGTACTGAGGCATGGTACATGGGTAGTACACACAAGGTGCTACAAAATTACGGTTGCGTTTGGCAAATTTCAATTTGCATAATTAATTAGGGTCACTAATTAGAAAAGTTGATTAGGGCCCTAATTAATAATGCAAATGGAAATGTGCCACATGCAACCGTAGGTTTGTTGCATTTCATGTGTACTACCCATGGTCAAATTGTTGTGCTGATCTTTCAAACACTCTTCAAATTCTGCATAACAGATTAGCTCGCATTATCCTATCTGCTGATATTAGAACACCTGTTAATGATATGATGAGTATCTTACAATGGAACAAACTAAATGATAGATGGTCTAACCAAATGTTGGTTCTAATATTCAAATGCCTTAAAGGTATGGCTCCAAGTTACATATCATCTCAATTTAATTTCATGTATAGCATGCATTCTAAAGGCACAAGGAGTCAAACCAACTTTAATCTCCACGAAGTGTCATGGAATATTAATGCAGGAAAAAGACTTTTAATTCACGTGCTGCTAAAATTTGGAACAGTCTTTCTGCTGATATTAAATGTAATTATGAATCCATGAGTCTCTCTCAATTTAAGCATAGGATTCATTCTTCATAAGTTTGTTTATTCCATCTGCATTATAATCTATCTGTGTGTTCATACATGTATGTAATTTTTAAGTTGTATCGTAAAATAATTTATATTATTTACATGTATGTATTTATATGTAATTTTAAATTTGTTTTTAACTTAAGAATGTGAATGTTGTACTTTTTGATGCAGGGCCTCCTTGGAAATCAGTGTTTTAGCATTGAAGGGGCTACCCTGCCTAAAGAAAGAATAAATAAATAAATAAATAAATAAATACCAAGTTGCAGTGCCACACCTCTTCTAATTGTATCTGAAAACTTTACTTTGCATAATTCATGCATATATAATGAGAAAATTACCTGGCAACACTGCATGCCAAAAATAAAGAAATTAAAAAGAAAGTTGTTGCCAATTTGTTGGTTTCACACCATTTTAGCAGGCCATATCTCGAGAACCGAATGTCCGATTAAAATAAAACTTTCCGTTTTGTAATCAGGAGAACAAGGACTTTTACATATTTAAATTAGAAAAAAATCTATATCCGATAGTGCGACCTTAAAATGAAAAAACATTACACTATGCAACTCTCCAGGGAGCAAAGTTATGAGTCATCGAACCGGGCACCGATATTTCTATAGGACCAAATTGAATGTGGTGCCTAAGTGTAACAAAATTAAAATTTGTTTATAAATTGCTTAAAAGTGAAGGATAAGTCATTCGAATTAGGTATTTGTGAAATGAAAATTTGGCAAAAATATAAAAAAAACACCCCAAAACAGCAGTATTGACAAAGTTGAAGCTCCATTCAAAATACATGTAGCTAATTTCTTTATTTAATAAGTATATCTTAGTTTCAGTATTTGCCTACATAAGCCTGAGTGGAGTAAATCGGGTCATATACATATTGCATAGTCACGGTCACAAGGTTTATTAAAGTGTCAGTGTATCATTGGTTAGAATTATACCAATCATGATTAACATGATTTTAGCAGCAATGTACTAGGTTCAGACAGAGCCCGCCCCCACAAGTTCTGTCACCAATATGTCTAGGCCAATCACATACACATACATACAGGCGTTGTAGCCATGATAGACTGGTGAGCCCCCCCCCACAAGTTCTACCACCAATCAGACAAGGCTAATCACATACACTGGTGATCACTTTCCAATTACAGGCATTATAGTATACAGCCAATCAAGTTAATTGGATGCATGGTTGGAATGGGCTATTCCATTCAAAAGCCACAATACCCCTGTGGAAGATTTACCTAAAGTCTTACACAGAGGGAGTATAAGTTTTGAATAGAATAGACAATTGGGCAACTTCCATTTATAATAGACAATTGGGCAACTTCCATTTGAAATACTCACTCCAGTTGTGGAAGATATAGGTAAAACCATACAGAGGGAGTATGGGTTTCAAAATGATTAACCCTGACCAATTACATCTGAAAAACATACTCCCTCTGTGGGAAATATTTCCAAAATCTTCCACATGGGTAGTGTGGATTTCAACTGGAATAGCCCATTGTCCCTCTATGTAAAATGAAACAAATCGGGACAAACTGATCATTTTGTGATATGTAACAGAGCTGACAACACCATCATGGCTAAGCACATCTGTCATTGGAGTATCCCTTGTGGACTTTTAAGCTATATAGGTATACCACTGGTGTTATATTTGGTTTTATTTGTGTGTGGTGAGATTCCGACTGATAGTGGACAACACAAAGATGAGACGATATGTCATCAAGACTATGAAGCGGATGTGAATAAGAGCTTCATATGTCAAGTGAATTGCTCATCTAACTGTACCTGTAGCTTGGATAATGTCACCATAATCAGTAACTGTATTGATGGAAGTGTGTCTATAACTCAAGTTCTGTATCCAACTGATGATATGTATGCACTTGATTGGCATGGCTGTACTTTGCAGAGCATAAAACCCATGGCTTTTGAAATGTTTGGCAGCTTGTTGCAAATACTGAATCTGGGAGGTATTGCATTACGCGAAATACAGCCTGGTGTGTTTGCAGGACTGGCAAATCTAGAGAGGTTACATCTGGATAACAATGCATTGCAAGAGATACAGTCTGGTGTGTTTGAAGGACTGGCAAGTCTGGAGAGGTTATACCCGGATAACAATGCATTGCAAGATATACAGTCTGGTGTGTTTGAAGGACTGGCAAGTCTGGTGTTGTTATCCCTGTCCTACAATGCATTGCAAGAGATTCAGCCTGGTGAGTTTGAAGGACTGAGAAATCTAGAGAGGTTAGACCTGGATAACAATGCATTGCAAGAGATACAGCCTGGTGTGTTTGAAGGACTGGCAAATCTAAAGTGGTTATATCTGGAAAACAATGCATTGCAAGAAATACAGCCTGGTGTGTTTGAAGGACTGGCAAGTCTGGTGTTGTTATCCCTGTCCAACAATGCATTGCAAGAGATACAGCCTGAAGTGTTTGAAGGACTGGAGAGTCTGCAGCAATTATACCTGTCTTACAATGCATTGCAAGAGATACAGCCTGGTGTATTTGAAGGACTGGGTAGTCTGGTGTTGTTATCCCTGACCAACAATGCATTGCAAGAGATACAGCCTGGTGTGTTTGAAGGACTGGGTATTCTGGAGTGGTTATCCCTGTATAACAATACATTGCAAGAGATACAGCCTGATGTGTTTGATGGACTGACAAATCTGCAGAAGTTATACCTGCCTTACAATGCATTGCAAGAGATACAGCCTGGTGTGTTTGATGGACTGACAAATCTGCAGAAGTTATACCTGCCTTACAATGCATTGCAAGAGATACAGCCTGGTGTGTTTGAAGGACTGGATAGTCTGGAGGTGTTAGACCTGTCCTATAATGCATTGCAAGAGATACAGTCTGGTGTGTTTGATGGACTGGGTAGTCTGGAGCAGTTAGAACTGGATAACAATGCATTGCAAGAGATACAGCCTGGTGTTTGAAGGACTGGGTAGTCTGGTGTTGTTATCCCTGTATAACAATACATTGCAAAAGATACAGCCTGATGTGTTTGAAGGACTGGCAAATCTGCAGAAGTTATCCCTGGCCAACATTGCATTGCAAGAGATACAGCCTAGTGTGTTTGAAGGACTGGATAATCTGCAGTGGTTAAGCTTGGCAAGAAATTTCCTAAGTGAGCTAGCGCTCAACACTTTTGGACCACTGAGGAGCTTACAATTTCTGTGGTTAGATAATAACACGCTACACTTTCTCCATCCTAGCACATTTCAAAACCAAACCATTCTGAAAGAGCTGAGACTTGAACATAACCAACTTCATTACCTTCCTAAAAACATTTTTGACAGTCTCATTCACTTACAGATTCTAAACTTGTCTCATAATTATTTGAATCAAATTCCAATACTGTCAAAGTGTACTTCTTTAAGAACGGTAAGCATCAAAGCTAACCCACTGCTGTGGATACACAGTGGAGTATTTTCAGGGTTGAATAATGAAACAATTGTGTTAGCTACCACAGCGGCAACTTGTTGTTATGCATTATCTGTCCAGTGTGAAAGTGACGAGTCACCCTCTCCCTTCCTAACATGCAAGCGCATGTTGGTGTTTGACCTTATTCGAATTGTCATGTGGTTTATGAGTATTATAGGCATCTTTGGAAATATGTATGCACTTTACACCAGATTTAGGCACAGACGGGAAAGTAACAAGGTCCAGTTTCTTCTCATCACAAACCTCTCAATATCTGATCTCACAATGTGCATATACCTTATCATTTTGCTTTCAGTAGATGGGTATTATGCAGATTTTTTCCCATCTCATTCCGAAACCTGGCGAAGAAGTGTGTTGTGTAGATTTGCTGGGGGCAATATCTGTATTATCTAGTGAGGCTTCAGCTTTCTTTATAACACTTATAAGCATAGATAGGTTTCTGGGCATTAAGTACCCATTTGGTGGTCGACGCATGGGTACAACATTATCTCGATCAATAGTAGGCATGCTCTGGTTGGTTGCTATCAGCTTCAGCATTGCCTCATTTGTATTCTCAGGGACAGATTCTGATTGGTACAGAAATTCAGAGGTTTGTGTTGGACTGCCACTTTCAAACCTCAAGGTTTACAATGAAAGTGTCACTGCCATTAAGGACGATACCAGACAAAATGTTTATGATGAAATAGCTTACTACACAAACAACACCCTTGACTCTACCCAAGTGACCATGTACTTATCCACAACCATGTTCACTGGTGTCAACTTTGTCTGTTTCTTAGTAGTGGGTTTCTGTTACATGAACATTTTCATCACTGCTAGAAAAACTAGCAGAGATTGCGGACGTTCTCGGCAATCAGAGGAAGAAATACGAATGGCTATGAAAATGTCTCTTCTTGTCCTCACAGACTTTTGTTGCTGGGTGCCTATTGGCATTGTATTGGTCCTTGTCCAGGCTGGTGCAGTAGAAGTCAGTCCTACAGCTTATGCCTGGATAGCAACATTTGTTCTGCTGATCAATTCCACCATCAACCCATTTCTGTACACCTTTGCAGGACTTTTATTTAACAAAGAGAAATGCTTATGTTGTAAAAACAGAGGTCAAGAAGAAAACATCCCAATGAGGGAAATTGCGGGCGAGGAAATTTAAAAAAAAAAAGACAAAAGAAAAAATTCGCTACTTGCAGACAAAGTTGAGGTAAAAGTGAAAATAACATTGTTGTAATCATGGCATAATTTGCATCCAATTATAAACTATGTGCATTTTTTCTCTTAAAAGAGGGTGATGTTACAGATTTTCTTTCAGTTCATGTTTTGCATGCTAGTTATAGGCTTCAACATAAAAAAGATTTGAGATATCGACACCTGTGTGGAGAGGGTTAGAGGCATTTTTTGCCTCAGTTGCAACTTAGGTAGGGATGGGTTATTATAACTGTAAATTTGATTTTGTGCATCATAAATCGTAACCAGAAATCATTCATTCATCAATTTAGTTGATTCTAACTTTGTTATTTAGATTTAGTTTGTATACAGCCTGTCTAAAAAAAGTTGTGCAAGTGAAAAGCGCCCTCTTTGGCAATTAGAAAATACCGTTGTGACATGATGCTTACATCAACGTCAAGGGCGCAGTCTTAGCTCTCAAATGATGTTGAAATATTTATTTATCTTTTAATCTGTTTTAAATGGAAAAAGAGAATCATTATACATGTATCAATGATAAAACAGTAAAAACAGTAAAAACAATATTGTATTGTTATGTAATTGATGCATTCTTTTGATCTTACAAAAACTCTTGATAAACTTGATGCTACAAATGTATATCATTGATTTAAATGTACAGCCGTCCTCCCTAGTAAAAGTGGCACAATTGTGATTTTACCCTTTCGTTGTTAATTAAACATATCTCGAGATCAAAACAAGCAAATTGAACAGACTATACGGCATGTGAGAGCTAAGACTACGCCCTCGACGTTGATGTAAGCTGTATGTCACAATGGTATTTTCTAATTGCCAGAGAGGGCGCTTTTCACTTGCACAATTTTTTTGAGACAGGCTGTATACATTGTATTTTACTATAAATATTTGAATAAATACCAGTTTGTTTCTAATTATATTGTTTCTTTTATTCATGTAAAACATTGTTTTACTATGTATGTATTTTGAAAAAGTAACTTATTGTAAATGTATGAAGGCCTGCTTGGAACGCAGTGCTTGCCACTTACATTGTAAGTAGATATCGTCATCATATTAACCATGAACAGGTTGTTTTAACAGGTATTAAGGGTATACGATGGTCAAAGCAGCAGAAAAAAGTAGTTCACAGCATCTTGTGAATTGTAGTGAGCTTTAGCAAAAATTGCATTGCTCATTTCATTGCAAGCGTGTAGAAGAATTCAAATATCACAGTTGTACTTTTGTAGGTCCTGTGGTTTTTGAATTATGTTGTAAAGAGGGCTGAAACAACAAAACTTTTGTAAAGCGTACATAACTCATTAACAACAATAAATTAAGCAAGTTTTCAAAGTATATGATTTGTGGAATGAACTTTTGTAAAACACCAAAGTGTTATTTTTCAATAATACATTGATTCAGATAATGAAAATCATTTTTTTTTGGCTGCTTCGACCAACAATACCTCGTATACCCTTAATACTTCCTGTTCATCAAAAAAAAACACATCTGTTGCTACTTTGGAGCTTTTAATATCTTAATAAATAATGAACACAGATACAATGAGCATCATGAGCTGGTTATTAAAGCTTGATGAGATATAACTGACACCTCATAATGTAGGCATAAAGAGATTGGTTTTCATTATCAAGAAATCAGAGCCATAACATGACAAAAGTTGACTGTATTTTTATGATGAATTTGAAACACAAAACCTGTAATTAAAATTGTCAATCAAAAACAGCCTACCATGCATATAGAAAGGTGGGAAGTTCATTCACTTCAAATAGAGTTTGTGAAATACAGTTCAAAACACAAACTTCAACATCTACAGGATTATAGAGCATTATCTGTTCGCAAACCACTGTGCCATTAAAGCCTCTAGAGGTCGAAGTGAACGTGAACATCTATAGTGAGCTTTTTTACCAAATGTGTCTGAGACAGACTTTCTTTTTTTTAGCCTTAAGTTAAAATAATTTTCACTTCCAAACGTCAAGCTTGGTATATACTTTTGTGTGTGCTCAAGGGGATTAAGTTCCCATAAAAAATTGCCTGTTTTACTGGAGCGAGCAGTGTAGCAAATTCTGTAATAGCAGGTGCACTAGAACATGTCATAAGGTGCATCTGGTAAAAAGGTGGTAGGGAAGACGAAAGGGAGTTCATTGGAAGTGGACAGGGAAGTGCAGTGGTAGTAGCCAAGGGGGAAGGACAGCTCCCCCATGGAACATCTTGTCCTCCTGCTCCGCTTGACCCTCCCCCTGTTGGATGCTGGCCGCTGTGATATTTTACATTTTAGGCCTTTTTTGCCAATTTTTGTCAATAATGTTTCCTCTTGAATGTCGCCAAACCCAACCCCCTCCTAAAAGAAAAACCCTGACAATGCCATTGGGGAGGGTGAAACTGGAGTGCCCTGGCATGGGAGTGGGATACAATAGAAGGGGGTAAAGCTTGCGAGGATGGAGGGAGGGGAGAATATTCATGTGTATTCAAACAAAGCGCCTAAGGTAGAGTCTTTTGTCTTAAAGTGTGACAAAACCAATAACCCACTTGATCAAACAAAAGGGGACATTATGCATCAGTGACTTACACATGCCCTTCTTTTTGATTGCTCATTGATACACATATCCTCAGTTTAAGCGATAAGACGCTGTTGGTACAGTAACCAATCAGATGTTCGCATTGAAATAAATCTGAGCAAGAAACCCAATCGATATATATATATGTGAAGTTGCAGTGGAAGTTGAAGTAAATTTTCAAACTTCATTTTGCAAAGTTCCTCTATACTTGTACTTCTTCATTTGTCTTCAATATTCTTCTCCTCATTCCCGTTTTATCTTTAGGCTTCCCTTTCTTATGATTTTCTTCATGTTATTTTCTTTCATTGACTGTTCTTCTTTGCTTCCTATCTCTTTGCTTTCTTGTTTTAACCCTATCCATTCCCCTTTTCTCACTTTATTTTCCCTTTCTATATAACTCCATCTTCTCTTCACATGCCTGGTCTTCTATCCCATCTTGTTCATATTATTTAATTGCTGCCCCTTTCTTTCATTCCTCCCCCTTTCATAACTTGAATATTTGCTTCCCCCTATGCTAAATAGTTTTGTTTTCACGGAAGTTGTCATCTTCCCCTCTTTTTTCCTCTTTTGTTTGCCTCTTTGGGCATCCACTTTGTTTTTGTTTTTATTCAGTTCCCTTTCTTTTTTTTTTTTTTTTTTTGTATTCATACTTGTTTCCTTTCTCTTGGTTTTCTTTCACTTTTGGCCCTTTCTTTCCATTTTCTCTCTTCCTTTTCTCTCCTTTTCCATTCTTTCCTTTACTTTCCCCTTCTTTTTTTCTTTTCCCCCTTTTCCTTTTTTTTCTATTGTCCTGACAAAGTTCACTGCACAAATTTTAACAGGGTGGGGAAGTCGCCCACCCTTAGCTACACCACTTTGTGTTACCACATGATAGTCAGCCCTTCAGTAGCATTCTTCATTAGGTCGATGAGAATAATTATAAATAAAACTAGATGGCACAGCTGTGCTTGAGCATATACTATTACATTATAGCACATTGCATGGTCATAGTCTATCAATCAAGGTTTATTATCTGCAAGGTTTATTAAAGAGTCAAAGTATATCATTGGTTAGAATTATATGAAACGTAACATGTAATGTCTTTTAGCAGCGATACACTAGGTTCAGACAGAACCGTGATAGACTGGTGAGCCCCGCCCCCATAAGTTCTGTCACCAATAAGCCAAGACTAATCACATACACGGGTGATCACTCTCCAATTACAGGCATTATAGTACAGCCAATCATGTCAAACGAGTAATGGTTGGATGCTTGGATTATCCCTCTACATCTATGTAAAATGAAAGGAACCGGCACAAACTGATCATTTTGTGATATGTAACAGAGCTGACAACACCATCATGGCTAAGCACATCTGTCATTGGAGTATCCCTTGTAGACTTTTAAGCTATATAGGTATACCACTGGTTTTATATTTGCTTATATTTGTGTGTGGTGAGATTCCAACCGATAGTGGACAAGACAAAGATGAGGTGACCTGTGAGCAAGACTATGAAGCGGACATGAATAACAGCTTCATATGTGAAGTGAATTGCTCATTTAACTGTATCTGTACCTTGGATAATGTCACCATAATCAGTAATTGTACTGATGGAAATGTGTCTATGACTCAAGTGCTGTATCCAACTGATGATATGTATGCACTTGACTGGCATGGCAGTACTTTGCATAGTGTAAAACCCATGGCACTTAAAATGTTTGGCAGCTCCCTACAAATACTGAATCTGAGCGGTATTGCATTACATGAAATACAGCCTGGAGTGTTTGAAGGACTGACAAATCTGGAGTGGTTATACTTGGAAAACAATGCATTGCAAGAGATACAGCCTGGTGTGTTTGAAGGACTGGCAAGTCTTGTGAAGCTATCCCTGTCCTACAATGCATTGCAAGAGATACAGCCTGGTGTGTTTGCAGGACTGGATAGTCTGGAGTGGTTATTCCTGTATAATAATACATTGCAAGAGATACGGCCTGGTGTGTTTGAAGGACTAGATAGTCTGCAGCGGTTATACCTGCCTTACAATGCATTACAAGAGATACAGCCTGGTGTATTTGAAGGACTGGCAAGTCTGCAGCAGCTATACTTGCCTTACAATGCATTGCAAGATATACATCCTGGTGTGTTTGAAGGACTGGGAAGTCTGGTGTATTTATCCCTGTCCTACAATGCATTGCAAGAGATACGGCCCGGTGTGTTTGCAGGATTGGCAAGTCTGCAGAAGTTATACCTCTATAACAATACATTGCAAGAGATGAAGCCTGGCGTGTTTGAAGGACTGGCAAGTCTGGTATTGTTATCCCTGTCCTACAATGCATTGCAAGAAATACAGGCTGGTGTGTTTGAAGGACTGGCAAGTCTGCAGCAGTTATACGTGCCTTACAATACATTACAAGAGATACAGCCTGGTGTGTTTGAAGGACTGGGTAGTCTGCAGCGGTTATCCCTGTCCTACAATGCATTGGAAGAGATACAGCCTGGTGTGTTTGAAGGACTGGGGAGTCTGCAGCGGTTACATCTGCATTACAATGCATTGGTAGAGATACAGCCTGGTGTGTTTGCAGGACTGGCCAGTCTGCAGAAGTTATATATGTATAACAATACATTGCAAGAGATACAGCCTGGTGTGTTTGAAGGACTGGCAAGTCTAGAGAGGTTAGATCTGGATAACAATACATTACAAGAGATACAGCCTGGTGCGTTTGAAGGACTGAGTAGTCTGGAGTGGTTATCCCTGTCCTACAATGCATTGCAAGAGATACAACCTGGTGTGTTTGAAGGACTGGAAAGTTTGGTGTTGTTAACCCTGTCCTACAATGCACTACAAGAGATACAGCTTGGTGTGTTTGAAGGACTGGAGAGTCTGCAGCGGTTATACATGCCTTACAATGCATTAAAAGAGATACAGCCTGGTGTGTTTGAAGGACTGGATAGTCTGCAGTGGTTAAGTTTGAATGGAAATTTCTTAAGTGAGCTAGTGCCCAACATTTTTGGACCGCTGAGGAGCCTACAATTTTTGTGGTTAGAAAATAACACCCTACACTTTCTCCATCCTAACACATTTCAAAACCAAACCAGTCTGAAAGAGCTGAGACTTGATCAAAACCAACTTCAATACCTTCCTAAAAACATTTTTGACAGTCTCATTCATTTACAGATTCTAAACTTGTCTCATAATTATTTGGATCAAATTCCAATACTGTCAAAGTGTACTTCTTTAAGAACAGTAAGCATCCAAGCTAACCCACTGCTGTGGATACACAGTGAAGTATTTTCAGGGTTGAATAATGAAACAGTCTTGTTAGTCACCACTGCGGCAACTTGTTGTTATGCATCATCTGTCCAGTGTGAAAGTGATGAGTCACCCTCTCCATTCCTAACATGCGAGCGCATGTTGGTGTTTGACCTTATTCGAATTGTCATGTGGTTTATGAGCATTATAGGCATCTTTGGAAATATGTATGCACTTTACACCAGATTTAGGCACAGGCGGGAAAGTAACAAGGTCCAGTTTCTTCTCATCACAAACCTCTCTATATCTGATCTCACTATGTGCATATACCTTATCATTTTGCTTTCAGTAGATGGGTATTATGCAGATTTTTTTCCATCTCATTCCGAAACCTGGCGAAAAAGTGTGCTGTGCAGATTTGCTGGAGCAATATCTGTATTATCTAGTGAGGCTTCAGCTTTCTTTATAACACTTATAAG
Organism: Amphiura filiformis; assembly: GCF_039555335.1. Lineage (NCBI taxonomy): Eukaryota > Metazoa > Echinodermata > Ophiuroidea > Amphilepidida > Amphiuridae > Amphiura > Amphiura filiformis. The sequence goes on along the minus strand of NC_092647.1, from coordinate 19,335,010 downwards.
CATAGATAGGTTTCTGGGCATTAAGTACCCATTTGGTGGTCGACGCTTGGGTACAACATCATCTCGATCTATAGTAGGCATGCTCTGGTTGGTTGCTATCAGCTTCAGCATTGCCTCATTTGTATTCTCAGGGACAGATTCTGATTGGTATAGAAATTCAGAGGTTTGTGTTGGACTGCCAATTTCAAACCTCAAGGTTTATAATGAAAGTTTTACTGCCATTAAGGATGATACCAGACAAGACGTCTATGATGAAATATTTTACTACACAAACAACAACCTTGATTCTACAAAAGTGACCATGTACTTATCCACAGCCATGTTCACTGGTGTCAACTTTGTCTGTTTCTTAGTAGTGGGTTTCTGTTACATGAACATTTTCATCACTGCTAGAAAAACTAGCAAAGATTGCGGACGTTCTCGGCAATCAGAGGAAGAAATACGAATGGCTATGAAAATATCTCTTCTTGTCCTCACAGACCTTTGCTGCTGGATACCTATTGGCTTTGTATCGATCCTTGTCCAGGCTGGGGCAGTAGAAGTTAGTCCTACAGCTTATGCCTGGATAGCAACATTTGTTCTGCCGATCAATTCCACCATCAACCCATTTCTGTACACCTTTGCAGGGCTTTTATTTAACAAAGAGAAATGCCCATGTTGTAAAAAACAGACGTCAAGATGAGAACATCCCAATGCGGGAAATTATGGTCGAGGAAATTAAACTGAAAAAAAAAAAGACAAAAGAAAAATTCGCTACTTGCAGACAAAGTTGAGGTAAAAGTGAAAATAACATTGTTGTACTCATGGCATAAATTGCATCCAATTATAAACTATGTGTATTTTTTCTCTCAAAAGAGAGTATTGTTACATATTTTCTTTCAGTTCATGTTCTGCATGCTAGTCATAGGCTTCAACATACAAAAGTCCAAGTTTTGAGATATGTTCTCAAAATATCAAGAGAGATCTCAAGAACCACTGACCCAGTACTAGGCTTGTTTGTACTCATTTTAATGCATTTTTTATGCTGAATCGAAATATGTTATTAAAAATGTACAATTCTAAAATTTATGAAATTTTCAAGAAACTTTGGAACTTGTTGTCTGCAGTCGACACCTGTGTGGAGAGGGTTAGAGACATTTTTGCCTCGGTCACAACTTGTGCTCATGTGTTAGGTAAGGATGGGTTATTATAACTGTAAATGTGATTTTGTGCATCATATACTTCTTAACCAGAAATCATTCATTCATCAAACAATTTAGTTGTTCCTAATTTAATTCTAATTTTGTTTGTTATTTAGCTTTAGTTTGTATAGATGATGTGACTTCTGACGTCAATGCCTGACAGTATGCGCACGCATCATCACAATTTCCATTGTTTTTTGCCTGACAGTATGCGCGCGCATCATATTTTGTTCAGGGCTCGTGTTTTTAAGACTCCCGCCACATCACAATAAGACTATTAAACAGTGTAGTGGTTGCATGGGGTTTATTCAAGCATTAAAATATACCAGTCCCTTGCCTTTGTTGATAAACATTGAGGTCACCTCATCTATACATTGTATTTTACTGTAAATGTTTTAATAAATATTAGGCCTACTCTGTACGTTTCTAATTATATTGTTATATCGGGCCGTTTCTGCCTGATATACTGTGAAGCTCCAAAATCTTCTTTCTTAGTGTCAGGGATCATTTTCCCTGAGTTCCAGTTCAGTCGGAGCAACTTTAAATTTGACCAGACCTTTGACCTCAAATGACCTTTGCGGTTTCATAAGCCCCAAGTGCCGGGGATTGTTTTTTACAGCCTGATCTGAGCAACTTTAAATCTGACCTGACCTTTTGATCTTGGATGAATGTTGCGGTTTCAAACTCACCAAGTGTCAGGGATCAATATCCCCTAAGTTTCCCTCAAAGTCAAAGATCAAGTCAAATTTAAAGTTGCTCCGATCAGGCTGTAACTCTGCGAAAAAAATCCCTGGTACTTAGAGAGTATGAAACCGTCAAAGGTCATCTGAGGTCAAATTCAAAGTTGCTCTGATTGGGTTGCAACTCAGGGAAAATGATCCCTGACACTTGCGGAGTATGAATCTGCCAAGGTTATCCAAGGGAAAAGGTCAGGTCAAATTTGAAGTTGCTCCGATCAGGCTGTAACTTGGGGGAAATAATCCTTGACACTTGGGGAGTATGAAACTGAAAAGGTCATCTAAGGTCACAGGTCAGGAAAGGTCAAATGTTAGAATGGGCCTGATTGGGCTTAAATGTGATGCAAATTATCCTTGATTTGAGGGAGCATGAGTATCAACTTGAGTTTACCTAAGGTCAAAGTTCAAATGAGGTCAATCAGAAGCCACTGCCTAAACCATGTTTAGGGTTAATATGATTTAAAACACAATTAATATGTGACATGATCAAGGGAAATGTTGCCTAATGTTGCTAATACCTATTTTGATTTTTCACAAAAAAGTGCTCAAATTTTTTTTGTTTCTTATTGCTCTCAGCAACTGATAAATGAAGTACACTACAAGATTCCTGGCGACGTAGTACCTCTGCTGCAATGTTACTTCGCGGCTACTACCGCTGCTACTACCGAGTACCCAATCCCTTTGTGGCCGACGTTGGTACTACACCAAAGTACCAACGTCGCCACCATACTGTAGATACCCCGTAGCAAAGTACTTACATCGATACTCCGCCATGCGCCACCTAAGAGTCAACTCGATGCACCGAGTAGGTGACTTATAGGCACACCATAGTCGGGGTACTTCAATGGCCCTTCAGCGGAAGTACCTGCACAGTAACCGCATACATGGTGTACCCATGTGTCAGCAGTGAAGTAGCAGTGAAGGTACTCACCCGCGAGGTACTCCGTCGCCAAAATCATTCGATCGTAAAGTTCATTGACTTCAAGGCGCTGCGCCTATGATACAACTACTGCGGCCGACGCTGCGTTCAACAAGGTTTACACGAACGCGTTGAAGTGGAATTATTAATTTGTTATGATGGATGCAATAATGCTTGTTGCACAATGCAGTTTTTCCCAGACGCCGGCGACAGTGTTATATTATAATCCCGCCCGTTTTTCTTTTGTTTTCCGTTTTGTTCTGTTAAGAAAATAACACTTTAATTTGTTAATACCAAATTACCATCATCATTGTTGTTATGTTAATAATGTTTTAGCATGTTACCTAGACCGATGTTATGTGAAGAGTTCCTGTTTTAAATTGCCTTGTTCCAAAACCTGCAGATTGTTATTTATTTTCTTGTGCTTTGATTTTTGTATCGGTTTTATGTTTGTTTACTTGGTTGGTTAGTTAGCCGTTTGCTTGACTGGTTGCTCAGCTTGGTTGTTTTTCATTTGTAATTTTTATCTTATTTAATTAATTAGGCTATTTAGTAAGTTTATTATTTTTCAGAAATGTTTAGAAAAGATTGGAATCATGTATTTTATTAACATGTTCATATGTTTTTTATTCATTAAATCATTATTTGCTTTAGTTATTTACTCATTTATTTATTACCTATTTATTTATTTGGTTAGTTATTTACTTATTTATTTATGTAGGCCTACTTATAAATTTACTTTTTCTTTACTTATTTCACTATTTTTTATTTGGTTGTTTATATACTTATTTATTATCTTCACTTATTTATTTACTTACTCATTTAGATATTTATTTACTTAGTTGCTTATTTACTTACTTGGTTATTTTTTTATTTCCTTGTTTATTTACTTACTCATTTAGTTATTATTTACCTAATTATTTACTTATTTTTATGATTAGTTGTTTACCAATCTCCTTATTTATTTATTTATTTATTTACTTCAAGTTGGGTAATTATTTAATAACTTATTTATTTGTTTACCTATTGCCTTATTTATTTACTTACTCCTTTAGTTAGTTGTTTACTTACTTATTTACTTATTTATTTACTCATTTACTAATAGGCCTAGGCCTACTTAACTTATCCGCTTAAAAATGCCCCAAAACAAATAAGAAACATAAATCAAGAACATATTAATCAATATAAATCAATATGGCAACAAAAACAAATAAGAAATGGCAACCCGCTTGCCCCATTTTTTCTTGCCAGAGTACCGACGTCGGTACTCAGCTGCATATTACCTGGCAGGTGAGTACCAGTGTCGGTACTCAGGAGTACCTTCAAAGTACCACGCCACGAGGTATTCGCGAGATGCAGCCGGCTTGCTGGGCCACAAGGGTCTAGTGGCCGACGTGGGTACTCGAGAGTAGCAGCGCTGCTACTCTCATGAGAATCCCGTAGTGTAGATAGGTGTCTTGACTGGAATTCATAAATAAGTTACTGTATTTTTAAGATTACACCGTTGGTTTTCACAGTAACGGTGCAGCCGGTCCCTTGTGTGAGTGGTCTAGCTTTCTGCAGATGTGTCTCTAATTTCATCAGTAGAGATAGATTGAAGTGACTTAACTGATATAAAAAATTTTAAAATTGAATATTTTTGACATGAAGACCCCTTTCCCTCGATCATGCCACATGCAAGGATCGCAAATGAAAGATGTGAGTTTATTTTCCCTAGCATACCTGTTTTGAATGCATACGGACTGTCACCTGTCCGTATAAGTTGCTCTTATTCAGGAGCTCTGTGCATCGAATATGAACCACCCGCGGTTTCTCTATTGATTCCAGAAATTTCCATCTGATGGTTTTGTAACGATTACCAGACACCATTTCCTATACAGAAAAACGACAAATATATTATGTTAGTCATACTAAGGCCGACAATCATCTCAAATGTTCCATCCAGCGTTCAAAATAAGCACCAGCCACTGGCCTGTAACTTTTTGGCCTGGCCAGTAACTTTCCTGATTAGCAGACTAGTTCCCGGTAACTTTTTAAAGCTCAAAGTAACTTTTAAAATATTTATGAATGCATCGTCAATCTGTCATTAATTATTAAATCACTTACAATGCACAGTATAATGTAAGTTTTTTGATCCTAAAAAATCCTGATCTTGCAAGAAACATTTCAACGATTAAACCGCCGCTTTGATTTGATCAGCCTAAGTTTTATTCTGTACATTATATTTAGAACCAACATATTTTGCATACTTGATTTGTATTCACGAGATACCCGTTTTCAAAATGCTTTGGTTAGTGGTTCTCCGTAACTCAATGCTTCACGTGTAGAAGAGTAGGCAAGACAAGTCACGATATGAACTCTTTTGTGATCACGCTGTATAAAATAAAAAGCACTACATCTTGCAGTATACTTTTTCATTATTTTCATCCCGAATCATACCCCGGCTTAATTTCCATTTAAAAGCTCTAAAACGTTTCACTGAGGGTCTGTAACTTTTCAGAGATACAGACCCGGCTGGCCTGCAACTTTTTTTCTAACACTGGTTCCAACCGACATATTTCTAACACTGGTTCCAACCGAAAACCAACCACAGATTCCAATTAAAATCCACATATCCCCTATGGAAGACATGACCTTAATCTCCCAAACAGGGGGTGTAGATTTCAAATGCAGTCCCCATTCAGGTAATCCCATTTGAAATTCACACTCCCTGTATGGAAGATTAAGGTAATGTCTTACATCTAGGGGCTGTATGGATTTCAACTGGACTAGTGCATTATGCAACTACATGTAGATGCAGACACAATAAATGTCATACTGATAGTGATTCCGACTTGTTAGGTATAGATACAAATTACTTTGATCTTTTGATCGACCATCAATGCTTGGTAGATCCTTATTTATGAAATTAATTAATTTACTATTGTTAATTGTGATAAAATAGTAATTTGTACCTGTAGTGATATTGGACAATACAAATTTAGCGTTAATTCTGACTAATAACAAGCATCGAAGCAGCATTGACGGTCGATCCAAAGATCAAACAAATTTATTTCTGGTGCCTTAATGATATGACTATCTAAATGACTGTTGTAAAACTTACTGGGAAACATTTCTCAGTCACCAGTGAATGCAGGAGATTCTTGTTGAAACTGCAGCAAAAATATAAAACAATACAAATACACTGATAAACTTTAACAAAATAAATTATTAATAAAAAAAACTATAAAAATTACTGTTATTTATTTACAAATATGACACAAATATTAGATAAAATAACTAAAATTCATTTATAGGGTATATTGCTGATAGCGATTGATAGGCAAGAATGATGCATGCTGGGAATGAAAAGGGTTAAAAAAAAGATCAAATTTGAGCCCTCTTCATTCCCAGCATGCATCATTTTTCCTATCAATCGCTATCAGCAATATAACCTATAATGATCATACATTTTGGCGTGAAGTAAACTTACTTTTGCAGTGCATTATGGGCATCTATGAATATCTGTTGAGCCTGCCAGGCAAATTCTGAGTTGGAGTACTCGGGCTCGTACTTGCGGATTTTACGCATGCTGAGGTGCGCTTGTCCTGCGTTCTTCACCCTCTCTAGCCTTTGTTTGGCACCCTGCAAGGATAAATCACATTTGAAAATGTAAAAGGATATTATTTACACCAAGTGTAATTACAAACCTGACATTTTAACCACTTGGACACTCATCATCATCATCATCCTTCGGCTGTGGAGCAGGCGACTACAAGTTTTCTCCAGCTACATCGGTCTTGAGCCATTGCTGATAGTTGACCTTGACTCAGCATGCTGTCCATATCCCCCAAAAGACACTGGATGTATTTCCAGAACAAGGTTCGTTGCCGTCCGGGTTTCCTCTTGCCATGAGTTGGACATACAATGCATACTGTTTTACTGGCTCATCATCAGGCAAGCGGAGTATATGCCCTACAAATTTCAGTTGACAAGTCCTGGCTTTCTAAACAAGTGACGCTGTCTCTGTCAATATTGTACATGTACATGTAGATGGTAGAATTTGGTACTCTGTCTACTCTTTTGGTGTTCAGCATAATACCGTAGCAGGATGTGCCAAATGAGTTGATTTTATTTTCCATATCCTTAGAGATAACCCACGACTCACAGCCGTATAGTAAAACTGTGACTCGGGTTGTGTGAAACAGTTTAACCTTGGTGGCAATTGGGATGGTAGGACTTTTCCACAGTTGCTCTAATTTCCAGAAGGCTGTCCAGGCAAGAGCTTTCCATCTCTTCAGGTCACTAGCACTGGACCCCATCATGTTTGTGTGTGGCTCATGTTAGCCACTTAATATACCTCCATATTATTTCGCTATGCGCCCAGCAAACTATGACTTAACATGCGTGGTTGTGCAACTCGTTGTGCCAAAACAGCGCTGTGTACGCAAAGCCATTTACCGCTCATACTTAAAAGATGCAAATCATTGTTAATTTTGGGCTTTTGCCGAAATATGCCGGAGATATATTTTAATACCACTTAAAAGTGGTCTCCTTGAGGGTTAAATCAAAATGGTTGGATTTGCCATAGCGTTACGTATGGTGCAATTTTGAGTCTGTAATCTTTGAGTACAATCTCTTTGGCTCTGTTACAAACATAACCTACCTCTTTTGACACTGATGATGATCTGCCATCCCCTTCAGGAGGCACATACGGCTCAAATACATCACCTACAGGCAGAACATGAAAGCAACATTATAATAAAACAATCATCTCATATTGGTACAAAACATTGTATTTAGGACATAATGAATGTTTGGGTTGATTTGTATGGATTTGACAACCCTGAATAACCCAAGAAAGCCTCTTCTGAAGCTTATTTCTGTTGGTGTCCATTAGAACACCAAGGTGGGTTGGTACAGTCAGCAGTTAACTCACAACTTTTCTTGAAACTGACTGCAAGCTATAGGCATGGCTCTTCTATACATAGGACCGACAGTTTAACATCCCCTCCAGAGGACGGAATCATATCATGGTTCATTTACCCAACTCTAAATGCACCATGGGGGGAGCGGAAGTCTGAATTTAATCTACAGATGTTGCCAACTAATTTCAAGGTCACTAAATAACCTAGTAGGCGTCAATATTTAAGCGACTCCTGCTTATTTTTTGTATACATTTGCAGTGGAGCAAGCAGATATACTGCAGTGCATGATGGGATAATCCCTTCAGCTGTTGTGGGTAACATGTCTATCTCCTCATGGCTCATTTAACATCAATTAAGTAAGTGAACAATGAGAGGAATCGGTCTTTTGGAGGATATTACACAGATAGCGTGGACCAGTTGTCCTAGCAACGATCGATTTTGATGCCACACTACGGAGGGGTCATATTTTTCAAATAAAAATCTAAAAAACCCTGATTTACGGGAGTAATTGAAAGTTGAAATGAGGGATTTTGTGTACATTTTCAATGGCCTGTGCAGTTCCATTATGGTACTGCAAAGTATTTAATGGGATACTCCTTTCAGCTGCTGTGGATCTTACCAATTAATTTCGTATTTGGAAGACTTCCTGTGCTTGTGGCCCCTGAACATGTTTAAAACAAATCTGCCAACAGGAGGTTTTGCTTCAAACATGTTCAGGGGCCAATAACACATAGGGTTTTTCCTGCCCAGCGACGATTTGAACCTTTTCCCCCCAAATCAATACCCAAACAAGTCTCCACCACCCCTACCTTTAACCCGAGACCTCACAAACCAAAAGTGGGTACCCTAACCACACCGCCACATTCTCTACTTACTTGTACATGTGATAGTAATTGGCCTTGATGTATCTGGCATGCCCATTTTATTCCTGCATGTTTCAATGCATACATCATGGCCTCATTAGGGTTCTTCCTATGTTTGGCTTGCAATTCCAACTTCTCCCTATCCTTCTTTGTCAGCATAGCTTTCTTGCGACGTTCACCTTTAAAACGTTCACTTCCTGACACACATTTGGTGGGAACTGAACACAACACCGGAGTGTACGGGGTGAGCAGCTGTCTTCCGACTTGCAGGGCAGCTGCAGCCGGAGTCATCATCTTTAACAAAAACAACAGAAGGTTTGTAAAAGCACAACCACATTCAAAGTCACTTTATCCCCATGAGACACAGTGTCATCGCCCCAATATCTTCATGGTAGAAATCGCCATGGTAGGTTGAATCCACAGCCATGCATGGCCATTTTATTCCGACCTTATGAGACGCATAATTAGCCAAGTGACCTGACTAAGGCTACTGGCAATAGCCGGGGTAATTGATTTCTCGCTGTGTGAGTAAGCTTGTATACGACATTGCGGTCAATGGTCATACTGCCTCCACTGGAGTAGTGAGTGCAGCTATAGCCTGCGCGCTGTAGTCCCTACAGGACCAACGCAATATAAAATTAGAATTTTGGTCAGATTTCAAGACGCACAGCCTTTTCTCAAGACGCAAGCTAACGACTATCATATCTGTTCAACACATATTTTCAAGTGTATGAGACCAGATCTGGTTTCTTGAGACGAAATCATTTACGGGAGATATTCATCATTTTCTACCCCGGAATCCGAAGATTTTCGTCTGATATCAAAATTGTGCATTGCAATTCATGTGTATCGATCCCGGGTATTTATTTTAGTATCTCTGCTGCACCAAATAATTATTAGCCAGGCGATGTCGGTGTGTGAGAACTACTTGCCTATTGGTCAAAAAGAAGTTTTCATTATCAATTGGACCAATCAGCAATATTGTTAGAATAATTTCACCATGTAAAATAATTGGGGTGAATCATTTACAAAGCTCCATACTGATTGGTGATTAAAGTGAAGATATCACATAAATGACCAATCAGAGGCAATGTTAGGTACCGTAGTGCTCAGGGAGGTAAATGAGAAAATCATCCAAAATGAAAGACATTTTAAATGCTGCTGCAAAGAACTAGATTCTAGAAACCTCTGGAGTGTACAAGCTATCACACTATTGTGCCAGATTCGTCTTTCTCCAAATAAAATATGCAATAAGTTGTTTTCACTCCAAGTCCAATGCATGAACGGATGTGACGTGGCCCCGACCGAGAGAATATAATGAATAAAAAAAACCTGTTTAGGGGGTACTTTGGGGGGAGGCGATAAAACCTGTTAAGGGTGATTTTGAAAAACAGGGTAGAACCTGTTTAGGGGTGTTTTTAAAACCGTTGTTCACGCATGTGTACACCAATTAATAATATTGCTGATTGCCCCCCCCCCCACCCAGCCAGGCAAAATGTGTTAAACTTAAAGGTTTTGCCTCTCATACCTAGGCTATTAATTTTAAAGGACCAGACTTTTTTACTTGCACCCTGTATATATGCACCACAACTTTGACAACGCGCTATGCACTAGAGCATTCTAAGTTATTTCCTTGGCTCTACGTACGTACCAGACATAGACTGTAAGGTACTAATTTCGAGGAGCATAACAAACACCAAATTGGTGTCATCTGACATAACAAACACCAAATTGGTGTCGTATGACCTGACATGCATGCATTCTTTTGTCGCGAGTTGACATGGTCTTTCAATCCGTGCCGAGTGTCCTTGGCAGACTTGACTATGGTATGCTTAGGTATGCTAGGTGAATTCAAATTTGCCATCAAATTGCATCATTTTATATATCAAATTAAAGCCCTTGAGTAAACTAAGCCAAAACTGAAAACCTTTTTTTTCATAGCACTTTCTGTAGCAAAGTTACATCTTGTTAAAGATTGACTTTCATCAAAAAGATTCAGCTAGCAAAATTCCCCAAAACGGCATTTCGTGGGGTGTTTCTAGATCTTAGTCTCATGGCGATGGCAGCTTTTTTTTAATGGAACTGCTATCAAAATCCTCTAAAATTCCATGCGACTTGATTATCACCATAAAAATCATATATTTGGGTCAAGTGAAGTATAGAAAACATATTTATGTAGGTTTCGTCACCCACCTATTCTCGAAAAAATTCAAATTTCTATGTAAATATGCATTGTGTTGGGGCCCCGGTCTCGGCGAATTCGCTGACTAATAAATGTGTTAACTAAGGTTTGCCTAGGTTATAGGTAACCCAGGCAAACCTTAGTTAACACATTTGCTAGTCAGTCAAATTCGCCGACAATGTCAATGCATTTTTACATAGAAATTTAAAATAACTTGCACGAAGAAAGAAACCTACATAAATATGTTTTCTATACTTCACTTGACCCAAATATATGATTTTTTATGGTGATAAGTCACCCAAGACATGGAATTTTAGAGGATTTGGATAGCATTTCCATTAAAAAAGCTGCTATCATAATGAGACTAAGATCTAGAAACACCCCGAAATGCCGCTTTTGGGGAATTTTGCTAGCTGAAACTTTTTGATGAAAGTCAATCTTTGACAAGATGTAACTTTGCTACGGAAAGTGCTATGAAAAAATGGTTTTCAGTTTTGGCTTTGTTTACTCAAGTCAAGGGCTTTAATTTGATATATAAAATGATGCAGTTTGATGGCAAATTTAAATTCACCTAGCATACCTATAGGTTACCTAGTATGCTTCAGTGGTCATGAAAGGATTCAATAGATAACCTGGCTCTGCCCCACTAATCCCCAGCTATTGTCTGAAATTGCACCTCGGAAGATATATCATAACAACTCAGTCCCCAAATGATAGTCATATAACGACCAAAAGATAAATGACTGACTATCATTGAGGACTGAGTTCCGCAGTCTACGTACGTACATGTAGATGATGTAAAGTTGTTTTCTTTAAACTTCCGTGGTCGTGCCTGTGTGTATCGCGTACACGAGCGTAAACACAAAAGCAATAAACAATCACGCCGATTGGCTGATCATTGCATTTGACAACAAGCCGGCTGACCCATTGGTCTTCGTCGCGGCGCGTAGTAGGCGACCTTGTCACTTAAACGCGATCGCAATTCACCAGCGCGTATCCGGACCACGGAAGTTTAAAGGAAACAACTTTAGTCTAATGCAAATGCATGTCACGGTTTCCGAATTCTGTTCTTGACAATTTCAAACTCATTTCTTGAGCAATTAAAGTGCTCTCATTACATTTGATTGGTAAAATACGAGGCGGACATTCTTAAATTTTACAGGATTATGTTTTATAACATTATTATTTATTGTTTGAGCCACAAATACCTGTACTTTTCGTGCACATGATGATACGCATTGCCTTCCTATGTACGTCGCCATTTTTGTTACTACTTTCCATGCACTAGATTGATAATTAATAAATTGCCTATAAATCGGATCTAAAATACAGAAAAATAATATATTGTAAAGTTTAAATAAAATATTATGATTATAATGCTGCTACAATTATTTTTACGTACATTTATGATCGTAATGTTGTTAACAAAGAATATATTTTGTCTTTTCTATATAAAGTTACAATGTGCCACTCCATTGCACGAAGTCAGGATGGCCGAGCGGTCTAAGGCGCTACGTTCAGGTCGTAGTCTCCCCTGGAGGCGTGGGTTCGAATCCCACTCCTGACAAATATTTTTGCATCTCTTCAGTATTGATTCTTTTCAGTATTCTCAGTTTATTTATTTAGAAACTGAGCTATATTGAAAATAACTAATATTTCTTTTTTTACCTCTTGTTCACTCAATTTACATGTTTTTCTTGTACTTTTTTACATCTCCGATATTTATTCAAGTAAAAAAAATGTAGGCCCTACAAATTCACAAGTCTGGGCATTTCAAATTTTGCCAGCTTTTATTATATTTTGAAATTGATTTTGATAATTGGTTTCTATACTAAAGCAGGAAAGTTTCCTAATAAAAGATATTATAAATTGTGTTTTCCGAAAATTACTATGCATGAAAATATGTACAAAAATGGGCTATATTATCACAGCATATAGGCCTACAAGGTGTCCCAAAAAAGGTTACCCCGGTACTATTAAATGTAGAAAATGAACCGCATTTTACGAGGGTACAACATTAACAAAACACTGTCATTTTTTCAGGTATTTATTCATCCTTCTTGTATAAATTGTCTGCTAAATTTCAACTCAACTTAACTTATGAGCGCAAGATGACATGGATCAAAATATTGTACAACGAAATTTGAACACAAGCACATCTTTGTTTTCTATTTTTCTCTTATTTTTTATTATTATTTGTTCTTGGTTGAAAAACGTATTGCAGTAAAGAGCCATATTCACAATTAAATATTACACATCTTTTATATATAGAGCTTCTTGACTCTCTTGGTGGTAAAAATAAGGAAAATGGTCATGAGAGAAGAACACTTTTTGGTGAAGGCATTTCTGCCATCAACATAACGAAATTAATAACAATTTGCATTTAGGCTTTGTTGTTGTTTTTTCATTTTTTTGTATTTTAATTGGAGCTGGTGGGGAGAGAAAGCATAAAATACATTCAGAAAAAAATACAAATCGAATCAAATATCAAGACTCCATTTCAAAATCATAATTATAAAAACCAGACAATGAGCAGGTTCAAAGACCCACTGAAGGAAGACGAAGAAACAGAGTCCTGGCCGAATCCTGTTGTTTTGGCTTTTACATAAAACATCCAGTGGTAATTAACAAATAATCAGAAACAATCACTACAAAATCACAATCCAATCACAAAAGAAATCACAAATCATTAACAATAAATTTGCACATGAGTTGAAATACACAAATTAAAAAATCAGTCAAAAATGTGTGAATACACTTATTAGGCCTACATGTAGATCATGCAGCCACCAAAACACATAAATTATAAATCAATTCTCCGATTTGCGGAAATCATGGTTAAGAGTTTGTTTTTGCCCTTAGCAATAAAGTATTCTGTCACCCTATTTAACATAGCTCTATAGTGGGGTTTTATTCTGAAATCGCTGCACTGTGTTATAAACTGTAAGTAAGAATACTGACTGAAGTTTCGAAACTACACTGAACAAGTTTAATTATCTGTTCAACAGAAAATATACTGCGCAGTCTGCCATGCTATTATAGTGAACCTCTTCAAATGACCCGCCAAGTTAGTCTCGCGGCCAGACTGTATGTGGCTATCACGAACATAGGAGGATCGACGAGTGTCAGACCGACGCAAACTGGCTGTGTAGGAGACTACCGCCAAGTGTATCGGGGCAGTGAACCTCGTGTTGCATCATGTCACGTAAACATGGTAAACACCTTGCTTAGGAATGCGTGGAATGCGGCTAAATACGCATGTTGTGAACTTGACACCGTGACCCGCTACGAAACTCCCGGGATGAAAATACTTTGGTGGTGGGGGTGATGGAACCTCGGACATCAAACATAAGTTTTTGATCCCCTCTAAAAAAGGGTGGATTTTTTTTTGATCCCCCTTCATGTCCTAAAAAGAAACCATTAACAGTGGCATAGGGTACCTGCAGGGAATATGGGACCATTAAGGACGTTTAGCTTATTTGCATAAAAACTAAAGAAGATATGCCCACAAGAGATTGTTATGATGAACAACCTGTCCTTTAAGATTAATAAAACAGGCAATGTTACCTTGTTTTTATGTTTGTTTGGACGCTATGACGTCAAAATGACGTCATCGTCAAGTGTCCCATATTACCTGCTGCATGTGCAGGTAATATGGGACACTGTGTTATCTATATGGTGAAAATCAAAAAGTTCAGAAAATCACTCTTTTGTTCTAAAAACATTTTTGTTACATGATTTTGAATGTTAAATGCAAATTTCTACAAGAAAATTTAATTTTCTAGATAGTTTTGCTTTTCGCATTGACAATGCACACAATTTCCTATGTGTCCCATATTACCTGCACCCATTCAGTTGAAAATCAGAGAAAATAATCATTTATAAAGGAAAGTACCACTTGTCAGTGGAATTTTACCTGCTGATAAGCTTAACCCATCACCTAAAGATCATAAAAATGACAAATGCCCCTCAGTACCAGAGTTTTTGGATACACAATCATAAAATGTGACGTCATTGATTTTATATCAGGCCAAAAAACGACATAATTTTTGGGCAATTTCACTCTTTTTGGCATTGATTTCCAAGAGTTTGATACACAGACTCCAAAACTGCATTTCTAGAAGCACAATTGATGTCTCTAAATACTTAACAAATCAACTTAAAGTGTTTACCTTCTCTAAGCTACTTTTTGTTAAAATGATAACAGGTGTCCCATATTACCTGCTGTCCCATATTACCTGCAGCTACCCTAGATTTCTTTTTGACATTGGGGTTGGAGAAAATTTCTCCAGTGAATCCAGCTGAGCACCTTTTGCCGACAAAATAAGTTTATGGTATACAAATGCGCGTGAAGCGCACAAAAAACTGATGCCGTATTGAAGCTAAACTGGTGAAATATAGTACAAAACCGGAATTAATTTGCGCGAAGCGCCAAAAAATTGGCACTTTTTAGTTTAAAATGACCAAATATGATGAGATGATTGTATGGACCATCCGCCTATCAAAATATTGGTGGGATTTATTCCCCCATCCCCCAGGATCTACTCCTATGGTCATTAACTCATTAGCTAAAAATTACCGTTTGGAGTTATTACCCAGTAGGCCTACTCATTGGAGTCATAGTGTTACACCCAAATTGTAAAGTGCGCACATTTTGTTGATTTGTAGTTCGAGATTACAAAATTGAATATAGGGCCTACAGGCCTACTTTATAACATTCATGCACGCCGAGCGCGCAAAAATTTTGGAATGCCTTCTCGTAGGCTACATTTTACCACGGAATTTAACCCTCAAATTTTTTTGATCCCCCCTATTAACCCGGGGGGGCCACTCAAATATGACAGTGTACGCATGCGTGACCAAATTTTTTTCAAACACCCCCTAAACAAGTTTTACCCTACCAGCAAATTTAGTCCCTTAATAAGGTAATTTAGTGTAGAATTTACCCCCTAATGAGTTTTTGGCTGGTGAAAATGCAACAAATGTACCCTTTTTGGACTCATAATATACCAAAAATTTGAAAAGGTACCCTAAACAAGTTGTCCAGTTTCAGAAAACTACCCTTATTCTTGAAAATCACTGTTTTTTAGACCCTAAACGCGTCACGCGCGTAACTTGCCTTGCCTAAAACTTCATATAGGCCTATCCCGGAGGCCTATCTGATCTTGTGGTCCTTATTTCCAAAAATTCATTAAAATTTGACTTTTATTTCCAATATTAGAACTAACTAGAAGATTAGGCTCCGGGATTAAGCTTGTTGGCAAAATATGATACTATTATTACCCCCCCATGAGTGCTTTTTCTGTGGAATTGGGATTTAATAATAGGCTAGTGCTTGTAAATTCTGATCATTTGGCAGGCCTTGGAACACAATTTACAGCTTTAAAAGTTAAAAAAAAATCCTACCTGCCCTAATTTTCTTTAATGTTACGCCAATCAAACAATTTTTATTTTTAGGCCTTTTATAATGATGTGCTCCTTACCAAGAAAGGAATTTCCCAGACGAGAAGAACTGCAAGACCATGGCAGCCCCCATGCGAAATTTTCATGCGCTTGGTTGCTGGGTTCGATATAGGCTGATTTCTTCTAAAATAGACACAATTTGCAGACAGATCAAACACTACTGTACACCTACATTTGGCGGTAAGTTTGTTTTGTTTTAATGCACCCAGTATATCTTTTTTTCTTGAAGGAAAATCATCATGATCATGTCAGAGAGTGAGAGTGCAGTGTACATGTATTGTAGTAGTAGACTGCACTGCCAGTGCCACATAAAGGCGCAGGATTGGTCATTGCACAAATAGCCTTCAATTGCAAGAAAGTGTGCAATTTGTATAAATAGCACAAATTGCACAAATAGCCAGTTGCTTAAGCAATTTTCACAAATTGCATAAATAGCCACAGGTGTTGCAATTTGTGGAATTTATGTCAGTAAATTGCACCTAATAGCCTACAGTTGCAGGAAAGTGTGCAATTTGTACAAATAGCACAAATAGCAACGTATGTAAGCAATTTTACAAATTGCATAAATAGCCACAGGTGTTGCAATTTGTGCCATTTATGTCAGTCAATTGCACAAATTGCCTACAGTTGCAAGAAAGTGTGCAATTTGTACAAATAGCCATGCACGTAAGCAATTTTTACAAATTGTAGAAATAGCCACAGGTGTTGCAATTTATGCAATATATAAAAACAATGAGGCCAATATCTGAGTTGCTTCCAGTAAGTGCTATTTGTGCAATTTGTGCAATTGGTGGAAAGAAAATTTAAGGAAGAAATGGTGTACGTACGAGGATGTTTATAAGCAAAAAAAATCCGTCAACAACCCTAATTACGGTTACACTCAACTTTTCCGGGCTCGCGCTGCGCCATTTCTTTCGAGAACCGCTTTCATATCATCATCATCATCGTCATCGTCATCGTCATCGCATCATCATCATCATCATCATCATCATCACCACCATCATCATGCATCATCATCATCATCATCATCATCATTATTGAGTCATCATCATCCTAGGCATCATCGAGTCATCATCATCCTAGGCATCATATCGAGTCATCATCATCCTAGGCATCATCATTATAGTCAAAAGCTGCGTCGGCAGTGTGATGATATTATATACAATTCATCATCCTGAATCTGAGGCATTGACGCAGCTCGGTCCCATTGCTTTCGAGAACCGCCTTATTACAAACCGAGAAAATTTAAGGAAGAATGATACGCACGAGGATGTTTAGAAAGAAAAACAAGTCCGAAAACCGCCCTAACACTAACATTAAACTTTTCGGGCTGCCTTAATCATCATCATCATCATCATCATCATCATCATCATCATCATCATCATCATCATCATCATCATCATCATCATCATCATCATCCAACATCATCATCATCATCATTATCATCATCATCATCGTCGTCAACATCATCATCATCATCATCATCATCATATTCATCATTATCGGAGTCATCATCATCCTAGGCATCTTATCGGAGTCATCATCATAGTCCGAAAACCGCAGTAACTACGGTAACACTCAACTTTTCGGGGCTCCCCTAATTTCAATATCGCTAATAAAATGACACCTTCATTCATTTTGTCATTATGCTTAGGCTTGGTTGGGGAATGCTAATGCACAAAATTTCCGGTTTATTTAGCCCTTATTCCAGCTAATAGCGTAATCATCGTCGTCATCATCATTATCATCATCGTCCGCCGTCTCACATCATCATCATCATAATCATTATCATCATCATCATCATCATATTCATCATCATATTCATCATTATGGGAGTCATCATCATCTATGCATCATATCGGAGTCATCATCATCCTAGGCATCATCATTATATCCAATCATCCGAGTCATACTTAATTTGAGGCATCGGCATCTTGTCATCCTCATCATCATCATCCTAGGCATCATACGGCAAGTCCCACCGGCGAGTTAAGATTTTTACGGCAAGTCCTGCCGGCGAGAAGTTCAAAATTGCATAAATTGCACAAATTGCTGACGGCTAGAAGGGACTTGGCGATCAATGTCATAATTGCTTATATAGTCGGCACGTTAAAGCCCTTTCCACCAATTGCACAAATTGCACAAATAGCGATCATTGGAAGCAACTAGGATATGAGAAAAATAATCTAAGTTCAAAATTGCATAAATTGCACAAATTGCTGACGGCTAGAAGGGACTTGGCGATCAATGTCATAATTGCTTATATAGTCGGCACGTTAAAGCCCTTTCCACCAATTGCACAAATTGCACAAATAGCGATCATTGGAAGCAACTAGGATATGAGAAAAATAATCTAAGTTCAAAATTGCATAAATTGCACAAATTGCTGACGGCTAGAAGGGACTTGGCGATCAATGTCATAATTGCTTATATAGTCGGCACGTTAAAGCCCTTTCCACCAATTGCACAAATTGCACAAATAGCGATCATTGGAAGCAACTAGGATATGAGAAAAATAATCTAAGTTCAAAATTGCATAAATTGCACAAATTGCTGACGGCTAGAAGGGACTTGGCGATCAATGTCATAATTGCTTATATAGTCGGCACGTTAAAGCCCTTTCCACCAATTGCACAAATTGCACAAATAGCGATCATTGGAAGCAACTAGGATATGAGAAAAATAATCTAAGTTCAAAATTGCATAAATTGCACAAATTGCTGACGGCTAGAAGGGACTTGGCGATCAATGTCATAATTGCTTATATAGTCGGCACGTTAAAGCCCTTTCCACCAATTGCACAAATTGCACAAATAGCGATCATTGGAAGCAACTAGGATATGAGAAAAATAATCTAAGTCCAAAATTGCATAAATTGCACAAATTGCTGACGGCTAGAAGGGACTTGGCGATCAATGTCATAATTGCTTATATAGTCGGCACGTTAAAGCCCTTTCCACCAATTGCACAAATAGCGATCATTGGAAGCAACTAGGATATGAGAAAATAATCTAAGTTCAAAATTGCATAAATTGCACAAATTGCTGACGGCTAGAAGGGACTTGGCGATCAATGTCATAATTGCTTATATAGTCGGCACGTTAAAGCCCTTTCCACCAATTGCACAAATTGCACAAATAGCGATCATTGGAAGCAACTAGGATATGAGAAAAATAATCTAAGTTCAAAATTGCATAAATTGCACAAATTGCTGACGGCTAGAAGGGACTTGGCGATCAATGTCATAATTGCTTATATAGTCGGCACGTTAAAGCCCTTTCCACCAATTGCACAAATTGCACAAATAGCGATCATTGGAAGCAACTAGGATATGAGAAAAATAATCTAAGTTCAAAATTGCATTTACTTCTAGCTATTTGTGCTATTTGTACAATTTATATATGTGGCGAAATGTAAAATTTCCCTATACCTTAAGTATAGGAAATTTACTAAAACAACCAATCCTGCGCCTTTCTCGCCACTGATGCCCAGTCAGTCTAGCTCGAGATACTCTAGCTAAAATACAGGTTTACATTACTATCTTACATTATCTTGCTGTATTTCAGCTAGAGCTCCAAACGACAAGCTTCCGGGTTTTTTTGGAGAACAATACTGTTACGTAAGATGAAGAAGAAACCCGCCTCGGAGCCCGCCCTACTCATTATTTCATTGTACTTATTGCAATTTACCTCCACATATTACGTAATCAACACAAAGCTTTTGTGAGGATTAGTGAGTGGATAAGAAATTGACAGTGGAGGATACTGAAGGACACGCCGATTGTTAGTTGTCAATCATGAATTGCCTCAACGTATTAATATTTTACCGCATGGCATTCCGCAAACACCAAGACAAATTATGCCGTATTTTTCCAAAGATCATCTCATATGAAGTAAGCTGAATGCGATCTGTACTTTTGTAACATTCCGATCGCTTTTGATCACCTATTATCGGCGAATTTGCTTGAAAACACGTGAGTTCATGTTGTGTAAACATAATTAGCATAGACACAAATGAAATTACGATGCAATACAATGCAATTTGAATGCGCAGCAGATCTATAGAAATAACGTTGCCCGGTTTTATGCAGAATTAGACCCTGTCTGAGTCAGTCCGAATAATCAGACCCAGAACAAAACTGATGCCCTCGGTCAGTAAACTAGGGCCATACATGATACATGTAGCAAGGTAGACAAATGTGGTGTGGCCATCACAAATGTCGGGTGGCCAAAATGCCAAATCCCGGCGCGATGCCATTAATTCAGTTGGCCCAATACAGGACCAAGTGCGCGCAACTATTGAACTAACAATGGCATGGAAACGGCCGCGGTACATAGACCAGTTTCGGGCTCGTACTGGCGTCATACCGTCAGCCGTGTCCGGTATTGCCAGAAGTAGACCGGTATAAGCCATTACTGGGCCAGTTTCTTAATGTTTGCTGGGATATGCCCAAATTGAAATAAAAATATAACTTAGTCAAGTCCTAAGACAAACCAGCGGCGTAGCTGGGATTTTTTTCCAGGGGGCCAAGCCTGTATGGGGCAGGGCCCAAACTAGGGGGGCGGGGGCCCAAATAGACAATTTTGCCAGGCTTATTGATAATAATCGTATGGTATTGCATATCGTATGGATTCCAATATCTCTCTTTCCCTCCTCTCCCTCTCTCCCAGACATAGACCGTATTAAAGGTACTAATTTCGAGGAGCATAACAAACACCAAATTGGTGTCGTATGACCTTTGACAATGCATGCATTCTTTTGTTGAGAGTTGACATGGTCTTTCAATTTGTGCCGAGTGTCCTCAAGTGGCAGACTTGACTATGCTTCAGTGGTCATGAAAGGATTCAATAAACGTCTGCCCCACTAATCCCCAGCTATTGTCTGAAATTGCTCACTCGGAAAATATATATTATAACAACTCAGTCCTCAAATGATAGTCATATAACGACCAAAAGATAAATGACTGACTATCATTGAGGACAGTTCCGCAGTCTACCTCTCTCCCCTCTCTCTTCTCTCTTTTTTTCCTCTCTCTCCCCCTCTCTTTTTCCTTGCACTAGAGGGCAGGGGCCCAAATAGGCAATTTTTGCCAGGGGGGAGATCCCCCCCTGCCCCCCGGCAGTTACGCCACTGAGACAAACATAACAAAATATCTCAAAATATGTAGTATGATTATTATCGCACTGTGTACAGACAAGCTGTACTTATTTTTTACTCTGGAACCTATAGTAGACATGGTAGATGATTGTATTTTTGAAGTACAGTCAACAGTACCGGGATGATCACCTGCTCTTTTCGAATAAGCCCTTTTGCAATTTCAGAACAGTGCATTGTGTGTAGGCCTATTAAATATAATATCCATGAAAAGAATTGGAGATAAACACAGTGACTCATGCTGTATATAGGTATGCTAGGTGACAGGGTTTGATTTAAATGGTGTCGTGGAGCAAAATGCTCCCCATTTTGGACAACCTGCTACACAAATTTCAGCTTGTATAGCAATTTTTTACAATGTAAACATATGCTAATATTATAAGAACATCGCCTAAATAAGGTTTTTGCTAAAAATTGCTACGCAAATTTTTCCGAGTAAATGGAACCCTGCTAGGTGAATTCAAATTTGCCATCAAACTGCATCATTTTACATATAAAATTAAAGCCCTTGAGTAAAGAAAGCCAAAACTGAAAACATTTTTGTCATAGCACTTTCCGTAACAAAGTTACATCTTGTCAAAGATTGACTTTCATCAAAAAGATTCTGCTAGCAAAATTCCCCAAAACAGCATTTAGGGGTGTTTCTAGATCTTAGTCTCATGGCGATAGCAGCTTTTTTTAATGGAACTGCTTCAAAATGCGTCTAAAATTCCATGGCTCATCACCATAAAAAATCATATATTTGGGTCAAGTGAAGTATAGAGGTTCTCTTCCAGAGGATTTTCATGAATTGATGAGGGAGGGAGGTGTTTTTTTTTTTCAATGTAAATTGGCATTGTCAGTAGTTTTCGGTCTCCAACAGTGCTCGAGGTCAGTCGAGGAAACGATGAGGCCCTTTTTTTTTTTTTCAAATGTGAGATTCTGAGGGATAAACCACCCTAGAGTACCACAAAAAGACTTAGAAGTGATGCTTGTTCTCTAATAAACTTATTTGTATGTATGAAGATTTCATAAATCATTCCAAAGTCTAAAAAAATTGAAAAATCTAAAAAAAAAAAAAAAAATCTGACAAATCCCAGAAATTGAGGAGGAGGGGACGAGAACCAAAATATTAATTTTACACGGCCTAAATATGCATTGTGTTTGGGCCCCGGTCAGGCGAATTTCGCTGACTAGCAAATGTGTTAACTAAGGTTTGCCTGGGATACCTACAGTATATTTCAATGAGAGTGAACTTCGCACTTTAAAAAAAAATGCTACCTACTTGTGTTTTTCACATTCTCTGGTCCAGATGTCTTCTCAATACTTGCGTATATGGTACTAAGTATTGATTGTGATTGTTTCAAATGGCTAATCTTGTAAAAGAAAAGAAAAATCACAGGGGATTCCTTTGAGTCACAGTTCATTCACACGGCCGTCAATGGGGGGAGATTGGTTCTGTTTATCTCTTGTCGAAGAACTGTGTGACGATGTCTGAGCATGCGCAGTTGCAATTTTCCGAAATTACGAAAGGGCTAGCCTGTGACGCGTACGTTCTTTTACGTGCACACTGCATAAAATGTCATACATGTACAGGCCTTATATTAAGTATGCCTGGACCAGGAGCTAAAATGAGCTCCTGGTCCCCCCAAAGGCTCCTGGTCCTATAGTTTGTAGTGTCAAATATTGGATACACTAGGAGCCAAAACTGGGCAACCATGGGGTAAAAAAAGCCTGGGTGCCTGGTTAATATAAGCCTTGTACATGTACACAGGACCGACGGCTTAAAGTGCCCTCCGAAGCACTAACAAGTAGAGTGAAGTGCCCTAAATGGCTC
This sequence comes from Amphiura filiformis, assembly GCF_039555335.1. Taxonomy (NCBI): domain Eukaryota; kingdom Metazoa; phylum Echinodermata; class Ophiuroidea; order Amphilepidida; family Amphiuridae; genus Amphiura; species Amphiura filiformis. The sequence goes on along the minus strand of NC_092647.1, from coordinate 19,311,788 downwards.
AAGGAGAGCCAGCCGAGATCAGGCGGACCTCGGATTTGAACCCTCAACCTCGACCCTTGGATTTGGATTCACAGTCCAACGCCTTAACCGCTATTTCTTGCCCCTTCCCCCAAGGGCTCATTATTATTGCACAGCCTTACTACAATTGTGGCTGCATCAATGATCAATCTAGTCACACCGTATTATTATACACACTGGCACACTCATTCCTGCACCGCTCATGGACAAAGTCCCTCGGCTATACATCCACATGTGGATCCTAGTAGAAGTAGAAGAAATTTGTTACATCATGAATGATAAACATGTATATTAATATTTTGTAACCATTCTGAGCCTTATGGGAGTGGGTGGAGCTAGGATATTTTAGTGCTGGGTGGCATTTGATGAAAATCATGCATATTTGGCAATTTGTTGTCAAAATTGACCAAATTCTTGACTAATTCAATAAAATTTGGCAATTTTGGACTCTGATGAGTGGTGGGCTCCAGTGCCAAAATTGCAGCTGAGTGGTGGGCTCCAAAACCAAGTGGTGGGCTCTGCCGCCCACTGTAGCTACCACCCTGGGTGGCGCACAATGCTTGTTGTAATGTAATGTGATGTGATGTCTGATAGTGAAAAACACACACAAAAAAATCTTCATGTTTTCAGAAATCTCATTGTTTTACAGGTGTACAAGGTAGCAGGCAGAACCAAGATGGAAATGGAACTAAGCCAGATGCATTCTGGGACATGATGGAATGTCGTCTAGACCAAGCTTCACATAGCTTACTACTTCAGGTCCCAAAGAATGTCTCCATAGATGATGTACAGCGATATGTGGAAGATGAGGTTGGAAGAATATCATATTGCTTCCCATATTCACAGAAGCAATCGGAGGTATGCTTGTATAAAATTAAAATGATGATATACGAGTGGATATTCATACGTAGTGGTAGATAAAATGAATTAAAGTTTTAACTTCACCATCTGCTGAAGACGCTAGTCGGACTAGTGAAAACGTTCCAGGTGAGCGAAAAATAGTGTAGTGTTGAAGTTAAAAACTTTAATTCATAAAATGATGATGATGATGATGATGTTAATGATGATGAGGTATGATTATATAAAATTAAAATGATGTGGAATTAGTTAAGTCCAAACACATTGCATGCAAAAGCATGAAGGATGTAATGTATGTGTATGAATAACATCTGTTGAGCAATTTGATTGGTGTGCAGTTATTTATATCTAATCGGCAAACTGAAAAGTGGAGGTGAAAGATCATTATCATTTCATTTAAAAACAAGAGGAATAAAATTGGACCCAAATTTGAACCTTGAGGAACTCCTGATGTAAAGCCCGATCCCGACTCCACATTGCAGCGCGATGCGATGCTTTTAAAACATTGCAGCATCGCACGATGAAATTAAAATGTACATTTCAATTTCATTGTGCGATGCTGCAATGTTTTAATTTTCACTGCTGAGCTCGTAAAAACCTGGCTCAGATTACAGTTTTTGTTGTATTGCTGCATCGCATCGTGCTGCGATGTGGAGTCAGGATCAGGCTTAACTGGTACCTACCTCTAAATAGAACTCTCTGTAATATGACAAATCACAGCAATTTGTACATTATATGTTAGGCAAGGTAATCTGAAAGAATAACATGTAACTATTCCTTCCTATACATGTTCATTAAATATTTTCCTTTTGTGTTTTGTATTTGTTATACTAATAGGGAAAAGTCAAGCATTATGCTCTATTGGAAATGCGTAAACACCACGCAGTGGCAACTCTCTTGAAGAAATCAACTCAGAGGGATTTCCTCAAACATAGCAAGGCTCAAGGGAGAAGTAGGAGCAAAGACTCGTCTTCAAATTGGGCAGAAATCAACAGAGTTTTGGAAGAAAGAGTACTCGCTAAGGATCTGAATAAAGCAGAAACTGTAAGTATTTGAGATATAGGCAAATGATATAATTGGTTAAATTTAAAGAAAATACGATGAACATATGTGACCTGCTACCACATAATTAGCGTAAAGTTGCAAGTTGGTAGTTTTGAGACATCTTGGCTGCTGAGTCAATGTTTTTTGTTTGCCGCACACCTGTACAGGTCAGAAGTATGTCCTTTTTGGTGCATGAACCATTGTGCACAAACAACATACAGACATACATTATTGTTTTGAACATGTGCGTGTCAAACAAAGAACTCCAACGCAGCAGCCAGGACGTCCTGAAACCAGTGATCGATTTTCGTATATTTTTTTGTGTAGCAAAGAATGCTACTCACTTTCAGATTTTAGTAGCAATTCCAAAATTGTGAGTAGCATTTTGCAACATGCTAATCCTGAATGTTCCATTTTCAGTTCAAGTCAGTGGCCAGTGATCGATTTTTGTATATTTTTATGTGTAGCAAAAAATGCTACTCACTTTCAGATTTGAGTAGCAATTACAAAATTGTGAGTAGCATTTTGCTACGCTAATCCAGGTAAATCGAACACTGCCTGAAACTATACCAACTTTTGGCTTTACGCTCATTTCGTGGTAGCAGGTCACACTACTTTTGATCATATTTGTACAGCTTCACCTTGGAAGTACTATCAGGATGTCAATAATTAAAGCCAGCATTATTAGAGTAGATGTTGGTGACCTTTTAAAAGGTCAAAACGTTTGAAAATGGTGGTGTTTGTATGTGCACACATTAAAATTGACTGAATTTTACACACACAAAACTTATGGGAATTAACTTTGCCATCATCGATTTCCTACCAGAAGCCATTAGATTACCCACAATACTCATAGGGGGCCCATTACCCACTAGTGCAGAAACAGATAGGTACAAGAGGAATTGATTACTTCCAGTGACATAGCCAGGACTTTTTCATAGAGGTGGGGGGGGGGGTAATTAGGGAACAAATGTTGTTAATTTCACCTGCCATCAAATGCCAGAGTAAACTGAAATTATACCTTCTAAACCTTCCTAGGATTATGATGTTTTTGACAGTAGAATCACTGACATAGACTGTATTTTGAATGTTTATGCTTGTAAATTCCCATTTGTAACTTTCATTTCATAATTGTAATAAGCGCCCCCCTGAATCGAATATGGTACTAAGATTTTGGATGAGAAATTACATAGCTTTGTTATTTTTTTTCAACAAAATTGTAGATTTCTGAGCAGCTGAAAATCTTCCACGAGAAGCACAGGTTACAAGAAGCTGAGGTGCGTCTTCGCTTTCTCCTCTGTGTACTACTAGAAGAGACCTTCCAACACGTGCTTCCTGATTGCCGTGTCTACCCCTTTGGGTCATCGGTCAATGGGTTTGGAAAGCGGAACTGCGATGTAGACATGTATTTAGATAGAGCGTTACCAAGAGGGATTGTTCCTGTGAGAAAGGTAATTGGGCTATTCCAGGTGAAATAAATACACCCCCTGGAAGATATTCCAGGTGAAATCCATACATGTACACCCCCTATGGAAGATGTGACTTTAATTTTCCACTTAGGGAGTATGAATTTCAAATGGGAATTCATTTTGAATCTACACTCCCTGTGTGGGAGATTAAGGTCATGTCTTCCATAGGGGTGTATGGATTTCAACTGGAATTGCTCATTGTGTAGTATAATTACTGGGCATTTGAGAGATGTTGACCTACAATCATTGGTGCGAATCGAAAAGTTTCAAATTCAGGCTGATTATATATGAGTGTAAGATGGCCGAGCGGTTTTAAAAGGAGTGCTGTCAGCCGGGAGAATACGATCGGCAAGGGTTCGAGCCTTGTCCTTGACTTAGGTGAGAATTCTCTTCCTCTCCCAAAATGTTCCGAAAGGTCGGAAATCCTGCAATTGCGTTCAGTTACACCACAAAATGTAATTGTAGAATTTCTTCTATATACTGTTTAGCATGTGCAGGTATAAGCAGTGTATGTGCGACGTCTCATGGTTCAGAAGCCATGTAAAGCCGTTAGTCCTGTGTACAGGACAAGTCGCCCCTGTGTTTGACAATCCGTTGTAAATGTTTTTGCTGCTTTTGTGTATAATTTTCTGGTTTTTAATTGGTAGTTTTTAAGATGTACTTTTAAGGTTGTAATTTTAAGTTTTATCTTTTGTAAAGCGCCCAGAGGCCTTTTGGTGTTGGGCGCTATATAAGTGTGTTGTTGTTGTTGTTGTTGTTGTTGTTGTTGTTGTTGTTGTTGTTGTTGTTGTTGTTGCATGTTAAAGTGTCAGAGCTATTCGAAAAGAGAAGGGGACCATCCCCGGTTCTGATACCTGTACTCAACCCTCTAGGTTCAAGAAGACAAGATGGGCACAATACAACATACAAAAAAATAAATCCAGTAGAAAGATGTACAATATTATTGCTAAGCCGCTTATGTTGCACTAGCCTAAAAAGAGCAACGGTCAGTGTGTGTCATCAATCAGTAAAATCCCTCATTCACTGCAGTCTGCAAATTGTGTAGCATTGGGCTTTTACATTTAAAATCCACATTACCCCTGTGAAAGATTTTGGAAATATTTTCTACAGCAGGAGTATGATTTTCAAATGGAATGAACAAATTAGTTAGCTCCATTTGAATTCCATACACCCTCTGAGAAAAATTCAACCTTAAGTTGGGTAATATGCTAATTCCATTTGAAATTCATGCTCCCTCTGATACTTCCAAAATCTTCCACAGGGGGTATGGATTTTAAATAGAATAGACCATTATGGTATTTCCTTTTACAAAGTAACAGATGTAACAACTTTCAAATTGCACCAATTTTCATAAAATTATTAAAGTCAGGAAGGTTTTTTTTATTTCTTTTGACACAAATGAACTCTAGCTAACAATATTCTTTACACGTTCCTATCAATTTTACTGTATTTAATCAATCGTATAAACATTATAAAGACCTTCTTTTGTGTTTTGTTTATATACTTTATTCGCAGGCGTAGTGCATGTTAGAATCCCAGTTAGAATATGACCGTTGCTAGGTCAACTGACTCACGCTTTCTTTGTTAGGAATCACTGATTGATATGATTACAACACAAAGCCTATGGCATATCATAATTCAGAACAGGTATATGAGCCCAGGCTTGAACCAGTAACCAATGGTGACTAATGGGCACTACGGCAGCGAATACACTACACTACTAGCTGCCATTAGTGATCCCCTTCCTTTAATTTGTGCCCAATCTTTGATTCCTTTGATTAATAATGGTCTGGTTTCCATATGCCCCATCATCATCTTGAGATGAAGAAGGATTTCCTTGAGGAAGAGGGGGAGGGGAATTTACTGATGATGTATTTGGTATTGATCCAGTAGGTCTGCATTCAACATATCCACCATCTTCTGAAGACTGCAGGACTGACAATTGAGTCTCATCAGCAACGGTGACCTGAGATTTGTGGTCTGGGATTATGAAAAAAAAACACATAAAAGATGAAAACAATAATTTCTTGCCTACTTCCTAAAATCTTTTTTACCAAATTAATAAGGTTTTTGACAAATTATTCTTTCCTTGTTCAGAAATCAATGTTCAACACAAAATAGACAATCATAAGAGGTCTAATGCACAGTTTTAGAAATAAGGCAAGTGCTGGAACCAAAAGTCTGTACAAATTGATGAGAACCCTTAGATGGTCTAGATCAAAATTCTTGCAGAATAATTCTGGTATACTATGCGCACAAGTATAACCCTAACCATCCTAGCCCACCCTGATTAAAATCCTAACCCTAATCCTAACCCACCCTAATTATAACCCTAATAATAACCCTAACCTAACCCTAACCCTAAAACACAGGGTGTGGAGGGTTGTCATTGCATATTGGCACATACCACACCCCATTTATACCACAAAATTTGATATCTTTATAATGTAAATTAGGATAAAGGATACTTACTTGGATGTAGTGGTTCTTCCAAGTTGAGGTCTTTCACCTGTTCATAGAGTCTTGTGTCTGATTCTATTCTGCTTCTGCAGAAAGAATTAAATAATAATAAAAAAAAAAAACATATTATGTAATGTATCAGGGTGTCACAATGAAATGCAGTCAGACCAAAGTCAGCAATAATGAAATTAAGTTATCTACTCACTATTGTTAAATATTAATTGGTAAAATTTCGAACTTGGGACTTTTTCATAGAATTTGCTTTGTGACTCCCCAGCAATACAACTACATACGGAAGGTGCTTCGCTTCCCGACATCAAAATCTCTGTGTCTTTTGATCAGTTCAACTTCAAAGCATGTCTGGAAACTGAATAACCACCTGGACACTACTGGTCATCTAACAGCATTTCTGATTGGTTTATAACTTGAAATGTTCATTTCAATTGCCAATTGTGACTAGGCTTTGAACTATTTATGGTCAAACTTGCATTTGCAGATGATCTTAATACCCTCCTTGATTGGTTCAAAATTGGACACAATATTAATTTTGGCCAATCGGCAGGTAGTTCTCATAGGATTAAATTGGCCTGTAATGTTTAAGCTAGGGGATGTCATGGTCCGTAGCACCATTTGTTCTTTTGTGCATTTACTTTCCATTTTATTATTGCATATTATCTAAGGGTAATCATTTTTTTAGGGGTAGGGGTTCAGCTCATTTTTTTACAAAAAATCTGTGCAAGCAACCAAGCACACTTCTCACTCAAAAATGGTTGCCTTTTTGGAAGTCTCACAACCCACACCCCAAATAAATCCTGTGCATGGGACTGACTATGGTAATTGCTTTTTTTATATTTATTTTTTTCTTGTGTATTTATTTACCTTTCTTGTTGATCTTGGTTGATGTCTGGTTTCTTTTCTACTTGTCTATGACATAGACAGCAGACAAGCAAAGCAACCACTATGACGATCAGAATTGTTGCACCAATAGTCGTACCAATTATTATAACAACATCTTGCTTATTATCATTAGTGCTAGGAGCCTGAAATTGAATGTTTGTTTAAATACATGGTTTTAGGTTAACCATTACACTAGCTTCCAGAGAAGTATGGCAGTCTTTTGTTCTAATGAGCAACATACACAGAGCTTTGTGTTCCGTAATTGGCCAATTACTAATTATCGGTTTGTTGTTATGATTGTCAGGTGATTGAATCAGCCAATCAGAACCCACTTCCATGTTTACGCTGTGCACACTCTCAAAATGTGAACAAGTGCCATTCTTCTCTGCCAGAGACTGTAGTATAACATTTATGTACACTTGATAATATGTTTGTGATTATAGCCAATTCAAGAAAGTAATTATTGCAAATGTTGCCAGTACGGTCATTTTAACCAAAGCCCTGTTTAAATCTTGCCCTATACGCTACAGCAATACTTGGACTTTTGAATGAGTGGCCTGGACTTTTGAATACAAAGGAAACATTTGAAAATTAAGGCTTCCCTTTACAAAAGCAGGAATTTCCGATCAAAAGAAAAATGACACTTAAATCTAAAAAGGTGGTTAGCAAGGTTGTTAGAGTTTACTTTGTTGTGGGGAGATGGGGTAAAACTTGCACATGGGTGCGTACTATGATGAATAAAGTGATAAAATACTCACCTCTGTAGTTTGAGGGACCAATTGAGCAGTAACCATGGTAACAGATGATTCTGAAGAATTGCTAAAAGATGATGAAGTGAGCGCTGCTGAAGCTTGGGTTGGTGGTGTATTAACACTCACTGATGATGTAGAAGTACACCTACAATATAGGCTATAGCAACTCTGGTCAACCCGGACATCTCCATATGAGCATGTAGAAGTCACATCAGAGGTGAAACATGCCACTGACGATTCAAGTTTGCAACAACTCCAAGTTGTATCTAGACAAGCCGTATAACCACCTCTAATGAAAAATGTCCTATAGTCACTTGTTTGACACGTAGCAAGAGAATTTATATCACATCCATAATTTTGTGGAGAGAATGGGGATGATACTTGGGATGATGAAACTGGAAACAAATAGAAATAAAGATAGGCGCTAAAAACTGATATGGGGGCAGTATAAGGATTTTGTTCGGGGGGGGGGGGAGGGGCAAGGGGGCGGAAATGGGGGCAAAATGACTTGGAAAGGGGAATTTGACAAAAATTGTCAAAAATTCCTACAAATCTGAGAAATTTCCTGCATCCTACAAGGGGTAAGAGGCGGTAAGGTGTTCTGTGGGGAAAGGCAGTTCCCCCTTGCCAGATTCCAATTAGATGTAGGCATTGAAATTAGATGTAAACATTACAAATATACATGAGGTTTGAAAATTGTTTTTAAAGTTTGTATATTGGCTTAAAGGTAAATAAGATAAGAAGGTGAACAATATGACTATTACCTGGCTCTGCATAACGTTGACATTGATCAGTCAAATCTGTTTTCTGGCAAGTACATATGCTGAAATATTAGATTACCCTAACCCAAACCCTAACCCTAACCCTGATCCTACCCTAACCCTTACCCTAACCCTAAATCCTAACCCTAACTCTAATCCTATTAGTATAAACCACTTTTTTGGCCTAATCTCTTTTTTGAAAAATCCCATCTCTTTTGGAAAAATCCCATCTCTTTTGGAAAAATCCCAGAATGTTTACCAAATTCCATGAAATTTGTGGCAAATTTTGAAAGTTGGTATACCAGATGGCTGGTGCCAATACCACTCCCCCAGACTTACCAGTTATATTTGCTCTCCAGTGCATAATTCCCATGAAGTAATAATACCAACAGTAATAGGGACTCCTTCATCATTTTGTCTTGATAGAAAACCATTTATTTCCTTTGATCGGTTGAATTCAATTATATAAAGATGTTTTTTGAGTTACACAGTTATATATGTTTCATGTACCAATGATTGAGCCACATGTCTGAACAAACAAACAAATAAATCAATGAAACAAAGGATGTGCATGTCATTACCATTAGGCCAAAAAAAAAAGATATTTGCTTGTCCTCAACCGACCGACCCTAATTTTGGAAATCAGAAAAAAGGGTTTTTTTCTATTTACTGTACAAAAGAATACCGACCCTATTTTTGGAAATTCCTGAAAAAGTTTTTTTTTTCTTTTCAAATTTTTGCATTCTGAAGATGTAAAAAAATGTATTTTAGAGCTTGTGTTCAACATTTTAGCTGTTTTGCATTGTTAGTTGATTCATTTTAACACCAAAATTGTCTAATTTGTCATATTTTGAGCTTTAATTAATACAAACAGTAGAGTTTGCTAGTAATTAAAAAAAAAAGAAATCCCGACCGACCTACCCAATTGTTAAAATTCATTTGAGGGCAAGCAAACAATTTTTTTTTTTTCTTGGCCTTAGTTTGGCAAATTGGGACTCCCACATTAGTCCTCGGAAGAAGGTTATGAAATGAAGTCATAGGAGGTCCTGTGTCACAACCTGGGGTACCTTTGTGTTACATAGTAAAAAAATGAAATGGTTCATACATTTTACCTACACATCTCATTTGAAGTGGTTCATCCTTCTGAGCATTTTGACACCTTTTTATGGAAATCGGTTAAAAAATGAGAGAGTCTTGGCAAAAACAATCACAAAGTAGGGAGGATGTAACCCCACCCCTTTTTTCCACATTTACAATCATTCTGAGCAAGTATTGGTCTTTTAAATGAACTTTTGTATTTATTCACTTGGTTTAGATGTCTGGGAGTTCATTTAGACATTTTTTACTAGATTCAAATTTTTAAAGGGGTTTTAAATCAAATTTACAATATGAATCCCTCCCTAATCCTCCTCCCCTAATCCTCAGCCACCCTTGGCACATTTCATGCCAAACGTCATAAGAAAATAATTGAAAAATATTTGAAAACAGGATAAAAACATGAGTAATATAGAATAAATTAGCCTCAATTTAAGACCTAATTGAATCTTCTAAGTGAAGGAATACTCAAGAGACAGTGTTTTGAAATCCAAACTGCACATCAAAATGTAACAAAGCCACCTTTTTGTGTACCCCAGTATATGACACAGGATCAGGAATAAACCTTTGATTTGACAAATACACCCACATATTGACCTCATTTAAGCTTCAAGGTAACAACATATTCAGGAAAAAGCAATAACCAAATGTTATGTTTCTGTACCTGAGCATCATGTGGCAAAATCATACTTGTCCATTGTTACTGAAGCTTACTCATGTTTTTAACCAGTTTGAATTAAAATTAGGGTAGGTTTTGTATCGTACAGTAAAAATGTTTTTCACTGGTTTCAAAATTTGGGGAGGTGATGGGGGACAACCAATGACGTAGAAAAACATAGATCGCTGAGCTCGAGCTGGTACGTTGCCGTTTCATTGACAATAACACACTGAATAAGCCATTATGAAATGAAGGGACCTAACAAAATCAGCATCAAATACAACTAAAATGGGAACTGAATTTACTCTAGCATGTATGGATTAATAAAATAAAATAAATTACTTGTTTTAGCATATTCAACTTTACTGTGTACCATTTTTTATCAAAAAATTGCTGAATAATAAAGGCAAGCACGCTCCTAAATCTAGTTCATTCGCCCGTTGCCATGCAGCGCTACAGGAACGGCGACTGAAGGCGAAATTTCGTAAAATGGTAGAGTTGTTTAGCGTGGCAACACTGCTGAAATACCAGATTCAGGCGTGTTTGCCTTTATAATTCAGCAATTTTTTGATAAAAACAATGGTATACTGGGAAATTTAATGCGTTTTAATACATGATTTGTTCAACTTTGTGTATATACACTATACAGCACCCAAACCGGGACCCAAACCGGCTTCACAGATTCGGCGAGCAGGGCACTCTATTCTTTCTACCTCATTGGGGACAACCAAACAACTTCATTTGTGTGCCTAAATGATGGAATGGAAGAACTGCATGTATGGCATGCATTACCAGATTTATTAATAATAAAATATATTTGGTTTAATTGGCATGCCTTTATCAAAATTTACCATTATTTTTGTTCTTTTTATTTGTTTATTGTGGTGTTTATTTATTTGTTTGTTTGGTGTTTGTTTGTATATATATTTATTGAAATACCCATTGTTGATTGGTTCAAAGGGGTACATTATTTGGTCATAATGTCATAAGTTGGTACAAAAAAAGTTAAATTTTGCTGGGTGATGGGTGATGGGTGCACACCAGTAAATAGCTCCCATTGACTTTCTGTACAAACAGGGTCCAGGAAAACGTCATTTTCTTGACTCCAGAGCGACTCAGTTCTTCAAAACTTACCCTTTCTGCAAGTCGAAGGTCAGATGAAGTCATCTATTGTAGAAATTATATACGGAGTCCAGCATTTTTTTTCCAGAAAAATGCCGACTAGATCACCCAATAGCCCATACAGCGTACACCACCTTACGAATAGCTTGGTGTTTCTGAAATGTAACACATTTTGAAAGTTTAGCCAAAGTGTAATAAAAAGTCAGATCCTGCTCATTTTTCACAGACAATCTATTTCCCAGGCCTAAATGAGGATTAAATATGAATCAGGGCCTAATAATTGGGTTTTAAGCCTTTTCTAATGGATTTAATTCAGTCGTATTGCACATTTCCTCGTTTGAAACACTGATTTTTTTTCTCCCTGGGTGTAGGAGACTTGTATTTACTGGTGTGCACTCTGATAGAAAAGTCACCAACTCCAATTGAAATGATCATTAGTTTTATTCTACACATCCAATTGACATGAAGTAAATATATCCCAAAAGCTGACACTATAAGGATACAGAATATGTTAACATCAAATGTTATTATACAGGGTGTGTATGAATTATACAGGGTGCAACGTAAAAAAAAATCTTTTTTTTCTAGTTTTAACATACCCATCAGGTTTTTTTTCTCTGAAATCATCCCTCATAATCATCCCTCCAATCATCCCTCAATGACCCTCATAAAAATATATAGGGTGGGCAAAATCATGTATAATGGGAAAAAAAGAGTTAATATGACAAAAATTAGATCTTTGGTTACAAATGATGCTTCTTTATTTTAAGGTAGTTTGACTCGGATACTGTACCCTTGCAAGATAATAGCTCCTAGTGTCAAATCAATCAGGTCTATTCATATTTTAATCATAAAAAGGAAAGTATTTTTCCCCACCTGTTTTAAGAGTCTTGTAAGAATTGTAACAAGTCTTACATTTTTCTTTAATTTTGGAGAATTCCCTAAATTTGACCAGTTTTGAATTGTTTTAGCCCACAAGAAGGTACTTTGGGTGCCAAACTTTCAGGGGTGGTAAATAAGCTTAATAATAACTTAATTCATGTAATTTCAATTTGGAGTCGGTACTCTTGTGGTATAATGTCTTTGCATGCAAGCACTGGAATACAGTGGTACAAGACTACTTCGCTCAAACACGGTATATTTATCTGTTGAAATATGTTGTGCTTTTTTTCAGAGAAGAACAGATTCGTACGAACTGAGGTATAACGAAGATGCGGCATCATCGGATCGAGTCGGCACACAGCTAACTCTGAAGGCCGTCTCAGACTACTTACGGAAAGTGCCACAGTGCTATGGTGTTACCAACATTCTTCATGCCACATGCCCTCTCATTAAGTTTAGACACTACACAACGGGTCTGCCGTGTGATCTGACAGCGGACAATAGGTAGGTGGATAGGGCTATTCAAATTGAAATCCATACACCCCCTATAGAAGATATGACTTTTAGTCTACTACACAGGGGGTATAGATTTCAAATGGAGTCACCCATTCAGGTAACTTTATTTGAAATTTATACACTCCCTGTGTTGAAGATTATGGTCATGTCTTCCATAGGGGGTGGATGGATTTCAACTGGAATAGCTCTGTCCTGGTTAACCAGCCATATTGGATTGTCACACATTGGGATATTCCAGTTGAAATCCATACATCCCCCTTGGGAGAAATTACCTTAATCTCCACACAGGGCATGTAGATTTCAAATGGGGGCACCTATTTGAAATCCCCCCTGTGTAGAAGATTAAGGTCATGTCTACCATAGGGGGTGTATGTATTTCAACTAGAATAGCTCATTAAACCTGAGAAATGAGTGGTAAAAATGTGTGAATTGTGATTGGATATTTTCTTAGCTATTTTGAAGCCCATTATCCATGTTTAACAAGAAAAGCCTTGTTTGAAAATAAAGTTTTCTAACGTGAAACAGTTAGAAAACAAATTTGACCCCACGCGGAGGCAATTTCAGTTCATACCGGTCAGGTCTGTGTTTTCCCGGGTGTTGCCATAGCTGTATGACAGCATCGTGTGTTGACCAATGAGAGCTGCCCTCTCGTCTGCGCTAGGTCACCGTGGTAGGTGATTTGTTTTCATTACATTATTGGTTACCAGAATGGATAGACGAAAATTTTAATTCCCACCCACCGCTCCCAATTAAAGGGGAGCTTAGGTGTTTGTCAAAAATGTTAAGGCAAGCACATAACTTTATTTCAGGCAAATCATAAGTTGTTTTTAAAAAATAGGTACTGCTTTCCTTACATAATTAAGGAAAACAAGTTAAATAGTTGCATGATATATAGCATGCTTTAGGCTAGACTGGCCCCCAGTCTCGGTTCGGTTCCATCTCTGGATAATGTAACAATAAATAATTACGTAATGCCCTATGAAAAAAAATGCCAACTCCCCCCTTATTTTCTTCAATGCCAAAAACCCATTCCTCTTCATCCCCAAATCCACCGCGACCCCACTAATTACACCCACCACAGTCAACCATGCAGCAATATAGAAATATATCAGTATTATAAGTGAACGCGAAAGTCCATTGAGCGCTGATTCCGAGACTGGTCCAATCTGTTAGAGATCTCACTTCCAAATATTCGTTCAACGAAGCACGGTGATTCCGATGTCAATTACGTAAAGCCCCGCCCCAGTTTCAATTCAAATATGGTAGCACAAAGCTATGCCGCGGGATGTGACGCAAGATCGGATGGGACACTTGTCAACAACTGAGAGGTATTGAGCTCAAGTGGCACGCGCCTGATAGACCCATGGTACGCGAATAATAAAAGGCAACCACTCGACTCGGACTTAGGCCTATTGTCCATATTGCGTATATGATCGCGTGCAGTTTGCTAATGTTTGCACATTATTTAGCTAGGGACGCCTTTTCAACTATCCCCGCGCTGCCCAGCTGCGTTGCTTGGTCGGATACAATATCGTTGTTTAGTCGCTACACAAACGTTAATGTAGTGAAAACATGGACGTGGTATATAGAAAGATTGCGTGACTCCAAATCCGTAAAAGTGAACTCCCAGCATTTTGTGGGAACTGGAAGTCAAATTGCTTACAGACTGGGAGGGTCCATGTATTGGGTTGATTTTTAATGCTATGTAATCTACATTACCAGTCGTTCTCCATGGACCCGAGGGAGGGTCTAGCTTTAGGCATGCTATTTGAGCACAGATAATTATATGGGTAAAGAAATTTTTATGGGATTTGGATTCTTCAGTCGGGTATTCGCTGTAGAACAGAAATTTGGTTGTGTATTTTTGCTTTTATCTTGGAATCCCATGAGGTTTTGTATTTCCACTTTGGATTTGCTTTGGGATTCAGATTCTTCAGTATAGTGTTACTGTGGAACAGAAATTGGGTTGAGCATTTTGCTTTCATCTTGGAATCTCAAATATCCTTGTTGCAATAGCAAATAAATGATAAGCTCCCGACATGCTCGGTCAAAATTCATTATAATGCTATATAGCAGCAGCATAAAATTTAACTGCAGCATATAGCATTATTACAACAGATCTGTTTTCAAAAAATTTCTAACATAGGAAGTAGTCCTCACAGAAGACAGACTTATCAATCAAGAGTTAAACATGTCATGTTTAATTGAATACCTGAGTGGAAGAAGGGCCCAACTCCAATTTTTTACAAAAATGAGTTAGACCCAGCATTTTATTGCCAGCAGACTGTTCTTCCTTGTGTGTGAAAGATGAGCCCAAATTCACTCTCTAAATAGTCTTCCACAATCCACGTAAACTTAATCATGGTTTTCATGGAAGAAAGGCCCAACTCCATGGAGTTGGGCCCTTCTTCCACAAATATTGGATTAAAGAGGAATTTTGTTCATCCATGAAATCTGCTTTTCACTACAATAAACTTTCTTGTTAACATATTACATGCTTCTACTTGTGCAATTAATGGATGATTACCTAATTTCTGTAGCTATTTATAACACATCTGCTTACGGAACTGGCACTTGCAAGTATATTAGTGGAAGAAGGGCCCAACTCCAGCTCGTATTAAGACATGTACCGTTGCCATGGAAACATCATATATAATTTCGAATGTATGTAATATTGTATTTTCATGTATTAAAGGTCCCCTAAAGATGAAAACATTCTGTCTATAAAACTTTTCCAAATATTAAGTTTATTCTTAATATCTCAAAAACAGTTTTGATGGAGTTGGGCCCTTCTTCCACTCAGGTATTCAATTACATATTACTTAGAGGACAAACCACATATTAAACAAGGAGATCTTTGTTTTCTTTTATCTTGCATCTTCCATTTATATGCACCTGTACTCTATATTTCTCATTAATCTTCTCTCACATTCATTATTTCAGTCATTGTAGCTTCCAGGTATGTTACCTAGAGGCTTAACTCCAAGGAATGCAGCCTTCGGAGCAATTGATTGTATGCACTAATTATAGAATGAAAATCTGATAGAGTGGAAAGTTTCTGCCATTATAAAAATTCCCTTTGTCGGGTTATTTGTGGGCTCCACGTTCCTCAGTACTGCTTGTTGTAGAATAGAAATTGGGTCGAGTACTTTGCTCTTATTAGGGAGTTCCCCTTTGAATTTGCGATTAGATTCAGATTCTCCAGTCGGTGTTTGCTGGAGAACAGAAATTGGGTTGAGTATTTTGCTTTTATCTTGGAATTCCATCCTTTTGATTTTCCCTTTTTGAATTTGCTTGATTGCGATTGGGATTCACGATTCCTCAGTCGGGTGTTTGCTGTCGAACAGAAATTGGGTTGAGTATTTTGCTTTTAGCTTGGAATCCCATCCTTTCTGATTTCATTCCAGGGTTGTGTACAAACCCTTTGCTTTTAATGATATAATGGCTGAAATCTTTGTTTATGAAAATAAAATTATTGTCTATCCTAATGGCCAATGAGTATTGCCAAAATTTGCTGTTGCCTTGTGTTTCATTGTCTCCGTCTGGGGTTAACTATGAAATCAGGCTATTGATGCTAAAACCAGTGATGTGTTTAGCCTTTGACCTGCATTTGTTGCATCTTATTTAACATCATACCATTATTTTTGGCATAAAACAATTTATGGCATATATACCAACTTGGCTCGTTTCTTTTCTTAGGCTTGTTGGGCTGCATGTATTGCCTATGTTGTATGCTGTACATTTTTATGACCATCATATGAAATGTGCATTAAAATGAGTACAAACGAGCCCAGTATTGGTTCAGTGATTGGGGTAATAACATTGAAAGATGGTATTTAATACTACGACTACTACTAATTATAAATGGTTCTTTTAAGACGCAAAATCTTCTGAAAAGCATGAAAAAAACAAACAAACAAAAGTGCAATTAATTCTATGAATCTGGAAAAGCTTGACGGAAGAGATGGGTTTTAAGCTGATGTTTAAATTGAGAAAGTGGTTACGAAGGTTGTTTGGAAGTGAGTTCCAAACAGTTGGAGCAGCAAAATGAAATAAGCGTTCATCTGCTGATATTGAGGTTAACCTGAGGAGTTATGAGTAATTTTTCAGATGATGTTCGAAGGGAGTGGGATTTAAGTGCTGCATGCCACATAAATATGTCCTTTGAAATGCTTCAGAGCATAAAAGCATTACAAACATGTTTTCCTATGAATATCACACATCCGCATAACATAGAGATCTGTATAAAAGAGGTTCGGATAAAAGAGTTTAGACTGTATTATTGAAACATTGATTTTGTCATTTGTCGCTTACATTATACAGGTTAGGACTCACCAGTACAGAGCTGCTTTATCTCTACAACCAACTAGACGTCAGGTTACCTCAGCTAGTCTTCTTTGTACGCCATTGGGCTCGCGTCAATCACATAACCAACGTTCACCCAGGCAGTTGGATCACCAATTTCCCTCTCACATTGCTGGTCATATTCTTCCTACAGACAAGGACACCGGCGGTGGTGCCTTCGTTAGACTACCTGTGCAGTATTGCAAGTATGATCATTGAGTTATATCTGTGATGTAATTGTAGTGTGGGGATGTCTCAGGGAACTGTGGCACAGCTGTACATGCTCTGCCTCGCAATTGGGGGCTTGCAGGTTCGAGCCCAGGCGCGGCCATCATGTTATGCACTTAGGCAATGTAATTGCAAATATGATTAAGTTTCATGATCTTGGGGTAGAGAAGGGGTCTGGAAAGGACTAGCCTTCTTCATACAAACAAATTAACAAAATTTGATGATGTCAGCGGTGTGCCATCAAATTTCAGACCAACTATTTTACATTGCAAATATGATAGAGTTATAGACTTGTAATCCCCGGGGGTCTGAGTCACACCCTTCCAACAGACAAGAATGTTGATGGATGGATGTGCCTTTGTTGGACTACCTGTGTAGTGTATTCAGGTTTTCGGAACTGGGGGACAAACATATGTACCGCCGGAACTATTTTTGCCGTCAGAAATTGTGAATTGTTGACCCCATTTTTTTGCCCAGGGTGCTCAAGAATCTAAAAGTGGGGTGGGGGTGGAGACCAATATAATTTCCTTTAATGTGGCAGATTAACGCGGCTGTGTACTCAAGACGTTGTTTCTTTCGCAAAATTGAGCTTTTTTGATATTTGTTACTTTGTTATGTTTTTTATAAATACAAGGAAAGAAAATCCAGATTTATAAACTCCAACTGCGCTATTTTATGGATTTTATTTCACTCTTTCATTCGTGTTTGCAATTTTAAAAGAGAGAAAATCTTTGTTGTATCAGCGGGTGACACGCACAACAACGCATCAAGCGCCTGCGTATCGCGCAATTTGTTAACGCACAGATACGCTACGCATACGCTGACGCTTATCTGCATGCGTGGCGCAGCCTAGGGAAACACTAATTGCAAGTGGCCACACGGCTCCGAATTAGCTGAGAAAACGTGGGTTTTTTCAAGTTCTTTTCCTCGATTTGAATATCAAGTTATTAATGGATTTCGCTCAAACTTCTCAACGGGCTGTGGATTTACCCGATGTTCACATAATATAAGGTAGAAAAACGAAAACTGCCGATTCTCCTGTGAGATTCGATGAAAGGGCAAAATGTAACCACTTTAAACTTTAACGCCATTATTTCAATGTTCATTTTCTCGGTAAAATGACGATTTAGGTACACGATAACTCAATAAATACAGCAACTATAGGTAAGCAAATATGATCATCGTAAAAAGCATGATCGACTCAAGAAACGGTTTTCTCATTTTTTTATGTTTTGGTCTATTTCCGATTTTAGGCATCATTTTGTGCAAATAGGCGTTTGTGAATTTTAAAAGTTCAATTTGATGCCTTATATGGTCAATATCTCAAAAAATAAGGCCAATATCAAAAAATAAAAAACCGTTTTTGGAATGGAGCCTCAAGATTGAGCTAAAACAAAATAAAATATTTTGGAAAGAGTGTTTTTTTGTTATGATGTACCTAACAAATATTGCCAAAAACTCACTTTTTGGTGATTTTCTTCATAATTGTTGTTTTTACCCCAAATCTGTATTTATATTAAGATTTATTGATGTCTTGCCTTTATAAAATGTATACTTTTATATGTCTTATGCGAATAATTACAAAGTTATTGCACTTTTACTACATGCATGTCTGAGAGTACACAGCCACCTTAAACATAACAGTCCAAATGAATGAATCACACCACAGATTTTTGAAACATGTAGTATTGGTCTTCCACTTGGACAACATGTACACATGAAATTGTGAATTGTTGGCCCCAAATTTTTTTCACCAGGGACCATTCATTTACTGACGACTTGTGATTTACCTCCGGTCCATGATTGTGGGAGGGGGTCACTGCATGGCCCCACCTGCTATGTTACTGTGTGAAGTATTACTATATTATCAAAAATGACTAATTTCTGTGACATACTCTTGGAGCGTGGTTTTGAGAAGTTAATCTTGGGGATGGGTTTAGTGTGGTTGTTTAGTCAGGTTGTTGTGTATTTCTTCAGACTAAGTATGATAATGTTTCATGATCTTGGAGAAGAGCGTCTTGGGCATAAGGTTAGGTTTTAGGTTATGTTGTGGTTAGGGTTAGGGTCTTGGATATAGGGTTAGGTTTTAGATTATGTTGTGGTTAGGAAGAAGACAGACAGGTTGGAATTCAGAGATTTTAGTTAGGGTTTGTGGTGACATCTACGATTTTAAAGTTGCTTCAGAAATGGATTTCAGTTTATCTTGAGATATACAGATACTACACCACCAGATTCCTATTGGGGCTGTCTACGCAGGTACGCCATTGCCAAACTACTTGGCTGGTACTCTGCTGTACCAATGTAGTACCATCAGTGCCACTGCTGGTGGGTTTCTGTACAGATGTAGCATTGGTGCTGTGTAGGTACTCTGTGTGTACCAGTGAGGTACCTTGGTGATGGTGTACCTGTGCAGGTGGCTGCTATATAAATTTTGTAGTGTAGTTGAAATAACATTATTTATGTGGAACTATAGATTTTATTATTTTTTTCCTTTTTCATCAGCAAAAGTTGAAAGAAGCAAAGTGAAGGGTATAGACACAACTTTTGTAGGAGATATCAGCAAAGTACCAGTGTCAAAGAACACACAGTCTGTTGGTAAGTAAGCATGCTTTATGCACTTATCAAGTCTTTCCCCGGCCCTGGGGGACCCGGGACATAGCGGGGAACATGCCAGGACGTAGCCGGGAAGTACACAAAATCATTGCCCAAGGCGGGAAGTTAGCCGGGACTTGGCCGGGATGTACAGTAGATCGTCCCGCTATGCGGGCCAATCATTCATGTTAGCGGGGGCTTTTGCAGGGGTGTACAATTTTTTTCCCCCGCACTGCCGAGACATAGCTGCAAACTTTAGCATGTGCTATTAAAGTCGTTGACCCCTCTCCCGCTACTGACAAAATGCAATATTATTGCCCTAACAAGTTGAATTAACTTTGAACTATTCTTCTTCTTCTTTTTATCTATGCCCGTATACCGTATATTAAACTCTGCAAGATAGGCCAGGGCATAGCCGGGCTTGTACATTGTTTCAGCGCAAGTCCCGGCCCATGGGGTCGGGGATTGTGCGGGATTGTCACACTGTAGCCCGGCTAGCGGGGCCGAGTCATAGCGGGGATGTACAGAAAATTTATGCCCGTAGGCGGGACTTTAACGGGTCAGTGCGGGATGTCACGTTGGCAAAATGTACTGCCCCGGCTAAGTCCCCGCTAGTCCCGGGTCCCCCAGGGCCGGGGAAAGACTTGATAAGTGCATTAATACTAGGTACTGTAGGAGATAGAGGCTGTATCAAAATGATTGGTATACCCATCAGTTTTGATGGTTATTGAAAAGCATGCCTCTTCCAAATGCAATATAGGGTCTTCTTGAAATGACTGTAATTTTGTATATCACTTGTTGGGAGTGAAATTGTACAAAATAATGCATGCGTACTGAGATGTTGATGTGTCTAATGCACGAGCCCTGAAGGTGGAGGGGGAGTGCATTAGATGCATCAACATCTCAGTACAAGTGCATTATTTTGTACAATTTCTCAAGCAACAAGTGATACGCATTTATTAACCTATTCCATACACAAGTAATTTTCACTATTTTTATAACAAAATTGTCACTAAAAATGTTGGAAAATGCAAGCAAATATAAATGCACCCACCTGCAAAAAAAATGAACTGGCGTCCAAAAGCACTGCGCATACTACGCGGAGTTCGCGCCCGTGCAATTTTTCAATATTTATGTACGGCTAGTAATTTACTAATGTGTGCTCTGATTGGTTCTCACTATCTAGGAGTGTATGAATAATAGTTAGGCCTATATGACTGTTTAATCAACAAATAATGTGGATCCTACATTGCATTTGATGTGGCAGTCATGTCCATAATCACTGGAAACTGGTACCAGTGTCAAAGAACACAAATTGGTAAGTAATCTTGCTTTTATATGTGGGACTGGAGGTTAACTATTATATTATTATAGTGTGTATCATCTCAAATTGAGAGTAACACCATGTTGGATTTTGCAGTGACAGATTCGAATTAGTGTATTTAAGCAGTTGCGTCACCTGTGTACATGCCTCATGGGATTAGGTTAGCATGTGCAATTCAAATCTGCCACTGCGAAATCCATCATGGCCTTATCCTCATCTTGAGACAAGACATGCTACAGGAAAAGTGGGAAGAAAGGGGATGTGTGTGTATTTGTTGGATAGTGAAATTTAGTCCTCTGTGGAGGGTGTATGGCGAGCATTCACAGTGGCTAGCAAAAACCTGTAGGGGTGGGGTGTGCTTGCATGTGTATGTCTAATAATAGTGTGTACATGGTCCTTGTTTGATGGCAAATATGTGGGGGTGTGCACTTAGAAGTGCATGTCTGTTGCATGGTAACAGATATACAAATTTCATTTTCTTTCAGAGGATTTACTACAAGAATTCTTCCATTTTTGTGCTACATTTGACTTCTCACGTCACACATTATCGGTTCGTCGGGGCCAAGCTATTCCCCATTCTCTCACCGAGAAGTTCAGCCTTCTTGTAGAAAACCCATTTGAAACTCATCTGAATACGAGTAAAAATGTTAAGGAAAACATTGTGAACTTAATAAGAGACACAGCCAGGGAGTCTCTCCGTGTTATGGAATTAACTGATCATGCCAACCCGTCGTCATCATCGGACAAGACATGGGGGTTGCCACTTTTGTATAGGCATTTGCATGGAAGAAGAAGAAGAACAAAATTTGATGTAGACAAAGTGTTAGATTTGGTTAGTG
Organism: Amphiura filiformis; assembly: GCF_039555335.1. NCBI lineage: Eukaryota > Metazoa > Echinodermata > Ophiuroidea > Amphilepidida > Amphiuridae > Amphiura > Amphiura filiformis. The sequence continues at coordinate 19,289,929 of NC_092647.1, read as the reverse complement.
ATTCTGTGGATACCAAAGACCTTAGTAATGAAACAGCTGGAGATGTTGATTTAGAAGAAGGAGACAGGACTGTGGAAGAGATGGAATTGCCTGTTACCTCTTCCCAGGAACTTCAGAGTGTTGTGGACAATGGTGAAGATGGTGTTTCTGTTAATCCTTCCAATGTAAGTAAAAGAAATATGGGTTTTCAATTATTTTCATGTGATTTTGCCCACTTCGTATATGATACACTACTATATGATACACCAATTTCTCATTTTTTTTACCATTTTCTCAACATATGATGGGCATCAATTTAATATTATTCAATTACTAATTAATTACCTAATTTTCATCTTTGGGACTTGGCGTAACTGAAGTGAACGATATTTAAAACCTGCATACCAAAAATTGCAAAATCATACAAAACCATGATATGTCACCATGTGATGAACCCAACGATTTTGTGGTGGACGGTCACATTATGTTGAAATTGTAAGCCTCAGTCACCCAGTAAGAAAAATATGTAGTAATAAATGTACGGGCATACTCTTATTCCATCCCCATATGTTTGACATTTGTCCACTTCAATCACACATTATATGCTTGTTTCACAAATGCAAAATGCAAAAATATGTAAATCATGCACTGATACTCCATTTAGGCCAAAAAAAAAAAATGTTTGCTTGCCCTCAATTGAATTTCAACAATTGGGTTGGTCGGTCGGGATTTCTTTTTTTTTTTCTTTTTTTTTTTAATTACTAACAAACTCTACTGTTTGTAATTAATTAAGGACAATTGGTGTCAAAATGAATCAACTAACATTACAAAACAACTAAAATGTTGAACAAAAACTCTAAAATACATTTTTTTTTACATCTTCAGAATGCAAAATTTGAAAAAAAAAAAAACTTTTTAGGAATTTCCAAAATTAGGGTCGGTATTCTTTTGTACAGTAAATAGAAAAAAACAACTTTTTTCTGATTTCCAAAATTAGGGTCGGTCGGTTGAGGGCAAGCAAACATCTTTTTTTTTTTTGGCCTTAACATGTTTACCCTCTCCACACGGGAGTCAACTGCAGACGACAAGTTCCCAGTTTTCATTAAAAATTGCACAATTTCAGAATTGTACAATTTCATGACCATATTTGGAATCAGCATGAAAAATGCATTAAAATGAGTACAAACAAGCCTAGTATTGATTCAGTGATTGTTGAGATAGCTCTTGATATTTTGAGAAAATATCTCAAAAAAAGAAAATGCTTTGCCTATGACCAGCAAGCAAAGTATTAAGAATTTCAGGACTGGCAAGGCTTTGTGAATTTTTGTGCACATAAATATTTTCTATTGCCATTAGACAATGAAAGAATTTTAATTCTTTAAAATTAAAATTGTGTCCTTTCCCAATCTGGAAAGTTTTCATGCAATGAAAATTATTATGCTTTTACAGTAAATAGATAAATAAAAAAAGGGATTTTGTGCTCAACAATAACAATTTTTTTGATTTTGTCACTTTTATCAACTGTGTCCTCGATTTTCTGTGATTGGGTCATAATAAAAACACTTCAATCATGAATTCTCCGAAGCATTAGTTCACCTTGCTACATGCTGGTGTCATGTGTAATACTTGACCTATACTGTCAAAATCTGACACTACTGGGAAAATGGTGAAACTGTGATGCTTGTGCAAAGTGCATGCTTCAAATGATCTTTGTAATAATTGTTTACTTTAAATAAGAAATTGGACGTTCCCAAGCAAAGTAATGACATTTTGAAATCTGGTTTGGCAAAATTAAGATGAGAGCTGTCACAGCGACAGGTTGTTTCATTTTGAGTGAATTAGGTTGTTCCAGTTGACATCCATTCCCCTATGGAACTTCCTTTATCTCCAACACATGGAGTGTAATTTTTAAATTTCAAATTTAGTTACCTGAATGGGTGACTCCCATTTTATCACTGATTTAAATGAACTTTTTTCATTTTTTTACCATTTTTGATAAATTTAAGTTAATTTCTTTCTTAAATTGAATGTTTTACTTCATTCCTAATGTTTCTTCAACTTTTGGATACAATTAAAATACCTCTACGATGTCACTTTATCTATTGCTAAAAATTCATTTTTATAAGGTGCAGAATTCAACAGGGTTTTTTCCCCATGATTTTACCAATTTTTTTCTTTGAAATTTTCACATGTAAAAACATGTTTTGATTTTTTTGTAAATACCTGGTAGGATTGTGCATATGACTAGTATTCCACTGGTATTCTTTTGACTTTATCATGGGGTATAGTAGTTCTTGGAATCAAAAAATCAAAAATTTAAATTAAAAAAAATCCGATCTATATAAAACAAATCTGATTTTTTTATATTTTTTTTTAAATCAAAAAAATCAACAACCCTGCCAAATATCTTCAAGTGCTGATTCTATCAAACTCCAGAAAGACCTTGACGCTCTCCAAGACTGGGAATCGAAATGGCTAATGAGGTTTAACACGCCAAATGCCAGGTCCTCCAAATAACCAACAAGAGGAATCCCCTTCCAGCAACCTATACAGTTCATGGCCAAGTCTTGGAGGTGGTGGGCTCAGCAAATTGTCTGGGCGTCCACTTGGATAGTCATTTGGACACTATCACCAGGAAAGCCAACTGTACAAGAGCATTCCTGCAACGCAACCTCAGCCATTACACAACATATGTCCGCCGTACTGTGGAATTGCATCACCATCATGGGATCCTCACACTAAGAGGAACATCAACAAGGTCGCACAAGTTCAGCAAAGCGGTGCTCGATTTGTTGTTGGCAATTATCAAGGCACCAGCAGTGTTTCTGATATGATCAGCGCCCTCAACTGGCCTTCCCTTCAAGAAAGACACCTTCAAAGCCACTTGCTGTTCTACAAGATTCATCATGACCTGGTTGACATCAAGTGTGAAGACTACCTCACCCCACTCAGAACATCCACCAGAGGCCACACCTCCCAGTACTTCATTCCATCAACTAGCTCTTCAGTTTATACCAGCTCATTCCCTGATGGTCTTTCCCCAAACCATCAGGGACTGGAACAATCTCTCTGTAGATCCAGCTGAGTATACATCCCTCGACGCCTTCAAGGCCGCCCTGAGGGACCTCCTGCTGAAGTAACTCCATCACCTCATCTCCAGTTTTTACTTGCACCTGGTATATATATGCACCTGGAACAAAATTTCTGTCGTCTTTGAGACGACGCATGTGCACACCGTAGTGCAAGTTATCTTTGTTTACATGCACTACACTTCAAAGGGAGAAAGAATATGTGGTGTGATCAAGCAAAATCAGTATGAAGTCGGACATATTAAATTTTCAGTTTCTTATAGGATTGTAAACAGCATTTGCAAAGCAACATTTTGTAGAAAACCCTATTTAATTTGAACAACCAGTTCCAAAGATATGAGCAATTAAAGAGTTTACAACACAATAGGAAACAAAATGGGTCGAAATACTTCCTTTGTTTGGCTATATTTCAAAATCAATATTTCCGACTTCCAACCAATTTTGATCACATTACATATTGCAAATTGAAGAGATGTGATGCTTACATTGGTATATCCCATGGTTGCAAACATGACTACATGATTTTGAGACCCAGAAAATAACTTTTTTTGAGCTTCTTCATGTCAGACGAAGCAAACAATCTTTATTTTATTGGCCTTAGGTAAAATCCCTGCAGATATAAAATTGTTCCAGAAAGACCCAGTAAGACTGTTTTCCCTAGACTCTGTCCAAGCTGTTGAAATCTGTGTGAAATTCAAACTCATTTTCATTTTCATTTATAGGGTTTGAACAGAATATTAGTGTGACCTACATATTGCACTTTTATCGTACCAGGTTGCCACAGCCACAGGTTTGAAGCCCAATTGGGCTGTTTTTGCACCATTTTCTGTTAGTAGTGAATATTCTCAGTCATCCAGTCATTAAAATCACACATTTTTTGAAATAAATCTAGTACTGTAACTTACTCTTACAACTTGCTATGTTGAAGTCTGATGAAGTCTGATGATATCAGATGCAACATAGCAAGTTGTAAAAGTAAGTTCCAGTTACCCGGTATTAGATTTTCTGTTTAATAGTTTTCAAAGAGAAAAATTCTGTGACATTTTCAACTAGGTTGCCATGACTTTTTACTCTTTCCTTTTTTTTCACAGTTCATATAAAAGTTCTGTGACATTTTGAACCAGGACTGATGCAACTTAGGACTCTTTTCTGTATATACAATAGAAAATAATGGGCTATTCCATTTAAATCCCACACTACCCCTGTGGAAGATTTTGGAAATATGGGAGTGTGAATTTCAAATAGAATGAACACATTATGCTGCTTCATTTGAAACTTCCTCTGTGGAAGATTCGGTTGAATCTTTCTCAGAGGGTGTATGGAAATCAAATGGAGTAAGCAATGTGGTAATTCCATTTGAAATTCATACTCCCCGTGGAACTATATTTCTAAAATCTTTCACAGGGTAGTGGGTTTTAAATGGAATAGCCCAATGGTTGAAAGAACTGTGATAGTTTGAACTAGGCTGCTGTGATTTGAGATTGTAGAAAGTCTATAACAAGTCTATAATGGACTATTACATTTGAAATCCATACACCCCTATGGAAAATGTGACCTTAATCTCCCACACAGTGGTTGTAGATTTTAAATGGAGTCACCAATATAGGTAACCCCATTTGAAATTTACACTCCCTGTGTGGGAGATTAAGGTCATGTCTTCCATAAGGGTGTATGGATTTCAACTGGAATAGCCCAACGGTTGAGAGAAAAATTGTGTGACATATTTTTAACTAGGCTGCTGTGACTCTTGACACTTTCTTGTCATATTGAAACCAAGAAAGCAACATAACCTTTCTGTGTTTTGACTTAGATATGGATGGAAATAATGACAACCATAGATTTATGCTGAATATAGGTTTTGATATACAAAATGTCATGTACTTAAGACAGGTTGGAGCATTCAGGCCATATTTTTTCCAGTTTGGGTAATTTTGCTGAAATAATACAGTTTATTTTCTTGCAAAGTAAATCAATGATCTCATATAAAATGAGTCATTCAAGGAAGTCACTGTTCAGATTGAAATTTCTTATGATGGTATAATGACCAATAATAAGCCAAAATGAAGAGTTTTTGCTATTTTTTCCCTCCCAGGAAAAATCATGCACATGGGATAAAAATGAAACCCATTACGATGAGCCTTGGGATCTGACGTATTGAACCGGAAAGTCCAGACCTTCATTTTTGAGGAGTTTGATTGCACCAGAGCTTCTACTGAGCTCTTCACTACTTGAATCCCTATGTTTTAATACAGATATTAAAAGATTGAGCTCTTTGTTGAGCACCTTAGTAAACTTAGGAGAGTGATTAACAGAGCTTCTGCCATTTTCACAAATGAAGGCCTCGAACCCATACCTTTCCTTGTGTGCGTGGGCTTTATTTTTCTCAATATTTGAGCATAACTTCCGCTAGCCCAGACACCGCTCTGACTGACCTTTAAATAGGTTTTGAAATGAAAAGGTGAAAACTACATGAGAAATGTGCTTGCAATTAATTAATTCTTTTGTTTTAATTATTTTATCTTCCAGTCATCTGCTGCTGCAACTGTTGAAGTTAAACGGAGAATAGGTAAGTTCAAAAGCGAACCCAGGTTGGTGGTTTTTGAAGATATCAGCCCCCTGGGTTTCTGTGCAGTCAAGTTAGATCAGTTGGCAAGACGCTAGAGTATGGTGCATCTCTGTTTGGTGATATGAGTTTAAGCTTGGCATAGTCACTGTTAGACTATGACATAGTCGAATTTCATTAAAAATATGTTATTAGGCCTATTAGTCATGATGAACCCATTTCGTTGAACAAAATTATACTGATGTTTATTAAAATTAAAGTATTCAATAGTAAAATGGTCATAAAGAGTTAAAAATATCAGATGATTAGTTACAATAAAAGTAATTGAATGCAACATTATCTTGCATAATTATAATGGCTCACTTTAATACTGAACAATTCTGATTTTGGAATCTACCAGTTTATTGATAGCGAACCCGAAAATCCGACTATGGACTTGAATTTTAAGCAGAACTTTACCCGGGACTTTGCTCTCTAAAAACACACTGTTAAGCATACTTGTTTATCAGTCCATTAACCACAAGTACTAAGCATGGTATAGTACAAGGCCAGCTAGATGTTTCATGAGAGATTAACTTTGGCGTCAACACAAAAGCGCCGCATAAATACCACAGATAGTTGTGTATGCGGTGTAGTTAATGATAATGGCGCGGGCTCGGAAGCTTTTAACCATAGTGAGATATGGGCAACCAATCACAAGGCAGATCCATTTAAAGATGCATTACATCATGCCAATTTTAGTTAGGCCAGAAATTGGCCTAACTCTCCATAGAGTCCTGTGTTAAAAATCTTAACCGCAAGGCAATGTCAGTAGTCCACTTGGGAAGCTAACAAACAGAGGGAGTGCGGTGACTGAAAAGATCAGATACAGATGTGAAAATCTATCAGTTGCACACAAATCAATATAAATCACAGTTTTATGCTTAAATGTAATAGCCAGAGTATGCAAAATGGGCAAGTGGACTACGGAGAAGTCTAAGTCACTGTTTGTTTTTGTAAAATAACTGAGCAAACTTGAAATTCCCCTGGATAAGAAAGCATATGCTTATTGCTTTAGTTACCTGTACTAGAAGCAGATCCTGGCTGTGATGGTTCATTGTAGTATGTAGAAGGGCATGTGCTTCTTAACTGCAAGTCCTCGATGGCTTAATTTATATGATGTGTCTTTGGCCACAGTGATCAGCAAATTCCTGTTAAGTGTACTGAAGCTTGTGGATTTATGCCTAACACATTATAAATCAACTTTTTTTTTGTTTGGGCATATGTTAGGTAGTACATAGCCCACTGGTTTTGGACACGCCCTTGTAAGAAGTTGTTCAACATCTTGTAGATGTATGGGTAATATTTCTGAGAATTCAAGTAAAAGTGCTCCATTTGTATAAAAAAGTATGAAAGAATACTTCCTTTCAAAGAAGAATAGAAAAACCTCACCAATCAGGAAATCCATAATCGTAGTCTAGATCTGTTCATGACCTTTTGACCTTTTGATTCCCTTATTCCTCTTATCTTTATAGATGTGCAAGATTCAGACGTAGTACCAGATGACAAGTGCCCTCTTCTTCTGCATATGTATGCTGGAAGTTGTAAATTGCAAGTCAAATACAATGTAAGTTGTCATCTCAGTTTGGGGGGGCGCTGTGAATTCACAGACTCCTCTGAATTCAGAGACCCGGTCTGTGAAATCGCATACCCGGGTCTGTGATTTCACATACTTTTCACTAATTGTTTCAGTTTTGGCAGTAAATAAAACAACTGGACAGTCTGTTTGGTCAATTAGATAGTTAATGAGCTTATTTGCTTCAAATTCATCTGTGCAAATTAAAATTCTATCCGTGCTATTTTTTAAGCAGATTAAAATGAAGCAATATAAAGCAGAAATAACTGAAAAACTTGCAGCATAACTTTGTTCACTGCTTTTTAAAGATATAATGTTGTTGTAGCACATAGCGAATGTTTAAACCACAACAATATAAAGAACAGCATGTTAAGCACCTTGAAACAAAACTAGCTAAATATGCAGTAAGAAGTTAGCAACAGTAACAGTAAAGAGGAGTCTTTGAATTCACAGCGCCCCCAAACCGATATTCATCCATATTCATTCATATCATTATGAATTCGGCAGACGGCCGAATCCGGATTCTGCTTTTGGTAAATTCATGTCATGCATGCATTATTTTTGAATTAGAGAACAAGGGATCAATGCTTTACCTATAGAGGGCAGCATATCAATTTTTTACAGTTATCACCGTCGTCCGTACTGCAATGCACTGTAAGCTAATCCTGTATGTCGCTCTCTTTTGAATGGTAGAACTCAACGAGATCTACACGGACATATATAGTTGTCCATACTTTAAATGCTTTCTTCAGCCTGATTAACCCTTGCAAGTATCACATCTGACCCTGAATATTTTCTTTGAATAAATGCGATTTCTTTACATATTTGTTGTTTTTTAATTAGATAACGCACCATCATATTGTTTATCAACATTATTTTTTAGTGATTAAAACGTCTTTGTGTAATTCTAAAATAAATTGCACTTTCCACCAAAACAGAGGTATCAATGTAATTTGCGGTTTTTGAAAGGAAACACTCGTAGGTTTTTAAAAATCACAGTAAAAATTGTGATGCTGTAGCATTTTTTGGCATAGAAATGTTGTAAACATTGAAATTTCGACCGACCATGTTAAGATTGGTGAGCTACGTTACCAGGATTCTATAGTATGCACTTGTATTAGATGTACTTCCTAATAATATGTGAAAGCTACCAGTGGTGAACCCCATTTATATTAGAATTAACCGACATAACGTTCTAACGTTCGCAAATCACATTAAAAACATTAAAAACCTGTGAACTACGTTACTGTGAGCTACGTTACACACTCATTTACGTATCTTCAAAACTTCTATGAAATGGTGAAATCGGTTTTACATTTCACTCAAGTGATCTTTAGTTTGCTTTTTATGACCTTGAATTGAGTAAAACCAGCCCATTTTGTAGTCGGTAACGTAGCTCACATTACATTTAGTTTTAGTGTTACAAAACATCATGACTTCCTGAAAGAAAAATATGCAAGTGGTGTTGGCAATTTTTTACATAGTAGTGATACATTTACTCTTACAAACCACAAAAAGCTGGTCTTTTTGAACAACTTTTATTTTTTCAATTTTTATAGTGGATTGGCACCGGATTTTGTAGAATGAGCGATATATACTTCATCCGTGGAATGCTTCACAAGATGCTTACTGGGGCTAATCCCGAATAAGAAAATTGTGGAGGATATCTTGAATAATCACCATAACTTCTCTTTTCATTTACAGTTCACAAAAGAGGAAGCAAAGTCTAATCAGGTTGTAGCAGAATGTCACATGGGTGGTTTCAGAACCCAAGCAGCAGATAACAGCAAAAAGAAAGCCAGGAATCAGGCTGCCAAACTGATGGTGTCCAATATACCAACAGAATATGTGAGAGAACATTTGGTAGAAGTATTGAATCACAGTTGAACAGGAAGAAATGCTATTCCATTTAAAATCCACACTACCCCTGTGGAAGATTTTGGAAATATGTTCCACAGGGGGAGTATGAATTTCAAATGGAATTAGCACTTTAAGGAACTCCATTTGATTTCCATACACCCTCTGAGAAAGATTCAAACTGAATCTTCCACAGAGGGAGGGTGAGTTTCAAAAGGAGTAGCATAATGTGCTTATTCCTTTTGAAATTCATACTCCCCCTGTGGAACCTATTTAAAAAATCTTCCACAGGGGTAGTGTGGATTTTAAATGGAATAGTCCAATTATTATCAGTGCAGGGAATGCGATGCCGAGGTATTGATGTGGTAAATGCTGAAGGGCTACTGACTGCATGGAACAAACATCCAACGTTCAGTGCATTGGGGTATTCCAGTTGAAATCCATACACCCCCTATGGAAGACATGACCTTAATCTCCCACACAGGGAGTGTGAATTTCAAATGTGATTACCTGTGAATGGGTGACTCCATTTGTAATCTACACCCCCTGTGTGGGAGATTAAGGACATATCTTCCATATAGGAAGGGGTGTATAGGTTTCAACTATAATAGCCCATTGGTTTGTGTCATTTCTTGAGCAACAAATAGTTTTAAACCAATACTGTAAAAACTCGATAGTTAGCATATCGCTCATTCTACAAAATCCGGTGCCAATAGCCGTTTTTCCATTCTTTGGTCCACAAATACTTTGTCGAGCATTTAGGGCATCAAATATGTTGTTTTTCTGGTAGAACTCAACGAGATCTACACAGACATATATAGTTTTCCATACTTTAAATGCTTTCTTCAGCCTGATTAACCCTTGCAAAGGCTCAAAAATCGCTCAAAATGCGTTTCCACTGCTCAAGTGTCACATCTAACCCTGAATATTTTCTTTGAATAAATGCGATTTCTTTACATATTGGTTGTTTTTTTATTAGATAACGCACCATCATATTGTTTATCAACATTATTTGTTAGTGATTAAAAGCGTCTTTGTGTAATTCTAAAATAAATTGCACTTTCCACCAAAAGCGCTGTGAGCTACGTTACCCTTTTTAACACACATTATTGGAAAGAAGTAAAACAGAGGTATCAATGTAATTTGCGGTTTTGAAAGGAAACACTCATAGGTTTTTAAAAATCACAGTAAAAATTGTGATGCTGTAGCATTTTTGGCATAGAAATGTTGTAAACATTGACATTTCGACCGACCATGTTAAGATTGGTGAGCTACGTTACCAGGATTTTTTTAGAAACGTGCAGTCTCACAGTCTATGCCTGCTGTATGTAGCTTCATGCTTGTATAAACCTTTTGATACAGGGTGTCCCTGAAAGAACTGTATCATCGGAAACTTAATTGTTTGGGTATTTTAACACCACAACTAAACATAACAAAATAACTGGTGTGGTTGAGGGATAAATCAGCTATCACATACTTTTTGAATTTTGACAATTGACCCACACTGTTCTTGAACTATAAGAAATTTACGAAACTCCCCCATTTTCATTCCTTTCCACGGATTCTAAATCTAATGTCAATAGATGATCTGTATTCGGAGTGATAATCACAGCGAATCATCAGCACATGAGACGTCTATTGTCATTGATAGAAATTTGACTCTGGTGGAATGGATTGAAAATTATTTCAAAAACAGAGCGGTCAATTGTCAAAATTAAAAAAGTATGTAATAGCTGATATATTACTCAACCACACTGGTTATTTAGTTATGTTTGGTTTATGCATTAAAATGCCCCAAAAAAATCAGTTCCCGGTGATACAGTTCTTTCAGGGACACCCTGTACAAGAGCCTTGAATTTGAAGGCCTTCATGTAATACTATAATGGTTTAAACCACTTAGACACATTTGGGCAAAATCCAAACAATTCATCTTTCACGGGATCAATGAGATAAACATGGACTTTCTACTGATACAAAAATCTCCATTTTAATGGAGAAAAGTGGGGATGTTGAGGTCTTAATCAGATCATCCTCCTTTAATAATGCTTTGCATGCAAGCCATAGGCTTCAACATAAAACGAAATGAGATATTTTCTCAAAATATCAAGAGTTGTATCAAGAACCAAAGAACCAATACTTAGCTTGTTTGTACTCAATGTCATGCATTTTTTATGCCGATTCCAAATATGATCATGAAAATTCTGAAATTTTTTAATTAAAAAAAAAATTGAAACTTGTCATCAGCAGTCGACACCCACGTGGAGAGAATTAAGTCCTTCAGAATATAGGAAATGCATTTGACAGATTTAAAGTGTATTCCTGTATTGATTTAGATTTATGAAATTTCGCCCAGAAATTGTTATAAAGTAAATAAAGAGATACACATTTGTATGATAGAGTATACATTATTGTTGTTATTTGTTGGTGACTTGTCAGATTTTTTTGTTTGTTTTAGAATTTAACAAATGAAATGTTAGAACTTGAAGTATGTTCTGTTAATAAGTTAAATTATTTCTATTACCACAGTACTGGTGCAGCCGGTCTCTATGTGAGTGATCCGGCTTACGTCAGATTTTAGTTCACTGTAAACATTATATTTACTCCCCATTCCAGAAAAATACAGAACTAATATTTTTGGATTAAAAAAATATATTCCTGTTTTGCCAAATGAAACATAGCTAAATCCTAATCCTTTAGTTAGTCCTAACTGGCAATAAAAGTCAAATTTTAATATTTGGCCAATTTGAGGGAAAATTGTCCAAAAACATGCAATTTTGTATGTTTTCTTACAATTGTAGTCACAAATTTGTAAGACTTGGCACAAGTCTAAGTATTCAAAATCTTGAGTATAGGTTAAGAATTAGCTCATAGGTTTAATATTATAAGTTATTTTTGCTAATTGGTTATGAAAAGCATTGGAAAATGTGTTTTTCAAAAATTAGAATGCATAACTTGAAATTAGTCTTTGTTCAAGTCTTTGGACTTGATTGTCACAGAATACGAAAAAAGGTCAAAAAGCACCCTAAAAATGCATGTTTTGGCCCTTATTTCCAAAAATTGACCAAAGATTAAAATTTTACTTTCATTGCCAGTTAGGACTAACTAAAGGATTAGGATTTAGTTATGTTTCATTTGGCAAAACAGGATAATATTTTTTTAATCCAAAAAAAATAGTTCTGTATTTTTCTGGAATGGGGAGTAGGAAGTGTAGGGTATTATAGTGGGGAGGGTGGGGTGTTATTTGGGGGGGTGGACAGGGCATGATCATTTGGGAAAAGATTTGGATCTAAATAAATTAGGTCACCCAGGACTCTACAAGGGCTTTTGTGCAAAACAAGGTAAAACAGTTCTCAACTAAGGGGCTATCATTTTCTTCGGAAGGGGGGGGGACCCAAATTTACAAAAAGATGGTGTCAATAAAATTGCGACACCCACTATTTCGTCAAAAAAAATTGTTACCCCCTAAACAGGCTGAAATTGTATTGAAATCAGTCTTTTTGAATAAAATGAAACACTATCTTGTGACTGCCTACATTTTGGTCATCAAAAATTTTTGACCTCCCTATTTTTCTTTCCAAAAATTTATGACCCCAGTATATTTGGGACCCCCTCCCGAAGAAAATGATAGCCCCCACTAGAAAGGGTTTGTCAAATAATCAGGTCATTGTAAAATAGTTTATCAATGACCGTTGTTTGTATTACAAACGCTACAAAGAATATTGATCCAAAACAATCTGTCTTCTTTTTCTATTCACATTTTATTAATTATTCAGTCGACAGAAACAAACTTCATGAGACCAATACACACATAACCTGTTATGTAATGTCTCTTATTAAATCCAAAACCCAGGGGCATTTTTTTATATTAATCCTGGGTAATAAAACCAAGAAACATAACTTTATTTGTCGCAATTTCAGACATATAAGACACCATAATTAATAATGGCTTGTATGGTTAAGATGATGTCGTTGTAGGCTTATATCGAAACAATATTGTAATGATTTTTGCATAGCGACGAATAAGATATGCAAATTACTGAATTCTTCTGAGAATAGGAATGCTACAAATACTGCACTTGAGGGCGGTCTATCAATTAACTGGCAATGATCAGGCGGCGTAGGAAGCGCAACACGTGACTTACGAGGCTGGCGAAGATACAGGGCTGACAGCCCCATTCGAAATACACGGTTAGCCATTACAAATGGAAAATTAACATACTTGCAGTGGGGTACTTTGTCGTACCCCGACGGTTTTAGAGTAAGATAATTTTGCTTTGACAACACATAACAAATTTAGAATTGTTTGTGACGATTTCATGATTATGTGTTAATCCAATGGCGACCTCAAAATTGGCGATATCGCTTCCATCACCGCCTGCAATTTTGTTCTGTTCATTGTGAACTATGATTAAGTGGAGGATATGAGGTTTATTGATGGTAATACATTCAACAGAATCCCGTGTGTAACATGATTTTCATATGTCGTTAACTACCTCATTCTTCGCCATGCAAAAGCAAGTCGGACAATCGTTTTGAAGGATCCAAAACTGCACACTACAGTGATAATACTTCTAAATTAATTACTAGAAACAACATGTACATTAACTAAATCGGTTAACTTGACATTTAAACCAAAGAAATCCATGACAGCTAAATAATGCACATAGTTAATTGTTTTTGTTTTTATAACTATAGTTTACAATTAACAACTCATCAACATAGTTCAATGTTGCTCACAACAGTTACACACAAACATACTTGGGGCTATTCCAGTTGAAATCCACACTACCCCTGCGGAAAATTTTGGAAATATCTTCCACAGGGGAGTATGTTTTTTAAATGTAATTGGTCAGGGTATATCATTTTGAAACCCATACTCCATCCCCCTTTACCTGTAATATAGGTATAAGATATTATCTTCCACAACTGGAGTGAGTATTTCGAATGGAAGTTACCCAACTGACTGTTTTATTTGAAACTCACACTCCCTCTGTGGAAGACTTTAGCTAAATCTTCCACAGGGGTAGTGTGCAATTTAAACGGAATAGCCCATTTACGACAAACGTAATGTCCAGTAATTAGAAAAAAGTCAATCAAAACCAAACAAGTGTTTTGCCAAATGTAAAACACATGTTTTCTAAGGAAATAAGGTTCACTCGCCGAGATAAAATACGAAATCAAGATTATCTTAAGTGACTTGATCACGTCACAGAATGCTGAAATAAAAGTTGGTTTTTCAGAGAAAATGTGGTTTTTCATCATACTGCACACACGTTCTGTTGATCAAATAACTTTATTTGTAATAATTGGACATTAAGCCTGACATGGCCGTGTTTTTTGTCTTAGATTAAATACAAACGAATCATAATAATAGCTTAACTCGTATACTTCTCACACTTCACTGATAAAAATATGTTATTGTTTACAACATTTGTGATTGTGTTTCTGTATTCACACGTCATGAGTGGTTTCAAATTTGTTAGGAAAATGAATTAGCTCTATACAATTCTCCGCTCAGCACTGTCTCTGAATTTGTAGTCAAATGTTCAAAAATACTGCCCGTTTAAGCCATTTGGGCTAACTACCAACACGTATGAAGATTCATTGAATAACTGAATATCGAATCTTTGCAGCAGATTTTGGTATAGTTGTAAATAAGCACTTAAAGAGAGAATGAGATGGAGATATAGAAGGATAGAAAGACAGAAAGAGGTAAGATAGCGAGAGACGGACAGATATCGGTTGTTTGATGTGATCATTTATTAATTTTTCTAACAAAACATATTATGTTCAGACCCGGATAATCCCAATAGTATTCCCACTAATATACACATATAATTTATAGCTATTTTAAACATAGATTCTCGTTTCTATATCAAATTATTCATCTTTTCTTTTATTTATTCTATAAACTGCACATTTGTGTGAAAATTGAGGGCGCTATTTACATACATTTTAAATTAAAATTAGCCAAATAATATGAGTTATTCCTTACATTTCATGATAAAAAGTTTTTGAAAATTTCCTTGCCATTTATTAGTCTTTTTCTGATGTTCTAATGCCATTATACAAGTGTTACCCTTCTAAAGATGCAAATAAAATTTACGATAAACTAACGCCATCATTGTTCGCCTTTTCTTTAAAATGACTACAGTTTACATGCCATCAAACAACCGGTGTTGGAGAGAGAAAGGCTCAGCAGGGGAGAGGGGAGAGCAATTAAGAGAGAGAAAGAGCGAGCGAGAAAGACAGAGGGATATGGGAGATACAGAATATTTCACCCATACATGTTAAGACTATTATAATACCGAGCTACACATTAATATAGTTTATGTTTTACAATAAGCCTACGCTATCTGATCTCAGAATTAAATTGTTCTTCCTGTAATAGCTGCCGTGTGTCAAAGTTTTTTTTATTCATTATTTCCATTATTTCTCCTTTTGCTTTTACATTATATCGACGGTACAATTCTTGTTTTCATACAAAAGTTTTCTCTTATACATTCAGCTTCAGTTTGTATGATATTTTCTTCTACGTTTAACATGGATTTTTCATAAGGTATCTATTGCAATTAAAACAATTTAATCTTAAGGTAGCGAATAGCTCCTTTATTTTATAATGAGTCACAATGATATGAATTAGCACCTTAAGTTAAAATGTTTACCATCCAGATTCATATGTGATTCGCGTCACACATGTTGATCGCAAAAATTTGCCACTTAACCACAAACTCTTAACCTGCTGTTAAAAAACTACGCCCTTTCCCTACAGGAAATGCCTCAAACCAAAATCGCACTTACACCGCTATCGCCTCTGCCATACCACTAAAGATACAGTGCTTGGATTTTGAAGTCATTCCCTTATATTAGCATTATTTCATTATTCATATTATTGAAACTCAATGGCTGTACTTACCAGACTTGTAACGACTGAGTCATGACTCGAGACTCGACTTTTCAAAAATGTAATGACTCGACTCAGATCTTGTAATTTTCTCCATAGAGATTGTACAGTAGCTTACAGTGACTCGAGTCATTTGACTCGACTCGACTCGAGCTATTGCTAGAAATGACTCGACTCGGCCATGAAATGACTTGACTCGTTACAACTCTTACAACATCACTGACGGCTTTACCACTATGCAAACGGTGCAGGTTGTTACAACCGCATAGTAACGAATCCGAGATAACTGTCTTTTTGTTTTTGTCTATAGAGGGCGACGTTTACTTCTTTTGCCATGTTTGCTTTTCAAAGCCGTTTTTTGCCAATGTCGCTGCTCGCTTTCGGCGAATCGCCCAGTGTGCACTTCAATAGGACCGTATCATTAATATAGTAATCTGCTATTCGTCCGAGTATGCGAAAATTGCGACGAAGTATGAAAGAGTCTCTTCAATCCAAATCGCACGCATACCACCGTAAAATTAAACGATGCATCTTCCATATTCATTCGGGTTACGTAACTATACGGACCAAGCTTAGTTCAAAACTGGTCCAATTTATACTATATAGACGAATCCAACGAGCCAAGTAATGGTCAGGATTTGGTCGGCCATCTTTGGTTTCCCGCTAGCACCAACCTGGTGTTTTGAGCGCCCAGTTGTGCAAATAAAAGCCGCCGAACTCCTAGAGAAGATGCAAAGACGAGGAGGGTTAATAGAATAGTATATACAATAGACGTAATCCTGTCGCATCTATTCATACATAGTCCTTTTGTTCATCCATTTGTACATCTATGAATAGATGCGACGGGATTACCTGCGGAATTATCTCTATTGTATTATTCTATTAACCCTCCTCGACCTTCTCTAGGTGTAAGGCGGCTTTTATTTAAACAACTGTTGGAACTGTATTGTGTTGTAATCATTTTATTTGTCTACCTGTGTTTTCGCGGAAGGTGTAAAACGGGTGATGGAATGCAGTTTAAAATTTCCGCCAAGGCCGAATCATTTCACATTTTGGATGCATTGTGGCCGACGGGGACCCAACTAAAGGCTGCTGGTCAGGTGTAGGAATGCGTGTATTTGGATTCGTCTATAGACGAATCCAACGAGCCAAGTCATGGTCAGGATTTGGTCGGCCATCTTTGGTTTCCCGCTAGCACCAACCTGGGGTTTTGAGCACCCGATTGTGCAAATAAAAGCCGCCTAACACCCGGGCCTAACACCTAGAGAAGATGCAAAGACGAGGAGGGTTAATAGAATAATAATATACAATAGAGGTAATCCTGTCGTATCTATTCATACATAGTCCTTTTGTTCATCCATTTGTACATCTATGAATAGATGCGACGGGATTACCTGCGGAATTATCTCTATTGTATTATTCTATTAACCCTCCTCGACCTTCTCTATGGTTTAAGGCGGCTTTTATTTGCTGTTGGAACTGTATTGTGTTGTAAACTTCTTTTGTCTACCTGTGTTTTCGCGGAAGGTGTAAAACGGGTGATGGAATGCAGTTTAAAGTTTCCGCCAAGGCCGAATCATTTCACATTTTGGATGCATTGTAGCCGACGGGGACCCAACTAAAGGCTGCTAGTCAGGTGTAGGAATGCGTGTATTTGGATTCCTCTATATCCGCCAGCGAACCATTGTGTTGGTTTGAAGTTACTCACTATTTTAAATATAGTATCGTCTTTAATGTGTATTATCCCAGCAAACATAAAACGTTTTACAGAAAACGTTTTTTGTCGGGTAAAAGATATAAAAACGTTTTAATAACGTACCAAAAACATTTGTGAAAGCTTGATGCAAAACATTCTGACATAATCTTATTTAAGAGTTGACAAAATATTTTGCAAAAACGTTTGCCAAAAATATTTTACAATAACATTTTGACATTTTTAAAATGTTGCTGTACCGTTTATTTCAAATAAAACATTTTAAAAACGTTTTCACGACCTTTATATAACCTCACATTTACATGTTATTAAAACGTTTTGAATAAACCCAAAATTATGTTCATAACACATTTATAACGTTTTAAAAACATTTTTATGTTTGCTGTATAACCTAATTAACGTTTCAAACGCCAAACCACACTTACACCATCACCGTATAGGCAAGTTATAGCCTTTGACGAAGCACCACTAAACCGTAGCCATATGGTGCGTAATCTCAGTAAACAACGTTCGTTGTATCTGATCCAGAAAATGCACTTACTTGTATACGTTTCAGCAAACACTGTTGCCTTTGTCAACACTTGATGAGGAGTGACTAACTGCGTCTACTTACAACCGACGCTCGATCAGATACAACGAACTTTGTTTACTGAGTTTACTCTACTGATCCTGATGAATTTGTTCAATCATTTGGTGCGTAGGTTTTGAAGCTACCCCTTATTATCAGCATTCAAAACCATACGTAACAACAGCAATAATTCGAGATAAATTTACAACAGAATATAATTATATTATTATTAAGTTGTTTTGTTGTTTTTTCAACCTCTCCGAAAAACAACGACCGTGAACGTTTTATCACCACATTCTTTCAGCGCCTAGATATTACACGATTCACGATTACTACATGAACTATTATGTACATATAAATTGAATTTAACAATTGTTTGCAAAATGACCACATCATATCAAATAATTATCCCACCTTTTATACTGACATACAAAATACTCATCAAATAACTATGTTTAAGATCACAAAAACGAGACATCTCAATCCTCTACGATAAAAATTATTTTCTAATAAATATACTATCATGGTAATCTTCGGAACATTATTTTCATGATACAAGCATAAGAAATAGCACCTCTTCTGTTCAGTGGTATAGTTATTTTGAAATAAACACTACTTGCTCTTTTTATACAACAAAAGATTTACAATCTTTTATCAAATATTATTATACACTGCAAAAACAAGTGTTTATATTTAAACACCATATTGTGTTTATCAGAGCAACACTTAAAAAACACATAATTCATGTTAATGGTCTAACACTAATGTTAATTTTTCTAACACTAATGTTCATAAATTAACACTTGGTGTTATATTACAAACATTAGTGCTTGTAATATAACACCAAGTGTTAATTTATGAACATTAGTGTTAGACCATTAACATGAATTATGTGTTTATTAAGTGTTGGTCTGATAAACACAATATGGTGTTTAAATATAAACACTTGTTTTTGCAGTGTAGTCTTTCCTTCATAGGGACTCCAAGCAGTAGAGACCACAACATATTAATTTTAATCCAGTCGAAAAAACCACTGTTCAGAAAGTGATACATACGTTTAAATTTCAAAAAAAAAAAACCTTCACTTGTACAGGGAATGGAAATTAAATGTTTTTAACTGTCTTTAATTTCAACTCAACTCATCTGATGGTTTTGTCGAGAACTGAATGATTTAAATTCAAATCGCAGCTGCGTAGTACTTTTTAGACTGTGGATTACTCGTTCGTCCACTTACTGAATTCGTCCGTGGAATAACCTTGAAGCGCATTCTCCAGAATCTGAAACAATAAGAGGTATAAGAAAACTACAATGTTAAATGATTGTTAACCCCCTGAGCACTACCTGCCGATCTAACATTGCCTCTGATTGGTCAATTACATGTTTTCTTCACTTTAATCGCCAATCAGAATGGAGCTTTGTAAATAATTCACCCCAATTTTTTTGATTGGTAACATTATTCTGACAATGTTGCTGATTGGGCCAATTGATAATGAAAACTTCTTTTTGGCCAATCGGCAGGTAGTTAAGAAAAATGCGAAGTTAAAAGCAAAATTTGGACAAAAGTGAAATTCGCGGTTTTCTAAAAAGACCACTAATCTCAAGTAAGAATGCATCATCTTCTTTGTTCAGGAATAAAAATCAAAACTCAACCGGCGGTTGCCGCCGGTTCTATCCGGTCAACAGCCGGTCGAGTTTTGATTTCATCCCTTAGCAAGTGTTAAGTGTTGGCAAACATGTCAAAATCAGGCATTTTTAAACACAAATATCAGGCTGATTCCATGCAGACATATACCCAGCAAACACAAAAACGTTTTTAAAACGTTTTAAATAAGTTTTTTGGGTTTTGGTTTAGGTAAAAACGTTTTAATAACATTAAAATGTCGGGTTATATAAAGGTCATAAAAACGTTTTGTATGAAAACACACTACAACAATATTTTTAAAATGTTTTCGAAATGTCATTGTAAACTATTTTTGCAAAATATTTTTGCCAAATATGTTGTCAACACTTAAATAACATTATGTTAAAATATTTGCACCTAGCAAACACAGAAATGTTCGTATTATGTTTTGTATAAAACGTTTTAATAACATTTAAATGTCGGGTTATATAAAGGTCGTGAAAACATTTTAAAACGTTATTGTAAATATTTTGGGCAAACGTTTTTTGCAAAATATTTTTTCAACCCCAAAATAACATTCTGTTTAGAATGATTTGTACCAAGTTTTCAAAAATGTTTTTGGAATGTTATTAAAACGTTTTTATACCCATTATATAACCCGACATTTAAATGTTTTCTGTAAAACATTTGTGTTTGCTGTGCAGTAAATTACCAACAAATGTTATTTAATGTTATGAAAACGTTTTATACCATTAATGTACCCTTTATATAACCCGACATAAAACGTTTTCTGACAACTTTTTATAACCTTTTGCGAATGATGTCGAAAACGTTTTGTGTTTGCTGGGTAGCTCCCCCTCCCACAAAAACACAGTATTCGCTATTTACTTACAAAACTACACGTTAACCGATTTTTTTGCAAGAAAATTCAAAATACCCTCCTTTGGGGATTGGTGCTATTGCGATATTGGCTGGAATATGGCGAATATATATATGACCAGTTATTTTTGTTTTTTCGCTGGTCTTTGCCACGGGTTTTTAAGGCACTGTGCACGCATAATGAAAATTTAAAAATAAATAAATTTTGACCTAAATTGCTCCAAATTATATATTATGGCTACAATATATGTTGGTGTTTTAGAACATGATCGTATCAAAAACTATAGGGGAGACCGGGGCAAGTTCGCCCTCGGGGTAAGTCCGCCCACCCCCATGTTTCTGATCTCGTGACTGCTGGAAAAGTACAATGATGATGTAATTAGCTGGCACACGTCATAGCTACATTAAGTACCCAAGAAAACAAGACAGTCCGACACTTCTCGCCACAGAAATTATCGTCAAAAAACGTTTTTGAGTCAAGGAAGTTTACATTTTTGAATTTAGTAATATTGTAATAATCTCAAGACCTTGCAGAGACGGTATTCGTTCTTATATTTATTTGGAAGGTGAACGTTTTGCCCAACATATTATGCAATTAAAAGATCGACATATTGTGTTTAGTAGGCATAACACGAGGTAAAGAAAAAAAGTAGCGTTGGGGCAAGTCCGCCCTGTATGTGAAGGGGCAAGTCCGCCCTGTGTTTTCCCCAGGCGGACTCCCGGGGCGGATTCGCCCCATCGGCGTATTATGCAAAATATTGATAATAATACCTTTAAGAAGAGTAAAACTACATGCACGCATATTTTCTAAAGTTAAGTGGTATCAGTATTACTCATACCACCGTTTATGCCCTAAAACCATAAATGCCGAAGTTGTAAATAAAGGTTTTGCTCATTTTGGACCCCTACATTTATTAGCTTACATTATACCCCTCCATTAAATTTATAATTGTTTTGCAATATTATAACCTTTTCTTTTTATCAGGGCGAACTTACCCCACCATAGGGGCGGACTTGCCCCAGCACGGGGCAAGTCCGCCCTGTCATCGTGATTTATTATTTTCCCTTCTCCTGTCGTTACTGAAAGCTCAATGTCCTTACAACTGTGGTAGTATTTAGCTATAGTATACAGCTTAAAAATGTAAAAACTATAGCCTTCTAACATGAGAATTGTCCTCTCTAGGCGAGATTGAAGAAAATAGGGCGGACACGCCCCGGTCTCCCCTACCAATATAACATTCCCGGCCATAAGAACGTACATTTTGTAAAGTATAGGAATTCCGTGAGAAATTCTCTATGAACTGAATGTGTCACTCCCATATATGAATGAAAAATAATCAAAATTTTGTTTGTTTTATTATTTTCTTCTTTTGCCTGGGTTACTCATTCAGTGGATGTTTTAAAACATCTTCCATGCATGAGACCGAGGTGTACAAAATACAAAATATTTATTTAGTACCCCTCTACCCCTCAAAAAAACTAAAACATGAGAGGAACTGATAAAATCATTTCTACAAATGACTAATGGTATACCGTAAAACATTCACATTGCATAATGAAAGACGCTCAATTACCTACATAATGAAAAGGCTCTCAATTACCGCATAATATGTTTAAAAACCCGGTTAAACCAAGAAAAAAGGAGTATCATTTCTTGGCATTTTATGCAAAAGTAAGTCTGTGGTGAAATGCAGGTCAAAATTCAAACCAATTCTGACACGGAAATCATCATTCGTCGTCACGAACTAGAACCTCTCTAATGGGAATGTAATGGTTCCAATGTATTTAAGGCGAATTGATGACAGGAGCTTTAATGTTCAGTTTTAGTCTAATAACTAGAAACACTGAAGTATTTATTTTATAGGAAATTAGTCAAGGGAGCCAATAATCGTATTTATATTTCCATAGGTCTTGAGGTTTCTAAGGTAAGGCTAATAATATATCAAAACGAAACAATTTGGGCGGTTTCTCCCTCCCGAGAAAAATCATACACATGGTCACTCTAAAATTTTAAACACTTTTTTGGTAACAGTTCTTGAACACCATAATATGTTCCACTATTGAACACTGGTGTTCCAAATATGAACGGCAGTGTTCAAGGTGGTGTTCCAAATATGAACGGCAGTGTTCAAGGCGGTGTTCTATATAGGATAGGTTTGAACATCAAGTGTTCAATAAAGTGGAACAAACCTAGAACGCTATCTTGAACACTGCCGTTCATTTGAAACACAACCTTGAACACTGTCGTTCATTTTTGGAACACCACCTTGAACACTGCCGTTCATATTTGGAACACCAGTGTTCAATAGTGGAACATATTATGGTGTT
This sequence comes from Amphiura filiformis, assembly GCF_039555335.1. NCBI lineage: Eukaryota > Metazoa > Echinodermata > Ophiuroidea > Amphilepidida > Amphiuridae > Amphiura > Amphiura filiformis. Next base: position 19,266,812 of record NC_092647.1, on the reverse strand, counting down.
CAAGTGCTCTTACAAGAAAAGTGTTTTAAAAGGTGTTATTAGTGTCCTAAAATGTTAGAGTGAGGAAATGACACCCCTTATCAAGCCTAGACTGCTGGATTGACGACTGAGAAAACTACGTGGAAAAAAAGTGACGGATTTTGCAACAGGATTCCTGTGGCATAGAGCATGCGCAGTTGTGTCCAAATTGACCTTTTGACCGAGTTTGTTGTTTTTAGAAGTTCAGAGCGCGATCTTGTCACATCGGCGCGGTACAGCGACGCAGTACGCGGGGGCCGCTAGTCAGTCGCGCTACGGCGCACAACTGAAGTCGCATTGAAAAGTTTTCAGAAGTCCGTCATGATATTGGCTGTAAGATAATCAGTCAGTCGTCACTACCATAGACATATCACCTAGACCTGTAACTGCCCATCCCTAACCATGGCAGTAGGTGAAGCCTCGTATCCAAGGTGATTTTGGTCGGGTGGTCGGACGCGTAGAAATTAGCGTTCATGTCTGGAGAGAAAAACGCGCTCGTTTGCGTGATTGTTGGCCATTATCGCTCGCGTCAAATGCAACATGTTCCATACACGCGAACAAATCTGCTTGCTTGCGTCCGGGTATGCGTCTTTGTCAAACTCAAAGTCGTTGCTAAGCAGTGTCGGCTTCACTACGCGAACCAAAGTTCTAGGTCTAGGTACTTGTTTGTCTGGGGTCACTACGAAGCATACACAGTACATGCGAAGTGTAGACGGCTGATTGGAATTAGTCTATATCAAGCCTTGGGATCTCCTTTATAGAACCATGTCATGTCCATTGTGTGTCAACTTTATTTGTCTCAATATTTGAGTGCAAACACCACTAGGCCATACTCCCTTCCAATCCGCCTTAAAGACGTGATTGTATTATACATGTATACGGGGATACAATCGAGCAAAATATGTATACGCAAGAAGCGTCCATAACATCAGTTTTACTTTTATTAGTTATTTACCAAAACAGAGCCGAATCTCTAGACATTAATGTAAATGTGGCAAAAATGTTGTCGACATTTTCAAGTGCTTTTGGCAAATGAGTTGTGTTATCTATTGGGAATGCAACTGCATAACAATGTTTGGGCTGATTTGCGTTTTTTTAGGAAAAGTTATTTACATTTTCCTCTTAAGGTCACGCGACACAATAACTCAGTTTTTGAAGAGTTTATTGGAACATTTTTGTCTGAAAGTAACAGTATCAGTCATCTTAAAAGTAACAATGGTTCTATAAACTGCGCACAAAAAGTATCCGTACACTTAAAACAAAAGCAATATCTAAACCTAAATTACCAGCATAGCAAACACGAAACGTTTTCGACATCATTCGCAAAAGGTTAGAAAAGGTTGTCAGAAAACTTTCAAATGTCGGGTTATATGAAGGGTATATAAAGGGTATTTACATGCACTTTTCTTTCGAAAACACGCTAATTATGCGCACAGCGAGTGAGTGTTGATCTGTTACGCTGTAAGGAACCTGTTACAAAAGCCGATGGGAATCGCCCTGAAGGCAGAAATGTACAAAATGTGTCATTTTTGAAAGGCTCTCAATTTCCATTTAAATCGGTATCACTTGAGGGAAAAAATCGCATAGTTGCGAATGAGGTGTCAAAATACGCAGTACAAAATTATTGATTACTTTAGGCTGAGTAAAAAAATTAACAAGTTTAGTGTCCCCGCCCTCCTCCTTTTTTGGAGAATTTCCAAATTTCTTTTTATTTGGTTAATTTTTATTTTATTCACAACTTCTTCTCAAAGATGTTTGAGAAGTTGACATTTTGTATACAGCCTTACAAATGTATAAGACACATTTCAGAAGAGTTTGTGATCACAGGAGGGATCTACCTTCCAAAACAAAATAAAAAGTGTCTCCTCCTCATTTTCGGATACGCTACACGTGTTTTTATTTTTACTTGGCCTTATTTGGTTAGGTTTTATAGTGTCTTTAAGACATTGCTTTTGTTTGTACGGATACTTTTTGTGCGCTTAGAGGCTCTAAGTAATTCAAGAAATTCACTTTCAGTGCAACTGGTCTTGCATGGTCTTCGGAAATGTGTGCCAAATATTCGAAAGAAAGGGGTTTTTGGCACTTATTCGGTCTTCACGCACGCATCATATACAGGAAAAATAAGACATTCGTTGAACAGTTCGGAAATCCTGAAATCCTTGACATATTTTATTTAAAAAAAATAATATGTGCCATTTCCGTGGTTTTAAAATAAAAATTCTTTACTTTTCTGAGGATATGTCAAGAAGTTTTCAAAAAGGTCTTTTCTGTTTAATCGTTGCTTTAAAACAAAAACGGAGAAACTTGGTTCTCGAGTTTCGCGTTTGGTTAATCGTGGTACTTCAAAACGATTACTCAGCTGGTCTGTGTAATGCGTGTATCACTCAAGACCGGAAAGAACTTTGACTAGAGGACTGAAGTATTTCGTGATTCTAGCATCCTCTTTTTATACAATGTTTCAGTAGATATTCACGAAAACAGCTTATTCCCAAAATTTCAGTTGATTCCGACTTTTGCGTTTACGAGTTTATGCATATGATTTTGTGCATGCTCCATAGGCCACTGTGTTGTAATTTTGTTATGTTAACATTAAGGGATCTAAAATGAGCGTTTATTGCGTTTCGACAGTATTTTTGTGCGACATGAGAGCACCTCAGACCTATCGAATTGCATTCTGAATACGAAGCAAGTCTTTCTGATATCAAATAATTTTAATTTTTTGAAAATCACAATATAATACAAATTTTATCACAAATTATAAAAATTTGATATTTTTCAAATTTTTGATATATAACAGTCCTCGAAGTGAATTATATAAATCTAATGATATATTCTTAAAGTGTATGTAGCAGGGAGGAAAAGCCGACGGTCAATTGAAAATTTTGACCTTTCATATTGAAGATATGGATTTTTTTCCCAAAAAGACCTAATTTTTTTTGGTGTTTTGGGAAAAAAATCCATATCTTCAATACGAAAGGTCAAAATTTTCAATTGATCGTCGGCTTTTAATCCCACCTACATACACTTTAAGTATAAATCATCACATTTATAAAGTTCACTTCAAGTACTGTTAAATATCAAAAATATCAATTTTAATGATTTGCCATAAAATGTGTATTAAATTGCGAATTTCAAAAATCAAAATTATTTGATATCAGAATGACATTCTTCGTATTCAGAATGCAATTCGATATGTCTGATGTGCTCTAATGTCCCAAAATAAATACCGTCCAAACGTTCATACCCCAGCCCTTAACATACCAACGTATAAAATTCATTTGACGATACTTTTACCAAGCGAATGAATCTGAAAGAATATTTTTTCAAGAAGGGGGGGGGGTCGAGTGAGTATGTGGATCATGAAATGACCTTTTATGATTTAACAATACTAATTATTTGTAACAAGAAATGTCTTTGAAAAAGACAACGCCATGGATGAAGTTCATGTTTCATAATTTTACATTGACAAGTACTTGGAATGCTAGTAATTTTTCAATACTAATTATTTGTAAAAATCGAAGAAGTAAAATCACGTAAAGCCTGAACCAATGGCATGATTGTTTTTATTAAAGAGATTAAGATCATTCACAAGGTCACTTCTTGTATAGATCCGACAAACTGATGTGCAAAATTAATTAAACATATATCCGACTGAATTCTTATCGGAAATACGCACATCTTTTATACTAAAAGAAAAAATTGGTACTTTCAAAGTTTTCATTCATTTCATTCATAAAATATTTATAAAAGTTGGTATAGGTTTTGCGATTGGCTTTTAACCACTTTCATTTTAAAGTGTTCAAAGATGAAATCATGTCCAGGAATCATGTCCATGCATTTTAGTCATACTCTTAGTCCAGACACACGAAAAAACATCCAAATGTCACTTGTTACCTACATTTGACAATTTCCGGTCAATTTTAATACAATTTTATGTTTTGATTGTGGATGTGAATTCCACAAAATGTGCTATTCCATTTAAAATCACACTACCCCTGAGATATTTTCAAATGTAATGAACACATTAGGCAGCTCCATTTGAAACTCACCCTCCCTCAGTGGAAGATTCAGGTTGAATGTTTCTTAAAAGGTGTATGAAATTCAAATGGAGCTGCCTAATGTGTTCATTCCATTTGAAATTACCTCCCATGTGGAAGATATTTCCAAAATCTTCCACAGGGGTAGTATGGAATAGCCCGATTACAGTGCAGCATATTATGTCAAAACTCACCATCCAAATTTGATACGAAAACTTAAATCAGTCATGAATTTAGAATTCATTAAGTATAGTCGAATGTCAAATTCTCATAATATTTCAGTGACTTAAATAAACATGATTGTTCACGATATTAATATCTCAATTGAAAATGGACATCTTGTTATCAAATATCTGTCGGAAAATATTGACGGAGACGACGAGACGTCCTGTAATGTGTTGACTTTCGTGTTCCTATTGTACCGATTGAACATAAGAATAACATAACACGAAGATTCTGGACATCTGTAGCACAAATTGGTCACTTTTTAACATTTTCATTTTAAGGTTAAGGAATGTCCTTCTGATATCAAATGATTTCATTTCGCGATATTTTACAATTTTTTTTTCAAATTATTAAAAATATTTTTGACATAAAACAGTCCTCGAAGAAAACTGTATAAATGGGAGGAAAAGCCGTTCATCATTTAAATATAATATTAGGTGTTTTGGGGAAAAATGTAGGCATATGCTATATCTTCAATACGAAAGGTCAAAATTTTCAAATGATGGACGGCTTTTCCTCCCAGCTACATACACTGTAAGTGCATATCATTAGATTTATAACGTTTACTTCGAGGACTGTCAAATGTCAAAAATATAAAAAATATCAATTTTTAATAATTTGCCATAAAATTTGTATTATGTCGCGAATTAAAAAAAAATCAAAATTATTTGATATCAGGAGGACATTCCTCATATTCAGAATGCAATTTGGTGTGTCTGATGTGTTTTCAGGTCCCACAAAAATACTGTGCAAACGTTGCTTTCCAATTCCTTAAGTAAGATATATTAATTGAATCAATTACATCAGAATAGTAAGCTGTAAAATTTTGTTACATCCGATACATGGTATATAGTCAGGTTCAAACAAAGGATCAATAGTAAACAACAAACTAAATATAACAAACAAACAAACAAGCAAATAAATTGTTTAATAATAATATGTCAATGGGTGAAGAAACAAGATTGAATCATAAATCAACTGACAATTTTACAGTGCAATATTATTAAACAAAAAGGCGTCAGAGGGCAACCAATGTGTTTTCTGTAATTCCATTTGTTTTCATATGGTTCATTAGCGGTCCTACAAACGAGTATTGGCCATCGGCGGACATGATTAATGGAATAGGGTGCGACAATTACAAATGAGTATTGGCCATCGGGAGACATGATTAATGGAATGTGGTGCGACAAATAAGGATACTGATCTACTTTAGACAAAACTGGTTCACAGAATATAGACCCGTTGAACAGATACCAATCAATTTGGGACATATTTCGATTCAAATGCGTAAGTAGAATACTGAAGATAGGGGCGTAGTCAGCTTTCTTAGTGGGGAGCAGAGGGGGGGGGGGGGCAAAATTCAAATTTGAAAATAATTTTCCGGTTGCATCATTTTGACCCGGTATTATCGGTGGGGTGTATAGGCTATTATAGCGGGGTTTTAGAGAGACATGTAAACGTCTTCATGCTTCCAAAAAGGACTATTGTGACAAAAATGTGCGCACGTAACCATGGTAACACTAGTGTATTTTACACTATTTTGACCAATGAATTGATCATGATGATCGGGGCGAGCTTGCAATGGGAAACGGGCTCCGTGTCCCCCTTCTTTTCCTTCGCATTCCCGATTTTCTCTTTCATTTTGTTTCCAGAGGGACACTTTTCTCTTTCTTTTTTTTGTCAGGGGGACACTCTGCCCCACATAACCCACCCATCGCTGACTATTATACTACTATACTTATGGGACAAAACAAAACTAATCAGTGTCGAAGTGCGAACAAGGTGGAAGTGCATGGATTTAGACATGTTTTAGGATAGAGGACCACAACCATTGCATAACAGCAATGGCATGGACTCCTGATAAAAAAGAAAAACTGGACGCTCTACATCTCTAAAACAACTTGTCGGCGCACAGAATAGAAACACTATAACAGGGTGGAGGAGCCGGAAAGATTGACCATGGATAGGGTGCGCTGGAAAGAGAGGACACTGTAGCTTCATTATGGGTCACTTTAAGGGAACGTTAAGGGAACGTTTAGGGAATGTTAAGGGAACGATAAGGGGAAAATAATTTTCCCTATCTTTATGGATAGATCACTTTATGGATAGATCACTTGCTGAATAGATCACTTTATGGATAGATCTGGATATGTGTACTTATTAACGTTCCCTTAACGTTCCCTTAAAGTGACCCATAATGAAGCTCAATGTCCTTGGTGTGGGTCACTTTATATGGGTCACTTTATGGGTCCCTTTATCGGTCACTTGGTCCGAGGAGAATGTGAGGTGAGATCTTACGTGTATTGGCCATCATAAAGAATAAAGTAGTGCGACAACTATAAGGATACTAATCTACTTCATACAAAACTGGTTCACAGAATAGACCCAGTGACCGTATTCATAATCAATACTTTCTTTAAGTGCAATATTTCCCTTAAGAAGAGTTTCCCATATTATACAATAAGACAATAGTGGAATCCTTACATTTTTGCGCTGACAAAGTACAAAGTATACATTTTAAGGTATGACATGTTTTAAAGGTGTGTGATTCGATTCTCAGCCTGAACACCACACATGACCTCATCAAAATACAGATTTTGGTATCAGTGAAAGATCATACAATCGGACCCCCCTTTAAAGGAAGTCTCCGGCAATCATAAAAACAATTATGCTTTTAATGTACTGTTAGAAAAATAATTATTTAAAACAAACTCATATTGACCATAAAAACGAATAAAAACAGCCAGCTCTCAACACGCGATATTCAAAATTCCCGCGCCGAAATTGTCTAGTGCAATGACGTAATGGTTATTTGTGCTCAATTGTCGTCACCCTTCATTGTATTACTAGAACGTCATTGCACTGGGCAATTTCAGTGCCCGGGAATTTTGAATATCGCATGTGAGAGACGGTTTTTATAATTATACATTTTGATGGACAATGTGAGTTTGTTTAAAATAAAATCACGTGATTCGTGCTTGATAATTATTTTTCTAACATATAAGGCAAAATGTTGTGATTTGCGGGCGACTTCCTTTAATGGACGTAGTATTATTATGAGCTCCTTTAAATAACGTTAAAGGAGTCAAATCTATAGCAATCGCTTTCATTTGTTAAGAATTCACTTATATGATAAAGGAAATCCATATAGAAATAATGCACTTAAATGTCGACTATGAACATGGCCACTGTACCTGAATTATTTCCGTTCTTAAGCGAGGTGAAACTCTTCTAAGTACGTTTTCTAAAATGCACGTTCTGGATAGATCTGGATCTGTGTACTTATTAAACTGTATCAAGAAAAGATGAAAAGATTGAATTTGTATTAGTATGACGAACCTTGTAAAAGAGTGCCTATATACCAGCAAACAGTATAACGGACACGAACACATACATTATTGGTCCCAAGATGATGCAAGTACTTGCATAACGTAGTTTTACCGCAATACGGATTACCACTGTGTTGTACTTTTTACCGTAAGTTCGCATGTAGCATTCATATGTATATGGATACGTACAAAAAACGAATACAAACACGCATTTATTACTGTAACCATATACATTAACACCCTTAAACGCAATAATCTGGATCATTGTACTTATATAAACTGAAAAGATCAAAAGATTAAACTTGCAGTATTCATGGCAAATGATCTGGAATGTAGCCCCATAAGCCCAACATTTAGATATTATGGTTTATAGTCTTCCCATACCAGTAAATACTATTACTACGTATTACAAAGATACTATGTTGGTCCCGAGATGAAGCAAGATATAGTACTTGCATAACGTAATTACCATTATGTTTATTTGTTTGTTTGTTTACCAAGGTTGGTCCGTAAGGGACACGCGCTTTGTACTATTTATAAGAAGTTCACGTATAATCCCCGCCATAAAAACACATACAAATACCCACGAAAAACTACATTCAGTATATACACTCACCCCCATATCCAGCCTTCACATACTGATTGATACCGGTACTTATTATTATGTATCAATCAAAAATATGAAAAGATTGAATTTGCATTAGTATGGCGAACCTTCTAAGAAAGCGTATAATAGTTGTTGATTCTTAATATTTCCCTTAAAAGAAAACACGTGATTGACGTAGTTTTACCACGGATACCACTGCGTTGTAATTTGTAAGTTATACGTAAACGCACATAAAACACGTATATAAGCATATACTTTTAAGTAGTTGTGGGAGAAGACCCCCCCCCCCCCCCCAGTAACACCATTGTACATCAACACACTCCACACGATATTCTTGCTCTTTATACTTATTAAACTGTATCAAAAAAAGATGAAAAAAATATGGAATTCATATTAGTATGTATGGGAGAGCATACATCATTGTAACAGTGGTGGATTTTTAATCCTCATACTTCTAAAATATTATTTTCAGAGACATACCTCAGTCATACTTTTATTTAGCAGGAAGATATTTATATTCATTATATGATCTAATTTTACTAATAAAAACATTTTGGAAAAAAGTCCATTACTTCCTTACAGTCATTGAAGGGCAGCATAATAAATGTTATGAAGACACCAAGATAGACAATACTATATTGGTCTCAAGTAGAAAGCAAGTATTTGCATAACGTAGTTTTACCACAATACGGACTACCACTGTGACGCGACGAACTTCGTAAAAACGCACCAACATGCAATATTTAACACTCAAACCCGCATTCAGAACGTAACCAGAGTAAATGTTAGGAATAAATCTGAGACAGACATACTATTATTGGTCTCAAGTCAAGAAGAGTGCAGGATTCATTAATGTAGTTTTACCTCAATCCGGATTACCATTGTGTTGTACTCTTATAACATTAATTTGGGATTGTACTTTTTATAAGGACATTTTAGCTTTAGCTTGTATTTTGTATAATCTTTGCCATATGAGTTCAATACCATTTAATATGTTATTGATTTACCATGTGTAAGATGTAAATTTACTATGTATCAATATGTATTACAGTATTTTATAATTGTATGAGGGCCTGCTTGGAAAGCAGTGCTTGACACTGAAGTGGAATTACCCTCAATAAAGAAAGATTATTATTATTATTATTATTATTATTATTAAGTTCAAGTAAGTATACGGAAACGCATAAAACATACAATACAAATATACTCAAATTCAGGCTGTAATAACAGGCATCCACACCCACCCCACCCCCACACACCCCCACATACCTCACACACCCCACCCCACAATCATTAATGTAATAGAGTGAATAGAATAGAATGCTCATTGATAGATCATTTGGAGTGATTTATTTACTCTTTTGAGAGTGGATGTTACTTCATTCATTATTATTTTAGGAACTTTCTATCATGAAATAGCTAAAATTTCACTATTTTTCTAGACACTGCTTTGGTATATTAATCTCGGCTTTTACATTTAGGGCACATCCCCACCACCCACACTACAAATACAAATACGTGTAACACCTATACCCACATAGTCACCCAACACAATCCACACACGTTTAACAAAATCAACAAGAACTATTTGAATGGCATAGACAATAAATATTTGAATGACGAGAAAACGTACGCTCGTAGTGCATGTAGTAATTCGCCTTAAAGGGACATTCGGTGATTTTGAGTTTAAACAAAAAAATGTTTGCACAAATTTTGTTTTTATACAAGATAACTACACAAGCTTACACAAACACACGACAATGTGTGAACTTGAACAAAAATTATTTTGACATGTCACATGGGTCATTAATTATAGGTTAATAAATGCATATCACACTTGTTGGGAGTGAAATTGTACAAAATAATGGGAATAATGCACGCGTACTAAGAAGTCGATGCGTCTAATTCAAGGGGGACTGTATTAGACGCATCAACATCTCAGTAAGTGCATTATTTTGTACAATTTCTCGAGCAACAACACGCATTTATTACCCTATTTCATACACGGGAAAAGAAACCGTGATTTTTGCTGTTTTTATAACAAAATTATCACTATAAATGTTGGAAAATAGAACCAAATATATATCCGTGTACTTTTCTAACCGCTTTTCTGATTGGCTGCTTTGATATAGAAGTGTATGAATGTCTTTTAAGGCACCCTGCTGGGATCACAATTGTAATTATGTTATTGTATCTAACAAACTGAAGCAGACGTTGGAAAAAATGAAAAACACAGTGTTCACACAAAATAGCATAACACTTTCACAGATCACGATATCCACAACTTGTGAGTATTATACAAAGCGTCCAAAAACAGAAACCCTTTCACAGAAAATGTCTTTTTATCTAAGTGTGAGTATTACACAAAGCGTACAAAAACAATTCCTTATACAGGTGATATTAGTCCACACAAAATGGTAACAATATATAAATGATTTGCACTTCAAAAACATGTTTTTAACCAAAACCCTTAGCTTTCGAGTTTTAAGTATAGTGATCAAAAAATGCCAGGTCCTATCATTTTCACAAATCATGCTGTTTTGTACAAATATACATAATTGTTGCAACTTTTCTACTGTTAATGGTTAAATTATGGTTGTACCACATCATCAAAATTTGACATCTAAAAATCTAAGAATTTCAGTTGACCATTCCCATCACAAAATCTGTAAATGTACCTTTAAAATAAATTCCAATGCATGATTTACCCTAACTTGTTCACGCACACATAACATGTTCTAGTTTGGGCACTCCATGTCATTGCGTAAATGGTTCTTTGTAATTTGTCGCTTCTTGTCAACACATTTACCGTGTCTACAGGAAAAAACACCATAATTGACATGCAATTTTTCTATATTCAACATTATACTGGTTTCATACTTTCCTGTCGCTTGCCGCTCAGACGATGAATTTGCTTCACTGCGCAGTCGCACCAGAAACGCTATAGCCGCGGTGATCAGCGGCAAGCCGATATGCACCGCTCCGACGTATGAGAACAAAATACGATTTTGGAGCGGTGCAGAGCGGCAACATTGGCTTTCAGAGTCATGCCGTTGCCGCTCGACGGTGTGCCGCTCCCGGTGCCGCTCCGCTTGCAAAAAATACAAGCCGCATGGTGAAGTGTCACGCGGCAGGAAGTATGAAATCAGCATTCTAATGGATATTCGACCCTTTAGCGATTCCTGATAGCTATTGTGGCATTGTTAACCCAGCACGTATACCCCGTATCTGTTTCATTTTTATGAATTAAAAATTTGCAAAAAATTAATATACAAAGTCTAAAGGCACTTAAGATAAACATTATTGAAAAATATCATTGTTTGCAATCAATATTTATAGAATTTGCTGGAGGGTTCTCTCTCCAAATTCTTATTAAGCCCAATTATTAATGACGCAAATGATATTTTAACCTGATATCTGAAAGCAAGTATTTGTTGTCTCAAATGATTTTGTTCAAATTAACAAATGTTTAAAATTTTAAAGCAGTTTTAAAGTATTAATATTTTGTCAGTTACAAAGTCAAACGTTTATGATTTACAACAGTGTTAATGTTATAGGGGTCCATTTCTTCAGGTGCATATTTATCGCAGTATAGTCTTTTTATTATTATGTTTAAAACACAAATAAAATCTCACGGAAACAATGCATGGCCACAGGCGTAAATAAAGTTTCTTTAAAAACAAACTTTATTCTTTCCAAAAAATTAACAAAACAGAAAAAAACTAGCTTGACGAATTCTACTTTGCTGATCAATGTACTCATAATGGGCTATTCCAGAAAATAGATGCACACCCCCTATAGAGGAGTTCGGATATCCAGACTTTTTGACCGGTCAAGATTGTTGGAAATCCAGGCTTTAAAAAGAGTTCACAGGCGAAAAAATCCAGCAGAAAAGTAGTTCAAAATCTGAAATCCTCAATTTGAGAGGCTCATTAGAATATTTCCGAGATTTTTCATTCATTTAATTACATTTCCAAGCTTTTCCCAGTAACATTGGCTACTGGAATTCCAGTCATTTTCAAAAAGCAAACTTAGACATCCAGACATTTCATTTATTGATCAGTTACTCCTCTATAGGGGTGTGCATTTATTTTCTGGAATAGCCCAATGTCAACGCCCGCCGGAAATCTTCGACTTGATCACAACGTTTTCGGATAGAAACGTTTGCACGGAATTTGTTGTGGGACCTGAGCAAATCACTATTCAGACACATTGCATTCTGAATACGAGGATAAAAATATAACAATTTTTAATTATTTGCCATAAAATTGAATATCGTGAATTTCAAAAAATCAAAATTATTTAATATCGGAAGGACATTTCTCGTATTCAGAATTTGGGGATATGTCTGATGTGCTCTCAGGTCTCACAAAAATACTGTGTAAACGTTGCTGTCCGATTCCTTAATCAATTTCTAAATGCAATAAAAAGTGTATTTTTCCAGATAAAAAGGAGATCTTCATCGAAGGTCATCTATGCCCGTTATACCCTTCTCATCAATTTCTCTTCGCGTACAAGAAAATAATGATCTAAGCAGCTACCGTACCCTATGTAAGTGCTTCATAGTTCATACCCTGAAACAAAAAGAATTTGCCCATTATGACATGCACGTGTATCCACAGACCCGCCTCTGCCTATCACAAGTTCTTCCAATATACAGATCTCATTAACAGAAAAAAGTGCGTGAACATGGTGAAAGTGCGTGAAAATCTAAATTTTCCGCAGGGTGTTATAGTAATCCTACTCATTCATTTAAAAATAGAATAAATCTGTATGGATGTAACGACATTCCATTATTTATATGACTGGTATATTTTTTGAATGCATGAATAATGAAAGAGCTTAATTTCTAGTACACTATTTTTTTCCGCTCACCTAGAACGTTTTCCCTAGGTCGACTTGCGTTTTTCAACAGAAGGTGATGCTGTGATGATATCTTGTCTACAATCGAGAAAGCATTGTGAACATGGTTAATGTTTATGTAATGTTTAACTTTATGTGATGTTTAATGCAGATCATTCGTAAAAGACAAGTTTTATGTGAGACAATTGATAGAAATGTAAAAGAAAACTGACGATGCCATTGGTATCGTAATTTTCATAAACATCTCAAAAAAAGTAACTAACCTCCCTTAAATAATGGCCATTATTCAAAAAGGAGCTATCGTATTACAAATCTGTAAAATGCGTTGGGCGCAGAATTTATTTCTACGCATTTTGACACCTCATTTGATACGATAGCCCAGAAAACAATAAAACACCGGTCAATTTAATGTAGTGAGGTCCAGATTTGAAAGTTGCACTTACGTACAATACAAAAAACACTCAGATATCATTACACAGATTTCCTTTCATTATACTGAATACAAAATCAATGCAATTTACTGCAACTTTCAAATCTTGGGTTACATTGATTTAAATGTACGCTGTGACGTCAATATTTAGTCAATTGCTACAAATGAGGTGTCAAAATGTGCAGAAATAAATTCTGCTTCCAACGCATTTTACAGATTTGTAATACAATCGACCGTTTTTGAATAATGGTCATTATTTAAGAGGGGTTAGTTACTTTTTTTGAGATGTTTAGTTGTCCTGCATGCGTGATTCTCATACTAGTATCAAGCACACAAGATAACTAATCCTATATGATGTAATAAATTGTGTCACATACGGGCAGTGTTTAATGTTTAAGACAAAATGTAATTTTGGGATATTAAGAATCTTATATTATATTTCAGTAGATATAATTTCATTTTGTTTTGGTAATGCCCAAGTGTCATTATCAATCAATGTTTTAAACATTAATGGAATTGAAAAATCAAAAGTGAATTATATTACGAGATGTTTGAACGAATGACCGAAGGTTTTTAGGTAATTCTTTGCAACCACGTACAAAAGTGAATCATATTAAGACAGGTTTCACTTGAGACCAAATGTAAAAGTGAAGGTCTTCGCTAGGGTCAATGATTCTTCAATGAATGCTGTTGTTGTGATTTGAGTCGAATTATTTTTGTTGGCGATTGCTGCAATTAAGCATCTCAACGTATTCCAGCCTTAATTCAGTTTGAGATGAAAATGTTGATGCATCAAAATATATTAGCTAACATTGGTAGACATTTTTAATTTGGACGAAAATTGTTGGAAATCTATACGTCCGATTCATTGTTAGACCTTTGGATATGTTGGATACCGTTGGATTTAATATGTTCCTGACATTTGCCAGAATATTTGTTCTTATCGTATATATAAGTAACAATGCGTTCCCATTCTCCGCAGTGAATTTAGATTTCTCTTTCCTCGGATGCGCCCACACATAATATGAATGCGTAAATTGGTCAATTAGGGAAAAGTGAATCATATTAAGAGAAGTTTCACTTGAGACCAAATGAAATGTAAAAGTGAAGGGCTTCGCTAGGGTCAATGATTCTTCAATAATAGCTGTTGTTGTGATTTGAGTCGAATTGTTTTTGTTGGCGATTGCTGCAATTAAGCATCTCAACGTATTCCAGCCTTAATTCAGTTTGAGATGAAAATGTTGATGCATCAAAATATATTAGCTAACATTGGTAGACATTTTTAATTTGGACGAAAATTGTTGGAAATCTATACGTCCGATTCATTGTTAGACCTTTGGATATGTTGGATACCGTTGGATTTAATATGTTCCTGACATTTGCCAGAATATTTGTTCTTATCGTATATATAAGTAACAATGCGTTCCCATTCTCCGCAGTGAATTTAGATTTCTCTTTCCTCGGATGCGCCCCACATAATATGAATGCGAAAATTGGTCAATTAGGGAAAAGTGAATCATATTAAGAGAAGTTTCACTTGAGACCAAATGAAATGTAAAAGTGAAGGGCTTCGCTAGGGTCAATGATTCTTCAATAATAGCTGTTGTTGTGATTTGAGTCGAATTGTTTTTGTTGGCGATTGCTGCAATTAAGCATCTCAACGTATTCCAGGCTTAATTCAGTTGGAGATGAAAATGTTGATGCATCAAAATACATTGTTAGAAATTGGTAGAAATTTTGAATTTGTATAAAAATTGAAGGAAATCAATACTTCTGATTCATTAGGCATTTGGACAGTTGGTTTAAATATGTTCCTGACATTTGCCAGAATATTTGTTCTTATCGTATATATAAATAATAATGCGTTCACATTCTCCGCTGTGAATTTCGATTTCCCTTTCCATTGTTTTCTGATCGATAGGATGCCCCACATTATGAATGCGAAAATTGGTCAATTAGAGAAAAGTGAATCATATTAAGAGAGGTTTCACTTGAGAACAAATAAAATGTAAAAGTGAAGGTCTTCGCTAGGGTCAATGATTCTTCAATGAATGTTGTTGTTGTGATTTGAGTCGAATTATTTTTGTTGGCGATTGCTGCAATTAAGCATCTCAACGTATTTCAGGCTTGATTCAATTGGAGATGGAAATATTGATGCATCAAAATATTAAAAGAAATTGGTAGAAATTTTGAATTTGGATAAAAATTGTAGGAAGTCAATACTTCCGATTCATTGTTAGGCCTTTGGACATGTTGGATACAGTTGGATTAAATATGTTCCTGACATTTGCCAGAATTATTTTGTTCTTATCGTACAATGCGTTCCCATTCTCCGCTGTGAATTTCGATTTCTCTTTCCTCCGTTTTCTGATCGATAGGATGCCCCACATTATGAATGCAGAAATTGGTCAATTAGAGAAAAGTGAATCATATTAAGAGTGGTTTCACTTCAGATCAAATGAAATGTAAAAGTGAAGGTCTTCGCTAGGGTCAATGATTCTTCAATAATAGCTGTTGTTGTGATTTGAGTCGAATTGTTTTGGTTGGCGATTGCTGCAATTAAGCATCTCGTCGTATTTCAGGCTTAATTCAATTGGAGATGGAAATATTGATGTATCAAAATACCAAGTACATTGGTAGAAATTGGTAGAAATTTTGAATTTGTATAAAAATTGTAGGAAACCCATACTTCTATTCATTGTTAGACCTTTGGATATAGTTGGTTTAAGTATGTTCTTGAAATTTGGGTTATTCCTTCATGTAATTTTACACAAAATTAAGGTTAGGGTTAGGGTTAGTTTAGGGTTAGGATTAGGGTTATTGTTAGGGTTGGGATTAGGGTTATGGTTAGGGTTAGGATTAGAATTATGATTAGGATTAGGCTTATGGTTAGGGTTAAGATTAGAGTTATGATTAGGATTAGGCTTATGGTTAGGTTTAGAGTTAGGGTATATATTTGCCTGAATATTCTTTTCCTCATCGTACTTCCTTTCAAGTAACAATGCGTTCCCATTTTCCGCTGTGATTTTCGATTTCTCTTTACTCCGGTTTCTGATGTAGGATGTGCCACATTATGGATACGAAAATGATCGATTAGAGAACAGTGCAGTGAATCATATTATGAGAGGTTCACTTGACACCAAATGAAATGTAAAAGTGAAGGTCTTCGTTGGGGTCAATGATTCTTCAATATTAAATAGCTGTTGTTGTGATTTTGAGTTGAGCATCTCAACATATTTCAGACAACTGGACAATGTTAATCTAATTGTGTACATCTGCATCACATTTTGATGATTGTAATCACATCACTATCGCCGAGAAATGTCATTATTAATTTTCTTTGTTACGGCAATTTCTGAGGAACTCACAATTCACAGCTCAAAAATCACTCAGAGGATTTCATAAGCTCTAGCGTTTGTTAATAAAAAAATAATGACACGTAGTTTTTATCTGCATGAAATGTTATTAAGTAAGTGTGCGTACTACTTTTCACCAAATGTATTGTAAATTTCGTAGTCTATGTACGAGAAGAATTGCCACGTATTACTTTTTACCACTATTAATGTGCCATTTTTAAGATCCTAATAACTTTAAAAATGAGTTACTGATCGGTGTCACGTTTAAGAAATTGCATTGGGCTATTTGAAATCCATACAACACCTATGGAAGGACATTACTTTAATCATCCACACAGGGAGTGTGAATTTCAAATGGGGTTACCTGAATGGGTAACTCCGGTTGATAATTCCACCCCCTGTGTGAGAGATTTAAGGTCACGCCTTCCATAGGGGTGTAAGAATTTCAACTGGAATAACATATTGCATTTTCTGCAAGTATCTAGAGTCTGTAGTCATTGAAATGTGTCGAAGAAGTCTCCATTTGATATACCCATCTGTTCCACTTGAGTGAGAGAGGGTTGGTCATGTATCATATCATGGACATCGTGCGGGCTGACAGCTTAAAACCCCTCCAGTGGAACAGCTGGAGATGTCGTATAGATAGCCTTTTTTAAACATGTTAAGGGATGGGGTATGAACGTTTGGACAGTATTTATTGTGGGACATGAGAGCACATCAGACATATCGAATTGCATTCTGAATACGGAGAATGTCCTTCTGATATCAAATAATTTTGATTTTTTGAAATTCGCAATGTAATACACACTTTATGGCAAATGATTAAAAGTTGATATTTTTTATATTTAACAGTACTCGAAGTAAACTTTATAAATCTGATGATTTATACTTAAAGTGTATGTAGGTGGGATGAAAAGCCGAGGATCAATTGAAAATTGTGACCTTTCGTATTGAAGATATGGATTTTTTCCCCAAAACACCAAAGAAAATGAGGTCTTTTGGGAGGACTGTTATATATCAAAAATATCAATTTTTAATCATTTGCCATAAAATGTGTATTACATTGCGAATTTCAAAAAATCCAAATTATTTGATATCAGAAGGACATTCTCCGTATGCAATTCGATATGTCTGATGTGCTCTCATGTCCCCCCGAAAATACTGTCGAAACGCTCAAAACGCCCATTCCAGATCCCTTAAAGCCGGCAATTTGTTAGGAATATCAACCAAACAATGTATATAGTATCTGGGACACGTAATAAATTCTTGAAACAGTCTGAAATGCAAAAATATTTTAAGCAAACGATAAGCACAGCCTGGATAAGCATATGATATTACTTTGGTCACGTGGGTAGATATCTTCAAAACTCAGATACAAATCATATTGCGTGTATATTGATTGGGGATAATGGTTGCAAAGACCCTATGCCAAAAATGAAAGTAGAAAAATTAAGCATTCCCCCATTTCAATTTATAAGTTTTGGTTCCTCTTTTGTTCAGAAACCAATAATCAAGGGATTAAAAAGTAGAGCAGATCTGGTCTGCAATCTACTCTGCTGGGAGAACACAGTAAAGGGTATATAACCATAAGTATATAATGGCCTATTGTGCTAACATTATTATTATCGGGTATCTATCACTGCGGGCGGTAGTTGATGATCTTTGAAATCTGATTTAGTCTTACTTCAGATAAGTCTGTCGTAGATGGCATACTTTCATATCACCGTGTAATTACACCCCGAGTTCTAGGCCTAGAAATCCTACGCGTATATTGAGGGGAGAGGAGCTTTGTTTGTATGAAACATAAACGATGCAAAATGATGGAGATTTTTCGCCTTTTGACACTTTAAAATTCTGGATTTCCAACAATCATGACTGGACAAAAAGTCCCGGCGTCAGAATTCTTCTATAGGGGATGTACATCTAGTTTATGGAATTTCATTTCAAGAACATACTTAATCCAACATTTTTGAAATGGCCTAACAATGAATTGCAAAAAAATGCATATCTTCAATACAAGAGGTCACAATTTTTAAATGATGGACGGCTTTTCCTCCCAGTTACATACACTTTAAGTATTTATTTAGTTTACTTCGATGACTGTTAAATATAAAAAATATAAAAAATATATCAATATTTAATAATTTGCCTGCTTTGCCATAAAATTTGTATTATAGTCCTATCGCGAATCTAAAAAAAAAAGAAAAAATGATATCAGAAGGAAATAAATTCCTCGTATTCAGAATGCAATTTAATGTGTATGATGTGCTCTCAGGTCCCATAAAAATACTGTACAAACGTTGCTATGATTCATTAATCCAGTTGGAGATGAAAATGTTGCTTGCATCAAAATACATTAGCTAACATTGTATGTAGAAATTGCGAATTTGGATAAAAGTTATAGAAAATCTACAAAATTCATTGTAAGGCCTTTGGATACAGTTGGATTAAGTAATGTTGTTGAAATTTGCTTGAATATATTTTGTTCTTATCGTACTTCTTTAAAGTAACAATGCGTTCCTATTTTCCTTCCGATTTGATTTTTGGTTTCTCTTTCCTCCATCTGATCAATAGGATGCGTCACATTATGGATGCGGAAATAGGGCGATTTTTAACAAGTTTAGAGAAATCGCTATTTAACGATATACATGATCTACAGATTGTACGTGAGGAGATGAATGGAGATATATCCATTCAACATAGTAGGATATTGACCCCAGGGTAGGGTGAACGTGTCGCCCCCACTTATAATTGTAGGACCTCCATTAACCTCTCCAAACTACATTTCATTATCCATCAGTAAAATTAATATTAGAATTTAAGGGTGGAAATCAGCGGCTTACACGAGATCCATTACTGTAACGCGTGGGTAATAGTTGTTATTCAAAAAATACGTAAAGAAACATAGACCTTCATCTGATGGATATGACTCGAAGCAAGAAGCATTGTCCTTCAACTTGAAATGTTATCTATCATGTTGTAATTAATGTTGGTGAAAGCACCAAGCCTATAACCATAATGTAATTATATCGGGTATCGATAGATTCTATTTTAACGGACGTGTTGGTATCTGAATGAATTGAAATGGTGAGAAATCGTCATGCCTACGATAATTGCGTAAGTCATTTCTTGTAATTTTGAGAACAAGTACAAAATTTGTATTCGTTCAATGGAAAGAATATTTTCATTCGGTGAAATATATATGAACCGTTCGATTCAACTCGACAAAGCCTCGTTGAATGGAACAGTCCATATTTCACCTCATGAAAATATTCTTACCATTGAACTCATAAAAAACATTCAATATTTGTACACCATTTCATAGACTAGATCACTGGAATTGCTAGTCTCCGTTGCTCCATTGAACACAAAAGGAATAATGATACCCTACATAAGTATGAATAATTACTAAAAAGAATAGTTTGCATGACCTACACATTTTAATTTTTTACATGCTTTTTGTCTCAAGTGTTAGTCCTGAAACGCTTATTACCTAACATTATTCGTGCACAAATATTGTACTGTGTTTGTATTTTTGGGACAACTAATATGCATTAGTTGCAAAACGGTTTATAAATGATAACACTTATTGTACTCAAGCGTTGTATGTATTTGTATTTTTGGAAAACTATGTGTTAGTCAAAAAGCGTTCGCATACCATCACTTAGATATTTGACAAACGTTGTATGTGTTGGAAACATAGGACAACTATGTGTAAGTTGCGAAGCGTTGGAAATTTTAGAGCGAAGATGTGGATGATATAATTTTTTATATACTATAATGCCGAGAACGGAAGAAAACACACACAATACAACCAGTAAAACATGCTGATTGTACAATAAAAACTAGACATTGTACAATGTTAATGAAATTAATGATTTGATTGCATCTAAGAGCTTTTAGTAACACGTGATGTTTTATTCTTTTCTTTGTGTCACATAAAGATCAAAACGCTCAAATTACACATATACGCATGGTGCCCTCGATACTAAAACAAAATAATCATGCTGTTCAACTTCCCACTACTAGATAATAAAATGTGCAAAAATATTACTCCCGAGGTTCAAGACATCGTTACACAGATCTCAACTGCACTTAAAACACCATTTATGTATGTTTATTTAATACGTAATGTTCAATGTTACGTTGGCTACGGTTCTCCCTCTTGACCAATTGTGTAATATATCGCCACGCTCACCAAAGGACAAAGCCTTTTTTTTAAATCTCATTGTTACTATTATCAGGACATAAAAGAAACTAATAACGAAAAGAGTGAGCCGACGCCTAGATCCCGAAGGACATGTCCTGTTTTCATGTCCTGTGTCTCATCAAAGTGTCTTCATTTAGGACCAAATTTCACAGGGAGGCCATAAGTGTCCGTGCATGCGTGAGCCAGTGAGGTAACAAGTACTATGAGCTGTGATAATCTCGTACCCAGTGGCATAGTTCAATGATGCACATTAAACAAGCAAAACTCAATTATTGTTAACCCAAATGGTCATTCTTTGAGTGTGGAAGTGTATTGGGGTTAAGGAACTGTGTCCTGGAGATTGTCATGTTTGAGATCCTAGTGTATGCTCGCCCTCTCATTATTTTGATTTGAAAAAAAACCCCAACGTAACAGTTGTCAGATCTCTTTAGAACCCTCTGAGCTCTGTTCAGTTTTGACAGATGCATACATTTAAAACAATCCCGCATCAGACTATTCCAGTTGAAATCCATACGCCCCCTACAGAAGACGTGACCCACACAGTGGTTGTATATTTAAAATGGAGTTACCCATTCAGGCAATCACATTTGAGATTCACACTACCAATTGTTTTCATACCGGCCCGTCATATGTGTTGTGATCAAGCATAATCAGTCTAAAGTCGGTCATATATAATTTTAGGTTTCTTATTGGATTGTAACAGGCATTCGCAAAGCTACATTTTGCAGAAAACCCCATTGAAATCGGATAACCAGTTTAAAAGATACGAGCAGTTAAAGAGTTTTCAAAACAATAGGAAACAAAAGGGAATATTTTCTTTGTTTGGCTATATCTTAAAATCAATATTTCCGGCTTCTGACTGATTTTGCTTGATCACATCACATAATGGTTACCATAGACCATCTACATAATGTAGTATCTGACCATTGTTGTTACATTTACGGATTTGTGAAGGTGTCTGACAAACATATTTCCCCCCCAAACTGCCTTGGTTTCGTCAAACTGTAAGATTGGCAAATACGCTGAAATGAATGACCGATGGTTTTTAGGTAATTGTGTGGCCATTCATTGCAATAATTTTAACGTAAAAATAAAAATATGATACACTCTACCCAGGGTAGGGTGTACTCCCTTAGTCCAAAATGTGTGTGTGTGTGTGGGGGGGGTAATTAGTCACTAGAAAAAAATCTATACAGTATATTTTTTTATCTGTACAGTATTTTTTACATTAATAATAATATACTTCACTATCATTTAAAAAACGTGAAATATTTTTAAATTCAGGAATGGTTTGGCTACTGAAAAAACTTAAAATGGTCGATATTGAAGATAATGACATCATAATTGGTATCTTTGGCTTTTGGGATCAATATACTTAGAGGAGACCCACCAGTACAGTACTTAAATACGAGAAGGCATATATACTTAGGACAGTTATTCAGGAATATTAAGGTAGTAGGGGTTGTAAACACCTCTTCCTTGGTATAATAAACAATGTTACCAAAATAATTCGGTAAAGAGGAGGGTTATATACCTAACCGACACGTTTTGACTGCCAAAAGGTACTAATGACGCATGTTCTTCATTCTAATCAGCACACAACAGTTCATGACACTATTAAGCAATTACATTTTGACCGATATCAAACATTCAACTCGTTTACTTTTAAACATGGAACAAGGACTTGTTTTTCCCAAGGTACATTCAAACAAGTGAGCGCTATCCACGAGGATTTTAGAGTTCAAATAGCTTAATCGCTATACTCAAGTTATCGCTGATTAATCATGATGAACTATACCCGATCGTTTTAATTGTTTCGAACACTAAAAAGTAATACATTTATTGATACGATTGATATACATGTATCTCAATAACCAAGTAAAATATTTACAAAAGCTATAAAGCTAGACTTTTATGTGTCAGGGGGTTACGATCTGTTGTCACGTGACACGAAATCATCTGATCAATTGGTGTAAGTTGACAAATAAACATTGAACGCCTGACGTATAATATTTATAGTTAATTCAGTGACCGGATGCCAGACTACAGGCTGTGATTCTCAGACAGATTATTATATTGTAGTGTATTGTGATTGTTTACTCAGTGTTTAGCATGCAGGGACATTTCAGTGCTTTTGAAACTAATCGACTTAATTTGACACCCTTAACGTTAACAAAAACAAAATTCAACATGGTGCGGATAACCCTATTCGTCGCATCGCAAAAAAATAAAACAAACAAAAAACTTTTTCCCGAAATAATGTAGACCGTAAAAGTTTTTAGCGTTACCAGTTCACCAAACTGCCTAATGTATAATAGATTATTTGAATGCACCTAAGACCTTTTAGTGTGCGAAAATGATGCTTTATTCTCTCCTTTGGACCACAAAGATGAAAACGCTCAAATCAGAGCTATTCGCAAAGCAAGAAATGGTGTATTAAGCAAACTACAATGAAACAATCATGTTGTTCAAAGTTTTATAATATAATCATGATATTAAAGGTTGAGCCAAAATGTGCACAATATATTACTCCAGAGGTTCAAGACATCTTTACACAGATCTCAACTGCACTTAAAACACCATTTATGTATGTTTATTTAATACGTGATGTTCAATGTTACGTTGGCTACGGTTCTCCCTCTTGACCAACCGTGTAATATATCGCCACGTTCACCAAAGGACAAAGTTTTTTTTTAAAATCTCATCGTTACTATTATCATGACATAAAAGAAGCTAATAATGATATGAGCTGACGCCTTCAACCTACATCCCGAAGGACATGTCCTGTTTTCAACCATCGTGTCTCATCAAAGTGTCTTCATTTAGGACCAAATTCTACAGGGACACCATAAGTGTCCGTGAGCCGATGACAACCATATGTCATATGCTCGCCTTCTTATTATTTTGATTTGAAAAACGTAATAAAGTTGTCAGATCTCTTTAGAACACTTTCTGTTCAATTTTGACGCATAAATTTAAAACAGTCTTGCATCGGGCTATTCCAGTTGAAACTCATACACCCCCTATGCAAGACATGACCTTAATCTCCCACACAGTGGGAGTAGATTTGAAATGGAGTCACCCATTCAGGTAACCCCATTTGAACACTCCCTGCGGGGGAAAACCAAAGGTCATTTATTCCATAAAGGGAGTATTAATTTCAACTGGAATAGTCCATCGAGTCGGGCCAAAGGAGGCACTAATTTTAAAATTTTGAACTTTTGTCATCATCAACATGTTAAACTGAATTGCCGAGTAAGCCAGTTTACTATTGCAGCGATCCTTACATCACATCTTATACTACGGGTACGAAGTTACAAGATTTTTATAAGGCAATTTTTAAACAAAGTATACTTTTTGGCCTGAGTCTCAATTTCAAGGTTGACTTCTTTACCTTGGTCTGCTCTGATATAATAATATGAATGTGATTTCCGTCATCAAAGATCTCAAATTTATTTCGGACCTTTCTATGTACAATATTGTTAAATAGATTTAAAACTAGTCTTGCATTGTACAAATGCAAGAGACACAACTATTTCCAAATTCCTTGCCCTGATAACGACAGTAACACCCCGTCATTATTGTTGCTCGATTTTGATTTGAAATTGGCACAACGCTGTCAAATATATTGCAGAGGGCTATGAGTATCGGAAAATTGATGTTACATTTACAGATTTAGCGATTCTTAATATAACCGTGAAGGTATCTGACATACATATTTTCTCCAAACTTCCGTCATTATATCAGACTAAGTTTGGTACTTACCATCTCCCTTGCGCAAATACGCTGAAGCGATGACCAAAGGCTTTTAGGTAATCGTTGGGCCATTTGTGCAACAACGTCAACGTAAACAATAATGATATAACATTCTACATAGGGTAGGGTGTGTTGTCAAAGTCCAAGAGGAGGTGGGTGGTATCCCGGGGGTGATTTGCCACTCATATAAATGTATACAATATTTTTATCGAGTTATTTCAATAATATAAGGAATATATTGGTTTATAAAAGAATAGCTTTTTCCCACTGTCGTTAAAAATACCGTGACATTTGTCAAGAGCAAGAATTGTTGGCCAATTAAAATGTAGAAATTGTCGACTTTGGAACTTTCATAAAGATAATGACGTCATAAATGACATGGGGTGAATAGAATTAGAAAGAGGAGACTCACCAATACCTAAATACGAGAAGGCATACTTAGGACAGTTATTTGGGAATACCAAGGCAGTAGGTACCTCCTTGGTATAATAAACAATGTTTATACCAACATAATTCGGTAAAGAGGAGGGTTAAATACCTAACCGACACGTTTTGACTGCCAAAAGGCACTAATGACGCATGTTCTTCATTTTAATCGGCACACAACAGTTCATGACACTATTAAGCAATTACATTTTGACCGATATCAAACATTTAACTCCTTTACTTAAAACATGGAACAAGGATTTGTTTGTCCAAGGTACGTCAAAACAAGTGCGCGCTATCCACGAGGATTTTAGAGTTCAATTACCTTAATCGCCATACTCAAGTTATCGCTGATCATGAACTATTATACGCTTGCTTTATTTGTCGGATTTAACGGTAAATCATGAAAATGTCAAAATACTTTTAAAATGTATGGAACACTAAAAAGTAATACATTTATTGATATACATGTATCTCAATAGCCAAGGTAAATATTGATAAAAGCTTTAAAGCTAGACAATTCTTTAATGTGTCAGGTTCAAAGGCGTTACGATCTGATGACACGCGACACGTAATCAACTCTTTCATTGGCGTGAAGTATAGATATTGAATGCCCGAGGTATAATAGTTATGGTTAATTCAGTGACCGGATGCCAGACTACAGGCTGTGATTCTTGACAGATTATTGTATTGTAGTGTATTGTGACTGTTTACTCAGTGTTTAGCATGCAGGGACCTTTCAGTGCTTTTAAAACTAATAAACTTAATTTGACACCCTTAACGAAAACAAAATTCGACGTGGTGCGGATAACCCTATTCGTCGCATCGCAAAAGAAACCGTTTCCCGAAATAATGTAGACCGTAATAGTTTTTAGCGTTGCCAGTTCACCAAACTGTCTAATTTGTAATAGATTATTTGAATGCACCTAAGAGCTTTTAGTGTGCAAAAATGATGCTTTATTCCCTCCTTTGTGCCAAAATACTCAAATCAAATCATAGCTATACACGAAGCAAGAAATGGTGTCTTAGGCAAACTACAACGAAGCAATCAGGTTCTTCAGGTTAATCATGATACTAAAGGTTGTGCTATAATGTGCAAAAATATTACTCCCGAGGTTCAAGACATCGTTACACAGATCTCAACTGCACTTAAAACACCATTTATGTATGTTTATTTAATACGTAATGTTCGATGTTACGTTGAATACGGTTCTCCCTCTTGACCAGCCGTGTAATATATCGTCACGTTCACCAAAGGACAAAGTTTTTTTAATCTCATCGTTACTATTACCATGACATAAAAGAAGCTAAATGATATGAGCTGACGCCTTCAACCTATCCCGAAGGACATGTCCTGTTTTCAACCATCGTGTCTCATCAAAGTGTCTTCATTTAGGACCAAATTCTACAGGGACGCCATAAGTGTCCGTGAGCCGATGACAACCATATGTCATATGCTCGCCCTCTTATTATTTTGATTTGAAAAACGTAACAAAGTTGTCAGATCTCTTTAGAACACTTTCTGTTCAATTTTGACAAACGCATAAATTTAAAACAGTCTTGCATCGGGCTATTCCAGTTGAAATCCATACACCCCTTATTATAGGAGACATGACCTTAATCTCCCACGCAATGGGTGTAGATCTGAAATGGAGTCACCCATTCAGGTAACCCCGTTTGAAATTCACACTCCCTGTGGGGGAAAACTAAGGTCTTGTATTCCATAGGGGGTGTGCATTTCAACTGGAATAGTCCATCGAGTATGGCCAAAGGAGGCACTAATTTTGAACTCTTGTCATCATCAACATGTTCAACTGAATTGCCGAGCAAGCGAGTTTGCTATTGCAGCAATGCATACATCCCATCTTATACTACGGGTACGAATGGTACGAAGTTACAAGACTTGATAAGGAAATCTTTAAACAAACTGAGTCTCAATTTCAAGGTTGACTTCTTTACCCTGGTCTAATCCAATCCGATATAATGATATGAATTATGAATACCGTCATCAAAGATGTCAAATTTATTTCAGACTTTTCTATGTACAATATTATTAAATAGATTTAAAACTAGTCTTGCATTGTACAAATGCACGAGACACAACTGTTTCCAAATTTTCTCAGATTCCTTGCCCTGATAACGAC
This sequence comes from Amphiura filiformis, assembly GCF_039555335.1. Lineage (NCBI taxonomy): Eukaryota > Metazoa > Echinodermata > Ophiuroidea > Amphilepidida > Amphiuridae > Amphiura > Amphiura filiformis. The sequence continues at coordinate 19,239,411 of NC_092647.1, read as the reverse complement.
CAGTAACACCCCGTCATCATGGTCATTATTGTCGCTCGATTTTGATTTGAAATTGGCACAACGCTGTCAAATATATTGCAGAGGGCTATGAGTATCGGCAAATTGATGTTACATTTACAGATTTAGCGATCCCGGGTTAGCGATTCTTAATATAATTGTGAAGGTATCTGACATACATATTTTCTCCAAACTGCCATGATGTGCCATCATTATATCAGACTAAGTTTGATACTTATCATCTCCCTTGCGCAAATACGCTGAAGCGATGACCAAAGGCATTTAGGTAATCGTTGGGCCATTCGTGCAACAACGTTAGTGTAGACAATAATGATATAAGATTGTACCTGGGTAGGGTGTGTTGGTAAAGTCCAAGAGGGGTGGGTGATTCCTAGGGGTGATTTGCCACTCATATAAATGTATACAATATTTTTATTGAGTTATTTATATTTAATATATCGGTTTATAAAAGAATAGCTTTTTCCCCACTGTCAACATAGAAAAAAACCGTGAAATTTGTGAAGAGCAAGAATTGTTGGCCAATTAAATTGTGTAGAAATTGTCGACTTTAAACTTTCATAAAGATAATGACGTCATAAATGACATGGGATGAATAGAATTAGAAAGAGGAGACCCACCAATACTCAAATACGAGAAGGCATACTTAGGACAGTTAGTTTGGAATACCATGGTGGTAGGGGTAGCAAACACCTCCTCCTTGGTATAATAAACAATGTTTCCAAAATAATTCGGTAAAGAGGACGATACCTAACCGACACGTTTTGACTGCCAAAAGGCACTATTAATGACGCATGTTCTTCATTTTAATCAGCACACAACAGTCCATGACACTATTAAGGGCTGGGGTATGAACGTTTGGACAGTATTTATTTTGGGACATTAGAGCACATCAGACATATCGAATTGCATTCTGAATACGAAGAATGTCCTTCTGATATCAAATAATTTTGGTTTTTGAAATTCGCAATTTAATACACATTTTATGGCAAATCATTAAAATTGATATTTTGATATTTAACAGTACTCGAAGTAAACTTTATAAATCTGATGATTTATACTTAACGTGTATGTAGGTGGGATGAAATGCCGACGATCAATTGAAAATTTTGACCTTTCGTATTGAAGATATGGATTTTTTTTCCCAAAACATCAAAAAAAAATTAGGTCTTTTTGGGAAAAAAATCTATATCTTCAATATGAAAGGTCAAAATTTTCAATTGACCGTCGGCTTTTCCTCCCTGCTACACACACTTTAAGAATATATCATTAGATTTATATAATTTACTTCGAGGACTGTTATATATCAAAATTTGAAAAATATCAAATTTTTATAATTTGTCATAAAATTTGTATTATATTGTGATTTTCAAAAATGAAAATTATTTAATATCAGAAAGACATGCTTCGTATTCAGAATGCAATTCGATAGGTCTGAGGTGCTCTCATGTCCCACAAAAAATACTGTCGAAACGCAATAAACGCTCATTTTAGATCCCTTAAGCAATTACATTTTGACCGATATTAAACATTTAACTCGCTTACTTTAAACATGGAACAAGGACTTGTTTTTCCAAGGTACTTTAAAACAAGTGCGCGCTATCCACGAGGATTTTAGAGCTCAAATAGCTTAATCGCCATACTCAAGTTATCGCTGATCATGAACTATGTATATACACGCTTGTATTAATTGTTGGGTTTACCGATAAGTTTACTGACACAATCGAATCATTTTTAAAATGCATGAAACACTACAAATTAAATAAATTTGTTTATGATGATATATACCTGTATTTCAAGAGCCAAGTAAAATAATTACAAAAAATGACCTTGCAAATAAAAAAAATAATATCAAATTACACGAAGTGATCTGAATAGTAACCGAGGAGGGCACTAAGGAAGACGATATTCTTTCATGTGTCAGGGTCAAAGGCGTTACAATCTAATGGCCTGTTCCCAGGAGCCTGTTACCTGTAATCATCTCATTCATTTATCCAGTCATAGTAAACCAACAAAAGTGATATATGACACATGAGGATTCGTTCAATATTTCTCTTATGAAGTTTAAAAAAGGATTACCTTAATGCGAAGATGAGTTTGTTGTGAAAAATTCAAGATATTTTTTCGAGTCAAGTTGCTATAGTTAGTAACAAAACGATGTCCCCTATACACCTCCGTACAAATCCGTACTATTTTCGTCTTTTAACACCTGGTCGTACGTTGATTTTGACGACTGGCGTCACAAAACATTTTATCATCTTGATTCTCAACCAATTAACCCGAGGTACTAAACCCTCTTGTCTGTAAAATTACTGATATTATTGACAAATGTGTCGACACCTTCTTGTTTTGATCAGAAAAGATAGGTGAAACATCTTTCTGGTCAGACCACGCTCGAAGGCTATAAGCGTATTGATCTTGTGCATGAAACTTATACGAATGATTTAATATCATACGGGGACTACTACTAAGATGGTGTTTCGAAGTGTTATACAATCATAAGAATATTAAATATTATTCAAAGAGCAGAGTTGTAACGAGTCAAATCATTTCATGGTCGTGTCGAGTCATTTCTAGCAATATCTCGAGTCAAGTCAAATGACTCGAGTCACTGTACAATCTCTATGGGGAAGATTTCAAGATCCGAGTCGAGTCACTCCATTTTTGATAAGTCGAATCTCGAGTCATGACTCATTACAAGTCTGTCAAAGAGCATAGTAAATGGTTTGCAAAGTTGTTTGTAAAGGATGTCTGATTTTCCATACAATAATTCGGTTGTTCACTATCATGTCCTAGTCACTTATTACTTGTACAAAATTAGTGTTGCCTGTTCAACAAATTAAACCTCTTGTTGTCATTTTAGTTATTTTATTACAAAAATATTACATGGGATGGTAAGACTGTCCCCGTTTATTGCCCAGGTAACAAAATCATGTTAAATGCATAAAGCCATACTGTAACATTAGTTGAGGAGGACGCCCTCGATGTTTTCTAAAATTCTGGGTTTTTTTACACTGTAAAAATTATGGCTTTAGGTCCTGTAGTTGTGACAAAAACCGAGATTTTTAATCAAACGTATGAAACGACGTGTAATTATTACGATGGAAAGTCGAGCACATACGCGTCGATGTTCATAAAACAGTACGTACACACAGTGCGGGACATCAAAAGAACCGACCCGAGTCACATTCGAAGGAGTGGCTCGCATTGATGACATATGCACTGTTATTTAATAGCAATTTATCTAACTGTTTGGTATATGGGCCAAAATTAAAAGAGGACATATCTGACACTGAAAACTAACATTTTGTGAAAAATACAATTTATTATGGAAATGTTAAAATACTGTATGGTACGGTGTCTGATCTCCGCCAAACTCCCCTTTTATAATTCATATCCCCAAATTTTAGTTTTCCCTTTTGCGAAATGCTTTTCCCCTTTTCAAATATTTCCCCCTTTTAACTTTCCCCGTTTTCAAATAGTTTCCCCCTTTTCGACTTCCCCCCCTTTTCGACTTCCCCCTTTTCCAATAGTTTCCCCCTTTTCAACTTTCCCCCTTTTCAAATAGTTTCCCCCTTTTCGATTGCCCCCTTTTCAAATAGTTTCTCCTTTTCGACTTTCCCCTTTTCAAATAGTTTCCCCTTTTTGAATCCCCTTTCAAATAGTTTCCCCCTTTTTAATTTCCTTTTACAAATAATCCCTTTTAACTTTCCTCCCGCTTTTCACAAATAGGTTCCCATTTTAAATAGTTTCTCCCTTTTTAAATAATACTCCCTTTTTGTTTTTAATGCTCTGCGTGCTAGTCATAAGCTTCAACATAAAAAGACCAAGTTTTGCGAAATTTTCTCAAAATATCAAAAGCTATCTTAAGAACCACTGAACCAATACTAGGCTTGTTTGTACTCATTTTAATGCATTTTTCATGCTGATTTCAAATATGGTCATGAAAATTTACAATTCTGAAATTTTTGAAAAATTCAAATAAAATTGGAAACTTGTCGTCTGCAGTCGACACCCGCGTGGAGAGAGTTAATACTCCCTTTTTGTTTGGGTACTCCCCGTTTTCCGTGCGTAGGCTTTACCAGTAAGCCTGGACCCTGGAGAGTACCGTGCACTCACTAGAGCTCATTTCGCTACATCCATTATTGGAAAGGCGTTCTACATGAATTTGGATACCAACGTAGGTAGATTTATAGCCTGTTGTGCAAGCGCCGCTAAATTCAATGGGTTAGGGATCCGTCAACTTTTATGCACGTTTATAGAGGGGCTGTACAAAGAGCAAATCCGATATGATTGATAAACCAAATGATGTTCAGAATGTTAAACGGGTGAAATGGCATGCATAAATATTTATGCTGGTCAAATTCATAGCAATGATGTTTGAAAGTCTGTGAAGAACTTGTCTATAAACAGGGATATGTCAGAGACAACAAACAACTGGCTGCCATCGTTACAGAAGCCTAGATAATAAGAATTGTTTGTGCTATATAATTATTCAAAAGTGTTTTTTTAAAGTTAGCACCAAAGTTTAAAACAAGCGGTCTTAACAGTGAAATGACAATAAAAGCATACATTTATAAAACGGGCCTGGACAAAATGGGCATTGCATATTTATGACAAGTGTGGCTGTGTGATTTTATGCAACTTTATTTTTAAGCCAGTTCCAAGTAATTTTCGCTATTCTTTGTTTGTCAACAATCCCGTTAACAATAAAAATGTGCTTTCTAATCAAAGGCTCTATGGCGTATATTCAATTGACCAGACAAATGAACCAGGGACTTCGGTCAGTGGTGCACGCCTCAAAAATCCAAAAAGAATTAGTAGGCCCTATATGTTAGATGAAGAATTAAGTAGCAATTAAGGGGGTACTACACCCCTGCCCAATTTTGTGCCTATTTTTGCATTTTTCTCAAAAATTATGGCGCATTGGGGACAAGTAAGATATGTATATTGGCAAGGACTACAACTACTGCACTGGAAATTTTATTTCAGCACAGCCAACAGTTGTGGAGTTACAGTCAAAAATGAGGGAAAACCAATATTTGATCAATAAATCAATAACTACTTGCTTTGTGTTGCTGTATTTTCAATACAGTAGTTGTAGTCCTTGCCCCTATAATATACATATCTTACTTGTCACCAATGTGCTATAATTTTTGAGAAAATTGCAAAGATAGGCGCAAAATTGGACAGGGTGTAGTACCCCTCAAGCCTAGTCTTTTTTAAAGTCGAGACAAGTCCAAAATAATAACGATTAATAAGCCAATCTAATTGATTCGAATTCTAATCTCCTGGCCTTTTCCTGGGTCTTTATTTAGTTGCATGATATAATTCAGATTATGATTTTTCTTAAATGTAGATCTATATCCGATAGAATTCATAAATTACATAATAAGTATCATTTTATTCATTTTATTTAGCTCAAGAATTTGTATCAGACAATCACGTGCTTTCAACGTGTAGGCCGGACCTATTTCAATATCGAAGTACATGGGACGTGAATGCACGGTACTATAGATGGTCCGTGCCTACTGGTAAAGCCTACGCATCGTGAAAAGGGAATACAAAAAAGGGAGTAAAAAAAGGGAATAAAAAATAAGGGAGAAACTGTTTTAATGGGGGAAAAATCTGTAAAATGGTATTATGTAAAAGGTGAAAAGAAAATTCGAAAAGGGGGAAACTATATGAAAAGGGGGAAACTATATGAAAAGGGGGAAACGGGGAAATTCGAAAAGGGGGAAACTATATGAAAAGGGGAAATTCGAAAAGGGGAAACTATATGAAAAGGGGAAACTATATGAAAAGGGGAAACTATATGAAAAGGGGAAATTCGAAAAGGGGGAAACTATATGAAAAGGGGAAATTCGAAAAGGGGAACTATATGAAAAGGGGAAATTCGAAAAGGGGGAAACTATATGAAAAGGGGAAATTCGAAAAGGGTGAACTATATGAAAAGGGGGAAATTCGAAAAGGGGGAAACTATATGAAAAGGGGAAATTCGAAAATGGGGAAACTATATGAAAAGGGGAAATTCGAAAGGGGGAACTATTTGAAAAGGGGAAAGTCGAAAAGGGGGAACTATTTGAAAAGGGGGGAAAGTCGAAAAGGGGAACTATTTGAAAAGGGGAAAGTTAAAAGGGGAAATATTTGAAAAGGGGAAAGCATTTCGCAAAAAGGGGGAAAACTGAAAATTTGGGGAGATGAATTATAAAAGGGGGAGTTTGGCGGAGATCAGACACCGTAGTACGGCTTTAAAATAGACATTGACTAAATAGGTTTATATACACATCTGTCCTCATAACAGCTACGATTTCATTGATATGTTGTTTGTCAGCATAAAAGTAGTGATATAATTATCATTATAAGTTGACATTGCTATTATATGATATTAATACCGTAATTGTTAATGACAAATGTGACGACACATCAGAAAAGATAGGTGAGAATTTTGTAAAATAGAATATTTGCTTAAAGGAGTATTTCGTGATCCTAGCATCCTCTATTTATGTCATTTTTCATTAGATATCCACGAAAAAACCTATTCCCAAAATTTCAGTTGATTCCGATTTTGCGTTCGCGAGTTATGCATGATTATGTGTATTACACTGCTCCATAGACAATGCGTTGTAATTTCGTTCTGGTGCACCAGACATGCCAGAACGAAATTCAAATTTCACGATATCTTTGCTAAACGAATTTTCTGCAAGAAATATTTTGTACATAAACATTATGTAGCCAGAGGTTTCCAGTGATATAAAAATCTGAACTTTTTTGAGAAAAGTGGGGGGATGAGGCTGTGGATCGCGAAATACCCCTTTAAGAGATCCTGATACCCATATTTATTCCTTGGTGAAGAAGTCTTAAATAGATGTTCCTTTTAAGTGACCTATTTTGAATCAGCCAGCCTACCACACACACAACCCAATATAAAGTTACTGAAGAGTTATTTCCACACTCATAGAAATGACTTGTTCGCCTTGTTGGCGCAATTCAAAAGGAGTAAGTTTGGACAACTCAAAATAGTGTTAAAGTTGCCAAAACAAAATTCATTTTAGTTATCCGAACTTAAAAATGCTGAAATAGCTCAAAAGTTCCGTCAACTAATCAACTTTGTTGGCATTACTTAAAAGTTGATGTAAGTCGTTGCGTCAACTTTTTAAGTAATGCCAACTTCTGAATTCAAGTTCAGGGAACTTAGAAAATAAACAAGGTTCAAAGAACCAATTAGTTGAGTTATTGTAACTCAACATGTAAGTTGATGTAACGCGTTCATATTAAGTTACTGGTACTTATTGTTTTGAGTTATTCCAATTTGGTACTTTGTTACTTAATTCACGTAATTGGATCATTTTCTGCACAATTAGCAGTATTCAAATATTTATTTTTGTAATCAGTGCAAAATTTTGTATACTATAACACACTTCTAGAAAATTATGCTAACCTAGTTTCATTTTCTGAGTTGTAACAACTCAATAAAGTAAGTGCAAATGAGTGCGACCAACATAATGATATCGAGTCAGCGTTACTCAAAATTGTACGCGTTGGCATTACTCGGAAAGTTGACGCAACGACTTACATCAACTTACTGAGTAATGCCAACGAACAATTTCTATGCGTGCAGGGGTGTGTTTGATGTACGTGTAAACCCCAATGCAGGACGATGCGACGGTAAACCGTATTGTGGAAAAACTGCATTGCCAGTGTACTTGCTTTAGCTGGTATGTACACATTTACACGTATAATTGAATTTGGACATGATTGTAAATTGGTTGAATGATACTGCAACTGTGTGATTGTAAAAGGTGTGTTTTGTTCTGCACGCTATTCTTATTTGGAAGGTTTTTGGTCAAAGATACCGGACCCCCCTAAGCTGATCTTTTTTCTGCTTTATATTGAATTCGAGTTTGAATAAACATTGTTGATCTACGGAATGAGTATGATTATCATATACTGAACAAACAAATCACCAGTACTGTTTCGCATTATTGAGGTTATTAAAAAACGAATTGGCTTTAACAAAGCAAAAATTACCATTGGTCTTGCTAGCCTCTGAATAGTGAATATCTACGGGCAATGCAATTTAACACAGTTATCTTTCAAGATTGTCCAGAAATGGTCGGAACAACTTCTCTGTTGTCTGTTATTCGTGTGGGATTTTTGATGAAGCTCATCTTTCGATGATTCAACTTGTTCAACAGAACCCTTGAGTTACTCGCCGCAAAATTCATACTCTTCCGAATTCTGACCACGACTAGCAATCCTAAAGAATTTGACTGTGATGTGCATGATTTGTCAAGTAGGAAGCTTTACCCACTTTCTACATTCATAGAGTAAGCAAATCAAGTCATAGAGCAAATACACCAACATCACTGAAGTGTCGGGGATTTAATAGCTTATGATCACTTTATACACACAGGTGTGAAACGGAAGCATTCAAGAATAAAATAAAGTGAAATGCCTTTCTTGTTAGAGTAATCCAAGAATGATTTACAGCGAAAATATCATCAACCTAGTTAAGTTTAAATGGTTTAAAAGATGTGTCACGGGCCACACACGGTTGTTTGATGTGATCATTTATAAAATTTTCTAACAAAAAACAATTATATAATGTTCTAACTAGACGTGGACAATACCATACTAATAAACATATATATTTTAAAGCTATTTTGAAGATAAATTTTCGTTTTTATATCAAATTATTCATTTTTTCTGCTTTTTTGTGGTAATTTTTATTCTATAAACTGTACATTTGTGTGCAAATTGAGGGCGCTATTTACATATAACTTAAATTTAGATTAGCCAAATAATATGACCTAATCCTGACATTTCATGATAATAAGTTTTTGACAATTTCCGATTTCCAATTTCTGATATTCTAATACCATTATAAATTATAAGTGTCTACCCATTGTAAATATGCAAACAAGATTTAAGATAAATAGCGCCATCATTGTTCAACTTTTCTTGAAAATGACACAGTTTTACATTACATCAAACAACCGTGCACAGTGTTCAGTGAATTCTGAATATTATCCTAACCCTAGTCCGAACCCTAGTCAGGACCCTAGTCCGAACCCTATAAACCCTAACCCCTACTCTCGGACTACCTTTCGGACTAGCAAACCATTTTTTTCGGACACGATACCTTAGATATTTTGGTACCCGCAAACCTTGGGACTATCGCCTGTACTTTATGCCCGATGTAATGCACCATAAATCACAACGCCTTTTTTGAAAGTTACTTTAAGATTATTATTCTCACAAATTAAAGAGCACTCAAAATGGTTTACGTGCGCAGTTCGCTTTGTTTAATATGCGATCTATTTCTCTGCCATTATGTCAATAAAATCTGTTCTCCTGTTACTTCCAAATAAATTTAGAGTAGTTTTATAATATGCATAAGAGACAAAAAGAATATTTGAATTTAATTGAGTATTTTTTTCTCTTGATTGAAGTTTAAAACTTTTAATCCCTATTTAAATAAAACCGAACAATCACATCTTTAAACAAATCTTTTATTGTTGGACAGCAAATTGTAAAATGGGCTAAAGTGACCCCCTATGAAAGACATGACCCTAATCCCCACCTTTATCTTCCACCCAGGGAGTGTAGATTTCATATGGGGTTACCTGAATGAGCAAATCCATTTGAAATCTACACCCCACCCTGTATCTTCCATGGGGGTGTGTGGATTTCAACTTGAATAGGCCAAATACTCAGGAGTCCCCAGGACAATAACGACCGGGATAATGACACACACAAAATCACATTTTGTGTAATTTGACACCAAAAGTAAAAGCACTATTATACAGTAAGAATACAATGTTGACGAAGCTGCGCATAAATCAGGGCAATAAATACATTGCTCGTTTAAGGGCTGGTGTATGAACATTTGGACAGTATTTTTTGTGTGACATGAAAGCACATCAGACATATCGAATTGCATTCTGAATACAAAGAAAGGTCAAAATGTTCAATTGATCGTCGGCTTTTCATCCCAGCTAAGTACATATCATTAGATTTAGAAAGTTTACTCCGAGGACTGTTAAATATAAAATTTTTTAAAAATATCAAATTTTCATAATTTGTCATAAAATTTGTATTAAATAAAAAAAAATTGATATCAGAAGGATATTCTTCGTATTCAGAGTGAAATTCGATATGTCTGATGTGCTCCCATGTCCCACAAAAAATACTGTCTAAACGTTCATACCCCAGCCCTTAACCTTGAAATAACGTGGGGTATAAATATAAGAAATTCAAAGGCGGCGATCAGATTTTATCACGTGACATTTTACCTTATAGGCATGGATGCCTATCATGCAAACATTCTTATTCCAAGCTTTGAATTCAATCGTTCCATCGGTTTGAAAATTATAAGCATACAAATAGCGTGTTTCGCAATAATTGTTCTTTTAACATGAATATGACAACATAAGTGGTGGGGAATATCAGAGAACTGAAGAACAATACATATTATCAATGTCATGAAATTTCAGTGATTTTACGATTTAGTATTGAAAACTGTTTCAAATTCATGTAGTATCCCGATTTGCTACTGTTTCCTTATTGTTTGTTTGTTTGTGGCGTGGGTGTTTATTATTTGCACAAACCAAATAGGAGTGTTCCAGAGGAGGAGCGTTAAACGCTTCTAACTGTTTAAAAACGCCTCAATTACGTTCTATCTTTGTACAAAATTGAATAACATTATGCTTGATGATAATATGAATAAGTGACAGTACAATGACCTTGTCTAAGATACACAAACACGTTTTGTTTTTCCAAAATTCTGCTTTGTCCCAGATAACAATGGCGATCATTCTCATCTATCAGGAAACAGTTCGTTAACACCCCCCACCCATATGTTTGTAGATTGACCTTTGATCTTGAATGTGCCGGGTGCAAAAACTCATACTCCACAATTCGAGGTCACCCTTTGAGCTATGTTTGTTGAATTTATAGGTCATTGAATTAAGCCATCTAGAAATGAGACTATAGGTGATGTCATATCCTCGAGTGTGATGTCAATGACATAATCATGATAATGTGATGGAGTGGTCTTTCTCCCCTGGCAATTTTACTGTCATCCTCTGGCCTCAGAGGAAATTACCAAAAGTACACAATTTTGAAATTCACAGATTACCATGGTAAAGAAACTCAATGTAAAACCCTAATCAATTTTATAACACCCCGCCTCTGGCACTACAGTGGGTCACCATGATCTTTAAAGGAAATCTGTACCATAAACTAATCAATGGCTAATATAGTTATATACCCCTAAATTAAACATACCAGACGGTCTATATGAATTTCGGAATATTCCTAACAAAGAAAAAGCACTTTTAATCCTTCGTTACTGCGATTCATGGACGCCGCCATGATAGCTGCTTCTGCCACAAGCAGTAGCGTAACCTTTCACACAGACCCACGGCGAGCGTATGTTGCTATGGCATTCGCGACCCCACAGCGAAATTTGGTTTTTAGTGCTATTTTTACTTTTCGTTCTCAAAAGACATTGTTGATCATAAATATTACTTAAAATACATTTTTTTATGTTCTTCTGTAGTTTTATTTTTTTGAACGAATGTTGAATCTGAACTTTGGTAGTATTCGCTTCGTGTCGCCAAAGTTCACGAGCGCGAGTGCTGGTGGCACGGATTTCGCTGGTTTCAATATCGGGGTACCGTTACAGCGTAATAAAAAATACATCGGGTATCAATATGGCCGCCGCCATGAATTGCCAAATGACCGTTGATCGTCGTAAGGAATTAAGAATTTCTCCTTTATTTGTACGTATATAAGCTTGGGACTTTTACTGTTTGTCGTTTTTATTATTACTGCAACTATATAGCCATTGATTAGTTTATGGTACAGATTTCCTTTAAATAGTATCACAGAAATAGAGGTAATTTTTCAAGCGTTGGTAAAGACCTCGAAATGGAAAAAAGGGGTCCTACTGTCCGCTAAGCGGCATAAAGAGGTACATTGTAAGAGCTTGTAAGAAAATCTGGTGATTTGATCGCACATTAGATAATAAATCAGAGAAATTTGAGTTATCCTTGGGCCAAGATATAATGGCAAATCATGCTTTAGTAGGGCTCTTCTACTGTCTATAAAAATGGGGTAACTTCTAGATTTGGTAAGTAAAATATCAAATAAAAGGAAAATTCATTTTTACAAATGCGAACAAAATATGACCTGCTTTCCATACCTTATAATTTCTATTCCTAACTATAATCTTGACCTAATCCATTAATACTAACCCTGTTCTTGATCCTGATCACATTTACAAAAAAAAAATAATAAAAAATAAAAAACAGTAATCGCTGGATTTTGCTGTTGTTCGATGCACTAACACAAAGTTTTACATGTCAAATTTTCATCCGCGAATAAAACTCTAGGCTATTGTTTGCAGCGGTGCTCTTACAAATCTTTGTCTACTCTCCATTCCAGAAAAATATAGCATTTATTTTTGTTTAATTAAAGAAATATTATCCTGTTTTGCCAAATAAAACATAGCTAAATACTAATCCTTTAGTTAGTTCTAACTGGCAATGAAAGTAAAATTTTAATTTTTGGTCAATTTTTGGAAACAAGGGCCAAAACATGCATTTTTAGGGCGTTTTGCGACCTTTTATGTATTCTGTGACAATCAAGCCCAAAGACTTGAACAAAGACTAATTTCAAGTTATGCATTCTAATTTTCATATACAGTAATATAAAAATTATGAGCTAACCCTTACCCTATACTGAAGATTTTTGAATGCTTACACTTACACTTTTGTGACTACAATTGCAAGAAAACATGCAAAATTGCATGTTTTTGGACCATTTCCCCTCAAATTGCAAAAATATTAAAATTGGGCTTTTATTGCCAGTTAGAACTTACTAAAGGATTGGGATTTAGTTATGTTTCATTTGGCAAAACAGGATAATATTTTTTAATCCAAAAAATAGCTGTATTTTTCTGGAATGGGGAGTAGATTAGTTGAACAATATAACTAAACACTCCATATCCACACCGTGCACGAAACGTATAATGTGCTGGACACTATACGAATGAGCCGTAAACTGTGTAAAATGTGCGCGAAGGTCGTAATCATAGGTATCTCAATTCGGTGCGACAAGTATCTCATCAAACATTGTTTAAACCAATCAATAATTCTATTGCTGAAGAGGATAAGAAGCTTCCACCTATTTCTATAGAATCCTTAAATAGTTCTTGTCTTTGTTTGCTTTGGCTAGTAAATCCTGTTCAAGTGGTGGATAACAAAGCATTGTATTTTGTCTAGGTATGTATAACCAACAATTAACAATGAGAGGGTATTCCTGAACCTCGTTGACTTGGGGATGATTTGAAATGACCGCCAATTATGACTGTTTAATATTTATTACCAGAAATGTGGAAAAAGAGACACACGTAGAACCGAAAAAGGTACAATTTTGTTGAAGGAACAGAGTTCAACAAACCATAACCCCGCTTCTGGATATCGTTTGAAGTCAAATGATATACCATTTAAAGCTTATGATATATATTTTCTAAACACAAAATAAAACAAAATTGACCGGGCCGACTTTGTAGCTGATTCGTGGTGTCCAAATTATCACATAAAGTTTTATTAAAATCAGATACAATTGCAAGAAAATCAGAAATGCCATGAAAATAATTAGCAAGTGGTTATGGGCATTTTACTACCTTGTTTAATCATATTAATTCAATATAAACTTCATTTGAGTAAGAGAATGGTCATTTATATAAATTTAGCATATCGCTCCTTAATAAGAATAATAGTCTTCCTCTTAAAAAACTCTAATTTTCCCTAATCAAGCATGCAATTAGTATGAATTTCCTTAGTTTCTTAAAGTGTAATTACCGCTTTTGTGTATACGTAGTATAAACACACTTATGAGTTTCAGTTGAAAAACGGAGCGGATACACTATTAGTCAGATGAATGTCTGACCCAATTCAGTGTTTGTATGAACACGATCGAGTCCAAAGACCAGTCTCCATCAATTCTTTCATCAGGATAGTTCATGTAGATTAGCAAATAAAATTTCTTGAACATATATGTTCAGTTTTATTGGGCAATATCAAAGACCCTAGATACAAAATCTACCATTGTGTACCATGTGTACAGTGCACAATGGTAGATTTTGTATCTAGGGTCTTTGATATTGCCCAAGAAAATTGAACGTGTATGGGCCGCGAATCTAGAGACCAGTTTACACAAATTATCGACTTCTGACGTCATCTGCATAGTACAATCCACTTCGCGTCTTAACTGAAACTTGTTATTACAGTACTGTCATGACTGTTAGTGTTAAAATAATTAATCTGAATTGACTGAACTGTTAGGAATGAAATCAAAACTCAATCGCCGATTGACCGGCGATTACCAGCAGTTGAACAGCGTTCCATTGTTTAGAACAATAGAAACCGGTTTCAACCACCCGGAACCGATGGTCGACAGCCGATCGAGTTTTGATTTCATCCCTTAGGATGGGCTCATTTCTGCCTACCTGTTCTTCATCGGTGTCTTCTAATCTTGCAGCAAAAAGTTCTCTTACACTTTGTGGATCTGATCTTTTACCTGGAGCTGTGTACATAAAACAAAAGAATAATAATGAAGTGTTATTGTCTTGTCATTTCTTAAGCGTATAGACAATTCCTAAGCTTGTATATATAATCATGCGAAGCAAACATACCATAACTGAGCGAATAATAATGGAATATGAACAAGCGTAGTATCCAGTCGGGTATCCAGTGGGCACGAATTAGGAGAAACAAATACAGGTTGTTTGTTTATTCACAGAGTTGCTATGGTACCTATTTGTAGTATTTGTAATTATGCATATTCCATATCAGAAGTGTATAATGGTAAATATGGCATACTTTTTTGTACTTTGATAGTTATTGTGCTCACTAGTGAGGTGAAGGTATAGTTTGAGGGGCCTCGCATCTGACATCTGATTAATATCAGGGAATCACATTGTTTCAGACTATTATTGTTTGGGTTTTCTCTGTTGTATCTTTGAGTTTTTTGTTATCGCTTAGCGCTAGCAGATGCTTCGACTATATTTATAAATACGTTTTTATAAATATGCACGTGACCACCTGCGCGCTGCCATAACAGCTTGTAGACAGCAAGTCTCAAAGTGATCTTCTACATAGCGGTGGTCTTCATATACATTTGTATGCAAAGGCGGAACAACATGAGACTACTGTGCAGCGAAATCGTCTATTTTGTTAAACTTTATGATTATATTGTAAACGTTTCCGTCGTTAGATATTTTTTCCGTCGTCAAATACTTTAGAAATGTTGTTTTTACATATTACAAATTCGGAATCTCCCCAGGTGTAATGATTTTGCTATTTAATTAATACTTATATTTGATGATATTTATCTACAGAGATCCTATCCTTTTCTGTATAGTGGTTAATGCATGAGGATTTGGTCACGCTTGCTGGTCTTGGTATGTCGTGCCCATGGGTCACGTGCGTATTTATAAATACGCATTTATAATTATAGTCGAAGCGTACTGTTTAATGTAGGTATACGATATGTGGGTGTAAGTATATGGTTTTTTTTCTACCTGACATTGATATTGGCATGCATTCGATATTCCTATAAGTGTTGCGTAATTACTTCAGTAGTTTGGATGTTATTAAATGATAAGCAAAAACACTACTGCAATTTCCGTTTACATCTAAATAAGACCTACAATAATTGTAATGGATTAGAATTTCATAATAAAAATACGAGCCTTCTTCTGATGCCAAAATCTCTATTTTGTTGGAGTAATCAATGGTAATGAGGAAGAGTAGATGATACCAACCAGGTCAACCACGCTTAATTTCATTCTTCATTCTATCTTACTTGCTAATCCGTAGAACACTAATATACATCACTATCATTGTTTCGTCTTTTGAATGGATTATTCCAGTCGAAAACCATACCCCCTGTGGAAGATATGACCTTAATCATCCATAGATTTCAAATGGAGTCACAAATTCAGGTAACCACAATTGAAATTCATATAACCCGTGTGGGAGATTAAGGCCGCGTCTTCAATAGGGGGTGTATGGCTTATAACCGGAATAGCCAAATTTGCATACCCTATAGGTATCTGGTTTTGACCCGTCGCATCAATTTTGCTCCACCTTAATTAATTTGTATCAGCAATACAAGACCATTGCTATGAAACAAGGTACTCATGGGCCCGTGGGTTAATTCATGGTCAATTTTACCTGGAAACACGCATCAGTTTGTTTACTATTTGTTTTAACTTGTAAACAAATATCTGTTTGAAGGTGGATTGCAAATTGAATAAATTTCGCATCACGCTCATTTGTTTAATTGCTTTGAGAAGCAAAACTTTATATCTGAAAATAAAAGGGCTACCAAACTTAATCAACTGTGTGTGATGATAATAAAGATAATCCATTACTGGACATCTAGATTGATCCATAAAAATCAAACGTAACATTTTCAGACCAAAAGCAGACAAAGAATTATTGAAGTACCCGTGTAGCACCGACTCTAAGAGCATGAAGAGCGTAACAGCTTATATTATACCTCGATGTTTTCCCATTTGAAAACTTTTTTTTTCATTTGAAAAGGAGAGTAACATATTATGTTATTTTCAAACTTAAATCAAATGACAAAATGTGTTCACTGAATAAAAATTATGATAAAATGATTATCATATAACATTTTACCGTTTGGATCAATAATCCACATCATATCATTATTTTTTTTCCCACTGTATTATTTCTATACATGGAATTTGAAAACAAAATGTTAGTTTCTATACCATTGTCTACGTATCCTTTTAATTCGTTTGTTTTAGTCTATGAGTATTTGCCCATAAGCGATAATTATGACTATTGATTGAAATCAGAACATGAAGATATTGTTCGACTATTTTTTCGCGTTCTCCTCTCCTCTTCTTCCTCTTTACTTAGCAACAGAGCCTTAGGGTTAAATCTAAACACAGAGATCGACTTTGTAAATAGCACACAACTATTGGAGTTCGCCAAAAACAATTCTCAGAAATCTGGCAGACTATAAATAGTTCAATACGCCTGCACGGAGGATGGGGAGGGGGCGGGTAGCCTACTCAATACAAATGACCATACGAGGATGGGTCGAAAACATTAGGCGGATGCGCCGTATTTAGCGTTAGCTTTGGATATTTAATTTTATTTATTTTCCACCCGACTTACCAGGGTGAAAAATCAATAAAAATGTCCAAAGCTAGCGTTAAATACGACGCCTCCGCCGAATATATGGGTCTCATCTTTGGGCCTCTGATATGACAACGGCCCCTTTTCGGTCAATTTAGGTATAAAATGGGTCATTTTTTTCAAAATCTTCCCGCCAAAAATATCCAGCACATTTTCACCAATTGGGCCTCGGGAATAATTATGAGTCGTGCAAGATAACACAGTGCAAATTTTACCGTTATAAACTACGTAGATTGCCCTATTCTAGGAGAATATATTCTATACATCTTTGTGAAATTGGCCCAGGCGTAGATTCCTACGCAATAACGAATTTATTTCGGTTATCAAATGTAAAGATAGGTACATCTTTGAGGAATTGGCCCGGGTGTTTTAAATTCTAGCCGTGTTTATTCAAGACACCAATTCCAACGGCAATAAGAAAAAAAAACCCTTTAAAATTAACATTTTCTGTTTGAATTAACTTTTATTATTTTGTTTTTTAGAGCAGGCTTACATTTCAACTTACATAAGTAGGTCGAATATGATCACGACGGTAGACGGGTCGATGTATATCGGCCTAAGACCATAACCATGTCCATTTATTTATCATGTTTCCATTAAAATGTACAGCATTAATGTCATGAAACTAATGTTGAACTTTGTAAGCGGACGTATCAATGGTTTTTGTTGTGGGTAAGTTCACAAACGATTTTATAAGTTGTTCTGAATAACATTCTTTTATTTTTTGCAACGTTTGTATGGAATACGATTTAGCTTACTTTTGTTGTGGCAGACAATAATATCAAAAATTAAAAAACTATATTGCTAAATGTTTTCGAGTGGCCAGTCACAACGCTCTAACCTAAGTATAAGGCAACGGAAAAATCCCTCCTTAACAGACGGACCTGTTAGTTTTATTATTATTTTGTTTTTGCAAATGACTCTAAAACATGCCAATTTTTTTTTCTTTCTTTTTGCACGATTCGCTCTAGTTTTTTCAGAGTCAAAATCAATCAAAGGTTTGCAAAAAAACGGCTGATTTTACATGCATAAAAAGAAATCCACCGGAAGGCAAATTCTGGGTAGATAGGTTTTTTTTCCAGGGTTAACCTAAGATATTTGAATTTGATTGATCTTTTAGTCACGGAAAGTAGAATGATATATTTCTTGGTGTCAACTGCAGACGACAAGTTCCAAACTTTCTTTAAATTATATTTTTTGAATCAGCATGAAAAATGAGTACAAATAAGCCAAGTATTGGTTTAGTGGTTCTTAAGAAAATGTTTCAAAACTTGGACTTAACGTACTTTAAGGGTATACGAGGTATTGTTGGTCGAAGCAGCCAAAAAAATTTGGTTTGCTTTATCTGAATCAATATATTATTGAAAAATAACACTTTGGTGTTTTGCAAAAGTTCATTCTACAAGTCATATACTTTGAAAACTTGCTTAATTTATTGTTGTTAATGAGTTATGTACGTTTTACAAAAGCGTTGTTGTTTCAGCCCTCTTTACAACATAACTCAAGAACCACAGGACCCACAAAAGTATATCTGTGATATTTGAATTCTTCTACACGCTCGCTATGAATTGAGCAATGCAATTTTTTGCTAAAGCTCACTACCATTCGCAAGATGCTGTGAATTACTTTTTTTCTGCTGCTTCGACCAACAATACATCGTATACCCTTAAGTGTATGTTGCTGCATGGGAGGAAAAGCCAACGATCATATGAAAAATTTGTTTGACATTTCATATTGAAGATATATACACATTTTTTTTCACAAAAAGGCCTCAATCTTTTAGGTGTTTTGGGAAAAAATCAAGATCTTCAATACGAAAGATCAAAATTTTCAAATGATCGTCGGCTTTTTTCTCCCACCTATACATACACTTTAGGTAAATATCATTAGAGGACTGTTAAATAGCTAAAACATCAATATTTATTAATTTGCCATAAAATTGTATTATCTCGAGAATTTCAAAGAATCACATTTATTTGATATCAGAAGGACATTCTTCGTATTCAGAATGTAATTCGATATGTCTGATGTGCTCTCATAAAATTACTGTGCAAACGTTCAAACGTGGACGCCATTTGCTCAATTATTACCATAGCGTATAACAAAATCCAAAATGATGCCAGTGGTACTAAAATGATACCAGTTTGCAGGATATTGTCCAATTTCAAGAAATTTCAATGAGTTGAATCATACAGTTGGAAAAGTATTAGGGCTATATTTGTGAATTTTCTCAATCACACAGGTAGACACAAATATCTACATTTATCCTGTTAATCTGGACATCGCCGAGGAATTTTCCTAATTACTGCCTCACTCCTGTGACGTCACTCCGACATTAACTCCGTAAACGTGTCAACAATTTACCGTGAATACCGTCAGCCCATTCGGCGTAACTAAATACGATGGGCAGTTCCGTAGTTGCGGACATACATTCACAAGACTTTGAGGACCCAGAACTTTAAATTATTAGGATAATTTTGGATTTTGAACTCTTGTATTTGAAGTATCGCTGATAGAAGTGTAAAACCTGAAAGTTTAATTCCAAACCCATTCTCAGTTGGCATGACAGGTCACAAAAACACCTCCGTTTCGAACGTATTCACAGAAAGTGGGTTACTTGTGTTTCAGTTACAATTGCTCTGTGGTGTTTAGATCGTTGATGGAAACTGATACAGTTTTGTTTGCAAGAGGGACAAAGCTAAAGAAAACCAACAAAGAAAAAAATCAGAGTCTTTATCTTTTGGTCAAAATTTCTTAATGTTCTACGTTGCGGACGTATATACATTTTTTTCGTTGCGGACGTACAAATTGAAAAAGAAAAATGACCATTTGATTGAAATAATTAACTGACATATATTGTATCCATCACAAAACGCAAGTCAATATGAACAGATTTATATTTGTTTTAGGAATTTGGACAACACTGTCTATGATCTCTGCAAAAGTAAAAGACGTTGTCATAGCAAAGTAGAGTAGAAAAGGAACGCAACATTTATCATGTTTATAACTGACTCCCCCTTAAATAATGACCATTATTCAAAAACGGGTGGTTGTATTACAAATCTGTAAAATACGTTGGAAGCAAAAATTTTTTCTGCACATTTTGACACCTCATTTGTAGCAATCGACTAAATATTGACGTCACAGCGTACATTTAAATCAATGTAACCCAATATTTGAAAGTTGCAGTAAATTGTATTGATTTTGTATTCAGTGTAATGGAAGGAAATCTGTGTAATGATATCTGAGTGTTTTTGTATTGTAAAAATTTGTGTGTAAGTGCAACTTTCAAATCTGGACCTCACTACATTAAATTGAACGGTGTTTTATTGTTTTCTAGGCTAACGTATCAAATGAGGTGTCAAAATGCGCAGAAATAAATTCTGCTTCCAACGCATTTTACAGATCTGTAATACAATAGCCCCATTTTGAATAATGGCCATTATTTAAGGGGGGGGGGTCGTTACTTTTTTGAGATGTTTATATAGATACAAAGTAACGTGTGGCAGAAATTGGGGCGATTAGAATTTCAATACAGAAAAAATCTGACGTGAGATAGAAGAGATTATTTTAAATCCGTAATTTAATAGGGCATAAATCACTTAATAACAACCCTACCACATGAAATACATCACGTCACTACCAAGTAAACACATTTTAACGTCTGTGCTAACAATGTAAAAACTTGGGTAATATTCGTAAGGAGAGTGCTAACCCTTCACATGAGCGCAGGCGATGCATGTAATTTTGTGTTTTTTACTACGATTTTGAATCAAGGTCCTTAATACCGAATAAGTACAAAAATACCGAACTAGGCTCTTCGAATTCATCTCTCCATTATATCTATATTGAGAAGATAAATTGATGTAATTTTGGGCGAGTTTATACAAATTCTTGTACGCATAAAACTAAAGCTATGTTTGGGAAGTACTCAACAAGTCTAGTCAATCGATACCACCGTACTCTAACAGTGCTGCATTATTGCAAACTCGACTTATTTCTGTCTTTTTGCCTTACAGCAATTTTTATAAGTATACACCACGACCCCTTTTAACCATATACTACGGTTAGAGTTGAATGAATTCATTGAGTTCGGTTAATAACTCATTCCAATCATTAAGGCTGTTGTCATTTAACATTATAAAGCTGTACTTGGCCCGATAAGTGCGTGAAATAGTACACTGTGAAAAAACACAGCGTTTGGCAGTTTTGTTAACAATTAATTTGTATTAAAGGATTGCTTATATTGTTTGCATATTAAACACATTTTGTAAATGTATATTTTACACGCCCACACCATAAACACTTTATCATGTTGAAACAATTAATTTGTATTAAGGGGTACTACACCCCGGCCAATTTGGTGCCTATTTTTGCATTTTTCTCAAAAATTATAGCACATTGGTGACAAGTAAAATATGTATATTATAGGGACAAGGACTACAACTACTGCACTGAAAATTCAGGAACTCAAGGCAAGTAGTTATTGATTTATTGATC
Source organism: Amphiura filiformis (assembly GCF_039555335.1). Classification (NCBI taxonomy): domain Eukaryota; kingdom Metazoa; phylum Echinodermata; class Ophiuroidea; order Amphilepidida; family Amphiuridae; genus Amphiura; species Amphiura filiformis. Next base: position 19,217,647 of record NC_092647.1, on the reverse strand, counting down.
AAATATTGGTTTTTCCTCATTTTTGACTGTAACTCCACAACTGTTGTCTGTGCTGAAATAAAATTTCCAGTGCAGTAGTTGTAGTCTTTGCCCCAATAATATACATATCTTACTTGTCATCAATGCTCTATAATTTTTTGAGAAAAATGCAAAAATAGGAACAAAATTGGGCAGGGGTGTAGTACCCCCTTAAATGATTGCCTATAATATTGTTTGCACATTAAGCATGTTAAACACATTTGTAAATATATATATATTACACGCCCATACCATAAACACTTTATCATGTTGAAAAATAACACTTTAACACATCATTGATACACAAAGACAGATATTCACGTGTTTAATAAATGACAGCATTTCATACGTTAATAAAATATATAGTGTTTAAATATCACTAAAACCTGCTTAAATGGGAGGTGCATTTTAGAGTACTACTAAAGTAGCTTAATCAAACACTCTAGAAAAATAAATAAAGTTGACTCAATATTGATTCTTTAAATCGCACTATTTTGAGGTAATACTAATAGTCATAGAATAGAAATAACGGGTGTAGCATCATACCCAAATATCAAATGTGTTCTCGACAGTTAAAACGTTTAAGGTTATTAATTATTTTAAACTGTTGTGATTTGGTAGTTCACAGCATCTTACGAATGTATGAGCTTTGGCAAAAACTGCATTGCTCAATTCATAGCGAGTGTGTAGAAGAATTAAAATATCACATATATGGTCAATTCCAGCGAAAGCGGGACAAAATTCTCTCTATGTTAACTTTCCACTTTAAAATGTCATTAATAAAGGAAATCACGTTATTGATGGAGCATATCATGTCACGTCCAATGTGCTCTCTTTGTGCATATAGGCCTTTACTAGCAAGTCATACCAGGGGACAAGTTATGATAGCTTAAATGAATTGGCGTTACCCACGAATTCAAAGATAAAGCACCATATATGTCATTGAATGTCCTTCAATCAAAATGAAATTATTACCGTTAGAAAGACGTTTGCATGATCTCTCATCATATGTAAAACGATTGAATTCCACCAAAGTTTGTGGACTCTAGAGGCCATTAAGTCAATTTGGCTAATAATTTTGTTACCCGCGTATCAAAAATAAAATGATCGTTCTGAAAAATGTTAAGTGAATATGCCATAAATGACTATATCATGAAACGAAGTTTCGTTCTATAATTCTGAGGTCCAAGTGATTATTTTATGCAAATACGTTTTACCCATAAAATTCATAAAATCAAATTTGACGTTACCCACGTATCAACTGTTACCCACGAGTCCAGCAAATATAATTGCCATAACTTAAATTAACATTTAATGACTTTGGACACTGAATTTAGTTTGACAAGCGCTTAAAATTGTAAATCGTAAAAATACGTTCACCGCTTAAAAAAGAATCTACGACGGTTTAAACTTTTGTTACCCACGAATCCCGAATAGATGCTAACCTTGAAAAATAAGGAGATTGTTTATTTTAAGTTTAAATCAGCACATATTCAAGCCATGGGTATGCTATAATTTTGACAGTACTTACAGTTTATACACCTAAGAAACGCAAACCCTAAACGGTACTATAGTACTTATAGCTTTACCCACGAATTCGGCGTTACCCACGAATCCAAGGATTTACTCGTAAATTATATGTTTCTTATGCATCTTAACATTTTGAAAACATGCGAAATAGGTTCCAAAACAGTCCTGTTTAATAGCGTCCTCTTGAAGGTATACTGAAGCTGCATCATGAAGTTTTGATTGATTATCCTAAATTACCATTTTTTTTTTTTTTTTTATTTGTTAGAGAAACGGGAATCATTGAAACACAATGGAGGAATAACCGCATGGTGGTTTCCAACCTTCTGTAATATTTTCTATTTTGCCGCTTACCAATACATACCTTCAAATTTGTGTTACCCACGAACATTTTGGTTACCAACGAATCCCTACTTAAATTATAGTTAACAATGTATTGATAGTGTTTTAATAACACGAGTTAATAGAATATTGCTGCATGAAAATATGGAATGATTTTACTAAAATAATAATATAAAACTGTTTGCTCTGTCTATTTGAATTTGGCAACTTTATTATTCTCAAAATTTTTATACCCAAAATGCCATAATGATCCATTCTAAATATTCCATGTAGTCTGTATTTTGATTAAAATTCATTTTAGTGCCATTGCAGCCTGAATTATTGACATACGGAAAAGTATTTTTATTTTTATTAAAAAAATTAATAGGAATTGCTATTTTCCAGACGCTGTTACCCACGAATCCATCCGAGATCCTCATCCTGCGACGAGATACAAAATCTAACTTTATATTAATATGAAGCATTTATTCTAATCTTTCGAAATAATACAGTAATGTTAAATGACAGCCACTTTGGAAAGAGTTCGAAGAATTGACACAATCTTAACTGTACACCTGGTTCTTTCTTAAAATTTGTAATAACCAAAATATTTCTGTATAGATATATGTAATAAAATTCTATTTTACGTTCAAAGTCTTCACCGATTTCTAGTGTATATGAGTCACACATAAAATATTGAAAGATATTAAAGAAAGTGAAATTTCATGGCGTACAACAGGTGAAAAATGCTTGAATTCGTGGGTAACATGCATATGCGCATTTAACACTTTATTTGGTCTAGCAAGAAAAGTTATTTTTCAATCCGATGGCACTTCCACCTGATGATTCACTAGACATGATCGTCTCATTTGATAAGTCTAGAATTGAAAAGGAAAACATTTTCAAAATGGCCCCAGAGAGAATTTTGGCCCGCTTTGGCTGGAATTGACCATATACTTTTATAGGCACTGCGGTTCTTGAGTTACGTTGTAAAGAGGGCTGAAACAACAACACTTTTGTAAAACGACAATAACTCATTAACAACAATAAATTAAGCAAGTTTGCAAAGTATACGATTTGTAGAATGAACTTTTGCAAAACATCAAGGTGTTAAGTTTCAATAATATATTGATCTAGATAATGAAAATCGATTTTTAGGTTGCTTCGACCAACAATACCTCGTCTACCCTTAAATAATTGGTTATTTACATTTTCTCTGCCTCGGACACATTATTTGGGTGTAAAGGATACCGCATGCAAATAATTATTATATTATGTGATTTGACACCAATTACTATTTCTCTTGGACTTTATTATTGATCATTTTTCAAACCTACGCAGCCACTACTTGTTTACTGCCGCATGCCCTTTATTTCTTTAAAACAAAAAAAGGACCTTCAATATTCATTGAGTAAGATCGACCTATACTGGTTAAGTAAACAAATTGAAATTAACATCGTTGGGGAAGATTTTGCTAATTTTTGTGTATAAATTTATGTTGAGTAAACTGTTTTTAGAGTGTACTCATGTCTCTCACATTATTGTTTTACTTAGAGCCGGTGCAGCTGCAATGTAATCTAACACAAATGCAAATTTTAATATTATATTGGCCTTAAAAATGATTGAAATGTATGAATGTATCAATCTTATAGGTCAACTACCTAAAGAAAGTCGTTGAAACACGGTGCAATAACACTCCGCTTTTCATACTTTTGAAACTGGTGATTTTAAAGATGACAAAAATAAAAAAAACCCTTCACCATCCGGTCTGTCTCTGTTTTTCTTATAATGGTATTTGACTAACAAGTGTAGCAAGTACGCTAGTCATGTACCACATCGCGGATTTCCATTGTCAGCTGATTGTAATAAACCGGGTAATAAACACACTACATATACAGACTTTAGCACACCCCTTGTGGTAATCCAGTTTTAAATGGCCCTAAATTAGGAAGATAGGTTTTAGATGAATACAGCATAATGTAAGGGTACAATTACGGAAACCCTCCACACTGAGAAACGAAAGGGGGTGATGCCTCGTTGTGACTAAAATTGCATACACGGGATACGCTACGTACAGCTAATAATGTGATTAGATATACATGTAAGCCTGGCAATAACGGTTTAGGTCACTTCACCAAGTTTGATGGGCCTCGAAGGATGAGGCTGCTGCAGGCTTCAGATGATGAGAAAATCATGCATAGCCACACTGTATACATATCATTTGCACCGCTTTGACGTATGGGGCCCATATATTCAAATTAATATGAGGGATTGAGTGCTATTTTTTAAAGGTTTTGGACCTGACACTGCCCTTCGTGCTTGTGTTTGCAAACTTTATTTTGCTATATACCTATATTTATCTCGGGGCCTTTGTAAATGTCCCATTCTATGGTCCAAATGCAAGTTAGTAAACCTGTGGCCCAATAACTTTGTTCATATATTATTGGGTCCCATTTGGACCCCTGGAACCCAAATGTCTAACTCCACGGAAATAATAATATATATAACTAAACAGCACAATGTCAACATTTAGTTTGCTATATTATTTTCTGTTTGATTTTGTTATAGTGGATGATATCACATGCTTTGATTGTTTTAAAAGCTAGAAAGCTGCATGTCAGCGAAAGGATTGTTGTTACAAAAAAAGCAAGAGACCAAGATAGCAAGGGGGCCACGTGAGCAACTGATGCCTAATCATACCTTGCTGACAGCTTAAATCCACCACTGCTTCGTAGCATGGTGGCATATTTACCCTCCTATTACAAGGAAATACACTGCATCTTTACATCGTTAAGAACTCGCAAATACAGCTGATGCAAATGTATTCAACCTCAAAAACCGCCAAAAACAAACAAACAAACAAAACCAAAAACTGAAGTATATGCTATGTTTATATGATTGCGATTTTATGAATGTTATTAAAACTTTTTATAGCCTTTATATAATCCGACATTTAACCCTTTTCAACACATGTGTTTTGCTGGGATATTTATACCAAAATTATAAGCATGTAGGCCGTGAGTAATGCAGTTTTACCACATCGCGGGTTTACATGGTTTAAAACTTTTTAAATATATATTTATAATATTGCCTTATATGGGGTGTGCTATGGTGTTTGGTGGGGGTGGGTGTTTATGTGTGGGTGATGGGGGTGGGGGTGTGTGGGGTGTGGGGTGTGTGGGAGTGATTTTCAAATTCGTCGGTCAATTTTTTGTACATACGTTTGTCAATCAAATATGTATCCTCTGTTTACATGGTCACTTCGTAAAAGGGAAATGGATGGAGCTAAAGAGAAAGAAAAGAATTAGAGCAAAATAAAGATATCTTAAGGGATGGGATATGAACGTTTGGACAGTATTTATTGCGGGACATTAGAGCACATCAGACATATCGAATTGCATTCTGAATACGAAGAATGTCCTTCTGGTATCAAATAATTTTGATTTGTTTGCAATGTAATACACATTTTATGGCAAATGATTAAAAATTGATATTTTTGATATATAACAGTACTCGAAGTAAACTTTATAAATGTGATGATTTATACTTGAAGTGTATGTAGGTGGGATGAAAAGCCGACGATCAATTGAAAATTTTGACCTTTCGTATTGAAGATATGGATTTTTCCCCCAAAAACACCAACAAACTTAGGCCTTTTTAGGAAAAAAATCCGTATCTTCAATATGATAGGTCAAAATTTTCAATTGATCGTCGGCTTTTCCTCCCAGCTACATACACTTTAAGAATATATCATTAGATTTATAAAATTTACTTCGAGGACTATTATATATCAAAAAAGTGAAAAATATCAAATTTTAATAATTTGTCATAAAATTTGTATTATATCGCGAATTTCAAAAAATGATAATTATTTGATATCAGAAAGACATTCTTTGTATTCAGAATGCAATTCGATATGTCTGATGTGCTCTCATGTCCCACAAAAAATACTGTCGAAACGCTGAAACGCTCATTCCAGATCCCTTAACATGGTCACTAATTCCTAAAAGGGAAATGGATGGACCTGAAGAGAAAGACGAGGCCAAAATAAAGATAGACCTATCTTAATTTTCTTCTAGTCTGATAATGAATAATTAATACGGTACATCATGGACTGTTCCAGACCCTATGCACCAAAGAGTTCGGAAAGAGAATTGATAAATGTTGGGCATGTGTCTATGCATGGTGCACACTGCTATGAATGTATAAATGAAAATATACAGATGTTTGCAACATATAATTTTAAAGCTTTATATAATATGATATTCAACTCTCTTTGTATAAAACAACGTTAAGAAACAGCAGTTTCAGAACTTGATGGACACTTATCAGAAGAAAATGAGCAAGTACTACAAATAACCTGATAGCAATACAAGACACGGCGGTTAAATGGAGATGTATAAATGATGAGTACTATTTTGAGTAACAAGTGCTCTTATGTTTTGACATAAAATCGTCTAAAGTCAATTAGGAAATAAAGTGGATATACCTTGTCATTATTTGGGTTTCTGTTTTAGCTATTAGTTCAATAGAAGCTTATCCTTGAATATCAAAGCTTCTCGAAAAGAAGTAAACTGCTCATCTCTGCTGCCATGTACGCATCAGATATAGTAATTGCATTTTAAGAGGTTTGGAGTGCCTGTACGTATGAATCAATGTTGATGAAATAGGGTATCTTTGAGGCAGAACGACTTTCTATTATGGTTTCCAGAATTACTTATTTTCTTGACCTGGCCACTACTTATAGTTCATAGATCGTTTCTTCTAGCAAATCTGGGGTTTATAATAGATACATTTATTCATTTACCCACAATGCATCGTATTTTGGATTGAAACTACGTAATAAAATACCAACGTGCGTGCTGCGTCTTTATTTTATTTCGGCAACCATAGTGGGCCGCTGCAACCGCAATACACCTACATTTAGGGTTATAGGGTTAGGGTTAAGGTTAGGGTTAGTGTTAGGGTTGGGGCAAGGTTTAGGGTTAGGGTTTATGGTTAGGGTTAGGGTTAGGGTTAGGTTTAGCGTATTGCGGCCTGCGGCCCACCATGGTTGCATAAAATAAATACACGTCCCGGCTACGCGTCTGGTGTTTCACAAACTTGCATATGACGTAGTTGCAATGCATTGTGGGATTTCACAAATGCCTATAAAACTCTACCTTAGTTCTCCTTTAGAAACTTCGATCAGATCATGACCGACTTGTACGTATTTTGCGATAAAACAGCATGTCCTACATTCTCGGGGTAAATGGTAAATATAGGCATAATTTTCTCTTCATTTTTAAAAGAAATCCCAAAACGTCCAAGCCGCCTACAGGTAGTTCTTGATCTTGACTAGTTTTTGAAATAATTCAAATAACCTTAAATAAAATGAATAATAAATGTTGGTATTTATACAGCGCTTTTCACATGTGCACATATGTACCAAAAGCGCTTTACATTTATTCCGCTGTCGTTAGAATATGTCAGCTGCCATACAATGCCCAAGGCATGCTCAAACCTCTTTGGGCGGCGCTCAATGGACAACATTCATAACTGCTCCCCATTTCACCCCTGGGTAGAGAGAGGCAAGTAAGGTAAAGCGCCTTGCGATGACAACACGATGACACCGCCGGGGCTCGAACTCGCAATCCACCGATTGCAAGGCAGAGACCGTACCGCTGCGCCAACCTTTTACTTTTCTAACGTGATTCGAAGGATGGGGGTTCTCCCTGATTGTAGGTGTAGGCCATACCACAATTTTGGGGTACCTTTTAGCGATTTTGGTATACGAGTTTTTTTGGTGTGAAAACTTGGGTTGCAAAAACAGCAAAAAGAAGGGAAAAACTTACCATCCAAAAGTCTATATGGCACATACCCGTTGGAAAATGTTCGAAGACCTCCGCGTGATTCCCGAGTTGTCAGAATCATGGTTATTAGTTTTTAATAGCGGTCCCTTCCGTTTGTAAATGTGTGTTAACCTTTCGAGTCACTCGTTGTATGTATGAAGTATGTTTGTTTGTTTATTTGTTTGTTTACAAAGATTACGTAATACTCACGTGGTCTGGCACATACTCGGCACATTTGTCTTCCCATGTCAGTCCGGCAATCGATACCTCGACAAAAACTGCCAGCTGCTGGGAAGTAAAAAATAAGACAAACTTTAATAGCAAGAATCTATTCAATTTCAAACAATTTCCTTTTTGAAGTGATCCACATCCTTATCCCCCACTTACCTTCAAATGAGTTGAGATATGTACAATATAGACTATATTAGTAATTCACGAATTTGCAATTTCTGACTGTCGACTGACAACATTTTAAACACAGTGGACTATGAAGCCCGGGCTATGAAGCGGTGTACAATATGTGATGCGATCAAGGCAAATCAGTCTGAAGTAGGCCAGGTCATTTTAGGATTCTTACATTTTCATTTTAGCGTATTAAGGGCTGGGGTATGAACGTTTGGACAGTATTTATTGTGGGACATTAGAGCACATCAGACCTATCGAATTGCATTCTGAATACGAAGAATGTCATTCTGATATCAAATAATTTTGATTTTTTGAAATTCGCAATTTAATACACATTTTATGGCAAATCATTAAAAATTGATATTTTTGATATTTAACAGTACTCGAAGTAAACTTTTCAAATCTGATGATTTATACTTAAAGTGTATGTAGGTGGGATGAAAAGCCGACGATCAATTGAAAATTTTGACCTTTCGTATTGGAGATATGGATTTTTTCCCAAAACACCAAAAAAAAAAAAGGTCTTTTGGGAAAAATCCATATCTTCAATATGAAAGGTCAAAATTTTCAATTGACCGTCGGCTTTTCCTCCCAGCTACATACACTTTAAGAATATATCATTAGATTTATATATTTACAGAATGCAATTCGATAGGTCTGAGGTGCTCTCATGTCCCTCAAAAAATACTGTCGAAACGCAATAAACGCTCATTCTAGATCCCTTAAGAGCTCCACATTTGTGAAAACCCCATGTCAATACGACCTTTAGTTACAAAGTTACAACAATTTGAACACCGGTACATTAAAAAGAAAGAAACGGAGAAAATTCAGTTTAAAGTTAGAGTGCTTTAATTGAGTCATTTTTAGCATAGGCCTATACATGTAAATTGTAAATACATAGTCAATTTAGCAACGATAAATTGGTTTCAGATATTGCTACGAATTTTGGCATAACAAAACGCTAAATCCGTTTCTTTTGGAATAATTTCAAGATTTTTGACAATTATTAAAAGTTGGATTTGGGTAAAAAAAAGTCACTATTTTAAACATTTTCCCTTCGAAATTTCAACATAAAATATTTTCATGTGAAAGAAGAATGTTTTCCCCTCCCATATTTGCAAAAAGTCAATTTTGATTCCCCCTACACACATTATTTTGCCCATATCTCAGAACTAGGATTGCCGAGTTCCGACTGATTTTGCTTTGATCGCATCACATATATGTAAATTATGCATATAGCTCGCCTACGGATCACTCCATATGAAATCAAGGAGGCGCCCCACCTGGCCCCCTCAGATTTGCTTTATATTTTAGTCATATGTTGTACCTGTAAAAATATTAAAAACCTGCAAATATGAGGTCTGTAGCTCTTACGGATTTTCTGTGGCAGCCATTTAAAGTTGGAGTAGGGGGGGTCTAAATTTGGACCAAAAAGTTGCCCTTTAAATAAATTTCCTCTTTGGGAGTCTGTGCTTTCTTTATAAAAAGAAAGAGAGGTCTGAAACTTTGTATACACACTAACTGCATGCCCAATTTGTCAACAAATAAAAAATAAAAAGTTTCTGTAATTGCGCGTTGTGAGAATCCGTAAGAGCTACATACCTCAAATTTGCAGGTTTTTAATATTTTTACAGGTACAACATAATGACTAAAATATAAAGCAAATCTGAGGGGGTCAGGTGAGGCGCCTCCTTGATTTCATATGGAGTGACCCATACGCAATTAGTGAAACCAACCTACATTTCGGAAATAAGGTTTTGTCGTCGATATATAAATCGATCCACACTCTTAAAAAGAAGATGCTGAAATCACGATAGGCACAGGATTTTAAAACGACAGTTAACGCGCATATAGTTCACCAAATTAATTTATCTTTAATTTACAAAACAACAGTTGTTAACTGCATCGGCTAATACAAATTTGAAATGATATTTTTAGGCCAACGTATATACAAAACATTTTGTTTTTAACACGCTCCACAAGGGTGTCAACTGCAGTTTTAAATTTTAATTGAAAATTAAAAAATTCAGAAGTTTACATTTTCATGACCATATTTGGAATCAACATGGAAAATGCATTAAAATGAGTACAAACAAGCACAGTATTGGTTCATTAGTTCTTGAGATAATTCTTGATATGTTGAGGAAATATCTCAAAACGTTTTAGGCCTATATTGGAGCTAATGCATGCACTGCACGCAAAGCATGTATTTGAATTTTAAAACAAAAGGTTTTGCACCATCTATAGGAATTGAGCATATGCACACTTGTATGCAACCAACCGTAGTAAATTAATTGTGTCACTTGCAAAGTTGAGATATATAGCTCAGAGGAAAAGGGTTTGGTAACTTTGGTTTAAAACAATAATCTCGTGTTATCATTAATCGCATCTTTTATTTTTAAGAGTGTGTTCTCATTACATGCACGATTTGTGCTGGTTAAGTAATTAACTCATTAATAATTAAGTTCATTTAATAAGTACTAATTATAAATCAAGTCATAATACATAATAGTTTTCAATCAGATCTGCATGCAATCAGTCGTTTCAAATTACGAGCTCTTGACTGACGTCATTATCGATACCTTTGTCTGTTGTCTTTGGCATAACCTTATCACAGTGCACACGAATACTGATATCTCTTTCAATGTGTCAATGAATGTGCTTTTTGTAGCTGCCCCAGTAAGTGTTCTTTCTGTTAATTCCCTCCTTCTTAACATTTGCCTTCATTAATTTTAACAATATAAATAGCAAGCAACATGTTTACTTGAAGGTATTTTCCCGAAAATTCATCAAAGTTCCATTGTTGAAACAAACATAGATGTGCTGCTGAAGCGGACAAAATGACAAAAATGAAACTGGCAATCGTCAGGATAGAGACAAAATCTGACATCTAAGTGAAGATAGAATAAGAATAAAAGTGTGTCTGTTCTTTTATTCAGTATTTTTCTTATTGCGCGAGCGCGCGAGACTGTTGAATTCGACAGCACATCGTCGAGAATAGCAACGGAGCGGGTTAAGCTTAGGGTTATTTGTAGTTACTATAACAATAATTCTAGTGAAGTTTGCACCCATTTTCGAAGTTTTTTTTTGAAAGTTTAAATTGCGATATGATTTTAAAATCGAGACATGTCTATTCTAAATGCCAACATTGAATTATCGTCAACACTTTTGCCACGTGTGTACGGATTAGTTCAGTAGTGTTCCATATTCACGAGGTACATCCGAATACCGGATTTGAATATCGTCAGCCTACTGCCCTAATTGCCCAAGTCATTTAGCTTCATTTTTTAATAATGTTGAGAACAAAGTACAAAATACGGTTCAAGCATGCATTTAAACATATTCATTTACCAATCTTTTCACAAGAACAAATGACCATGATACAAATGCAAAGGAATAATTCGCAATAATTAGGGTGATTACGTAGCTGATGAATGCTTGAACCATATTTTGTACTTTGTTCTCAAAATTACAAAAAAATGACTTATGCAATTAGCGTATGATGATGTGCCACCATGACTCATTTAATAGGGTATCCCATCCTATCAGCAAAAATGACTTCTTAATTGGGTCAATTTAAGTAGGTTGCTTAGCTCAGAATAAGTCAAATAAATGAATAGCCTTAAAGGCCCATTCAGTGATTTGCTCATCCGGACGATCGTAAAAATCATCAAAATTCAGATTTTGGTACCTTTGTAATTGGCATAGATGTGCTAACATAGCCTGCTAGTGGTTCGGTCGAAAGCCGTGTACTTTAGACAAAATAAAGCATTTACATGAATCTGGACTTCTGATACTGACAGTACAAAAAGTCCGACTCGAGATCGGAAGAAAGCTCACTCTCCACCGTACCAACACGCGTTGCGTATTGTTTCTACTACTTATTACATCAGTAGCTACTATTTTAAACAAAATACACAATTTTAACTGTTTTTCATATTTGAATTGACCGTTAGTTTGCCTCGGTGACCTTTAATTGCTTATTTTGTTTTCTACTACAAAAATTAAGCGTCTGTTTTAAATCAATTTAGACTCTACTTCCCCGTGTTAGAAACACTGGACTAGGAAGTTTTTCCAGTCGATTGGTGGCGCACTGTACGAAAATCCCGATTTTCTCGAGTCGATCTGAGTTGAAGTAGAAAACCTTTCTAAAACTTCTGTTTTTTGACTAATTTGTCGATGTATTCAGGGGAAAAGTGGTTTAATGAAATCCTGTAGACTTATTCTTTATTTCTAAGCAACTCTGACAAATTTCCATTTTTTTAATGTTCCTGTGAAATCACTGAAAGGGTCTTTAACTGGTCAACAGGCATGACGAAACCCCTTCTTCCTTTACTTAAAGTCTATGAGGCAGTTTATCAGGCATAATAGGCCTAATATTATATAGGCATTGCTCTGAGGAAGGGATAATGACATCAGATTGACCGTAGCAAAAACATGCCCTTCCTATTAACCTGTGCTATAATCCGAGGCTATAGCGGTCAATATCATGGTTGAGAACTGCAAATAGTGGACGAATTCTACGAAATTAAGTTAAATTTAGGGCCTAGGCCAATAGGCATTACTATCAGGAATGATGACACCAGATTGACCGTGGCAAAAACATGCCCTTCCTATCAACTTGCGCTATAATCCGAGGCTCTTATAGCGGTCAATGTGGTTATGGGCTGCATAATTTAGCGGACGAATTCTACGAAACTGAGTTAAATTTAGGGCCTATAGGCCAATTATAGGCATTGCTCTCAGGAAGGGATAATGATTTAAGATTGACCGTAGCAAAAACCTGCCCTTCCTATCAACCTGCGATATAATCCGAGGCTCTTATACATGTTATATAGCGGTCAATATGGTTAAGGTCTGCATAGTGGACGAATTCTACGAAATTAAGTTAAATTTAGAGCCTAGGCCTATTATAGGCATTACTCTCAGGAAGGGATAGTGACATCAAATTGACCGTAGCAAAAACCTGCCCTTCCTATCAATCTGGTGATGAAATCTGATAATGTTCCCCCGGGCTTTTCATAGTTATTGAATATTTATTAGGAAATGGGGCACATGGTACAACGGCTCTTTTCAGAGCCACCGTCTCTCAATTGTATAGGAGGAGAATTATATAAAGAAGTCCGAGCTAATTCTAGTCCCGGGATTCTGGCGCGATGACTTTTATACTTGTTCGACGGCGACCCGTTGAAATACAGAATTTGTATAACGATCACCATCGTATAAAAGCATAACGTGCAATTTATTACAAAAACTATTGTTATGCAATAAGATAAATTTCAACCGACCGATCTAATTTATGTTCACATGTCATCATGTCTAGTTCCCAGAATGACCTTTTCTAGAAATATGTGTAGGTTTGATAAAGGTAGCTAGATTCCAATGCTGAAACAATTTGTATTGATTTTCTACATTCCAATTTCTCATCATTTTGCCTCTTTTTTCTTTCTCGTATAGTTTTCGATAGGAGAGAATGAATGAACACCACGCTTCAATTAGCTGATTAAGCTAATTTCCGAGCATAGGATCGGAGTCATATAGAAGTTTGATATAATTGACCTGGAATTCAATGGCATAACCCTAATATAACCGGCTGTCCGGTCGGAACCTTTTTATGTAAAAACGTTATTTTAGCCAGGTTTATAAAAACTACTAAAAGCTGTGATAATTTGGTTTATCCAAGAAATTGGTAATTAGTTATTCCTTATTATAGCCGCCAACGAAATGCACTACAACGCATCAATCCTCTTTATTCTCAGCTTTCAGTTGATGCTAAAATTCCTGAGGAGGAGGAGGGGGGGGTGGGGTCTTCGAAAATTTTGTACGGGGATGTGCCACGTAGACCATCGGATGCTGACTTCTCCATTTCCGACTTTTTGCTTTGTTGCTATTTTTTGATAATTTTTTCACCCCCCCACACACACAAGACAAAAAAGGTAAATATGGTGATGGGTAAATTAAAATAATAGGAAGTCGGAAATATTAATTTTGAGATAAACCCAAACAAAGAAAGTATTTCCTTTTGTTTCCTATTGTTTTGGAAACTCTTTAACTGCTCATATCTTTTGAATTTGAACTGGTTGTCCAAATTCAATGGGGTTTTCTGCATAAAGTAGCTTTGTAAATGCTTGTTATAATCCAATAAGAAACTGAAAATTGAATATGACCAACTTCATACTGATTTTGCTCGATCACACGACATATTCACCAAACCGTCGTTAATATTCGACAGGGGTCATCATGGCCATTGATTAATTAATTAGTTAGTCTTTTAGAGAAAACAACGGATGGTTGTCTCTGCCTGACCTTCCGTTGACTCCAACGCTTTACTTAATTTAGTAATTTTTTGAAAAACGTATTTACTTTTATATAACAATGGTCACTGAAATAATTGGTAACACGAAATAAGGTTACCGTTGTAAGTAATCATGTTAAATCACGATTCGCTCTGATTGACATGTCATAAGACAAAAATATGTTTTTGATATTGAAAAGTTTCATAAGCGAATTTTAGTACATGGATACACGGAGTGCTTACAAATGTGCAAACATTTGTACCATAAACTTATTCTTTCGCCAAAAGGTGCTGGATTCACTATACTTCAATTTTTTTCCAACCCCGTCCCCCCCCCCCCCAATGTCAAAAAGAAATCTACGCCACTGATAACAACATACCTATGTAAAACACGTGATTTTGTTGCGTGTATTCCATATTATAACACTTATCATGCTTATAGTTATTATAGATGATTTTTTTAAATCTGAAAATTGTGTCAAATTTATTTGGGTATAAATTATAGGGATTTAAATTCAAATCCAAAAGACTTACTTTCAAAACTTTCAGAGACTGTAGTTAGGGACCAATCAATATAGGATTAAAATAAGTCTTTACAAAGTTTTATAAATTTCAGTCCCACAGGGATTTAAAAATACAAGTCCATTGGATTTAATATTCAAGTCCTTTAAGATTTACTTTTAAGCATATCTGGGATTTATTTCAAAATAATATAAATCTTTATGGGGGTTTAAATATCGATATTAAATACAAGTCTGTGTGACTTCTTATCAAGCAATACGTCTATTCACGACAGTAATACCAAGTCAGGACTATACCCGGGGACTATATACTTCTTTCATAAAGTTCAAGCAATAGTCTGCAGTGCCATGATAATTCCAGTGTCACTGCAGTGGCTGAGTGTAATCCTTCATGGAAATAAGGTTATAAATTATATTATGTGTATAGGTGAGCTTATACAGCAGAAGCACAGACTACTACCTCGGCGATTGAAGATAATGTTCACATTGGCCCTTTGTGCACAACAATGTAAGCTTTTTCATGGACGTTATAGTCACTGACATTGGCAATTTCAGCATCTGGGATGCCATTCTGCAAAACAAATTCCCGGGACAAATTCGTCCATATCACTTCATTCATTCGCTCGCCACCACACGAAATCGCAAAAGAAAGATGGCGGCTGAGCAGTCCAGGAAAACGTTTCGATTTGATCAAGTGCACGCACCATCGCGTTGTGATTGGTTTACTGTTTAAGTCTTTCGAAAGATTTAAAAATAGATTTTCTTTTTTCCCGATCCCAAAGAAAATTTAAATCAAACCCCGCGTAAAATAAATCTTAAAGACTTAAAAATGTTCAAGTCTCAACTAAGATTTAAATTTTAAGTCTTTCTAATTTAGAGTGTACTTGGACTTACCGAAGTGTGTAAGAATCATATGAACAGATTGCGACAAGTCGTTTTTTGCCGCGCTAAAAAGATTTTTAATTATCACCAGAAGATGCGTTTACATTCTTCTGCACACAATTACTATATCCATTGCTTTGTATACATGCAGCATGAAAAAATCTCCTATACAGGCTGTATCAAAATGATTGGTACCCATAATATTCCAGTGATAATGGACATGACTACCACATCAAATTGCAACATAGTATCCGCAAAATTTTCGATTGTTGATTAATGTCATAAACAGTCAATAAATTATGGACATTTTAAATTTAAGGATCCCATGCATGTTCCATTTAGACGAATCGGGCTTTTTAAACAACCATCAAAACTGATGGGTACCAAACATTTGGATACAGCCTGTATATGGAGCCGTGATCATGAAGACTCCAATTTCCACAGGATTTTGAGTAGTCTATCAATGGAAAAATAATGTTAAATGAAAAATTGAAAGTTGATTTTGTTCGGTAAATGACTCAAAATTCAAACCTTTCAGAATTTTACATTTGCACAACTATATTTGGAATCAACACGAAAAAATGCATGAAAATGAAAACAAACAAGCCCAGTATAGATTCAGTGGTTCGTGAGATAGCTCATGATAATTTTGAGAAAATATCTACCTTGGACTTTTTATGTTAAATCAAATAGCCAGCACACAAATTATATTGTTGATCCAAAGATATCTTGCTCGTTATGTAAAACTTATAACATACCTATATATTACCTATATGTAAAGCACGTTGCGCGTATTCCATCATATAACACAATAATTATAGATGATTTTTTTTTATCTCAAAATTGTGTCAAATTTATTTTAGTACGTGGACTTACGGAAGTGTCGAATCTTGCTTACACAAGCAAGAATAGATTACGAAAGTCGTTTGCAGCGCTAAAAATGACTTTGAGTTAATTTTTAAAAGGAGCTGTGTTTAAATTATTATGTAGGCCTACATCATTTCAACCTATTACTTTGTGCATGCAAAATGAACATAATTATCTCCTATTATGGAACCATGACCACGGTGACTCCAATTTTCACAGGATTTTGAGTATAAAAAATGTTAAATGAAAAATTGAAAATTGATTTTGCACGATAAATGACTCATTTGACATGATCGTATCAGAATTTTGTATCAGGCATTGCTCCACTAGCCTCCACATTCAATTTCGATGCATCGATGTGCAGTCAACGGATGTCGTTATGTCCCCCTTTTGTTTCCACGTGGCTATTCCATTGAAATCTGTCATATCCCTGTGGAAGATTTAAGC
The DNA here is from genome assembly GCF_039555335.1 of Amphiura filiformis. Classification (NCBI taxonomy): domain Eukaryota; kingdom Metazoa; phylum Echinodermata; class Ophiuroidea; order Amphilepidida; family Amphiuridae; genus Amphiura; species Amphiura filiformis. The sequence goes on along the minus strand of NC_092647.1, from coordinate 19,200,533 downwards.
AAAGTCTTCCACTGAGGAACTATCAAATGGAATTGTCTACAGTCAGTCTACTCTGAAGTACAAAGTACCGACGCGGACGCACACATTGTACCGAATTTGAAGGGACGCATACCTGCAGCAGAGACGCAGCACTGCGCACTGTTTACGCGAGCGTTGTCACTTTGTACTTTAGATTGGACAAACTGTAGGGTTATTGATTTGAAACACTGACTCCCCCTGTCTATGCACTTTTGAAATATTGTGTAAACATGTTCATTTTGAACGTATTTTAGTGTTTACAAATTAACACCCCTATACCTTCACTGTACAAAAAGTTACCCAATTGATATATGAAACCCATAGGTAATACTCCATCAGTAGAATATTTAAGCTAGATTTTCTACAGGGTGAGCGTGGAATTCAAATGGAATAGCTAGCACATAACATGCATGTAACCGATGAATAATTTATTCTTCCTGTAAAAACGTTTTTCGTAACATCAAGCATGTCAAAATGTTATATCAAGTTAAAAGGAGCTGTTGGAAACTGCTTATCCACAAAAATAGCCTATCAATTCAAATTTGGTTAATGGTCTGAGCTCAGGCCATTAACCAAATTTGAATGTCAAAATATCAAATTTAAATACCAAATGTGAATGCCAAATTTGAATGGCAAATATGAATGTCAAAATGTTGTTAAACATCGTACATTTTTGGATTAGTTTACCATTGATAAAAATGTGTTATGAATATTAAAACAGAAGTACCTATTACACGAAACGATTTTGTGATTTGTTTCTTCATTAAAGGTTTTGAATCCGGTTGAATTTGATATTTAGGCACTCTTTTTTTAAAAATTGTCTATATTTTTAGGCCGTATATATTTACAATTTTGTGTCCACTTTGGTCACGAAAAGCTAAGTACGTCACGTGTTAGCTGCATGTACGTATAACTCTGCTACCACTTTAAAACCTAATGCATCACGGTTTACATAGGGTGCAACTCTACAAGACTGCCCTACCCCAACCCTAAACCCTAACCCTAAACTCCGTAAACGAGGACTGGACTCAAGTCTAGCAAGTTGCACCCTATTCGGTAATTGTACCTATATCGCACTTCACTAGCACGTTCACACGGTAACCTCTGCATTGAACCATATCATGCTGATCACTCGCACCTGTAAGAGTAGTATCTTTGAAAAGAGCGGTATCGTATACAGTCTATGATTGCAGACATACATATGTGATGAGTGCAACCTGCTTGTAGTGCAGCGCGATATATTCAAAAATTGTTTTACACTATTGTTATGGTAGTCAATCCGATTATCACGTCACTTCGATAACGAATAGTAAAAAACATATCAAACTATAACACCGTTATACAATTACTTCGTTTATTAATACAGGTAAGTGCATATTCACAAAATATCGTTTAGTTTCCTACAAAATCAGTCGGAACTCGGAAAATTTAAAATTTCATTTTCTTATAACACAGTAAAAAGCATTTACAAAGCTGCATTTTGCCAAAAAACCCTCATTGCAATTGAACAACCATTTCAAAAGATATGAGCAATTAAAGAGTTTTCAAAACAACCGGAAACATTACTTTTTTTGGCTAAATCTCAAAATCAGTATTTCCGACTGATTTTACTTGATCGCATCACATTTGTTCAGCAAATTACAACATAGGTTTCTAAGTAGACAATCTATCAAAATAAAGGGACATTTTCTCATTTGATTTTCTTTCAAAATCTCTCAGAGCCCTTTAATATGCATATCCGTGTGTAAACACGTGAATTTTTTAGATTTCGCATAATTTCAAGTACTTTTAAACTTTTTTCACAAGCCACTACAATTCTGTAACTCTCAGAGCCAGGAATATTGAAGGTTTCATCAATTCCTGATTATGAAATAATGACAAATTTCTTCTGCCAAATTATTCACCGTCGACAAGGACAAAACCGCTCAACAAAAAACCAACAATAATTATTTTTGAAATCGCAATATAGCTACGTTTTTCATTCAAAAATCCTTATTTTGTGATTATTTATTCCATTTCATGAGGATCATTCCAAGCATGTATAACAAAATTCCTAAAATAACTGCCAAAGGTAGGAAAGAATCTCAATTCAATATAACAACCCAACTTGCGTAATTTTTGTCGTAAATAATGTCCCACTGGAATCCGAACATGTTTCCGTAGGCAACTGCAGTTTAAATATGTATATTAACACGGAGGGAGGATTGGTAAACAAACATTAGTCAAGTCATCAACAGGTTTACAGGGTGTCCCTGAAAGAACTGTATCATCAGAAACCGAATTGTTTTGGGTATTTTAACGCATAAACTAAACGTAACATCCTTATTTAATTTTGCCAATTGATCGCTCCGTTTTTGAAATAAAAGAATTTTACGAAATTACCTCATTTTCAGCCCGTTCCACTTAGTCAAATATCTATCAATGACAATAGACGCCGCATGCGCTGATGATGCGCATTGATTGCGCTCCGAATACAGATCATCTATTGATATTTGAACATGTTGAATTCGTGGACAGGTTTGAAAATGATCGAGATTCGTAAAATTCTTATATTTCACGAACGTACGGTGTGGTCATTGTCTCAATTCAAAAAGTACATGTGATAGCTGATTAATTCCTCAACCACACCAATTATTTGGTAATGTTTAGTTGTGGCGTTTAAATACGCAAACGAATTAGATACTCAAAGGATTATGTTTCTGATGACACAGTTATTTCAGGGATGCCACAATGCTAAACAAGCTCATGGTAACTTCAGGTGGATATCATCGTACAGGAAATAGCAAAAGTGTCTTTAGTTTGAACAAATTAAGAGCAATTTCAGAAGAGAGACACAACTCTCTAAAACCCTAGCCATGCGTATCATAACCATTTCCCAACCATTGTCTCTTGATTTTGAAAGTCGGGGCAAATTTGGGGCAAAATGATGATATACTAGAAATTCAATTCTCTTGCGCAGGGTGCACAAGTATTCCAACATGAATCGTTTCATGCGGTTATTTAAAACAAAACTTTGACAATTAATTTTCAAATCGTCTATTTCTTTATATTAGATTTAGCAGCCAATTACAAAAAAATGCTTTTAGTATAAGAAAAGTTAAGAGTACTTAACAGGAAATGCTAATGTAAAATGATAATTTGTGCTATAGCGATAAGCGATGTACAAATTATGTTGACTTGAGAAGAATTTATTCTCAACCCGTCAGATACCAGTTGATTACAAAGACAGTCAGTGCAAAAACAATCAAAACCTACAGCGGTATACAACATTTTTTAGGTATATATTTAGGTATTTTGGGGGAAAATGTATATCTTCAATACGAAGGGTCAAATTTTCATATGATGGGCGGCTTTTCATCCAAGCTACATACACTTTCCATGTTAAGTATATAGATTTATAAAATTTACTTCGAGGGCTGTTAATTTTTAAAAGTATAAATGTTTAGTTATTTGCCATAAAATGTGTATTATATATATCTCGAATTTTAAAATATCAGAATTATTTGGTATCATCCGGACATTACTCGTATTCAAAATGCAATTCGATACGTCTGACGAAAAAATACACGAAACGTCGCTATCCGAGTCCTTAAGCCATGTGGAAGTAGAGCTTACTTCCATGCTGAAACAAACATTTATATTCAAAGCATCAACAGGTATTAGAAACGAAATAAGCTCCGAGTCAAGATGAATAGTGCAGTAGAAAGTGCTCAAAATAAAGCAAATTAGGGTCAACTCCCAAAAAACGACGCAATCCACTTCGGCCCCCGGGCTTCGACCCTGAACCCACCGTCCTTAACCCTCTTTCTAACCCTACAGACCTAAGCCTAAAACTTTATCCTAATCTTTTTTGCATTTTTGACTCTTCATGTGGCGTCTGTTATTTAGAAGTTTTGGCGCAAAAAGATGATGATAAATGTTCCTAAAAATGCTTCTCTTGGTACAAGCATCCATCGCTTCACACAGTATCTGAAACAATTTGAATTTTGAACAATTTTTCCCTTTAAGATGTTAAAAATTAGTCACAAATTAATGCAATCATTTACCCTCTCCACGCGGGTGTCGACTGCAGACGACAAATTTTCTTAAAAAATTCAAAAAATTCAGAATTGTACATTGCCATGACCATATTTGGAATCAACATGAAAAATGCATTAAAATGAGTACAAACAAGCTTAGTATTGGTTCAGTGGTCGTGAAATATCTCTTGATATTTTGAGAATATATCTCAAAATTTAGGCTTTTTATGTCGACGCCTATATGGCTAGCATGCAGATCATTATTAAAAAAAAAAAGTTGAAAAGAGTACTTACCAGCACATGCTAACTTTGATGTGATAAGTAGTAATACTAACGATGTACAAATTATTTTGACTTGAGGTGAGTTCATTCTCAATCCGTGAGAAACCATTTTAGTACAAAGACAGTTAGTGCAAAAAAATAAAAATCTACAGCGGTACACAACCGCTTGTTGCCAATCTTATTCTGGTGTAGTCAATAAGTGTAGCCTCAACACAGATAGACAAGAAGAAGAAACGGTGAATGCTCCTTTAGATGATGATGATGGTGTGTATCTGTCCAGTGTAATATCTGCAAATGGTTCCTCCCGCCCGTTACCAGTGGAGCTTTAATTACAATCACGCGAGCGTATGCCTTTGGAACTCCTTATTTATTTGCGAGAACCAGTTGAGCCCTCTCAGGCCAAACGTAAGGCAATGTGGGCGTGTAGCCTACACTTAATTCACGTACGTCCTCTTGCCCGTTAGCTACTTTTTCATTTCAGTCGCTCGTGTGTTAGCAAGAATCAATTAAAAACATCGAATATTTACAGTCAAACTTCACAAACTTGCGTCTTGGCCTTTTTAACAAGAATATATTACTCCTTTTTAAATGCGCGTCGTCTGCTATACTACTAACAACATATATGTGAGTTTGCCGTGAAATACACACTTTGCCACGCGTGGAGCTAACTCCCAGTTGACCCTTAAAACTGACTAGTTTATGAAAATTTAACACGACTGATATGAGATAGGCAGAACGGACGATTTCGTTTGGTCCCTCGAGATTTAGTAATGGAGTTATCCTCAATTGTACGTTAAACACAAGGGTGTTTTACGCCTTGTGTGCTATAACCGGTTTTACCGTTCTTAAACACCATGATTTACTCATACAAATATTTTAACAAGAACCACTTGTGGATTGTTGTTTATCTGTAATTTTATATAGTTGTAAATAATTTTATTTCCAGAACGGATCATTAAAATATCGTATTTAAAAATTTTAAAGAAATTTCAATTCTTGAGACCACTTTGAGCACTTCCGCCAAACTTTGCTTTATAAATGTTAGATTCTGCGTATTTATTTATCTGAGAAGGACGAATAAATTGATGATCAAAAAGTGCTGCCCACAGCCCATTTAACAAATTTATTACTTATTGGCTGTTGTGTTTTTGTTGAAATCACTTAACGTAGAAGAAGAGATCGTTTTACAATAGATATATAATACATAAACGTGTACGTGCAGTCTGCCCAATATTAACGACACGAATAATATTTTTTAATTTATAGCAAACACACGGTTGTTTGATGTGGTCGTTTATTAATGTTTCTAACAATACATTACATAATGTTCGACACTAATATACATTTTTTAACTTGATTTTATTTTATTTATCAAATTGTTCATCTTTTATCTGCCCTTTTGCAGTAATTTTTGTTCTGTAAACTGTACATTTGTATGAAAATTGAGGGCGCTATTTTCATGTATTTTAAATTCAATTTAGCCCGGTAATAATGAGTTATTTCTTTCATTTCATGATTTAAAAAATCCTTTTATATGTTACTCATTTTTATGATGTTTTAATGCCATTATTCAAGTAGCTACCCCTTGCAAAGATGCAAACACGATTCAAGATAAATAGCACCATCAGTGTTCAACTTTGCTTTAAAATGAATACAATTCTACATGCCATCAAACAACTGTGAACACTTAACCATAAATGTGACAATATCCTTGCTTTGTGTCATGATATAAGTGTATACCAGGTATTATCGGGTATGTATTCTCAGAGAAGATGCCTTCTCTCGTACCCTCAAATATCTATATTTTTGCAAGTTTTCTTTAGACAATGCAGCAGTGTTGGAAATTTAAGGCGGGCACTCGGGCCAAATGCCCCTGAAAATCACTACGGGCCCGCCAATACACCAAGAAGTCAGCAAGAGTTTGTTTTTCACTTCAACATTAGCCCTTTTCCAAAATTAAAGCTTCCGTCCTTATTATGTCATTATTATTTTTTGATCTCCGTGTCTGAGATATATATATGTAAGGCCCCAAATACGTAACAAAAGCTAAATACGTAACAGTTTCATACGTATTGGGTTAAACTTCTAAACTGGCAAAAATAGACCATCCTGCACAACATACGTATCAAATTATTACGTATTGGGCTTTTGTTTGTCCTCATTTTGTTTTATTGTACAAAAGAATACAGACTCTAGTTTTTTCCCCAAAGTTTTTGACATGAAAAGTTCTTAAACAGTTTCTTTACACTTCTTAAAGGAGTATTTCGTGATCCTAGCATCCTCTTTTTATGACATTTTTCAGTACATATCCACGAAAAATGAATATTCCCCAAATTTCAGTTGATTCCGATTTTGCGTTTGCGAGTTATGCATGATTATGTGTATTACACTGCTCCATAGACAATACGTTGTAATTTCGTTCTGGTGCACCAGAACGAAATTCAAATTTCGCGATATCTTTGCTAAACGAATTAATCTGCAAGAAATATTTTGTACATAAATATTATGTAGCCAGAGTATTCCAGTGATATAAAAATCTCAACTTTTTTTGAGAAAAGTGGGGGGATGAGGCTGTGGATCACGAAATGCCCCTTTAACTTCTGAAGTTGTATTGTGATTGTATTGTGAGTGATTTAATTTGATGATTTAAGGTGGTACTACACTTGATAAATTTATGACTTTTTTACATTTTCTCAAAAAATAATAACACATTGGTAACAAAAGTTATGTATATTATAGGGACAAGGAATCCAGTTACTACACTGGAATTTCGGTGACTCAATATAAGAAAAGAGGTTTATGATAAGAAAAGAGGTACCGCTAGAATGTACCTCATTTCTTAACATATATAATGAACCACTTGTCTTGAATCACTGAAGTTACAGTGAAGTAATTGGATTCCTTGTCCCTGTAATGGTAATATACCTAACTTTTGTTGCCAGTGGGTAGTTATTTTTTGAGAAAAATGCAAAAATAGTCACACAATTTATCAGGGGGTGTACGTAGTACCACCTTAACTGTGTTTTCGTAACATAATTAGGCATTATGTTTTGGCTGTGACTTAAAAATATTAAAACATTCGACCGACCGACCCTACCCCTTTGAGGTGATCTTGCCTTGCATTTCCTTGCTTCCACCGTCACATCTGACGATTGGCTACCATATTTACACAAAAATATTAAAACATTCGACCGACCGACCCTACCCCTTGGAGGTGATCTTGCCTTGCATTTCCTTGCTTCCGCCGTCACATCTGACGATTGGCTACCATGTTTGCACAATATCTTGGTCTACGTCCTCCATTTCATCCTGTCCATATCATGCAAAGTTGAAAATAGCCGGATTTCACTGGTCACTTAAAAGTGTTGTTATTCTTCGCGCAATAAAACAATGAATCACAAATTACTTTTTATAAAATCCTCTTTCCTCTTGACATTATAAATTTGCTTTCATATTACTAATTGAAACTAGTTTGAACACGCGCTTCCAGTTGTTTATTTACTGCTCTCTTCCCAGTGTAAACAAACTTAGTCCTCTTCACACGGCATGGGTCAACTGCAGACGACAAGTTGAAAATTTTCCCGCAAATTTTCTTTACAAATTCAAACATTTTAGAATTGTATAGATTCATGACCATATTTGGATGAGATAATGCGTTACAATGAGACCCAAAATTATTTTTATTGTCCTAATCTGGAAAAAATGATTTTTTGTTTTATTGTACAGAAGAATACCGACCCTAATATTGGTAATTCTAGAAAAAGCATTTTCTCAAAATTATTGACATTCTGAAGAGTTCTTAAACTATTTCTTTACATTTCTTAACAAGAACACGAATGAAGTGGTGTAAATATGTGCCCTATGTAATTTAATTTGATTATTTAACTTTGTTTACAATTTTAAGCTATTTCATGAGAGATGGGAACCCCCTTTCAAGTAATCATGCAAGAGTTTGTGTGTTATGACATTTTTAGCGGAAGCATCCATTGCCATAACGAAAGCGATTTCTCAGAGTACACGAAAGTGCTCATCCTCCCAAGGGAATAATAATTATTCTTTTGTCGAAGTGCTGAAGTCTGTGATTTATTAAACGATACATCTCTGAATGTAAATGAGAACAGGTGGAGCAACCTGTTTCCTGAAGAGAACGCGTGATTGGTGAAAGCAGCACCATTTTGGAAATTGTCATCTGTGCAATGATTTGTACGCAAAGGATATATAACTTTGTGGACTTCGCTGAACAGTGGTCTTCGCAGGACAAGTTTGAATCAGGACATACACCAGTCGTTCAGAACATTGAGTGCAAATCATCAAGAAGAAGACTGTCGGATAAGTAAACAGTAAAATTCATTAGTACCATTGTGATTCATAAGTGTATGCATTTATGTTTATGTACAGAAACTCTCTTGGCTTCCACAAACAGCCCACTCTTTAATGTTGTCAAGCCACACAGACCACTCTTTAATGTTGTCGAACCATTTCTTCTGACACTCTAACTTTCTTTTCCTTCCAATTATTATTTCTCTTCCATCTTTTCTTCTTTTCCCTGGGCAATCAAATAATTTTTTACTTTTGACCTGAACCCAGTATTGGTTTAGTGGCCAGTGAAAGATGTTCTTCGCATTATTGTTTTATACGAGTGCCATCTTCCACGCAGTGCGACAGTTGCCATTTTGCACCACCCTTCTCTTCTGGGCATACCTTACCTCCCTGACTTTTCAGAAAATCTGAAAGCCAATGCACTCAACCATCTTTTGCATACAAAGGATGCCCTTCTGCGAGAAATCTTGCCATCTCTAGACACTGACGCAACTCTGATCCCCGCGTTTATACTACCTGGTGTGAACATCATCAAGGACATTGATACTCAAAAGCCCTTGAAGTCGTGCAAGAAAGCCATCTCTAAGACCACCACCGACACTTCTGTTGCCAAATGGAATGACAAGCTCCAAACTCTGTCAGTACAGTCCAAGTGCCTGGAAGCTGTTGAACTTGAGAGTGACAATAAGCTATGGAGGAAGATCATGACCATTTTACCACCTGGTCAACTATCTTTTGTGCTCCGTGCATCATCAGACACATTACCAACAGAGGTGAACCTTCGTAGGTGGAAGATCCAAACTTCAGCTGTTTGCTGCCTCTGTAGTCAACCCAATCCAACAACTTTTCATGTTCTGAATGGCTGCCAGGAAGCACTTCAACAGGGTAGATTCACCTGGAGACATGACTGTGTCTTGTCATCAATTGTTCAATTCTTGAAAGACAATGTCCAAGATGGCAGCACAATATATGCTGACATCCCTGGCTTCCAAGCAACTAGTAACCCTCCTTCCACGGTTCCTCCTGACATTTCGTTAACCTCGGCAAGACCGGACATTGTGGTCATCAATCGCAATAAGAATCGTGTGACTCTGGGAGAACTAACTGTTCCCCACAACTCTAAGCAAAGTATGTGCAATGCCAAGGACAGAAAAGCAAACAAGCCAAACTATCTGACTCTTATCCAAGAACTGGGTGAACAGTTTGATAATGTGCAATATGTGACCATTGAAGTTGGATCTCTTGGTCATACAATCCAAAGTGACTTCCATGCTAGTCTGAAGTATCTGTGTAATGCCAATGTCTCCAAGCAGTCTCTGAGAGTCATCATGCAAGATGTTTGCAAAACCGCCATCACCTGCTCGCAGTCAATGTTCAGTAGGCGCAAGTTGTCTGTCTGGTCTTCTCCACCTCTCTCCTTCTATTCCCATGGCAAGTTTACCTCTCGGGTTTACAACCCTCCATAATCATGTGTGCCTGATGGCTCCCAGAGACTAGTTGCTTCATCCAACTGACTTGATTCAAATGTGACTTTTCCAATGTTGTATACTTGTATTTATTTATGATGTGCAATACGACCATGATTTTATGCATTTGCTTTGTTATGCAGTTATAGGAGTGTGTGCATGTAAGTGTGTAGATTTGTGTTGTGAATGAGTGTAGTCAGGAGCAGGAGTGTGTAAGTGTTTAGTTGAGGTGTATGTGCAAGGGAGTAGATGAAGCATTAGTGGGTTGAGTATGTAAGTGTGGGTATAGGTGTGTTTGGGTAGATGCTGAAGAATGAGTTTTCACCATTGGTTTTGGGAATTTATTAACCTTTTGCTTTCTTAAATTTTATAGTTTCCTTGCCTTGCCCCCTGCTGGACAGGGTAAGCAAGTTGTCCTAGGTTTAATATCTCTGTTGTGTAATTAATATTTTTATTCTTGTGTATTTCATGTATTTTTGATGTTTCGCAAATGTTAATAAATGCGGTTTGATATATATAAATGGGTTATTGACTAAATCAGGTATATGTAAGGAAAACATGAAAAGCTAACAGAACATCAATGTGTAGTACATGTATAGTTTTGGCATTTCATTTAGCGTTTGGAATACCGCGTATGAATATTATCATTATCACAAAACACCAACATTTATCATGTTTATTTCATCATTCTTTAACATGCTTAACATATATATTATTTTCTTATAAAAATAAGTGTACGACAATCACAACATTATGTCTCATATGTTAGAAACAATAATTATCAAACACGAATCACATGGCTTTATTTTAAAAACGAATAAAAATAGCCGGCACTCAACACGCGATATTCAACATTCCCGCGCCGAAATTGTCTAAAGCAATGACGTCCCAAAAATACAATGAAGGCTGATGACAAATGAGCACATTAACCATGACGTCATTGCTCTAGACAATTTCGGCGCGGGAATTTTGAATATCGCATGTTGAGAGCCGACTGTTTTTTCGTTTTATGGGCAATATCCCGGGGCAATATGAGTTTGTTTAAAATAAAACCACGTGATTCGTGCTTGATAATTATTTTTCTAACATATAAGACATAATGTTGTGATTGCCGTACACTTCCTTTAAATTTTCAGCGGTATAATAATATCATGAATATAAGATACGTTGACCGTAGTGTCGGGGCGTAAACGTAATGTGACTCTTAAATTATAATAGAATAATTAAACTGCCGATCTATAATAGACAACAGTGGCGTAACCATGTGGTTGACAAAGGAGCAGAATATCCCCGGGTAAAATCGTAACGTAATGACTGAACATTAATGTATGGCTTTTTAAAATCCTGTTAGTCCTCAAAAAGGTCTCAGATACCGGGCTTGGTTTAAAAGTCGGAACGACCACGCTCCTTGTTACGCACCAGATGATACACACCACTAAACATGCTAAATATAGAAATGTTGCAAACGACACGAGAGAAAGTCATTCCTGTTGAAATGGCAGCAGGTACTCTCTACATTGAAAAATAATTGCGTTTTGGACCACATTTTATATCAAATCATAAATAATGGCCTATTCATGGAATCTTAAGTAAAAATAATATTTTTTAAGGGGTTTTGTTAAAGGGGATTCTTTTTTTTTAAATAACGATAAATGTCTAAAGAAGAGATATATCGTTTGCAAATTCTAGTATCTGAGGATTGTCTGTGGATCACGACGACATCTCCTATGATGAGATACAAATCCAGATTCTTTAATAAACTGGCAGCTAGAGCACAAAATCCATGGCAACCATCAAGATGAATGGTAGCAAGAAAGTTCATCTGTGTTGGTAGACTTCATAATTGGAAATTTAAACTTATGATCTCAACACAAAATTAAGACGTACCTCAAATTTTCGGTCACAACTTTGACCTTCATCTGGAGACTGGCAACCCAAGTTTGGGATCAGTGACCTTTTGGACACCAAGTTGATTTGGATGAGGTCAAAATCCTCGACCGGGAAGCTAGATACTTTGAAAGGGGTGTGAAGGAGTCAATTTACATCAGAGTCAACCAACCATCTCTCAACCGCGACGGGGGCCGATACAAGTTACCCAGAGTGTACGACCGGGTTTTGGGGTCAAGTGTCCAAAAGGTCACTGATCCCAAACTTGGGTTGCCAGTCTCCAGATGAAGGTCAAAGTTGTGACCGAAAAGTTGAGGTACGTCTTAATTTTGTGTTGAGATCATAAGTTTAAATTTCCAATTAATTAGGATGAATGGTGTTAACACATCTCTTAAGTATTCTGTAGCTGTGTTTAGGGATATGAGCTGTATCGATGCGACGTTCATCCACAAGGACAACGTTATATAAAGACTATAATTATAATGATGGCTTCAACGGTAACTTTTGGAATGCCATATTGTCGTTTAAAGGGAACACCATTTTACAGTCGACATAATCAAAAGCTTTCTTGAAGTCCACAAAAGTAGTGAAAAGTGGTAACTGTTGTGAGGCTGCGCCTTCCATAACTCTTAGTATGAGGATTTGATCAATGCATTTTCGTCCTTTACTTAACCTGGCCAGGTTCTGTCTGATATATCCGTTGTTTGATGTGATCATTTTTTCAATTTTCTTACAAAACATATGACGTTCAATTTTAGACCTGGAAATACCAACAGGTATACATAATATTTATAGCCATTTTTAATATTGATTTTCGTTTCTTCATCATTTTATTAATCTTTTTTCTGCTTTTTTTGGTGGTAATTTTTCTATTTGTGTGCAAATTGGGGGCGCTATTTACATACATTTTAAGTTCTCCTTACCTTTCATGATAAAAGGTTTTTCGAATATTTTCTTGCTATTTGTTACTCTTTTTCTGATGTTTTAATGGCATTGTACCATTGTACACAAGGGTGTTTTACGCCTTGTGTGCTATAACCGGTTTTACCGTTCTTAAACACCATGATTTACTCATACAAATATTTTAACAAGAACCACTTGCGGATTGTTGTTTATCTGAACTTTTATATAGTTGTAAATAATTTTATTTCCAGAACAGATCATTAAAATATCTTATTTAAAGAATATAAAGATATTTAAATTCTTGAGACCACTTTGAGCACTTCCGCCAAACTTTGCTTTATAAATGTTAGATTCTGCGTATTTATTTATCTGAGAAGGACGAATAAATTGATGATCAAAAGTGCTGCCCACAGCCCATTTAACAAATTTATTACTTAATTGGCTGTTGTGTTTTTGTTGAAATCACTTAACGTAGAAGAAGAGATCGTTTTACAATAGATATATAATACATAAACGTGTACGTGCAGTCTGCCCAATATTAACGACACGAATAATATTTTTTAATTTATAGCAAACACACGGTTGTTTAATGTGGTCGTTTATTAATGTTTCTAACAAAACATTACATAATGTTCGACACTAATATACATTTTTTAACTTGATTTTATTTTATTTATCAAATTGTTCATCTTTTAACTGCCCTTTTGCAGTAATGTTTGTTCTGTAAACTGTACATTTGTGTGAAAATTAAGGGCGCTATTTTCATGTATTTTAAATTCAATTTAGCCCGGTAATAATGAGTTATTTCTTTCATTTCATGATAAAAAAAATCCTTTTTATATGTTACTCATTTTATGATGTTTTAATGCCATTATTCAAGTAGCTACCCCTTGCAAAGATGCAAACACGATTCAAGATAAATAGCACCATCAGTGTTCAACTTTGCTTAAAAATGAATACAGTTCTACATGCCATCAAACAACTGTGAACACTTAACCATAAATGTGACAATATCCTTGCTTTGTGTCATGATATAAGTGTATACCAGGTATTATCGGGTATGTATTCTCAGAGAAGATGCCTTCTCTCGTACACTCAAATATCTATATTTTTGCAAGTTTTCTTTAGACAATGCAGCAGTGTTGGAAATTTAAGGCGGGCACTCGGGCCAAATGCCCCTGAAAATCACTACGGGCCCGCCAATACACCAAGAAGTCAGCAAGAGTTTGTTTTTCACTTCAATATTAGCCCTTTTCCAAAATTAAAGCTTCCGTCCTTATTATGTCATTATTATTTTTTGATCTCCGTGGCTGAGATATATATATGTAAGGCCCCAAATACGTAACAAAAGCTAAATACGTAACAGTTTCATACGTATTGGGTTAAACTTCTAAACTGGCAAAAATAGACCATCCTGCACAACATACGTATCAAATTATTACGTATTGGGCTTTTGTTTGTCCTCATTTTGTTTTATTGTACAAAAGAATACAGACTCTAGTTTTTTCCCCAAAGTTTTTGACATGAAAAGTTCTTAAACAGTTTCTTTACACTTCTTAACTTCTGAAGTTGTATTGTGATTGTATTGTGAGTGATTTAATTTGATGATTTAAGGTGGTACTACACTTGATAAATTTATGACTTTTTACATTTTCTCAAAAATAATAACACATTGGTAACAAAAGTTATGTATATTATAGGGGCAAGGAATCCAGTTACTACACTGGAATTTCGGTGACTCAATATATGATAAGAAAAGAGGTTTATGATAAGAAAAGAGGTACCGCTAGAATGTACCTCATTTCTTAACATATATAATGAACCACTTGTCTTGAATCACTGAAGTTACAGTGAAGTAATTGGATTCCTTGTCCCTGTAATGGTAATATACCTAACTTTTGTTGCCAGTGGGTAGTTATTTTTTGAGACAAAATTGATCAGGGGGTGTAATACCACCTTAACTGTGTTTTCGTAACATAATTAGGCATTATGTTTTGGCTGTGACTTAAAAATATTAAAACATTCGACCGACCGACCCTACCCCTTTGAGGTGATCTTGCCTTGCATTTCCTTGCTTCCACCGTCACATCTGACGATTGGCTACCATATTTACACAAAAATATTAAAACATTCGACCGACCGACCCTACCCCTTGGAGGTGATCTTGCCACATGGCTTTCCTTGCTTACCGTCACATCTGACGATTGGCTACCATGTTTGCACAATATCTTGGTCTACGTCCTCCAATTCGCCCTGTCCATATCATGCAAAGTTGAAAATATCCGGATTTCACTGGTCACTTAAAAGTGTTGTTATTCTTCGCGCGATCAAACAAAGAATCACAAATTACTTTTTATAAAATCCTCTTTCCTCTTGACATTACAAATTTGCTTTCATATTACTAATTGAAACTAGTTTGAACACGCGCTTTCAGTTGTTTATTTACTGCTCTCTTCCCAGTGTAAACAAACTTAGTCCTCTTCACGCGGCATGGGTCAACTGCAGACGATAAGTTGCAAATTTTCCCGCAAATTTTCTTTACAAATTCAAACATTTTAAAATTGTATAGATTCATGACCATATTTGGATGAGATAATGCGTTACAATGAGACCCAAAATTATTTTTATTGTCCTAATCTGGAAAAAATGATTTTTTGTTTTATTGTACAGAAGAATACCGACCCTAATATTGGTAATTCTAGAAAAAGCATTTTCTCAAAATTATTGACATTCTGAAGAGTTCTTAAACTTTTTCTTTACATTTCTTAACAAGAACACGAATGAAGTGGTATTGTAAATATGTGCCCTATGTAATTTAATTTGATTATTTAACTTTGTTTACAATTTTAAGCTATTTCATGAGAGATGGGAAACCCCCTTTCAAGTAATCATGCAAGAGTTTGTGTGTTATGACATTTTTAGCGGAAGCATCCATTGCCATAACGAAAGCGATTTCTCAGAGTACACGAAAGTGCTCATCCTCCCCAAGGAATAATAATTATTCTTTTGTCGAAGTGCTGAAGTCTGTGATTTATTAAACGATACATCTCTGAATGTAAATGAGAACAGGTGGAGCAACCTGTTTCCTGAAGAGAACGCGTGATTGGTGAAAGCAGCACCATTTTGGAAATTGTCATCTGTGCAATGATTTGTACGCAAAGGATATATAACTTTGTGGACTTCTGCTGAACAGTGGTCTTCGCAGGACAAGTTTGAATCAGGACATACACCAGTCGTTCAGAACATTGAGTGCAAATCATCAAGAAGAAGACTGTCGGATAAGTAAACAGTAAAATTCATTAGTACCATTGTGGTTCATAAGTGTATGCATTTATGTTTATGTACAGAAACTCTCTTGGCTTCCACAAACAGCCCACTCTTTAATGTTGTCAAGCCACACAGACCACTCTTTAATGTTGTCGAACCATTTCTTCTGACACTCTAACTTTCTTTTCCCTTCCAATTATTATTTCTCTTCCATCTTTTCTTCTTTTCCCTGGGCAATCAAATAATTTTTTACTTTTGACCTGAACCCAGTATTGGTTTAGTGGCCAGTGAAAGATGTTCTTCGCATTATTGTTTTATACGAGTGCCAGAACAGAAGACAGTAAATGGGTTATTGACTAAATCAGGTATATGTAAGGAAAACATGAAAAGCTAACAGAACATCAATGTGTAGTACATGTATCATGTGTATAGTTTTGGCATTTCATTTAGCGTTTGGAATACCGCGTATGAATATTATCATTATCACAAAACACCAACATTTATCATGTTTATTTCATCATTCTTTAACATGCTTAACATATATATTATTTTCTTATAAAAATAAGTGTACGACAATCACAACATTATGTCTCAATAATTATCAAACACGAATCACATGGCTTTATTTTAAAAACGAATAAAAATAGCCGGCTCTCAACACGCGATATTCAACATTCCCGCGCCGAAATTGTCTAAAGCAATGACGTCCCAAAAATACAATGAAGGCTGATGACAAATGAGCACATTAACCATGACGTCATTGCTCTAGACAATTTCGGCGCGGGAATTTTGAATATCGCATGTTGAGAGCCGACTGTTTTTTTCGTTTTATGGGCAATATCCCGGGGCAATATGAGTTTGTTTAAAATAAAACCACGTGATTCGTGCTTGATAATTATTTTTCTAACATATAAGACATAATGTTGTGATTGCCGTACACTTCCTTTAAATTTTCAGCGGTATAATAATATCATGAACATAAGATACGTTGACCGTAGTGTCGGGGCGTAAACGTAATGTGACTCTTAAATTATAATAGAATAATTAAACTGCCGATCTATAATAGACAACAGTGGCGTAACCATGTGGTTGACAAAGGAGCAGAATATCCCCGGGTAAAATCGTAACGTAATGACTGAACATTAATGTATGGCTTTTTAAAATCCTGTTAGTCCTCAAAAAGGTCTCAGATACCGGGCTTGGTTTAAAAGTCAGAACGACCACGCTCCTTATTACGCACCAGATGATACACACCACTAAACATGCTAAATATAGAAATGTTGCAAACGACACGAGAGAAAGTCATTCCTGTTGAAATGGCAGCAGGTACTCTCTCTACATTGAAAAATAATTGCGTTTTGGACCACATTTTATATCAAATCATAAATAATGGCCTATTCATGGAATCTTAAGTAAAAAATTTTTTTTTTAAAGGGTTTTGTTAAAGGGATTCTTTTTTTTAAATAACGATAAATGTCTAAAGAAGAGATATATCGTTTGCAAATTCTAGTATCTGAGGATTTTCTGTGGATCACGACGACATCTCCTATGATGAGATACAAATCCAGATTCTTTAATAAACTGGCAGCTAGAGCACAAAATCCATGGCAACCATCAAGATGAATGGTAGCAAGAAAGTTCATCTGTGTTGGTAGACTTCATAATTGGAAATTTAAACTTATGATCTCAACACAAAATTAAGACGTACCTCAAATTTTCGGTCACAACTTTGACCTTCATCTGGAGACTGGCAACCCAAGTTTGGGATCAGTGACCTTTTGGACACCAAGTTGATTTGGATGAGGTCAAAATCCTCGACCGGGAAGCTAGATACTTTGAAAGGGGTGTGAAGGACTAGATACTTTGAAAGGGGTGTGAAGGAGTCAATTTACATCAGAGTCAACCAACCATCTCTCAACCGCGACGGGGGCCGATACAAGTTACCCAGAGTGTACGACCGGGTTTTGGGGTCAAGTGTCCAAAAGGTCACTGATCCCAAACTTGGGTTGCCAGTCTCCAGATGAAGGTCAAAGTTGTGACCGAAAAGTTGAGGTACGTCTTAATTTTGTGTTGAGATCATAAGTTTAAATTTCCAATTAATTAGGATGAATGGTGTTAACACATCTCTTAAGTATTCTGTAGCTGTGTTTAGGGATATGAGCTGTATCGATGCGACGTTCATCCACAAGGACAACGTTATATAAAGACTATTATTATAATGATGGCTTCAACGGTAACTTTTGGAATGCCATATTAAATGTCGTTTAAAGGGAACACCATTTTACAGTCGACATAATCAAAAGCTTTCTTGAAGTCCACAAAAGTAGTGAAAAGTGGTAACTGTTGTGAGGCTGCGCCTTCCATAACTCTTAGTATGAGGATTTGATCAATGCATTTTCGTCCATTACTTAACCTGGCCAGGTTCTGTCTGATATATCCGTTGTTTGATGTGATCATTTTTTCAATTTTCTTACAAAACATATGACGTTCAATTTTAGACCTGGAAATACCAACAGGTATACATAATATTTATAGCCATTTTTAATATTGATTTTCGTTTCTTCATCATTTTATTAATCTTTTTCTGCTTTTTTGGTGGTAATTTTTCTATTTGTGTGCAAATTGGGGGCGCTATTTACATACATTTTAAATTTAATTTAGTCAAGTTCTCCTTACCTTTCATGATAAAAGGTTTTTCGAATATTTTCTTGCTATTTGTTACTCTTTTTCTGATGTTTTAATGGCATTGTACCAGTGTTTACCCCTTGTAAAGATGAAAACACGATTTAAGATAAATAGCGCCATCAGTGTTCACCTTTTCTTTAAAATGACGTATTTTTACATGCCATCAAACAACCGAAGAGTGGATCAACGACTGGTCTGACTCTGTCCAACAATCTGGTGTACACTTTAGCAGCAATAAACATACATGAGTGTATTGCCAGCTCTGTAGTTGATCATGATGAGAACTCGGTTTCCTTTAACTTCGTGATTGGTATTAGGTTCGTTTTCACTGGCTTGGCGTCATTTTCTTACCTTGTTGCAGATAGTACATGTGGTTTCTGTGAGGTTCAGTTGTCCATACTGCAGTTACTGTCCGTTTTCCTATACACAATACACAGTGCTCTTTCCCATTGACGCGTGACCTCTACAAATAGCCCTACGTTATAAGTATGGGGATATGACTAGTTAACGTCGCTGTGTGAAAAATAACCGGCCAATATTAAAAGTACTCTTCTAAAGTTCTAGAAAATATAGGTTTTTAACATGTCCTGAATTTTTAGCTAATTTAGATGTTTGGAAATATTCGTACTTTGGTGTTTTAGTTAATGTTATAGGTAATAGTACATTGCCTAGTTAACGTCGCTGTGTGAAAAATAACCGGCCAATATTAAAAGTACTCTTCTAAAATTCTAGACAATATAGTTTTGTAACATGTCCTAAATTTTTAGCTAATTTAGGTGTTTGGAGAGGGTCGTACTTTTGTGTTTTAGGAAGGATATGTAAACGACAGATAACACCAAAAATATGAAGAAATTATTTCCAAACCGTGTTAAGTCAACAATCATTATGTTGCTCATTTTCAAGAATGCTGGTTTACAAAAAGCACGCCATTGTCTCATTTCGTGAACAAAAGTACACATACCATTGTTTCCTTTCGTTTCCTTTATAATCGGTTACCCAACTGAAGCTATAATACAAACTTTATTGCGATATCGCACATGAAAACAGTCACATGTGCACAGCCAGAGAAGATCCGATTTAATCAGTTGAGCTGTTTCAATGAGTGTTATCTTTGTTTAATAGCTTTTAATGGGGTTATTAAAGTCCTGCAAAGGTCGAGATGAATTCTACTGTAGACATGACTGCATCATGCCAGGTCAGCAGCTTTCCACTCAATTGATGATAATTAATTACTGCTTCGAGCTTCTCCTTCAAGTGTAAGGATCACCAACATTAAGATGATGGTTAAATTATTCTTCCTTGAAAAGTGATGATTCAAAAATAGCAAGTTGCAAAGTTACTTGCTCTATATTTGAAAAAGAATCTTACGCTGTTTATTTATTTGTTTATTTCATTTTGGCTTACATCTTCACGTACAATGAGTTGCAACATAAGACTGATCGCATGGATCAAATTGTGTTGCATAATCAAATGTTTCCACAATGTCTTTGAAATTGAAATCAGAAATCTCATAACCTACAATCTTGTGCGAAAATCGTTGGGACAGATGATGTTTGAAAGATCAAATTCCTGTGAATTGAACATGACGCTGAAAATACATGATAGGTTTCATAGGTCATGTTATGTATTTGGTTACTCCTCTCCCCTCCCCCCCAAAAAAACAATGTTGGAGCACATATTGAGCTCAACCACCATCCACTATTTTTCACCATTCAACATTGAATAAGGGAGCGGGATGCATTGAATAAGGGGAGCGGGGATGCGTGAAATAAACAAACTGTCCTAATATTGATAACGTGAATTTGCATATATCTTTATATTAAAAATAAAAGTATTGACAAGTTTATAAAACCGTGTATATAAAAAGATGGCAAATTATTAATTAATCTAGTCATAGCTGAAAGAATGATCGAAATCGAACAACGCGTTTAGGAGATATGGTCATATTTATGATATTAATGTTGTACTTCAACATTGAATAAGGGGAGTGGGGATGAGTGGAATCAACAAACTGTCCCAAGCTTTTCGCGCGGGATTGTAGATTTACTTTACTAGGTTAGTAACTTACGCACATTTGGAAGTCACGAAATTCTGAGATACTCGCCAACTTACTCCGCAAAAGATGAAGAGTAAGTTGCCGAGTACATATAGAACTTACTAGTCTAGTAACTTACGCCGATTTGGAAGTCTCAAAATGCGAGATACTCGCCAACTTACTAAACTAGTAGCTTACTCCGAAGTTACGCGGATTTGGTGCACTCAGCGGATAGTGTATTTAATGTTCATTCCTCCTGTTTATTTTGTACAATATGAGTTGACACACACTACCTGCAGCCCCATAGAGTATATAATTGTGTTAATCAACTCATTTCTCATTCCTGAGACTCGTAAATGCATCTAACCACTTGAGTTGCAGAAAAAAGTACAGTCTTGTTGAAGGAATGTTTTCTTTTCTCGCAACGGCTGGCGTCATGAGCTAAAATGTCTATGAGATCAAGAGCTCTAATGGGATTCAATCGTATTCTTGCAGCCATTGACTGCGTGCGTTAGGTAGGTGACGAAATGATAAATTTGTACAAAAGTCAAGTTGCTTGTATAAACATGATCAGTGTTGTGTTGGAAGAAATGTCATTTTGAAGTTTTAATTGCTGTAAAATTTGTAATCCGCCAGAACGCGATGTTTTTGGTAAATGTCATATAGTGTCATGAAAAAAGAGCAACGGTTGAGAAAGACAACAGCAACATTGTTACCAATGCAAACTTGTACTGAATTCATCGAGTTTTTGAACACAAAAATTAATACCGTGTCCACTGTCCTGAGAAAGATCTGTATCACCAACATTCAGATAATGTTAAAATGCTTCATTGAGAAGTCATAATGAAAAAATAGCATGTTGCAAAATTACTTGCTCTATATTAAAAAAAAAAACTTACGCTGTTTATTTATTTGTTTGTTTCATTTTGGTTTACATCTTCACGTACTATGATTTGCAACATAAGACTAATCGCACGGATCAAATTGTATTGCATAATTAAATGTTTCCATAATGCTTGTCTTTAAAATCAGAAATCTTATAACCTAGATTATTTTCATCGATACATAGTGTATTTAATGTTCATTCCTCCTTGCAAAGTTGCAAAGTTGGCCGTCTATATTGAAAAATAAAGAAATTCTTACGCTGTTTATTATTTTGTTTGTTTCATTTTAGTTTACATCTTCACGTACTATGATTTGCAACATAAGACTAATCGCACGGATCAAATTGTATTGCATAATTAAATGTTTCCATAATGCTTGTCTTTAAAATCAGAAATCTTATAACCTAGATTATTTTCATCGATACATAGTGTATTTAATGTTCATTCCTCCTTGCAAAGTTGCAAAGTTGGCCGTCTATATTGAAAAATAAAGAAATTCTTACGCTGTTTATTTATTTGTTTGTTTCATTTTAGTTTACATCTTCACGTACTATGATTTGCAACATAAGACTAATCGCACGGATCAAATTGTATTGCATAATTAAATGTTTCCATAATGCTTGTCTTTGAAATCAGAAATCTTATAACCTAGATTATTTTTTATCGATATATGTTTATTCCTACTGTTTTAACAATATGAGTTGACGCACACTACATGCAGCCCCATTGAGTATATTATTGTATTAATCAACTCATTTCTCATTCCTGAGACTCGTAAATGCATCTAACCACTTGAGTTGCAGAAAAAGTACAGTCTTGTTGAAGGAATGTTTTTTTTCTCGCAACGGCTGGCGTCATGAGCTAAAATGTCTATGAGATCAAGAGCTCTAATGGGATCGTATTCTTGCAACCATTGACTGCCTGCGTTAGGTAGGTGACAAAATAATAAATCTGTACAAAAAATGTCAAGTTACTAAGTGTAAACATGATCAGTGTTGTGTGGGAAGAAATGTCATTTTGAAGTTTTAATTGCTGTAAAATTTGTAATCAGAACGTAATGTTTCTAGGTAAATGTCATACATAGTATCATGAAAAAGGAATATAGAACGGATGAGAAAGACAATGACAACAAATGAGACTTGTTCTCCCGGTGGGGAGGGGTCTTCTTTGTTAAAGGTGTACGGGAATGCGGGGTGTCTTTTCAGTAACTTTAGCATATCGATGGGCGGGTTTTCAGTAGATGCCAATGGGCCATTCTAATAATTGAGAACATGGAGTTCACATGAAAGTAGATTGTCACATCATATTAATAACAAACACTAAATTTCTGTAATCAATTTCTTTTGTGTTTCTCTTCCGAAACATTCTAGCACAGTATTTGTATCAGGGCACGGACTAAGAATTCTTAATTTCTCCTTTCTCGACCCAAGGGCTAAGAACAAAATTGTAGAATTGATTTGTTGGAAGTGGTTTCTCTTTTCCTTGCTCTTTTCTTCAGTCTGTTTCTTTGGTTTATCCTTAGTGTAAGAGAGCACGAAATACTAATAGGATTAGAGTTAGGGTTAGGGTTAGGATAAGGTTAGGGTTAGGGTTAGGGTTAGGGTAAGGGTTAGGGTTAGACTAAAGGTTATGGTTAGGATTAGAGTTAGGATTTGTTTGGTGTTCTCTTACACGAAGGATACACAGTTTCTTTCTAGTTTTCTCTTCAGGAGCCTGGTCACATCGGGACCCAAGTGTATGTCCATCCGGATCGACTGATTAAACGAGCATTCATTTTATGCATAAACGTTCATCATTTTAGAATTTGTTAGCAGCTCTTTGGACTTGGAGACATTTTGTCTCACAGGTGATAAGAGTTTTTGCATTAATTGTCTTCTTGTTTTGAGTCTAAATTTGACCTTATAGGAAAGAAAATGTCATGATTGATTAAATAACTCCGTGGTCATTGGAATTGTAAAATGCTTTAGAAGCAAACTCAATTTGTGCATGAATCGACGTTTTGATATCTTATTTCTATCTAACTGTTGATCTTTCCATGCTCTGTAAATATACATGATCGTGTTCTCTTTAAGGGGAGTGTCAGTCGGATGGCAGGACCCATATTTTTCAGTTTTAGCCATGCATTTAACTAAAACAATGCTATAATTTGATTGATATTATTTTATTGCAAATTCGTGGCCCGTGGGCCAAATTACATACAATAAATTACAAAATAAAAATACACATAAAAACAATCAGGATTAAATATTTAAGCAAACATTGCACATGATAAGAAACACACAAAAATATACAATTTGAATCAAACTTGCAAACTTTAAGCGCATCAATATTCACTATAGGATACTGTTGTTTGATGGGATCATTTATTAGTTTTTCAAACAAAACATCATGTATAACCAACTTTTAGGCTTAACCCGCTAAAGGTGATATCGTGCTAATGTATACAGATGCTTTTGAGTCGTTCTCAACTTTAATTTCCCCTCTTTTACAAAATAATTAACTTTTATAGTATTTTTTAAAGCTTTTTCGGATATTAAATCAGTTAAATGTATGTATTAATGCCAAAATTGGTGGCGCTATTTAGTTACTGGAAATTACCCTTTCAAGCTTTTAATACATATAATTCCTTTTATTGTTTGATAAAATATGTTTATAAAATGTCCTTGTTGCTTGTTTCACCTATTCCAGCTGTTTTAATGGCGGTATTAATCACCTAACCCTTGCAAATAAAGAAACATGATTTAGGATAAATAGCGCCATCTATAGTTTGCATTTAGTTAATAATGAAGCCAATTCTATATACATCAAACGGCCGCGCGCGGAGGATAAATAATGGTGACCCAGGATTGTTCTGCATGCACGTTTTTGTATCGATGGCTTCTATTTCATTACTCTGTTTAGCCGAGATACCAGAATGCCACACCACATCAGCGTACTCAAGAATATTGGCCTGATAGATCCATAATTATATGACACCAAGCTCTTGGGTGCAGTGTTAATGGTAATATCTTAGTCATATAGGAAATAAGTCATGAAATCAAATAATCACATTTATATTTCCATAGATATTGCGGTTCTTGAGTTAAGTCCATGTATCAAAACTAGATTTTTTGGAGTTTTTCCATCCCGAGAAAATTGATGCAAATGCTTCGGAAATTATTAAACCTTGGAGTCTCATTCAAAGAACTCATACGATTCCTCTTGTGTGTCAGCTGTATTTGTCTCGCTCTTATTTAAGTGGAAACACGTCATGCTGCCTTGCGACCCGCCTTTAAGGCATATGCAGAAATATGTAATATAAAACCGTTTTCCTATAACTGCTCTGAGAATTGATTAAAGGTGGGTGTCCAGAATGTAACACATGACCGATGTTTTCTACCTCATATTGAGACCTGTCACCCAAACATTCATATTCCAAGATTCTCCAGTGGTTTGGACGATATAGCAGCTAGAATGTGTATCACAGTGACCCATAGAACAATAAATAATTTCCGGATGGTTACCACCAAGCTACCAAGTTGTTTTGTTTATCTCTAAACGTTTAAATACCAGGTTTTAAGTTTTGCAAGATTATGAGGAAAATATGAGCTTTCACCTAATACTAAAAGCTACCAAAGCTGCATTTGGATGGGGGTAAAGTAGGCCACGGTGAAGATAGTATAACCCATGTTCGTCATAAAATAGTTCATTGTAAGTGTCCTGTTATACAGCCTGTCCCTCTGTGGCAATTAGAAAATACCGTTGTTACATAATGCTTATATCAACGTCAAGGGCATAGTCTTAGCTCTCAAATGCCGTTTAGTCAGTTCAATTTGCTTGTTTTAATCTCGAGATATGCTTACTTAACAACGAAAGGGTAAAATCACAATTGTGCCACTTTTACTAAGGAAGAGGGCTGTACATGTAAATCAATGATAGCATCAAGTTTACCCGCAAGTTTATCAAGAGTTCCTTCGTGAAATCAAAAGAATGCATCAATTACACAACAATACAAAATTGTTTTTAATGTTTTATCATGATAAAGGTATAATGATTCTCTTTTTCCACTTTTAATACGACAAATTAAACGATAAATAAATATTTCACATTCTGCTGTAAAATTAAATGATTTTACCATGGTAAATACTGTTCTCTTTGTCATTCAAGACATGTTAAAAGACTAAAAAACATTTCACACTTATAGGTTAATGAATATTTAGTTAGTTCATGAAATTTGGCAAATTAATGAAATTAGACAAAATAATGCACGCGCGTTGGTGTTGATGCGTCTAATGCACGAGCCCCGAAGGGGGAATGCATTAGACGCATCAACATCAGCTATCATTGATTTACATGTACAGCCCTATTCCTATAAAATGGCACAATTGTGATTTTACCCTTTCGTTAACTAAAAATATCTCGAGATTAAAAAGAGCAAATTGAACAGAACAAACGGTATTTGAGAGCTAAGACTGTGCCCTTGACGTTGATGTAAGCACGGTATTTTCTAATTGCCAAAGAGGACACTTTTCACTTGCACAATTTTTTTGAGACAGGCTGTATGCAGGGGAAAAAAGAACCACGAATCGCACAACAAACAGTTGGTCAAAATTAAGAACCAAAAAGCAAACACACAAGCAAAAATCTATTCATCTAGTTTTTTTAAATAATATTTTTCTTACTTAATTTTTTGTTATGTTGTCCGAAAAACATTTGGAGTCATAACAACGTTTTTGGGATTATCACCTAATTTTCTCCTAAATATAAAAGGGAATGACAATTTCAAACTAACTAACGGTTTATCAAGTAAAATGTCGATATCTCTTGGAATAAATTTACAAGAGCAAATTGAAAATCATGGATTTTACTGTAGACACCTAGATGGTGGACCTCACCAACCCCTCCTCTTTGATCATTTTTGATGGTCGGTCCAGGAGGGTGAAAGTGCATATAGGAACAATGCCAAAAACTACGTCACGCCGGTCACGCTATTGTTCGACTTAAACTACATTCGCCATTTTGTAAATATTAACGCATGATCGTTGCTTTGAAGTTTCCACCGGATAGTCTGTGGATAGCGCAAGAGCATGCTTTGACCATGCGCAAAAAATGAATATCATGAAGATGTTTAAGATTGATTCTTAGATGTTTCAAAAATTACCGTCATATTGCATAGATTCATCAAAGAATGGTTTGAAGTACTAACCTTATTTAGTAATTTTAAAAAATCGGGAGAATTTACAAAATCAATGTTTTTACCTGTCGGTATTACAACTCGTGAAACACATTAGTGATGTGCCTGGGTGACCTAATCTACTAACCTTTAACGTTTCCTCTATGAACTCTAACCCTCCTGCAATATGGCGCCTATTGTCTAGAGTTAAACTACATCTTTCGGTGTGTTACGTAATACTACGATGCCTATCCCATTATATCGATCCCTGGTCGGTCCTACAACCGGGCAAGGTGCTGGTGTAAAACTTTTATCACTAAATTGAGCGCAAAGGATGGATCTACGATTATCTCAAGTTGTTTGGGCGTAAAGACGCGCATTTTGTTATGACAAATGAAAAACCTTAGGGAAATCCCCTCCCCTTCGTAGTTCTAGGGCTAAATATATTTGTATAATGTGTCATACAAGATCTTTCTCTGCTGTGAAATAGAAACAAATTATACAACTGGTCCATTCTTATAATAGGTTCAATTAAAATTCAGTATTTTTATTCTTTTGTGTAGTCGTCTTCTTTTATCGCTTCACAATACAATAAGAATTATAGCCTACATGTAATATCGGCCAGCAAATTCTATGTGTTTGCAAATACACACACTACTTATCCCTACCTTACATAAGAATTTGTTTAAAATGATAACGCCTGCATATTTACCACCAAGGGATCACTTACTGACTCCATATTTACCGGCAAACAACATCAAGTGCTCACGGGATGTTTGAGTACTTCAAGTCGAAACATGGATGAAAAAAATCAGCGAAACAGTTACAATGATACAAATAAGAAACATACATCATAAAGATAAGGCGTTAGTCGTTATTAATTCATACTTCGACTTTTGAAAACCACAAAAATAATTATTAAAGAAATCTACAGATCTTATCACTGTTAAGGGTTCGGATAGCAACGTTTGCAAGAATAATTATCACAGAGCATGATAAAAAAAAGTCATTAAAATTATGTTATAATATTTCTTAAATAATTAGAATAATGTAGTTTCGTTTTTTATTATTATTGAATGTTTGCTGATCTGTCACTTTTTATAATTAAATCTATGAGAATGTGAACAAGGTCCTTGCATTGCACAGAGAGTAAGTGGAATAATGTGGAACAAGACCTGTGTCTTAAAGAAAGTGCGTGAAAAGCAGAAAGCAGCCCGTTTTGTAAATTATCATCTGTTCAACGATTCTCACAGATTTCTTATGCTGGGTGCCAATTATTGGGCTGTGAATGTGGTGCAGGAAGCTGTTTCATGTCAGTGTATCTTGCTGTTGTGTCAGTTGGACAACTGCTTGGTTACTGACATGTGTTTAGAATAGAGTATTGAAGTAATCCTGTATGTAATTTTGGTTCATTTTGGTGGACAGGATTTTAAGATAATGACCTTTTTTTGGCTTAGTGTACTCGTATAAGACTATATCTAGACCTCGGTCTTCCAGGAAGATAGCAACAGTCACTTTATAACTGAGAACAATTTGAATAGCTGCCATTTTATACAGTAAAGTATAGGGGAGCTATTTTAGTGGTGTGAATCCTGCTACACGCGCGCCTATAGAGAGGGCGCAACACTAAATGCCTATGCATTTTATGTAACAACGAAATTCGGCTAATATAGTCCATAGTGAATAATTGTAGCGACCATATCTACCGACATGTTCACTTTAAATCACTCAATATCAGCTCATGAAATCGACAAGTGTCTTCAATGACAACATGCAGAAAAAACTGGACATTTGATCTCAAAAGCAATTCTCTGTGGCGGATTAAGAGAAAATCCGATTTTGAAATGTGAGTGGTGAGTTGAATATATTTTAGCCCTTATTTTTTGCACCGCAAAATAGCGAAAATTTTGGAATCTACAGAAACAGAGCTTTAATTTGATACCAAATTTATTTTGTCAAGTATTGTAGGGACGCCACTGGCGCTTGATGTAGGCCGAATTCACACGTTGTGCTATGGGACGCTGATTTAGTGTTGCGCCCCCTTAGAGGCCTGCGTCTATATCGCAAGCCATTGGGATCACAACACGTTGTTTTGGTAGCAACATGCTGTTTATGAAAGCAACGCGATGCTTTCAAAAAAGCAAATAGGTTGTTTTTGAAAGCAAAGCCTTGCCAAACCTCTATTCCTATCGACCTTTTCAATCTGAGTAATCTTACTATAAATAGGCGAATGTTGTGAGTTTGTGGCGGGTTCCACGTAAAAGCTCCGTCAGTTTCGATCCAAATGTCACCAAATTCATACGGGAACGTGTTTAAACTTTATTTGGTTGAAAACGGTCAAGAATTGGCCTTAAAATCAGTGAAAATGTGGTTAAAACCGGGGTTTTCCCGGTTTTGTTCACTGCAGCTGGCCGGCAGCGCGTCAGCGCCGCGTGCGTAATGCGCACTACGCCAATGCGCGCGTAAACGGCGCAGAGCCACGCGACTTGCGAGCCAGAGACCAGTGGACATGATAATACGGAAAGAAGGAAAAATAAAGGTACATGGACGGGTCACGGAATTATGATAACGGGTGAACACGTCCGTAGACACGCTATGAGAGGACGTAATAAATACGGGAAAAAGATGTGTGTTGTATAAACAACATGAAGCGGTACTATAAAGAAAAAGAAAATTAAAATGAGGACAAAAAAGGTACGAGTAATAGGCCAACGGGTTAAAGTAACTAAATGAAACGCGCACGAAACAAAGAAGGAAAGAAACTAATCAGGAAATGTAAGAAGAAAAAAAAGCTAAAACAATGAGAACAGAATTTAATAAAAACATGGAAACCATGGGAAATCACAAGCAGCAAATAGAACAGATTTAGAAAATAATGAGAACGGGGTTAAATAAATAAATAAATAAATAACTAACATGGAAACGGAAAATCACAAGCTAAGCAGAAGAAACTAAAAAAGAAAATGTAAGAAGAGACAGATTTAGTTAAATAAAATGTACCTTTTCAATGATTCTACCTGTTCAGTAATTTTTCCTGTTATATAGTGAACGTTCCCATTTACTCATCTAGCGGGGACCCGCGCGAAGCGCGGGTGTCCCGCTAGTTCCGATAAAACCCGAAGCATGAAATAATTTTCCCTATCGCGTGCGCACAAAAGTACTTCAGCATCATGTATGCCTACAGTGCGAAGTTCCAATGTGTAACAGGCATTATAAACTACGATGAACTTTCGACGGTCAATAGTGGATGAGAGAGTATGTCTAAGTTGAGGTATGAAGTTACTCCATTTCCGGAGGTTCTGCGCCCGAGCGCAAAACCTCCAAAACCGGAGGTTCTGCGTATAACGTGCGCAGAAACTCCGGTTTTGGAGGTTTTGCGCATGGACGACAGTGACTATTATTATAGTTAATAAACCACCACAGCGTGCGCAAAACCTCCAAAATCGGAGTTTTTGCGCCGGTCATAAAACCTCCGATATTGGAGTTTTGCGTATCAAAACTAATGTTATAAAACTTGTTTAAACATGCTTAACTTCATTACTTTTAGTATACGCAAAACCTCCAAAATCGGAGTTTTTTGCGCCGGTCTAAAACCTCCGATATTGGAGTTTTTGCGTATCAAAACTAATGTTATAAAAATTTGTTTAAACATGCTTAACTTCATTACTTTTAGTATACGCAAAACCTCCAAAATCGGAGTTTTTGCGCCCGTCGCAAAACCTCCGATATTGGAGTTTTTGCGTATCAAAACTAATGTTATAAAAATTGTTTAAACATGCTTAACTTCATTACTTTTAGTATACGCAAAAACTCCAAAATCGGAGTTTTGCGCCCGTCCTAAAACCTCCGATATTGGAGTTTTGCGTATCAAAACTAATGTTATAAAAATTGTTTAAACATGCTTAACTTCATTACTTTTAGTATACGCAAAAACTCCAAAATCGGAGTTTTTGCGCCCGTCGCAAAACCTCCGATATTGGAGTTTTTGCGTATCAAAACTAATGTTATAAAAATTGTTTAAACATGCTCAACTTCATTACTTTTAGTATACGCAAAACCTCCAAAATCGGAGTTTTTGCGCCCGTCTAAAACCTCCGATATTGGAGTTTTTGCGTATCAAAACTAATGTTATAAAAATTGTTTAAACATGCTTAACTTCATTACTTTTAGTATACGCAAAACCTCCAAAATCGGAGTTTTTGCGCCGGTCGCAAAACCTCCGATATTGGAGTTTTTGCGTATCAAAACTAATATTATAATAAATGTTTAAACATGCTTAACTTCATTACTTTTAGTATACGCAAAACCTCCAAAATCGGAGTTTTTGCGCCCGTCGCAAAACCTCCGATATTGGAGTTTTTGCGTATCAAAACTAATGTTATAAAATTGTTTAAACATGCTTAACATCATTACTTTTACTATACGCAAAAACTCCAAAATCGGATTTTTTGCGCCCGTCGCAAAACCTCCTATATTGGAGTTTTTGCGCATCAAAACTAATATTATAATAAATGTTTAAACATGCTTAACTTCATTACTTTTAGTATACGCAAAACCTCCAAAATCGGAGTTTTTGCGCATCAAAACTAATATTATAATAAATGTTTAAACATGCTTAACTTCATTACTTTTAGTATACGCAAAACCTCCAAAATCGGAGTTTTTGCGCATCAAAACTAATGTTATAAAATTGTTTAAACATGCTTAATCTTAATTACTTTTACTATACGCAAAAAATCCAAAATCGGAGTTTTTGCGCCGGTCGCAAACCTCCGATATTGGAGTTTTTGCGCATCAAAACTAATGTTATAAAATTGTTTAAACATGCTTAATCTTAATTACTTTTAGTAATAGTATACGCAAAAACACCAAAATCGGAAAACCTCCATTTTTTTTAAATTGAATATATCGGACCCCTTGAAACGTCGATAATGTATTCAAGTCATTACAATTGAGAAATCCTTTGTCCAGTCTGCCGCCTGGACAACCAATTCTTTAGAAATGCTTAGTCGCGCTAAAAGTCGATCGATACATGTAAAAATCGGCACAATTCAGAGATACACCTTTTTGCTATGAAATTAATTTTCTCGGTCAAATATAAAGCAATATTTTTTTTTCTTCAGTAATGTCAGTTAAAAACTTGGTGCTTGGATATACATTTTTTTTTAAATCCTGGTGTTAAAATTAAGCTGAATAGGGGGGGATGGCCCAAAACGACATGGGGACACGCCATGTTAGCATACATCATACTGACTAATGTTATAATGATAGTAGTAGGCCTATATGATTGTAGGCATGGTATATCTCAAATCCAAATGGTATACCTCAAAAAATGGGTCACTTAAGCATGTTAGCTTAAATAACAGGACCGGTTTCGTCCCTCCGATATTGGGGACTCATCAGCTGTAGGATATGTAGGCAGATAATAATAATAATTCAAGAAGTATACTAGGAGTATAAATTGTAAACCCGTTTAGGCCTACATGCATAGGTATGCATTAATTCCGTATATGAAAGTTGCAAGTGGGTAGCGGTTAATAACACGATATGCGTAATTATGCAACTATGCAAACATATAGGATATTATATACATTGTTGAAGTAAAGTATACATGAATTTATCGTTTTGAATTCAGAAAAAATAATTACAACAAGATAACAGCAATTATGGATGCGTAGTGTTACGCTAAAAATCCGTGTATGGGCATTGCAATTGGGTATAATAAATACGATAAGTATAATATTGCAATGATGCATAACACAGATAGGATATAATAAATTATTAAATAATATTAAATAATATTATTAAATGTTTTGCTGAATTTTGTGTAAACATATTTGTAATATCGGCTTTATGTGAACAGACCGGTATAGGCCGGTTTCGAGTGGTAGGCACACTATTCATTGAGAAGATCTAAGAGGCAGCTTAAGTTTGCTTGATCAATATCATCCCACGCTGACTTGCTTATCCCATCACTTGATGGATTTGGGTCAATAGGCGGCAATTCCTCAAAGGATGCGTCATGAGGCGTCGATTGATTGATCTCATGCCGACCTGCGACCCTGGGTAACTTTGAGTTTACCAAGATATCAGCCAAGTTTTTGGCCCGTTTGAAAGCAAGAATTGGTTGGGAATAGAGCGTGTAAAGTAGGATTTTGCTCGATTTTACCCCAGTATTTGAGTAAAGCTGTC
The DNA here is from genome assembly GCF_039555335.1 of Amphiura filiformis. Taxonomy (NCBI): domain Eukaryota; kingdom Metazoa; phylum Echinodermata; class Ophiuroidea; order Amphilepidida; family Amphiuridae; genus Amphiura; species Amphiura filiformis. The sequence goes on along the minus strand of NC_092647.1, from coordinate 19,167,423 downwards.
TTAAAATCATGGGTTTTGGTGTAGGGAGTGTATGTAGTTACAAGAACCAGAGGGATATTTTTCTTATTCTTAGTTGTAGGCCCATTCTTTGAACCTTTGAGATAATTGTCCCGATCTTCAAATTTAACTTTGTTAGTAATTTCATTAACTTTGGTTCGATCATATCCTCTTTCTACCAGTTTGTCTGTGAAAAAGTTGACCTTGTTAATGAAATTTGTTTCTGATGTGTGTCCACGACAGTAGCGGATCGTTTCTCCAAGAACTAGCGCTGAAAAAACAGATGGGCAATGTGCCGAGTCGGGGCTCAGCCACTGATGCGTTTCTGTTTTTTCATGTTGATCTTGTGATCAAGTAGGCCTTGTTCCAGAAAACGTGGTCCTTTAAAAATTTGAAGATCTAAATAAGTGACGATTTCGTCAGATGTCTCAAAGGTAAATTTCAGGGTGGGATGAGCATCGTTCATGCGTGTTTTAAGGTTCTGTAACTCACTACAATCACCCCGATAAAATAGCAATATGTCATCACGGTATCTGCGATAGAAAACTATATTCGGGTCTGTTAAAATGAACTCTTTTTCAATCACATACATAACCAAATCGGATATTTCAGGTGACAGGATATTTCCCTGTGCCGCGCCTACAATTTGAAGGTAGAATTCATCATTAAATTCAAAACAGTTGCGTTTGAGGATAAGCTCGAGAATTCTACGTACTAGATGAGGCGGAGGTTTTGGGATTTGGTATCTGATGTTAGATCTTTCTAATCTGTCAACAACGATATCAAGACATTGGTCCTGTGGTATATTGGTATACAAACTAGTTACATCCGCGGTTACTAGAGTAATATCATGCGGAAGTTTTAAGTTTGCTAGGATTTTGATAAGTTCAGGAGAGTCTTTGAGATACGTGTCTTGTTCTTGCACTAGTGGTAATAGGAAATAGTCTAAGTATTCTGATAACGCTTTTGTTGGTGAGCAACATCCAGATATAATTGGTCTACCACAGAAATCACTATCGATAGGTTTAGGTTTGTGTGCTTTGACCAACATATATAGGCTAGGTACCTTGATGGTATTATTATCAGATAACAAGTATTCCCTTGTGTGTTTATCTATAAATTTCTCAACAAATAAGTCATCGACAATTTGGTGCGCCATTTTGGCGGTATGTACGGTCATGTCATGATCAATTTTTTGGTATTGAAACGCTGACAGTTGTCTGTGCGCTTCCTTGATGTATTGATCACGTGAGACTACAGCACATGCTTTGCCCTTATCGAGCGGTTTGATGACAATATGTTTGTTATTCTTGAGTTGGTTAAGTGCAGCTATTTCAGCTTTAGACATGTTGTTTTCAGGTTTGATACGTTTGATCTTCGAGAGTTCAAGCATAGTTTCGTCAAGATATTCCTCCAATGTGATACTGTAGGAGGTCCGTGGGTCCCATGTTGATGGTAGTTTGAATAGTGGTATCTTATTTTTAGACTTAGACTGCATGATATATTTCATTCTCATTTTACGTGCAAGTAGATGAAAGTCTTGCAAAATTTGAGAACGAGGCGGTCTTTTTGCCCAATGGTATGAACTTAAAGCCTTTTGATAATGCAATGATTTGCATGTCAGATAATTGATATTCTGAATAGTTGTAGATGAACCGTTTGCACAGGTCAGCTTTGGCTTTGATATTCGCCTTTGCTTTAGATATATGATTAGATTTATCTGTCTTATTGACATTTACTCTATTAGAGCGGGATGCATTGCGTTGAGAGCAGTTAGATTTATTTTTAGCCCGAGAGCGCTTACTTCTAGGATGAACCATTATTCTAATTAATGAGATATATGAGGATAAGTGATTACTTTAATATATTTATATGATAAGGGGTGTCGGTAAAGAGGTTGTTGGTATGATAATTTATTTAAATTAGCAACAACCAATTAATGACACACAAGGTACAATATCTCTTTTTAGAAGTTTTGGTGGCTCTGAAAAGAGCCGTTTGGTTTTAGTTAGAGTTTATCAGCACTGGTGGAACTTTCTTTTGGTAGAGCGGCGTGATTCTTCGGAGTACTTTTCCTCGACTTTCTCGCGTTTGATACGGTACAGCTTTTGTGCCTTAGCCCTTTCAGCTTCGTTTTCGATGACCAGCATAGACTCTTCGCCTTCGTGAACCTCGAAGTCAATGTCCGAGGTCAACTTGGTTACTAGGTTTTTGTATTCAGGTAGGAGCAATACTGCAAGTTGAACGCTAAATTGACGAGACTTCTCTTTGAATTCGGATATGAAGTCTGAGGCAAAATCAAAACCATGTGGTGGTCTAGGTTGAGGGATGCGTGTAACACCAGGAGACCCACCGCTATTTATCGCTGATACTATCGAATCGTGGTTCTTGGTAATAGATTCACGACGACGGTATAGAGATTCTAGGTTATTTATGGATTTGGTTAAAGTTTCGAAATTAGCGTTCGACAAGCGTAGATTACCCTCTCTTTTGGTTGTTTTGCTGGTTCTTTTACCGATAGGTGCGACTGAAGGGATATCAGCCGAGCTGCTAGTAGGTATGATGACGTTGATCTTGGCTAATTGCGGAGTCGAGCGTTCTTTACTGCCGTCTGTCTTCTTCGTCACTGGCTTGAACTTCTTGACGGCTGGAGGTGCTTCTCGGTTAGACATGTTTAAGTAAACGATGCGTACGGTACTGAGCTCAATGAGCAAGTGAATCAATTACCGTCGCGGCGTACTTCTTATGCCGTTATTGCGGACGTGAGAGGTAACACACGAACATGGAGGAAAGCACGCAACAAGCGCAAGTATAGTTCAGCTTGCGGGCGCTGTGCATGTTGAATGCACGCAATGCATGATGGGTAATCATAATCAAAATATACCGGGGTGTTGTGAATGTACGATGATAATTTAATAATTTATATATTTTTTCAATATAAAAATATCAGAAATACACGACAAATAGATATTATGGGTGTTGTAGGCGATATCCCTACATCTGAACGTGTATGTGATATAATTATGGTAATATAGTAGTATAAGTACATTATCACACTCGGGTTGTTGTGTACGATACGGTAAATCATACAAAATGTAGTAATAAAAAATGCCATATAATATAGCAAAAAGATAATGGATATACTGGTATCAAATTACTGATGAATAACACTGGTCAGTATCGTGGTAGGATGAGACGTCAACCCACGGATCCGTTTCCAGATCTCCGCGCAGCCATCTCCCCGACTCAAAAATAAATTTTAAATTTTAAGCCGGGGTAAATAATCAAAATGAATAGGGGGGGATGGCCCAAAACGACATGGGGACACGCCATGTTAGCATACATCATACTGACTAATGTTATAATGATAGTAGTAGGCCTATATGATTGTAGGCATGGTATATCTAAAATCCAAATGGTATACCTCAAAAAATGGGTCACTTAAGCATGTTAGCTTAAATAACAGGACCGGTTTCGTCCCTCCGATATTGGGGACTCATCAGCTGTAGGATATGTAGGCAGATAATAATAATAATTCAAGAAGTATACTAGGAGTATAAATTGTAAACCCGTTTAGGCCTACATGCATAGGTATGCATTAATTCCGTATATGAAAGTTGCAAGTGGGTAGCGGTTAATAACACGATATGCGTAATTATGCAACTATGCAAACATATAGGATATTATATACATTGTTGAAGTAAAGTATACATGAATTTATCGTTTTGAATTCAGAAAAAATAATTACAACAAGATAACAGCAATTATGGATGCGTAGTGTTACGCTAAAAATCCGTGTATGGGCATTGCAATTGGGTATAATAAATACGATAAGTATAATATTGCAATGATGCCTAACACAGATAGGATATAATAAATTATTAAATAATATTAAATAATATTATTAAATGTTTTGCTGAATTTTGTGTAAACATATTTGTAATATCGGCTTTATGTGAACAGACCGGTATAGGCCGGTTTCGAGTGGTAGGCACACTATTCATTGAGAAGATCTAAGAGGCAGCTTAAGTTTGCTCGATCAATATCATCCAACGCTGACTTGCTTATCCCATCACTTGATGGATTTGGGTCAATAGGCGGCAATTCCTCAAAGGATGCGTCATGAGGCGTCGATTGATTGATCCCCACAAAAAAAAAAAAATCTCATCCGATTTTGGAGTATTTGCGTATATACTAAAAAAATTGAGGTTTTCCGATTCAGGAGTTAAGGGCTGGGGTATGAACGTTTGGACAGTATTTATTTTGGGACATTAGAGCACATCAGACATATCGAATTGCATTCTGAATACGAAGAATGTCATTCTGATATCAAATAATTTTGATTTTTGAATTTCGCAATTTAATACACATTTTATGGCAAATCATTAAAAATTGATATTTTGGATATTTAACAGTACTTGAAGTAAACTTTATAAATCTGATGATTTATATTTAAAGTGTATGTATAGGTGGGATGAAAAGCCGACGATCAATTGAAAATTTTGACCTTTCGTATTGAAGATATGGAATTTTTCCCAAAACACCAAAAAAAATTAGGTCTTTTTGGGAAAAAATCCATATCTTCAATATGAAAGGTCAAAATTTTCAATTGACCGTCGGCTTTTTCCTCCCTGCTACATACACTTTAAGAATATATCATTAGATTTATATAATTTACTTCGAGGACTGTCATATATCAAAAATTTGAAAAATATCAAATGTTTATAATTTGTCATAAAATTTATATTATATTGTGATTTTCAAAAAATGAAAATTATTTGATATCAGAAAGACATTCTGCGTATTCAGAATGCAATTCGATAGGTCTGAGGTGCTCTCATGTCCCACAAAAAATACTGTCGAAACGCCATAAACGCTTATTCGAGATCCCTTAAGCATGTTTAAACAATTATTATAACATTAGTTTTGATGCGCAAAAACTCCAATATCGGAGGTTTTGCGACGGCGCAAAAACTCCGATTTTGGAGTTTTTGCGTATACTAAAAGTAATTAAGATTAAGCATGTTTAAACAATTTTTATAACATTAGTTTTGATACGCAAAAACTCCAATATCGGAGGTTTTGCGACGGGCACAAAAACTCCGATTTTGGAGTTTTTGCGTATACTAAAAGTAATTAAGATTAAGCATGTTTAAACAATTTTTATAACATTAGTTTTGATAGATCTGAGACGACGTAAACACTCCGATTTTGGAGTTTTTGCGTATACTAAAAGTAATTAAGATTAAGCATGTTTAAACAATTTTTATAACATTAGTTTTGATACGCAAAAACTCCAATATCGGAGGTTTTGCGACGGGCGCAAAAACTCCGATTTTGGAGGTTTTGCGTATACTAAAAGTAATGAAGTTAAGCATGTTTAAACAATTTTTATAACATTAGTTTTGATACGCAAAAACTCCAATATCGGAGGTTTTGCGACGGGCGCAAAAACTCCGATTTTGGAGTTTTTGCGTATACTAAAAGTAATGAAGTTAAGCATGTTTAAACAATTTTTATAACATTAGTTTTGATACGCAAAAACTCCAATATCGGAGGTTTTGCGATATGGGAGGTTTTGCGTATACTAAAAGTAATGAAGTTAAGCATGTTTAAACAAGTTTTTATAACATTAGTTTTGATACGCAAAAACTCCAATATCGGAGGTTTTGCGACCGGCGCAAAAACTCCGATTTTGGAGGTTTTGCGTATACTAAAAGTAATGAAGTTAAGCATGTTTAAACAAGTTTTTATAACATTAGTTTTGATACGCAAAAACTCCAATATCGGAGGTTTTGCGATCGGCGCAAAAACTCCGATTTTGGAGGTTTTGCGTATACTAAAAGTAATGAAGTTAAGCATGTTTAAACATTTATTATAATATTAGTTTTGATACGCCAAAACTCCAATATCGGAGGTTTTGCGACGGGCGCAAAAACTCCGATTTTGGAGGTTTTGCGCACGCTGTGGTGGTTTATTAACTATAGGCCTAATAATAGTCACTGTCGTCCATGCGCAGAACCTCCAAAAACGGAGTTTCTGCGCACGTTATACGCAGAACCTCCGGTTTTGGAGGTTTTGCGCTCGGGCGCAGAACCTCCGGAAATGGAGTAACTACATACATGCTAAGTTGTGTAAGAGACTGACCTGTGGAAGAGTAAGTAGCTGAGGTGTTAGCTCAATATGCTAAGAAAATATTATAACCGATGACCCCATGTTTACGTTGGCTTAATAAGCTGTATTTTGGCGCAAAAGGGTTAGACTAAATCCTCCAGTCTCGAATATACGCACGGCCGTTGCACTGTGCTGTATACGAGGACTGAACACCAAACGTGTTCTGAGCGTGGAGGACTTTTGAGCTCATTAATAAAACGCGTGCGCCTTCGCGCGCTTCGCGTCGCACGGCGCATTGCCATTTAAGGAAATTTCCCCGGGTAAATTATCTTCCGACTCGCCCGTGAATAAAACAACTGTTTTTAAAGGAATTTTAATGAATTTTAAACTTGCTCTTTCTTGTATGATAATTGCTTTCTTTCCTGCGATTTATATTCCCTAGGCCTATCAGTATTATATAATAGTATAACTACTGTTTGGTTTTAAATAGGCCTATTGCTTTATTGTTATATTTTCCTTTCACCATTCTGATTCTGTTTAATACTCTGTTTTCTTCAAGTTTCACTAGGCCGTCATTTCGGTCCGGTTTTAATTGGGCATATTTTTGCTTTGTTTTCTTTAAACTTAGGCCTACCTTCAATTTTCATCATCATATTTAATTATTTCGCAAGACGCCTACTTTTATTTGTGGTTCATCATCGTGTGTAACAAATTTCATGTTAAACAGCCCAAACTAACCTGGCCGAAGCCGCCGAACATGAAAACAAATAAAGTGCTTGTGTGTCGCCCGAAGGCTCCATTGTTTTTTGTGTTTTTGTTGTTTTTTAATTACTTCAAAATGGATGGTAGGCTTGTTTCTTATATTTGCAGTTACAGTGAACAATATTTATAACACAGTCCACGCTTATATATGCCGCGCCGTAGAGAATCACAGCCGAGTTTTACGGTGCACCCACAGTACTGAAATAGAAAGTCAAATGAAATGTTTTAAATTCCGGTCGCATAATTTTTGTTGCGTGATGATGCGACTTGTACCTGTCAAAACCATGTCAAAACCAGAAAAATGCTTAGCCTTCTTTAACAGTAGATTTTAGAGTTTGAAAAAAAAATCATTTGTTTGTTTTATTAAAATGAAAAGAAAATTAGAAATACTTGTATTCCCAGGTACATGTAGGCCTACATCATTTGTACATGGTCGTTATTTATCGGGTTATTTAGGGGGCTGTCATTTTCTTTGGAAGGGGGTGGGTCATGAATATACTGGGGGGTGTCATAGCATTTTTTGACTAAAAATAGGGGGGGTTATAATTTTTTACACCAAAATTAGGGGGGGGGGGTTATAGAATTATTAAGGGCTGGTGACCCAAAATTTTCCCGCGCTGCGCGGGCAATCTTTTAACTTACGATCAAAATGTATGCACAATCTTTAGTTATATGATTCAAAATTTTGGCTCGCTCCTTTACACTTACGATTAAAATTTTAACGCGCTCCACACACTTTTTTCGCATTTAAGTTTTTGCGCGCTTCGTGCCTTAGGGGGGATGTAATTTTATTCGGCAGGGGGTGGGGTTATGAATATGTCGGTGACCGAAGTCAATTTTTTTTACGACCCCCCTATCGCGAGCTAAATTTTTAACGACCCCCGATCGCGGGTCAAAACTTTTTATGACCCCCTTCCGCTTATACAGACTGAAGACAAATTATTCATGGCCTGAAGTAAGGCGCGGAGCGTGCCAACATTTTAGAGCGGAGTGCGCGAAACACGTTAAAAATTTTGATCGTAAGTGTAAAGAAGGAACGCGGAGCGCGCAAGAATCTTGCATTGTATAACAAAGGATTGCGCACACATTCTGGTTTTGAAGCTAAAGAATGCGTGCGCAGCGCGCAAAAATTTTGAGTCACCAGCCCTTAATAATTCTATACCCCCCCCCCCCCTATTTTGGTTGTTAAAAACTTTTTGGTCTCAAAATTCTATGCCCCCCCCCCCCCAGTATATTCATGACCCCCTTTTGAAGAAAATGACAGCCCCCTTTAGTTCCAGTGATGAATAATTTGTAGTCAGTCTGTGTAGGCGGAAGGGGGGGGGGCATAAAAATTTGTGAACTGAGATAGGGGGTCCATGAAAAAATTTACTCCGGTCACCGACATAATTCATGACCCACCCCCTTCCGTAGAAAATGACAGCCCCCTGTCATACAATTTTAGACCAAATATAGGGGGTTATAATTTGTTATGTTCACCCAAAATAGAGGGGTTTATAGAATTATTGAAGGTTGGTGACTAAAAATGTTCGCGCACTCCGCATGCATTCTTTTATGGGGGGTCATAAAAATGTTTGCCTGCGATAAGGGTATCATAAAAAAATTTACATCATGACCCCCCTGCCGAAGAAAATGACATCCCCCTTATTACGTTTAGCTATCACTGCTAACCATATACCATGTTTTAAATGGTCTATGGACAAACAGCAGGGCGTGTCTGGTAAATTTTGAGAGGTTAAATTTAAATTTTGATAATTTCCATAAATAGTTGACTTTCTTTCCATGAAAATAATGGAAAAAATGTCATGGATGCAGCTCATGCTAGCATACTAACGCTGGGGGGAGGGGGGGGGGTGGATATGCTAGAACTTTTAGTATACTACAGTCATGACTTGCTATATTTTAGGCCAACAGGGGCTAACGTAGGGCAGGGCCTAATTATATTCCAGACCTCAGGAGAGGACATCATGTTCAACTAGGCCACAACTGTTGTCATGTTTTTGCTTACCGGTACCGTTTTTCTTTTGTAGGCTGCAGCTTCTGACAGGATGACACATTGTATACTCATGCGGTATGCCATTGGTGCTTGTTCAGTCAGATCTCGGCATATAGGCCTACACTCATGTCCATGTCCATGTCATAGTCAGAATACACAGTCAATAATAATGATGACATGGCCATGACGGTAACACTGTCAACATCAGCGTAAAACTCTCCAGTCAGTGCCAGTACCATGAGTACACCTCATGACTTTGGACCGGGCTTTGGACATGTTGGAAGTTGGAACTAGCATGTAACAATCGAGCAATCCCGTGCAAAAATCGTGACATCAGGCACAGTCTAACAGATAAATTATAAAAGCAAATCAACTGATTTCTCCAGGTTAGCCTCGGGCCTAGGCCTCGCTGAGCCTGTGCTACGGCTATCCGCTAAATGTTTTGTTGGTACAACAGCTGCATTCATGACATTACACATGACATGAATGATGGAGAGTCTTGCATGGAAGTCGCAGGGTTTTGATCATTAAATGATTGCAGTGTGACACGATACATTTCAAGTAGCAGTATATTCTATTCTCTTACCAAGTCAGATGCTAGGCCTTTCTACAAGTACAATCAATCATTCAATGTGATGCCATGTATTCCACCCGTAACGGTTTGCATGCATGCACGCGCACACGGTCATGGTAAACTGCATTGAATTGTCCATTTTTGCACGGCAACTTGAGATGCAGACAGACAGACACACTGCCGCAAGAATGAACTTGTTTTATACTAGAAGTAGAATAGAGTTGATTAAATTTGTCGTCACTCAGGCTCAGACAGTACGTAAAAAACAACATCATCGCCATGACATGTAATAAAAGTATAGCATAATAAGCCGCATAGTCATGATAGTGTACACACATGCACATTGCGGTTGCACACACATGCATATGAGTATGACACAGTAGCACTCCCGGCAATACTATCCACACCGATTCTTCCAAATCAGATTATGTACAACTCTTTCTTCGCTTCCAGTTTGGTCCAAGCGATGTTTGAACACTTGCCGTTCATTATACCTTGTTTATTATTCCACAAATCGGTATATCCTGTCCAAAAATGTGTCTTCCACACGGCGCCGTGGTTGAATTTCGGCATCGGTGTTTAAAATTCCGACGAAATGACGCTGATTTGTTTGATCTCTGGCTATATTTTATATATGGATTGTATACGTCCATATATGGATAATAGGCGCGCTGAGATTTCAACGTACCAATTAGAGTTGCGTTTTGCGCGACCCTGTATATAGACCTTTTTCTACTACGTCATCGATTAATCGATATTGGGGTCTGGCTACCTGCAGCTTGTAACCTAGTGACGTAATGTTGTTGTTTACCTCTGCAGACGACACGATCGCGGTGTAAGCTTTCAGCTCAGCTCAGGTTATCATCTCATTTTCTACGAAAAGTCATCCAAATAGATATCAGATTTTGTTTTCGAATGTTAATATATATATATTTGTATAGTATTTTTTTATCATAATATCAATCATGGCGGAAATTATACGTAATTTGGACATCGTTTCTAAGAACAGATACGAGGACAAGTTAAAATTGCTTGATATCAAGTGTCCATATCAAATACCATGTAATCACTGGATTGACGATGTTAGAAAATGGCCGGATATTACATTTCCACAACTATTTTTTTATTTAATTGACCAACCGGGCTTACATAGTAAGCAGTCTATGAAGGCATACAAAAGCCTTGAGAGCTACCGATACTTTGAATCCGGCTTTGTCCACACAGTTTTACATCATGAACTTCCAGGTAGCAGAATAATTTTTAAATCAAAAGTGGCACACAGTCAAAAGGCATCAGAAAAGCCTTGTGAAGTGTGGGTGGTCACCAGGCCTCAGGTGACATCATCGCAACACATTGCACTTGTATGGCAGGGTAAGAAAGTAGTAATTTTTAAGTAAATTGTAAACTTGTGTCCATTGATTTTGTCTTTGATATGTTTAATTTAAGGGGGTACTACTAGCATGACTAGTACAAGGAACTTAAAGCAATATTATAACATTATCATACAAAATAGATTAGCAATTCTTTGACATAAAATGTTAGTTTTTACTGTCAGATATATCCCTTTTATTTTTGAGCCGAACAACTACGGCAAAGCAAAGTAAATTGGAATTTACTACCAGCGCAGTATGTCGCCAATGTCGTACCACTCCTTCGGTCATGTTATGGTACGACCCTTTCTTGTGTAGATCACCGTCCTGCACGCCGTGTGTACTGTGTGTTATGAACATCGTGTATGCGTTCGACTAATAATTCCATCGTAATAATAAGGCGCGGTTCCGGCGCTTTATTCAAAATCTCGGATTTTGACAAAACTACAGCACCTAGAGTCTTGAATTTTGCAGGGTATATTGGTTTAATAAAGTACAATATAATCGTGTAAAAAAGTGAATTAAAAAAAATCAGTGAGGGCGTCCTCCTCAGCAAATGTTATAATATGGCTTTAAACGATGTCCTCATTCACAAACTGATACTATCTGTCCATCGTATAAGACTGTTACCGTACGGCAATGTGGTGAAGGAATATTACACAGTCAAGAATAGGCTCCATCATTTTTTTATTATGATCCCTCCCAGTCTCCCGAAACATCAAAACATCAAAAGCGTTGCACTTATACTTAAGACTGTCCTTTTCACATAACGCAGACAAAGTAGGGCCAACTTGCCTAGAAATGGTCAAATTTTGGCAAGAAATATCTCTAATGTAATCCTATGTAAGTTCCATATCACATCGTTATCGGCGATCGAGAAGTTTGGTTGGTACCCACCAGCGTCATGCATGTGACGTGACACAGCTAAAATAATCGACCGGGAATCGGGGATCGTTAAAACGTCAACAAATTTCAAAACACAGAAAGCAGTAAACTTAATGGTGAGCGGTCCGAATTTTGAGCCATACAAGTTTACGTGGTGAACTAGGGTACTACACCCAATTTCGTGAATTTATCCGAGCGTGAGTTGGGACTTTATCATGTTTATTGAAGCATGCACTGTGCAGTCTTCTTATATAAATAAAAGGAAGGTTGCACATCTTGTGCGCGAGTGTTCTCCGAATTGCCTAGACTTTCGGCTTTGATTTAGTGGTATATTGATCGGGTACATATTGCCATTTTTCCATCGGACATCCGTTTTTGCAAAAATTGATGGTAACTAAGAGAATAACATAAAAATTATATGCATGGTACCGGATTCGGTTAAGAGATTACTCATGTAAAAAAAAAAAACTAAAATAATGAGAACAGAATTAAATAGATAAAATTCAAAAGGGAAATCATAAGCTAAGCAGGAAATATGAAAAATGGGAATAAAATGTAGAAAAAAGCCAAAACTAAAAGGAGAAATGCAAGAAATGGTAGATTTATAAAATAATGCATGGGAACGGGGCTCAATAAATGAATAACATGGAAACGGAAATCACAAGCTAAGCAGCATGGGAACAAAATAGACCTATGCAAAAGAAACTGAAGAGAAAGAAAGGAGCTAAATGAATATAAAAAAAGAAAAAAAGAAGAAGACAAAAAAAGGTGCGGGTAGGCCTATTATACGGGTTATGGTTACAGTAACTAAATGAAGCGGGAGCAAACTAAAGAGGGAAAGAAAGAAACTAATCAGGAAAATTAAGGGAAAAAAGAAGTTAAAATTAGAAACTAATCAGGAAAAATAAGAAAAATAAATAACAACTGAAGGAGGCGGAAATCACAAGCTAAGCAGCTTATAAAAATGAAGCTATAAAGGGAAACATATAAGAAAGGATAGATTTAGAAAATAGTGGGAATGGAGTTAGGCCTAGATAGATAAATAACACGGAACGGAAAATCACAAACTAAATAGCATTTTGTTTTAATGGAAACAAACTAGGCCCGTGCAGAAGAAACTGAAAAGAAAATGGAAATGCAAGAAGGGACAGGTTTAGAAAAATAAAATTTATCTTTCAATGATCTACCTTTTCAGTAATTCCTCCTGTTTTAGTGATCGCTCCCATTTACTCATCTAGCGGGGACCCGCGCGAAGCGCGGGTATCCCGCTAGTATTAAATAAAAGCCGAATAATTTTCGCCTTATATATAACCCTAACAAACTTTTCACTTTAGGATTAAGAATGTAATGTGCCGGAATACGTATTATATGGCCAATTCCATGCCAAAAGTGCCTTTTGGAAATTTTAAACAAAATTTTGGAACATTATTGCTCAAAACAGGAGCATTTATTTCAAACTAGCTAATCATGCCTCCATAGATTGATGTCAGACCTACTGCAAGATAATTAAGAAAAAAATCTGAGGAAGTACCTTGACACTGCAGTTTGTAACGTCCGTAACGGTGGAATTGGCCATATGCACAATTTTTGCTTTAAAGTAAACCCTGGCCTGGCAGTCATGTAACCTACATTTTTGATATATATGCGATCAAGCAAAATCAGTCGGAACTCGGAAATATTGATTTTGCGGTAGCCAAACAAAGGTAATATTTCCTTTTGTTTCCTGTTATTTTGTAAGCTCTTTAATTGCTCATATCTTTGGAACTGTATGTTCAATTTCAATGGGGCTTTCTGCAAAATCCAGCTTTTACTGACCTATAAGAAACTGAAATTTTGATATTTCGGAGTTCCGACTGATTTTGCTTGATCGCATCACATTTAACTATTTATGCTATTAATCAATTTGCAGACAGCAGTGCAGCAATAATTTGTGCAGAGGTTTGTATTTTAGTCTTATTTTCACAGAGAACTTTCATAGCTCTTAAACTTCTAAGCATCAGGACCAGTTTCATTTACCCATCCATCATGTACATTGTTGTAGTCCCGACCGGCCTATTTGAGACTGAGACGGCTTAATGTCTAAGACAGAGACCAGAAGAAGACTTAAGACCATGACCAGCAGGACAGAGACCGGGCTAGGAGATCCAGAAACCAGACAGGGCTTCTGCCTTTAAGCAAGACCCAGATCAGCAGGACCAAGACTGATACTGGGCAGTGGGCGTGACAATTTTGAAGCAAAATATCCCATTGATAATTATTTTCAACCAGTTCCAAATATTGTACTACGGGTACATAGTACACTACAAGATTCCTATTACCGCCACCATCACAAGTTTAATAAGGTAGGGTGCCTACCTGATGACTGGTACACACAAAGTACCGGTACCTAAACTAATGGTATTGAGTCGGGTCCCATTGAACACATATTATTGAGGCACTCTCATCAGTGCTTTTATAGGTTAATATTACGTGTATCACTTATTGGGAATGAAATTGTACAAAATAATGCACGCGTTCGGGGGAGTGCATTAGACGCATCAACATCTCAGTACAAGTGCATTATTTTGTACAATTTCTCGAGCAATAAGTGTTATGCATACCTATTTCATACACGACTAAAATACCCTGTATTTGTGACATTTTGGGCACTCCCATACAAAATCACCCCATTTTTGACATTACCGACACTGTTGACTCCCTTTTTTCTGAAAATTTCTACACTGATAGTGATAGACCCCTAGTTTCGTACGCTGGTGGGCACTTTCATATTCGAGTGACTGCCCCCGGGTATGTATAGGGTCCACAACTTATAAGTTCCCCCTAATACTTTTTCAAATAAGTCGAAAAATATTTAATGAAATGTAAAAAGATATGTATAGCCCTATTTGTTTTGCACATGTGAACCAATTTATAACGTCACACATCATTGCGTTTAGTCATAATGCTTAATTGTGTAAGAAAAGAGGCCCTTTTGAAAGTTGCATCTGAATCTAAGGAGTCAACTCTCACACAATACAGTAGGCCAGCCAGGTCTAGTCATGCTTTTGTTAAAGAAAACCTGACTGCTATGGACTCAGGTGCAACTTTTAACACTCTTTAAAACAGTCTCTTTTTTTACATAATGAGCCATTGTGACTGAACGCAATGACGTGTGATGCTATAATTTGGTCCATATGTGTAAATCAAATAAGGCTATCCATACCCTTTTACAAGTTTGCATTTCGTCAAATATTTTTTGATTTATTTTCAGAAGTTTAGGGGGGGGGAACTTATAAGTTGTGGACCCTATATGGGTGTTGGGTAATTAATTAGAGATAGGCCTATCACGAGAACTGCGAAATCTAGTTAATTACTGTTATTAACATTTATGTACATCTTCATTGTATTAAATTTGTAACAGGTTGAGTGAAGTGTGCTCTCATATTGGTGCTGTATTATTCAAACTTGAGGCTTGTGTTAGACTTGGATACAACCAGACTTCTTGTACATCAGAGCCATGCAAATGGAACCAGTCTTTTACCAAAAAGGTTATAATTATGCTAAGCTGTACAAATAGGGTGATTCAATAATTATAATTATGTGTAAATCCCTTGCGGTGAGTAATAAAAAAAAAATGCAATAAGGCATAGAATCGATATTTACGTGAGAAATAAGTTAAACTTTCGTACTATTGAAAGTTTTTTCTAAATTTCACACTCAATGGTCACCTTTTGGAAGTAAATTGCAGCCAACATATAATATTTTATCATTTTATGAGTCTTTTTAATGAGATAACCAATCTTTTTTTTTCAGTCCACAAGACATTTTGAATGAGAGCACACAATGTGCAATAAAGACACCAGATCAGAAACTGACTTTAACTTTTAAAAAGCAAGGTTGATTTTTTTAAGCTCTTTCAATTTTTTTACGGTTCAAACAAACTTTTTAACATTACTTAAGTCCTTAATACCTCACTCGACTCCAACTCCAGTTTTTCTAGTGCTAATATATAAATAATAATAAGAATGGTAAATGCTAATGACTTCCCTTTTCACACAAGGGTATTAATGATATTTAAAAACCTAAAAAGCTGGTTCCAAAATGACCAAAATAAAGATCATGGATTCTTTGCACTGTTACACTTTTTTTTAACTCACCATGTATGTGGACAATTTAACCACCACTGAACCACCTTATACACATTTCAAAATGTGACAACTATGTTCGATTTTTGTTGCTTGATACAAGTACTGTAAAACTACTTTATTTTCTCTTTCAAATATGTGTGAAAAATTCTCAATTCCTGAAAAATAGTAGTTTTGCAGTATTTTTGATGTGTTCTACATTTTTGTTAATGTGTCTACAATCATGTATACACCATGTCAGGAGATTATAGGTTTTTGATTGGTTTAATTCCCAGTTCCCACCCACATGCAAAAAGTGAGATTATTAATACTGAAACAAAGCCCATGAATAAAGCTGACTACCAAAATGTGTGAAAATCATTAATACAGCAAAATAAATATTTCAAATTTCTTCAAATCTTACCAGATTTACAGAGATGAAGCACTTGAAATTGATTTATCCTAGCTTTGGATCATCAATCAGTGCATGCATAGGCCTAAAGATGATAAAAAGAACCTGATTTTCCACCTTCTTGGATTTTGTTAGAAATTATAGAATATTTTCAATGCATAGTTTCTTGTTACAGATAGTTTTCTGGACCAAGTTTATACAAATAAAACATAAAATTGGAATTACGGTAATCAAAATCAAAACCCTCCCCTCACTGGATGTATGCATGTGTATATTGTACATTAGCTGTGTGTGTTTTGGTTTTTTTCTTCTTTTTTTTATAAGGGATGCTTCTAGGAATGTTTGTTTGTTTGTTTTTTATTTGGCAAGATCATTAGAATACAAAAACAAATTATACGAGGGGGTATCCAAAAGTTTTTGACATCACCCAGAAGGAAAAGAGCTATATTGATGAAATTTTGTCAGTCACTGGTCCTTATGTACATTATGGTCCAAAAATGGTCTCCTAAGTGTGTTTACTTTCTTTACAGGTGGTGCTAGATGGGCAGTAGGCACATAACCTGTAAGATGGGGAAAATTGAGGCACGCAGATTGATTAAGTTCCTGCATTTGGAGGGTTAGGCCTACAATGCTCAGAAAATCTATGATGAATTGCAAAGCTATCTGCGGTGATGATTGCCCATCATATGGCACTGTTGCTTTTTGAAAAAGGAATTTCCAAACTGGCCGCATGTCCCATACAGATGAGCCAAGAAGTGGGCGCCAATCATTTACGGATGATGCGCCACAGTGAAGAATCTCAAAAAAGTGGAGGATCTTATCTTGAAAAGGTTATGCGCCTATTGCCCATCATAGCGCCACCTGTAAAAAACAAAACATATTTATGAGACCATTTTTGGACCATAAGGACCAGTGATTACACTGACAAAATTTCATCAATATAGCTCTTTTCCTTCTGGGTGATGTCAAAAACTTTTGGATACCCCTCGTACAGACAGAAAAATCATTACAAAGCGTACAATCTTTTTAAATTTTAGATTTTTCTTTTTTTTTTTTTATAATATGCAATCGTTATTAAAGTTCCCAATACATATTACATTTAGACGCGAAAAACATTGGAAATTTGCAAAGAAACAACATCATAAACTTCACCTCTATCACTCGAAATATCTTGCACTTTTTGAATTAGGACACAGAGTGCAGCCTCAGAGTTAGTCTCCTACGCAGCCAGTTTGGTTATGCTCCTTCCACATGTATAGCTATGTATATCCATGTATAGCCATAGCTATGTATGTGGAGGAGCGTAACAAACTGGCTTTATAGGAGATTAAAAGCGATTATGTCGGACCAACAGAAAATCATCCTGTTTTACTATAAATAAAGGTAATTTGAGTTGCTCATATATAGATGATTAAATTGGAACATGTGTAAGTATTACAAATATGCCAAAAAACGGTTTTGAACAAAATAAGGTATATTCTGAAAAAGATTGTACATTAAGGCTTTAATTAAATCAGCCACAAAGCCATTTGGGATCATGACACACAGACAAAAAAAATGACAAGCCAGGCTAACCCATTTAGCCTGCAGAAAAGGCAATTAAGCTTATTTCCGATGGGGTCCCAAGAAAAGATGAGAGAACAAAAGGGAAACAAAAAATAAATGCCTATATACACAGTGAAATCAGACATCTCTTGACTGAGAGAGTTGCTGACCAGATGTTATTTGACACTTTTTAAATGCAAACTTGGTAGGTAATCCCTGGATGTTTAATGGGAGTGAATTCCAGTCCAAAATGGCATTGTAGTAGAATGTGTTTGAAGCATTACCTTTTTCTACCCTAGGAACAATGAGATCAGATTCACTTGATCTGGTTCCATAAGAGTGAGTATTTGCTGTTCTAGTGAAATACTGATTAAGATAAAGTATATACCTGATCCATTCTTATTATACAAGGTGTCCCATAAAAAGGTTACATGTAGAAAATGAACCGCATTTTGTGATGACTCAACATAACAATGTCATTTTGTCTAATATTATTTATTCATCCTTCTTCTAATTGTCTGCTAAGTTTCAACTCTGTATCTTAAAAGAAACCTAACTCATGAGCGCTTAAGATGACAGGGGTGTCAAGCGTGGCTAACCATCAAAATATCATTATAACGAAAGTTGAACACAAGTACTCTTTTGTATTCATTTATTGTTTCTTTATTGCTTTTTTTTTTCTCTTATTTTTCATGGTTCAACTTATTGCACAAAAGAATCAAATTAAAATAAATATTGTGCACAGAAAATAAATCAGGTTTAGAGCTTCTAGATTCTTAGTAGTAACACAAAAGGAAGATGGTCATCAGAGAAGAACACGTTTTGCTGAATGTCTTTCTGCACGCTGCATCTCCTGTCATCAACATAGTGAATAACAATCTTTTGCATTTAGGCTTTGTTGAGTTGAAATTGCTGCTGTGTTATATGCTGTAAGAATATTGTACATTTCTGACTGAACTTGATTAAAACTGAGCGAGTTTTATTCCTGTTCATCAGAATAAAACACTGCATGCATCAGCCATGCTATGGCTGAGCATATACTCAAATGCTCCGCCAAATTCTTTGTTGATGATACGGCGGTAATGAATCCTCGTGTTGCATTATGTCACGTAAACAGCTTGCTCAGGAATGCGCGAAATGCGGGCTAAATACACAAGTTGTGAACTTGACATTCACATGGGTGCTAGTAGAGGGTACATAGATTATGTCATGAAAAGGACATTTATATTTGTTAACATTAACATAGATTATTTTCAAAAATCTACATGTAACCTTTTTTTGGGACACCCGGTATAAACCTGATACTATAGAACACCCTCAATGAGCATGCATGCTGCTAGTAAAGGAATTAACTGACAATTTGCTGTCGTAGTGCACGTTTATAGAATATGAGTTGCTAGGTCAACTTGATCACGCTTTCTTTGTTACAAACCACTGATCGAAATGATCACAACACAAAGCCTATGGAATATCAAAATTCGGAACAGGTGTATGAGCCCAGACTTGGAGCCCTCGGAGCAGTAACCAATGGTTACTAACATGCACTACGACAGCGAATTAAAAAGCCCATAACATTCTTTCTCCCGTGTAGTATTATCTGATTTTCTCCCTGAAGATCCACACATATACCTGGAACTCCTGCATGATTGGCTCATTGTATTTGTTGCTGATGAGATATCGTAACTCTTTTTGTTGACCATTCACTTCATCATTAAAGCCTCTTTTTTACAGCTTGGGCCCTATCATACATGTTAACAGTCACCCCATAATTTATAAAGGACCAGATCACCATCATTGGTATATAATCTAATGTTCCATTTCTTTACTTGAATATTTCATTTAGGTACCACACTTCAGCTTCCTGTGAATTAAGGTATGTGTAGGCCCGGGTGTGTAGGAGTGCAAACACCCCCCAATCGATATGAAAACTCTTGTGAATTCAAGGGCAAAAAAAGTTGCAAAATTGCTGAATAATGTGGTGCTTTTATTTCCTCTGAAAAGCTTGGAAAATTGGGATATACAAAAGTGATGTTTTTAAATTTTGCCAACAAGCATGAATGAGTATACACTGAGTGCAGGGGCCCGGGGCTGTATGTATTTGTGAGAGGGATATAAATCCAAGCGGTGTGCCAGAAATCACTTGCCCTCTATCTATCTTACCTTACTCTGGGGCTAATATAGCACAGCCTTTGATTCTTGCAGGTATTGGTACGTACAGCACTCCAGCAGGCCTAGGGTGAATGGCACATTTTACATATATATATATATATATATATTTATCCATGATTTTTATTCATGTCTTTATACATGTAGGGTTGGAAAGCAGATAATGTTGGTTGTGGTTCATCAATGTCATTTGTGGATTTGGCAGTGTTAGGTCTTCATACTTTTTCTATAGCCATATCAATGCCATCCCCAGGAGAGTTAAATGTAGATGTATCATAAATGAGAATGAAATTTTCACCACAGGTTTCAACACCAAGCCTTGTATTCTATATAACTCGCATCTGCCACCCTAGACACCATATATAAAAGTGCATGGCAATTATTTCTAATTTTTTACAGCATGTGTGAAGAACCTCAAAGCCAGGGGAAACAGCATCACTAGTTCACAAGAGTACAACATATGTCATCAACATGGTCAGATCTCTTAAGTATATTTAAGCAGAAGTCAGGAAACAGGACAAGAACCCACTTGCACAATAATATATCTAACTATATAGATTAATTGTTACCAATAAGCCAGGATGGTTATCAAGATATTAATGTTTGTTATAGACAGGCTGAAGTATTTAGTACATGGTGATTGTCATATCAGAACACTGATCACTAATGCCATGGAGAGGGGAGATACATGTAGGAGAAAAGGCCCTTCTTTCTAATACTACTTCTCCATCCAAACAGGTGTGTTATCTTCTCCATCCAAACAGGTGTGTTGAAAGAAGGACATTCTTCATCACAGGATCAGCTAGGAGTTATTGAACATCTCATGCACAATTACATCTCTTCTGATGTCTTATTTCTTTCAGAGTACCTGTATCTGGTGTATGCAGTATGTATGTGGGAGAGACTCTGAGACAGCAGTGCCCTAGTACTTGCATCAGGTGCAAATAGTGTATGATCCGTGATTCAATTCTGGGTGCAAGTTAAATTTAATACCCAGCAAGTTTACCACCACCAGCCCAATGATGGTATAAACTTGCTAGGTATTGAATTTAATTGGCAACATTTGTATAGATTAATTAAAATCAGGTCTAGTGACGGTGCCATTGGGGAGGGGGGATGCCCCAGTCACAACTCTTTCCCCTGTTTTCCCCTAGTAAAAACCCCTAATTACGAAAAGTACAGACATGATATGTTCGCCCCTGGCCCTGATGCGTGAAGCAGCCAATTCGTGGAGGATGAACTGATCGATACACCAATCTCCACATTTCAACCTCTGTTGCTACCCGACACTGGTCATGATATTGATTACACAAAAAAATCTGAATGATGCAGTAATTAATTTTTTTTTCAAACACTTTTTAAACAGGAGTCAAAATAAGTTAAATTCACATTCATAACATCTGTGTATGTGCGTCCCAATCAAATTGCTCGTTAGATGATATATGCACACCGACACGGACATTATTGATATCCATCAATGTCCTCAACATGTACATACATACATCACATCCATACATGCAAGGCATTTATAGGGCACCATTATGGAAAACAAAACATTTGAAAGGTAAAACAAATCAGCAAACTGAAACAAAACCACCAGATTATTGTGGGAACAGGAAGGTTTTGCGACACTTTCTTGAAACTTGGCAGAGAAACAGCAGTACGGAGTTCAGATGGAAGCGAGTTCCAAAGTGCAGGTGCGGTAAGAAAAACACTCTTGTCAAAAGCTGATTGCGGACCTTTAGGGTTGAATTTTGGTACAGAGAGATGTGCAGTATCTGTTGCATAAAGCAAGCCGGGACCGAAATGGTTGTACAATGAAATTGATTTAATGAGATAATTTGGTTCTTGCAAATACTGGCTGGCATGGTCATCAGCAGAGAAAATTTTGCACTCCAGTTCTCCAAGCATTGTAATTTCTTGATTTTTAGTCATTGTACTTACTCGGTACAATAACTTATGTGTGTGTGCATATGTTGCGCTGCAACACTTCATGTACAAGCAACTACCATATTTGCACATGCTGTGATTGCACAGTGCTGTCATTATTAAGTCCATTTTAGCCAGTTCGACTTTTTGAAGGGCGAAATATAAGTTGTGTTAAAATTGTTTATTTCAACAAATTTCAGAGAATAAAATCTTGAGATTTGGTTGAGTGACGAGTGAAAAATTATGGTTATGAATTTGCTTAATATCTTTGCATCAGGTATATGTCAGACGTTGTGCGAAAAATCTTAAGATTTTGCTTTGAACCTCGGAATGCCCTCCAAATAACTGATACAGAGTTAAAAACCTATAATTATTATACAAGTGTTATCTCTCTGAAAGTGGTTGTTGCACATAAACAATAAAAATTGAAAAAATCTGCACCCCTACATATATCTGTATAATAATTCATTATTGTGCAAAGGACTTTACACCCATTTTAGCCAAAAGTATTCAAATGAAATGGGCTATCATAGCCATATTCTCTCCCTGCCCTAAATTCTTCGAGATAATCGGCCCATAGGCAAACAAAGGTGGAAATAGTCAACTTTATAAATACCATCTGGTGTTGGGGTATTCTCTGTAAAACGTAAGTATTAATTTTTGTCCTATAATCATTATGGACCATAACACACATTGATTATGTTATATTACTTTGTATTTTGTTGTTTTTATCTTTGCTGCTCTTTGCATGCCCAGCACTGAGGGCAATGTGCAGGTGACATGATGCTATACTAACACTAGTGCATGGTGGTTGCATCCCTTATTGGGTTTGGTGGTTCAACTCCACTACTGGTGCAATTGTGATGCTTATTGTGTCTACTGCACTGAATAATGAGCAGTGAAACAGTAAAAAAAAGGAAGGGGTGGGCAAAAACAAACATAATTCAATTGTAATGGATGTTGTATGGTTCATATATAGTAACATTAACAGGTGAATGTAATGTAGGTACTAAAGAACTCTTCTAAATATTTCAAATGGAAAGTTTTCAGTCAGCACACGTTTCACAGAAAGAGTTAACTCTTTTATTAGTTGCTAATCAAATAAAAATTATGTACATGAATAATTGATTTACAAGTCAATGGCTAGGAATAGGATAGTGCTGAATGTACATTTGTTGATTCATTTTTTTGAAGTCACTGGTAAATAGATTCATCAGGCAGGAAATCAGATTATAATGTTCATTTTTCAAAACCAATAAGTCCAAATTTAACTGACCTGACAGTTTCTAATGTCTTTGGCTAACATTCTTCTTCAGTGTTGAACTTTGACCCAACATCTTCAATGACGAACTTTGGCCTGTAGAGAGCATAGTACTTGCTGTAATAATAGGGTCGTGGACCTGAGTAACAAAGTCAGCAAAATCATGCCATCGATTGGCCTAACTGTCGCTTCCAAATAGATGTTGCTTTTTAGATGTTAAAAATTCGTGTTATTTCTTATTTTTTCAGATTGAACCATCAAGAATTGTTGACATAAACTTTGTGAAGAAGCGAGCAAATGATGTAAGGCCTACAGGTACCAAAATTAAAAGGCCAAATTATGAACCCAGTGAGCCGACAGTAGAAGAGCAAGAATTTTTTTTCAGACTTTATCAGAAAACAACACAAATAGTGCTGTTTTGTCCGCTCATGATGATTTTTATATTGATTTTGTGCCACCCCAATTCAAAGCACCTCCTCACCTGCCCAAATCACTAAAAAAAGAACAAGTATGCGAACATAATCATGAATCACTTGAATTAGAAGAACTTTATCAAAAATTAGTTATTACTTCAGAAGAATCAGCGTATTTAGAGAAATCAACTAGGAACCAAGCAGACAGCACTATCTGGCATGAGCAAAGGGTGGGGAGGGTCACTGCCTCAAAGGTGCACAGTGTCCTTCGCACAAAAGATCCGCCTGCAAAATCAATACTAAACAATATTTGTCAGACCAGTTATAACATGTCATTACTAAATATACCTCCAATTAAGTGGGGAAGATGTCACGAAGAGGATGGAGCAGAAAGGCTACTTCAGCACCTTCATGGTGATGGTCATGTAAATGTAAATATTTCCAAATGTGGTCTTTATGTGCACACACAATACCCATACTTGGGTGCATCACCGGATAGATTAATTTCATGTGATTGTCACGGTACATCCTTGGTGGAAGTTAAGTGCCCATACTCACTTAGGTATACAACAAATGTCAACATTATGAAAAACATGTACCTTGATTCCAATTCTAATATAAAAACTGACCATCCATACTACACACAAATTCAAATGCAAATGAACATATGTGAGAGAGATTTTTGTTATTTGGTTATATGGACTCCAGGGTGCTGTCTCATCACAAAAGAAAGAAGAAACCAGGAGTGGTTTAAAACCTCTGAAACTACTCTTCGTAAGTTCTTTATTAAATCAATTCTTCCAATGCTTAAGAATACAAGCAACCCCTCACGCATTCCACTAGCTACAGTTAATTCATAGAATTATATCTAGCCAGCTAATTTTGCTGTTGAATATTATATGTTATCTGAGTGGAGCCTTTTGGTCTGTATTCACTACTCGCATGGTTCTGCTAATATGCGCAATGTGCGAGGAGAGTCTCAAACTGGCAGCACACATGAATGAGAATCGAACCAGTCATATTACAAGTTTGTCAAGGACTACTCCCCAGTCAATAAAAATACTGCACTATTTTGGGGGGATTAAAAAAAATATTTTCAAGTTCTGCCAAATGAAGCGTAGCTAAATCCTAATCCTTTAATTAGTTCTAACTGGCTATAAAATACAATTTTGCATGTTTTCTTACAATTGTACATAAATTTCTCAGACTTGGCATGATGAGTCAATATTCAAAATTTTCAGTATAGGCCAAGAGTTAGCTTGTATTTTGAATATTTTGTGTTATTTTTGATAATTGGTTATGGAAAAGAGTATGAAGAGTATGTGTCTTAAAAAAACTTGAATGCATAACTTGAAATTATTCTTTGTACAAGTCTTTGGGCTTGATTGTCACAATATATGACAAATGCCCTAAATGCACGGTTGTGGCCTATGTCAAACATTGACCAAATAATTTGACATTCATTGCCAGTTCATGAGTTAGAAATATAAAGGACTATGATTTAGCTATGTTCCCAGTGGCGGAGCCAGGAATTTTTTTTCGTGGAACATGGGGGGGCAAAATCATCAAATTTTGTGCAAAATTGCCACAAAAAGTTGAGATTTTCGTAATTTTGAATGCTTAGTGGGGGGTGGGGCAAGGGTTCTGACTGGGGAAAATCCCCGCCACTGTATGTTCCACTTTGCAAAGCATGATAATACTTTTTCTGGATTGTCATGACAGAGGAATAATTTAGCACACTTTTCAACAGCTTTTGAGCAGTTTGAATTTGATCTCTGTATGACCTTTGACCCACCATATATCTAAAGGAGTAACCCATTATGCTTTGCAGTACAGTAATATAACTACACATGCCATTGAAAATGTACACAAAATCCACCATTTCAACTTTCAATTAATCTCTTAAATCAGTTTCAAATACTCTTACTGCTATCTACTGAAGATAGCAACAGTTAATGCATGATCTCTCTCGTCTTCAAGAGATAGTCAAGTTTTTGAGTGTAATAATTTCCAATGCATGCCTTTCCTGCTATCTACAGAAGATAGCAACAATTACAGAAAATAGCAGCAATCAATGTATGACCTGTCTGTCATCTGCTGCTGTGCTTTTTCAGCAAGCCAAGTGGATGTGTTGGTTGGCATAGCCCTTAAGCAAACAACTGCTAATAGGGGGTCTATATATTTGCCTGAAAAACTCACTTCTTTACTGATTTTAAGGCAAATTCTTGACCGTTTTCAACCAAATTTTGTCCCTGCCGTCTTGGTATATTCATCGATCTCCCTTATGAATTTGGCGACATTTGGATTGAAACTGACAGAGCCTTTGATGTACTCGCATATATAGATAGATACCACATTTCCCTATTTATAGGAAGATTTGATATTTTTGATATTTAACAGTCCTCAAAATAAACTTTATATATCTAATGAAATGTAAAGTGTATGTAGCTGGAATGAAAAGCTGAACATCAATTTAAAATTTTGACCTTTCTTTTTGAAGATATATATTTTCATCTCAAAATGGTCTACATTTTTTTGGTGTTTTTGGGAAAAAATGAATATTTTCAATACAAAAGGTCAAAATTTTCATATGATGGATGGCTTTTATGCCAGCTACATACACTTTAATTACACGGTACATATCATTTGATTTATACAATTTACTTTTGAGGACTGTTAAAATTTCTAAAATATCAATCAGTTGCCATAAAATGTGTATTTATATTGTGAATTTCAAACAATCAAAATTATTTGATATCAGAAGGACATTCATTTTGCCCCAACATTTGTAACTTGCTCATCATGCCCTAACCCGCCTCTGGTTTATGGGTCATACAATACTATACAGTACACCAAATATGTAACTTGGAATAATCTCACATGAGGATTGTTCAGTTTCATTCTGTACATAGATTTATTTGTATGCATAAAATACATGTATAATATAATGATGTGCTTACGTATATAGATTTGTATATTATATCTATAATTGCAGCTTTTAAACACTAATACCCCGTTTACATTGGGCAAAAGTCGTAATCGACTTAAGCTGTATTTACGACAGCAGATTAATTCGTTTGGTGGGTGTTTACACCACATCGGCTGAATTCGAGTCCAAATTCGCATTCACAAATATCGCTTTTGTTTGTTACTAATTGATACATCAGGTAAATACGAATTCAACAATGTGTTCGTTTACATTAGCGAAAAGTCGTAATTGATGACGACTTATTCAAATTCACTAACGTCTTGTACCTGTTTTACTTATGATACAAATTAAGTTGATTACGACTTTAGTGAATTCAATTACGACTTTTACCCAATATAAACGGGGTATATCATACAGTAACATATTATTGCACATATGTATGTTTATATGTTTGAATTATACCAAAAATCTAAATTACCTTTTATACACTTGCAAAACATATGACTGTTTTGATGACTGTTATACACTAATTGCACCATGTGAGTTATCAAACAGACTGGTTAAATGTGATTGGGCTATCCCACACCAGCAGGTTAAGTTCATACATTTGAATGCTTGCAGTGTTGTTGCCTCTAAAGAAATTTGGACCCATTGTCATTTATATACCAAATTTCAAAACTTTCGGCCTAATTTAACACAATAGTCTTAATTTTGACAACTTTTTCCCCAAATTTGAGGAAATTTCAAAACTTCTGCCTACAATCACACAAAATTGGGCTATTTTTATTTATATTTATATATATAGAAAAAGGGGCCATTGATATAGGTACCAGAGTGCCTAAAATGCACTATTTGTGGCACATCCCCATATGGTCATTTGTACCGAGTAGGGGAGACCGGGGCAAAGTGGACCAAATTTTTGTTGTCTAGCCCAAACAGGATTACGAAGCAAGGCAAGGCAAAACTTAAGGTTTACAATCTTACCTTAGGACTGCAACCAACAAATGATATTAATGAAGTTGAAAAAAATGCAGCTTTATTAAATGGTGTGAATTTGAAAAAGGTCGTTCCGCTTGGCCCAAAGTTCATTGGGCTAGGGTAGAGTCACAAGTGAAACGTGGAGGGGGTATTACAGAAATGTACCCCCTTGAGGTGTGTCTTCATTGTTAACACCACTTAGGGCCTACCTCTTGGTATATCACCCCGGGTATATCAGTATACTATTCCTGTCACCATGCATGAATAGGCTTAAGCCCATCTATCATTAATATGGCTATCAAAGTAATTCAGCAAAAGCACAGTGCTTTGGCAGATAATAATATTTCTATAAATTATCGGGTTAAATATATCAAAACAGACATTTTCTGAAAAAATCACACATACCCGACTCATTCAATTGCCCCTTATCACAAACAATGCTGGATCCATGCCGTGTTCTAAACACATGAGCTTGGAGATTGAGGGCAGCATTATAAAGAAATTAATGGGGTGTTTCGCTTTGCCCCTGGGTCTACTTTACCCCGGTCTCCCCTACACACCATTTCCTCACCTCCAGGTTTTGGTAGTCTGTGGTTTTCAATGAAGAAACTATTATCAAAACTCTTTTGCAAAAATATTATGCACAAAAATTGGCTCTGTGCCCAAACAAAGGTTCCAATAATATCTGGGGACCAGAGATATTTTTGAAAATTTAAGAGTGTAGGAAAATCCACATAGTTTTCAATGGTAAATCTTTAATCCTGACTGACCTGTTACTTGCACCTGTTAAAGCTAACCTGTCATTCAATTACTTAATTATTCTTTTTGAATATGATTATGAAAAAAAAACCACCACAAATTTGTTGACATTATAGGTTCCACTATCTTAACAGGATTGATCACAACTGGAATTCACTCCAACCTATCTCTCCGAGGTGTCCAGAGCATCCAGCTTTCATAGTTAGAGCAGTACAGTGTATGACACAGTGTGTTCATGAGTTTTCACAACTTAATGCAATTTGTGGTCAAATGTTGACAGCTCATTTACACTTGATTTGTCTGAAAAAAGAGACCTGTGTGAGATATGATCAATTCGGTTAAGGCAGTCCAGCCTACTGTATTGTTATACAACCCAACACACAAGACATATAAATCTTTCAAATGTGTGACTTCTAAAAATTGTTTGGGCAATAGTTGTTGGTGCAGGTGTATAATAGGCATGGAACCTGGGCATGGAAGGTGCCATCTAAATTAATGGCAAAATTGGCAATAATAACTTATGCGTTTCCCATGGAACTCATTATAATTTGTATATAGAATTATTTATATAATATAATAAATTTGAATAATTTTTAAAATTTATTTGAATAATAAATAAATGTACAATATAATAATGTGCTTACACATATTTAAAGCTTTGTATATATCTATAGTATAATTGCAGTTTTTAGCTTTGTAAATATATATATATATATCTATAATTGCAGTTTTTAAACACTTTTACAGTAATATATTATTGCACCTATAGGTGTAGGTACCATTACCTGTACATAACTGTAGGTACCTGTATTTTACAGTGTATACATGCATCACTCCATTGGCTGTGCTGTGTATGTCATGTGTTATGAACATCGCATATGTGTTATATATCCAGTGGCGGATTTAGAGGGGGGCGCACCCGGCGCGCGCCCCCTCTATTTTTTGCAGATCGGCGCCTGACTCTGTGTATTTTTGCAGAGCGGCGCCTGACTTTGTGTGGGCGCCGAGCCGCAGCAGCGGCGGTGGTCATAGACATACCACCTAGACCTATTACTGCCCATCTTTTACCACAGCGGGAGGTGAAGCCCCGTATCCAAGGTGATATTGACGGATTGACGGGGGGTTACTAGGCGAGGAGAAATATCGCATACATGTTTGACGCGCTCGTTTTGCGTGATAACTGCGCCGTTAGCGCCGCGTCCAATGCAGCATGTTCCATAGACGTAACATGTTCGCTTGTTTGCGTCCGGTATGCGTCCTTGTCAAATTCGTTGCTAAGCAGTGTCGGCTTCACTACGCGAGTCAAAGTTATTGGTCTAGGTTCTTGTTTGTCTGGGGCGGTGGTGGCTCGGCGCCCCCTCTATTGAAAATTCCTGGATCCGCCCCTGATATCCATTGTAATAATTTTAGTCATTTGTAGTAACTTTATTCAAAATCTCAATTTTTGACAAAACTACAGTACCTACCGCATTCATTCCAATAAGCGCCCATGCCCCAATAAGCGCCCACCCAGGGTATTTTCAATTTGCTAAAGGATACCATTAATGTTGAAGTGACAGAGAGATATCGATACAGTGAAAAAGCTGGAGGACTACAATCCTGTTTAAACTTGCAAAACATTTTCTGAATCAGAAAAGCTATTAGAACATCTCAGAGCCCTTTTTTAATATGTAAATTAAATTTGTCTCTAATAAACGCCCCTTACGAAAAAATTATGCAAACCAGGTATAAAATAAGCGCCCACCCAAAGTGACTTAAAAGCGCCAATGAATACGGTAATTGAAAATCAATAAAAATCATTTACAAAATATACATCCTCCTCAGCAAATGTTATAATATACCGTATTTCGTCAAATAAACGCCCCCGGTGGCGTTACATTTTCCCAAGGGGGGGCGTTTATTAGAGGTCATTTTTAGCACGACAATTCCCGTTAAAATCATTAGGTAAGCTTAAAAGTCACGCTAAAATGACGAACTATGAACTTTTGACACTGACTTTTGTTCACTTCGGGTTTCTGATGCAGATTTTCGCCATTTATTGCTGCTATTACCGACCATGTGAGCAACTTGGTAAGCTTACTATACACAAGATAGCATGGAAATATCGGAATTTTTTAAACATCTTGGTTGAAAAAAGTGGTGGGGGCGTTTATTTGAGGGGGGCGACTATTTCACGAAATACGGTATGGCTTTCAAATTTTACTAAGCATTTCAAAATTTAAACAAAATTGAGAGTTTTTATTTATTTTCAACTCTCTCTATGAGAGATATTTCCACTTGAATTTTCACCATGAATTGGTCAATTTAATGCTCTCTTGTGTTACTCAAATTCCTTCAGTTTTCCATTACTTTGACTAAGTTTTACCTTTAAGGAAGTACATGAAAATGTATTTTCATTTTCCCGGATTCTTCCGAGTGGCAGGGAACCCTGACAATCTCAAGATTAAATTGAACGTTTCATCTCTATCAGGGACATTTGAAGAACACTCAACCATTCACACATGGACTTGAGTCCCTGCACTCAGAGAAGATATATTATTCTTCCACAAATCCTTTGCTTTGTACAGGTTTCCTTTGTTTTCATTTTGAGAATAGACTGGCTGTACTGTACCCCAGGGACATACATGGGCCGATAGTTAAGAAATAAACATATTTTGCAAGATCGGGATGTGATCTGTTCACTGTATTTCATCACTTTTGACCCATGTTGCACTACTTAAATCAGTACAGATAATTGAAATGAAAGAAATGCATTATGGGAAGTGTATAAGATATCTTCTCTGGCCTGCACTGGTACTATAATTGTGCTAATTGATGCAATAATATTACAACATCAATTAACACAGGTCTGTCAAATTCAGAGATAACCATGTCACTGATTAATTTGATAACCAGGCAGGATTGGTTTACCCAGAAGAACTGCCCTGTCAGGGCTTCCTCTTTATCACAATATAACTATAATGTAGTAAGTGTAATTAAAACTCTGTGTTAAAAAGTGAGCTGTTGTAAACTGCTTATCCACAAAAATAGCCTGTTAAGTAAAATTAAAGTTTTAGGGGCCTGGGCTTTTGATCCTATCAAAGGCAGGATCACTCTGCCTTTGATAAAGATCCTGCTAGGATCGAAAGCTCAGGCCCCTAAAACTTTGAAATAAAACTCTGTGTTCATAGACCTCTTTCTCAGACGTCACCAATCAATCGATATTGGGTCCAGCATTTGATTCGAGTCATCAGCACACAAACGCAAATAGCGCGCCAGCGCATGATCAACTTTAAGTCATGCGCGGGATTGCCAGCTCGCAGTACACGTTAAGTTTGTCACGGTGTAGAAAGTAAACAAAATGTGAAACAAAACAAAGATTGATTTTCAAATAGCATCACGGTTTTTCCGTATCATCTTTTGTATTTTGGAGTATCGAAACAAGCTGAAACAAAGGTAACAATTCCTGTAATAAACAATTATTTTATGGAAGCTAAAGTGAAAGATGACAAAACAGAGGAGCAAATACGCAGTATTTGGTGTTTTCACACTGTGGGCACGTGGTAAATGCATGTGTTGTTTCTTTACATCTGACACCAATATCGATTAGATGACATCATCAGAATAAGGTCTAAACATGTATGACATACATAAAATTCTTGAAGAAATTACAATTGTATTTAAAATCATTTGTTTTTGTTACTGCTTACATCAATATAGTTTAACCAATCCACAAAAATGTGTCATGCAAAATGCAAAGCACACTTATGCATAAATGCTGGGCCTAATTGTGTACACCATTCTATACGCTGTCAAAGTTGCGTAATTAATCGGATTAACTACCATAGCAATAGGTCAAAACAATTTTGAACATATCACGCTGCACTACAAGCAGGTGTAACTAATCGCCTGTGTATGTCTACTATCATAGTGGTCTTTACAAATATACTAATCTTACAGGTGCAAGTGATCAGCGTGATATGGTTCAATGCAGAGGTACCGCGTGAACGTATCAGTGCAGTGTGGTATATTCAAAAATAGTTTTGACCTATTGCTATTATTGGTAGTTAATCTGATTATTATGTAACTTCGCCAGCGTATATCACTCCACAATGTTATGAGTCCCACTTATTATTACAAGCTTACCATAGTAGTATTTAGAAGATAATCTATTCAAAAATCATTTACTTTGAAACACCATAATGAATGAATAATGAATTCAATGTACATAACGATGGCATTTTGGAAACTCGATCAGGTTACACATGTAAATGGACATAAAAACACAATGATGGGTACATTGTACCATATCAGTTAGGGACAATCTGCACATGTTGGTTACAAAGTTAAAAAGTGATGAGTTTTGTCCTATAATTTGGTATGAAATGCAAGATACCAAATATGCTCAACTTGTAATTAATATTCACAAATTTCATGCCAATGTACATGTACAGGGCACGAAACAGACATGTGAAAATTGCTTTTAAAATTTGAATTGAAAGGAAAAACTATTATGAACAATATCAAGATGAAATTGTTGTGGACTATGAAACTACACATGAAATAGTTAAACCTAATAACCAATACATAGGTATGATTGTCCCTACATACATGTATGAAACAGGTACAGTATTTCTGCAACAGTGTAAACAAATATTTCAACTACTCAAGCTCTGTGAATAAAACATTAATTATCAGTATGACAAAAGTATAATAAAAGTCTTCAGGATATGTAATTGTATTGTAGGTCATTAAATTGTTTTGTAACTTACAATAGCAAAAATTTACATTACCATACCTGTATATTGACATAATACTAGTAGTAGGGATGTCCACTAAAACTGTAAGTACTTTTAAAAGTGATTCAGATTTGACTTATTGGCTGGGACTTGATGAAAGAAACATTTTGCCATTCAAATCATCTTAATCGGACGTTCCATTCCAGAAAATATCTCCATAGAGGAGTAAAATTTCAGAACAAAACATTTGAAAAAGGGTAACAGAATTGTTTCATTTTTCTTAATATGCTTTAAAACATATAAACATCGAGTCAACATTTTTTCCACCAGACACTTAAGTCATATTTTGAGAATGGATTGATAAATAATACTGGTAGCCATCATGTGGCCAAGACAGCTCACAGCTGAAAAGTACATTATATTAAATGAATAGTGGTAGTTTAAATTTTTTTTAAATCTTTTAAGAGCAGCACATAGTATGTTCAAAAATGATTATATTTCATCATGACATAACTTTGGTAACATTAAACTCCAACTTAAAGGTTACTTTACTACACTGAGCAATAAACTGTGTGTGCATTGCTACAACATGGAAGCCATGATGGATAGCATATCTGAAATGGTGGCAGTCCAGTGGCGGTGCCACTGACAGGAGGGGGTCAGAACTCTTGCCCTCCGGAAAAAACTATAAAAAATTAAATTAAAAATTTTTTTTATGCATTTCATTTTCTTCAAATTGCGTGATTTTACAAACTCATGCGCAAGCTTTGAGGCAAATCTTTTTATTTTGGCCTAAAATAGGTTAATGACAACATTTGATTGAATGGACTGCACTGCGCCATGATTACGACATCAGTTCAAATCATTTCTTTGGAGCCAATCAATAATTTCATGCACAACCTCTCTACGCTGGCGAAGTTACGTAATTAATCGGATTAATTAGCATAGCAATAGGTGAAAACTATTTTGAACATATCGCGCAGCATTAGATTGAATACAATACTGGTCTTTTCAAAGATACTAATCTTACAGGTGCAAGTAATCAGCATGATATGGTTCAATGAAGAGGTACCGCATGAACGTATCAGTGTAGCGCGGTATATTCAAAAATTGTTTTCACCTTTTGCTATGGTAGTTAATCCGATAATTACATAACTTCGCCAGCGTATAGTGCATGGAGCTGTGTTTTCATAGACAATACATGGGTGAGTGCACACACACAGTGAGTGGGAAACTGTTCTAGCAGCAAATGTGTTGACAGTGGACATCCCTACTACTAGGTCAATGCAACACAACAAATAACATTATACTTTGTCTGTGTTGACTATAGTTGGCATAACATTAATGAGTGCTGCACAAACTGTCAAAATCTTATCAATTGTAGCATAATTTTTGTCATCTGGCCTTTTTACCATTGTAATTGGGACAGGTCCTTTCAAAATTTGGTATTTGGATTTCAACAGACCAATAAGTCTCTCCACTTCTATCCTGACTGAAGCTAAACTTCTTGATTCTTCAAGATCCTTTGCTGGCAATTGCTTTCGCCCTTTGTAAATGCTGGAGCGTGTAAATCAAATCCCTAACAGAAAAGTCTTCTTTGTTAATAAACCCTCTATCCGCTAATATTTGATCACCATACTCCGGCTTAAATAAATATCCACTTTCTCGAATAATGTGCTGATCAGTAGTTCTCCCACCCCATGCCCTTGACAAAAATGAAATGGAACCTCTTGGCGTTATCGATATCAAAAATTTTAAAGTATTATTTTTTTTGTAATTAGAAAAAGTCTGGCCTCGTGATTTGTAATTTGTGGGACGTTCAATAAAAATTTCTGTGCAGTCAATGATTGATGATACATGGGGAAAATGATTTTTAAAAATGTTGGGTAGGGATGATCTAAGGGCTTGGCGTGAAGGCCATTTAATTAAAAATAATAACTTAACACTACTAATATCCAGCCACTTATAAAAAATTCTATGTATAGTTGATATGGACACCCCTGCCCTAGTTGCAATATCATTCAATTCAAGATTAAGGCATAATTTGACCAAAAAATAAAAAATTCATCCAACAGTGTCAAAGATGTCTGAGATTTTTTCACAAACGGTGCAATAAAATCAAAATAAATATAAACAGTTGAAATGTTGGTAGACCAGTATAAAATTTAGTTTGTTGATTATTATTCATGATTGCATTTGAATTGAATGTAACTTTCTGTAATTTATCTTGTGCAGATTTAAGTTCACATCGCAGACTTCTAACCTCATTGTTTAAGCTTTCATTTGCCTCCTCCAATTCCTGTTCTCTAGATTTAGATGATGTAACCTGCAATTAGATTAGAAAAGAAATAATTATGAACTTCATAAATATGTAATTACTTTTAAAAAACTGCTACTAAAATTAATTCTCTCTAAAATAACAAAAATATAGTTATTTTATAGATTACTATAGCGGGTCTCCCGCTCTTCGCACATGTCCCTGCTACAATTGAGTAAACGGGAGCGGTTAGCAAGGGTGAAAATAAGAGAGCTTGTACCAGGGAGTCAGGGACCACTTTCGCAAACAAGGCGGTTCTCAAACCACGAGTCTTGCCTGCTTTCGCGACCGCCTGCTTTTGCGATTACTTTTGGAAGAGGTTTTGTCTTTTATATGAATTTGGCGGTTCTCGGCTGGGCACGATTATCTAGCTGATGATGACTGTACCCACCAAGTTTCATGCCCATATGCCTCAGCTGACTCTTGGATGACCACAAAATGACCTGCAAAAAAGTTGGCTCTAAGTAATGAATTTACCCACCAAGTTTCATGCCCATATGCAGGGTTTTCTTTAAGCATTTTACTGAAGGGGTATTTTCAAATTTTTTTGACCCTTTCAATTGTGAATTTTTCCTCTGAAGGAGTCAAAAACATTGCCCAAGGGGTATTTTTATAATATTATTTTTGAAGTTATTTTTAACAATACATGTATGTGTGTTTTTGGAGCCATAGGCGTAGATCCGGAGGGGGGGATCTTCCCCAATATTTGGCCAGGGGGATGGTCCATACAATCATCCCCCTATGTTAACGCCTGCATGGGGGTTTATGACCAAATTAACCTCATTAGCCCCAAAAGTGCACACAATTTTGCGCATTCCACTTTTGCATTTCAACAGTTTAGCTTCAAAATGGCAAAATTGTTTGTACTGTAAACTTATTCTTTCTCTAAAAGGTGCTGGATTCACTATATTTCAAGACATTTTTTCATCACCCCGAGTCAAAAAAGAAATCTACGCCACTGTTTGGAGCAGTGGCAGATCTAGAGCAGTTTTTTAATAATATTTTAAAATGCCCCCTGAGAATTAAGAAACTTTTGCAAAATGAAGACCTAATTTAAGCAATTTGGTAGATCAATTTGGCACTATTAGTATGTAAAATTTTAGTTTAAAAAGCCCCAGCCCTGCCCCTTCATTATAAAATCATCGATCTATGTTTGTGTGTGTTTTCTTCACTTTTGAGAAATTGCTTTGGTGCCCTTCTCAAATTTTCAACAGTTGCCATGATGCCCTCTTGAAATATTACAAACTGCTGTGCTGCCTTGCCCTTTCAGTAAAAATCCAAGGCAATTATCAACTTGCCCTAAAAAGTTGTCGTGCCCCTTAAATTCAGATCCTTAATTCGAGGGCTATTAGGGGGTACCATGTCTGAGTGTATGAAGATGGTTTAATACAATGTGCATGTACTGCTGTAAAATTACGTATTAATTAATCTTTGTTTTTAATCAATTAACTTACCGGTACTGTTTCTGACTGTAGACCTAGCAACCCTTCAATGGCATCCAGTTCAGGACCACTACACTGTTGTGTTGTAGAGTTGAAAACATTGGGTATATAATCTACGTTGTGTGGGTTAGAATTTGGTTTTCCTGAAAACATAAAGAATTTAATAATTTTATTCCCACATGTATGTAACAGACAGGGTTTTCTTTACCCCAACACCCATAGATACCACAAAATACCACAATGAAAAAACTGCGCATGCATCATGCATGAATCCCAGCTAAAAGGTCTGCCATGACACAATCACCCAAAGTGTTACCCATGTAGCTATCGGTTCATGATCGTGTGCTGATGGGACTTACTGCCTTCAAGGCTTCGTGTAAGCATCATTTGTATGTCGCCAAAAATGGGGCAAAACAGTATTTACTAAAAGTAGTGCTAAAAGTGAAGAAAAAAATTATAATCCCCCACTATTCAGATTCTTGAGCCCCCCCACAACTATTCAGATTCTTAAGCCGCCCCAACTCGGGCCCCAACTATTCAGATTCTTGAGTGCCTTGGCGAAAATCAATTTGGGTAAAAAATCATATTGAGGTACACATTTTGTTTTCCGTTATATGGTAACATGAACTTTGAATTGTTTTTTTTATCCATGGCTCGAAAAAGTGGGGAATTTGGGAAGCTCATTCCCAAGAAATGTTGGTGTTTGGAGGGAAATTGTGTCTTTTTTTGTAAAAAACACGCTATAAATTGTGGGAAATTTAGCTTGCTTCAGGCACTGGGAAATTTACATTTTTTTGAGCCTTAACTAAAAAAAATTATCCAGATTTACTGTTCGCGGACGTTGGACCAACGTTGTGTTGCTATCTGGCTCTGTTCACAATCAATGTAACTTAAAAATTGACAGTTAATGGTATGTAATTTTTTAATAACATGATTGATTTGGCTGTTTTTTTGCAAGGAGACTACTTCCACCAGGGGCTACCTCAGGTAGCATTAACCAACTTGCTAGCTTTCTCCTTTCAGATTTGGGAGCCAATAACATGGTGATTATCTTACCACTTGAAGGGTAACTGTTTTCATGTTCATTTTCTTCAGGGCCTCCACTTTTTTATAGGGATTGAATTCATAGTTGTTGTTTAGTTGCTGTAAGAGGCAAGTGTCGAAACTTAAATGCTAGCGTGGTTTTCCGGTTTTTATCCATCTAATTTCTAAAGACACGTTGATGTAAATCTGTGTTTCGGAGGTGACATTTTCCGTTAGCAATTGATGCCTATATTTGAAAACCTGTTGTTCCCTACAAACAAGATTAAATTTTGTAGTTACCCACAAATTTAAACTGTATCCTGTACTAATGCTGCTTCAACTACATTGTAAAAAAAGATTTCATCTGTGACCTAAAAAAAATTGTGAAAGTTTCAAATTGAGTGTTAACTTTTCCGTTAACTTTTTGGTCACATCCGAAATAACTAATTTTTTATCATAACATTAATATAGGCAGTAACAGTTTTATTTTTAACACACTAAAAGTTTACTTTTGTACTTACATCACATATAAATGACCGGTATGAAATAGTACCCTATCGCTTAAATTTCCGAGGCATTCTAAAGTTTCCGTTAGCACCTGTCACTTCCGAAACAAGTTGTCACATCCGAAACAGACCAGTTACATTATCCAGGTTATCCTTGCTTTAGAGAACCCCATTTCAACTGAATGTGAATGTAGTACTTACTCACCCTTTGTACATTCTAGTGGAACCAAACCTGTTTTCATTGCGAACATAATAACTATAAAAGTTACATGGAACTAAAAATTAGTGTTTCGGAGGTGACATCCTGATGTTTACAACATTTTTTGTGTGATTCCAGAGTAAATAACCCTGGATTTGTAGGTTTAATGGTAGTTTTATGAATAGTGTAACCTGAATATTGCACTTTGAATGTAAACTGGTACATGTTTGATGTTAATAAATTAAAATATTGGATACATCCTTACTAATACTAGTTTTCTACCTCCGTTACCAGATCTGATTTAACATTTAACATACATTTACACCACAATTGTTGAGGTTTTCAATATTATTTTACTCCAGACAAGAGCTTGCAAAAAGTTAATACTCTCAGAACTACTCTGGGCAAATGAACTTTGGAAATAAATTTTAAACTAGACTTAGCTGTGGTCTAAGACCACGAACACAGCCGTGTTGTAACCCCCAATGACCTTTGACCCCAAAATATATAAAAAACCCATAGACATTGGCTAATGTCAATGCATGGGTGCATGTGGCATCACTTTGCTACATATGTTATTTGTGGCAGAAGGGGCATTTTGAAGGTTTTTCGTCTCAGGAGGGAAGTGTGCCCTTAATGACCTTTGACCCGAAATAAAAAAATACCACATATGAATTGAGTAACCACAATTCATGTGTGAACATACCGTTACTGTCCTATGTTTTTCTTAGCAAATAAGAAATTTTGAAGGTTTTTCGTTTTATACGGAAGTGACCCCTTAATGACCTTTGACCCAAATCTGCGAGGACCCCATAGACACTGGGTAATAACAATGCATGTGTGCAAGTGGTGTCACTGTCCTAACGTAATTTGTGGGAGAAGAAGCATTTTAAAGGTATTTCGTTTTATACCGGAAGTGGCCCTTAATGACCTTTGACCCTAAATAAAAAAATACCACATATACACAGGGTAACTACAATTTATGTGTGAACATACCGTTACTGTCCTATGTTTTTCTTAGCAAGTAAGAAATTTTGACCCCAAATCTGTGAGGACCCCATAGACACTGGGTAATAACAATGTATGTGTGCAAGTGGTGTCACTGTCCTACGTAATTTGTCCTATGAGACATTAATTTTTGTTATTGTGACAATCACTACGGTCAGAAATTTAGTCATTTGACAGTCTTCAAATGTACCATACTCAAAATTTACACACACTGCACATATGTTTTGTAAAGTCTTATTTTCACGTTTCAAGTAATGGTAAAGTAGAAGTGATATTTTATTTAAAATAAATACCGGTACTGAAAAAATTGATACTGTGTAGGCCTACCCTTTAGCATGTTTAGTCCCAGTAACTGAGACCTGCACTCATTATCAATATCATTTACATTGGGTATCTGTTAATTGCTAATTCAAACGTCCAAATTTACATGTATGATAGGGTTCAATTTACTCGAGAACTCCAGCTTCAAATTTGAACATGACAGTTATGCATTCGATTCTAGAGTGTGTTGCTATCTTTATTCGGTTGGACACCAGTGCAATTTTTTGCACCGGAGGTTATCTATTCTGTTTTTGTTGAAATTTAGATGAGTCAACTGTATCTTCTTAGGAGCAAGATTTGCCTATTTTGGACAGTTTAAAATTTTGCTGAAGTGTTATTTTAGCAAGATTTTTCATGCAATCGCCTGTTGTGATCGGCTGTGTTTACTTTTTAACATCCATTGATTTACACAGTGTCATGCTTCAGCGAATCCGACTCGATTTTGAATACAATGGTCTCTAAAATGTGAAGCTATCGGTGAGCAAATTCTTGGCTTGACTTCTCGAGCTTAGAATTCCAATTGAATGAACACAGGTTTCAATAGTGTGACTTTTTTTTGCGTACACTGCGCGATGTACGCCAGCGTGTGCGACTGTGGGTGGGTAACGCGAAATTGAATCTAACCATGCCAACACACTTGTGATTGGTTAACATTGTATCCAAGGTTGTGCTTTCGTGTTGTAGTTTATGCGATATACGATCACGGTTTATCGTGTACAGCTGTTGAAAGCTGCGTTCATTCAATTGGAATTCCTACTATAGTTTCTCGATCATGAGAGTTCATGCACGCAATGACAATGCCTACCACATCACGCTTTGGGCAGCGCTGCATATCCCAGCGTGCACAATCGATCGTGCTATCGTGTCATTCCACTAAGCTTGCATGCAGTACATTCATACTCTCAATGATCGAGAAAACCTGTTCTATTATTTTAGCTATAGGACTATTACCTATAGACCACTTGACATCAATGTTTATCAACAAAGGCGAGGGATTGGTCTTTTGATACGCTTCACTGTTCAATGGCTTTTCTTGGATATGAAATGTGGTGGGAGATTTAAAATACACATGCCCTGAGCAAACTACGATGCGCACGCACACTGCAGCCTGCAGGGCAAAGAACAATGGAAAGTGCCATAATGCGTGCGCATACTGCCAGGCAATGAGGTCACATGTCAAGTGGTCTACAAAATGTATAGGCCTATAGAAAAATTATCAAATTCGTGGGCATCGTGGAACATACTCTTTGCGTGGCTGTGCGTAGTAAGCAGTTGTTCGCAGATAGCCTCGCTAATATGGACGCGTAGTCCCGTAGAGTAGCGTTGTACGCGCGTGTAGTTAGCATGATTAGTCGCGGAGTAACAAGCGTAGTTGAATGTTCCACGATGTCCACGAATTTGATAATTTTTCTATAGTACAGGGATCTATACGATGATTTTTATTTTTGGGTGGATCATCGTACAGGCAAATGACATAGAAATTACATGTCACCCAATGAATAGCAATTGAATAGCAGCCTAGCACTGCACAGACCGGCTTTGGCTGATTACCAGTTGTACTCGTATGTAATTGGCAATCAAAGCCTACAAAACGTGGCGCATATATCATGACATCGGGAATTGACGCAAATTTTACGGTAAAATCAGTCATACCTAGAAAGGATAAAATTCAACTTGAGAAAATATTCTAGGTGGCCATGCGTTTTGAGTTGGGGGATTTTTGCCGGACATTGCATATTTTTGGGAAATCGCGCCATTTTTTGTTTATAATTAATTATTTCAGTACCTGTACATGCTACTATAGGCAAAGTATACATATTCTGAAAGGAAATTTCATGAGGATTCCAAAAATGCAGTTATTTATGATGCTAAGAAATATATATGAAGATAAAAAGGGAAAAATTAAAAAAAAATTGCCAAAGATCAAGTGGTCCTATTTTTAAAATGCCTTACCCTACATCAAAACAGACTCCATTTTGCATTCCCCACATCAAAAGCTTTCAGAAAATATATAGTTTTACTTTTGCTACCTGTTATGGTGCTCAAATTGCTAAGGGTTAAAACGCAGCCAACGCATAAAAACGGTGCTGAATTTGATGAAATTAACAAATCCTGTTAGTCTAGAAAAATAAAGTAATTAAAAGTACAAGAAAGTCAAGAATGATATATGTACATGTATATGAATTCAAGTTGACATTACAACAAGTTATTCACAGTATTTTGAAATTTGTTGTCCAAAATATGAAGTTTGTAGTAAGTTAAAGTTGCACTTGTATACGATATCACAGTCAACAACAGGATTTAAAATAATAAGATTTGCAGAATTTCAGATCTATATTTTGCAAGTTAATCCCAATATATATATGCAAAACAGTTTCTTTTGGAATTACTGTCTCCTGGGAAAGTCTTATACAAAATTACTTTATGTTCAAGAAAGATACAGGTACCGGTACAAAGAATCAAAAAAACTGAGATGAAGTCAGTGCTAATTTAAATACACATGTATGTTCAACTGATGTACATTGAAGTGACTTTATGTAAATGTAATTGTAGTCTTTTGAAATGGTGAAGACCAAGGGGTTAAGTTGGTGAGCCCACCCCCCACTGAATATGAGTTGGTTAGCTAACTCACCCCCCCCCCACAAATGTCAAACACCCCTATAACCAACCCCTTCCCAAAGAAAATTTCACCCCCCCCCCCATAGTGTGAAATTGAAAATTGGCCTGGTAAGTGGTAAACACAAATGTTCACCTTAATTTTGGGCTTAAATATAGTGTACAATAGCCATTGTTTTGCACAACAATCACACCAGGTAAACACAGGGTCAAATGATGGCTACTACATGTAGGAATTTGTTTGTCTTTGCCCCTTCAGAAAACTTACCATGATGCGCCACTGAACATGTTAAATACATGGACCCCCCCCCCTTAAAAAAAAGGGATTTTTACCAGGACCATGTAGGTAAATTAAGAAGATTATGTTCGTATCTTAAATATTTAAATCTGAGAGTGTATATCAAATCAGAAATACAATCCTGA
Organism: Amphiura filiformis; assembly: GCF_039555335.1. NCBI lineage: Eukaryota > Metazoa > Echinodermata > Ophiuroidea > Amphilepidida > Amphiuridae > Amphiura > Amphiura filiformis. Next base: position 19,124,657 of record NC_092647.1, on the reverse strand, counting down.
TAAGTTTTCGCAAACTTCACCGGAAAAGAGCATATCCTGAGCCGCTATTTCTCGAGCAGCCATATCGTAAGCCGACTCCACCCTGGCTAAATAATTCAATTAAAACCCTAAAACTCAAAAGATTATACATTCAGAATACTTAATAATATTCAGGCTTGTCATATTTAGGCAATTTGACTAATTTTGGGCAAAGAAGCAAATCAGAAACAACATATAAACAAGCTGGAGCAAACATTAACACAAAAGTGCATATCATGGGCCAGCATATCATGGGCCGATCCGACTCCACCCTGACATTTTTTTCGTTCAGCTGCTATAACTTTTGAAGTATACATGCTATATTAAAAGTTAAGGTACCAATTTGAAGCACTCACTAAGAGCTTTAATTCGGTATATAATTTACCTATGTAGGTATCTACAGTAATTAAACAATTTGACATTTAGGCAAAAAATTCTGCAGCAAATGTCCGGGCTCCAGCCTATGAGACCCCCAACTCATAACACGTGGCCAGGTATGACTTCTTGTAGGCCTACTACTATTATAGGCCTAGGAGTCTCAGACCTTCGTACGGAGAAGGCCAGTGGAAATCGTAGACTGTGACCGAGGTGTGAGTACCTCGGCTCGGGCTAACACAGAATGTATATGAGGCCTATTCATTTGCTGTCATGATAGAGAATTACACTACTCAATGTACTCAATGACTGAATCATCAATCACGATTTGTTTTTATGGGAATTATGACAATTATTTTGAAATAATTCATTATTTATTGAATACAATTGAGGATTGCCAACTCTATAATATACAACATATTAAAAGTGGTATTAAGCTTGTTTACCTGTTTGAAAATGTAGGCCACATACACGCACATCTGACAGTTGCTGTGCCTTTGCTAGTCCATTGCCCTTGAAAATTGCGTTGCACCACGCTCGCCTTCGCGATGCGAAGCGAGGAGCTGGGATTCTATAGAATCCCAGCCCTATAGAACTGAAAACGTTCTCTCTGTCACACCCTGGCACCACACAGGTTTTTACCATGATGATGGATTTAGTGAACAAACAAAAAGAAAACCGGGAAAGAAAATTAAAAAAATGACGAACGGCCGGACTGGTTCTGTTGTCAGTCGTCACGCACTGACCCCAAAAAAACTTTGTTTGGCACACGCGCTGTCTCTTGGACCCCAATATCGATTAGGTGACGTCATCAGAAAAAGGTCTATACAGGGTCGCGCATGAAAAAGTCCTCCATAAAAAATGCACGGATCGTTCTCAGGCCTCGAACGAGCCGCCGCCATGTTTGTCCGCCATTTTGCGAGTGAGAGGCCAGGGACTCAGGCTAGCAAAAGGGTACCATAAGTCATGACATTTCTTGTCCGCAAGTTTGGGTACAATTTGACCCCCTAGCTTACTAGATAAATAGCGCGGTTCTTGAAAGCATCACATTACTTTCGACCGCCGCAATATACGTAATGACCCAAATGGCTTGCGATATGCGTCCACTCTGTTGGTCAGTAAACCGCCCTTAGGTACATAAAGGCTTGATGGTAAATATCATATCCGATCCAAGCACTTCACTTGTAAATATCGATATAAATTGCTTGTTTGCGTGTTTATCCCACGGCTATATGTCTCAGAAATATCTCACTTCTAGCTCAAATTTCCTTCATTTTAGCGTTTATTTGTTTCTCCTCAAATTATGTTTTTCCATTTTGCAAATCCATAAAAGTTGGAATAGGTTAATTATTAGACCAAGACATATATTATGAGATGAGAAAAAATTGGTAATTATCGCGTGGAAGTAAGTCAAATGTTTTACGTTTATGATAATCATTCACTTCAAAACCAAGAACAAGACATCCTTTGCATTCCTGTTACCTGCTGCAGCCAAACAAAATTGTTTCACTTGCCAAAGATCGGCAGCCGACTGATGATACCGGGGGCAAATTCATTTTCATGGGCAGTGATGATCAATATCATTTCCTCTTGCATGTGCTACTAATGTATACTCGTACGTTTATCAGTGACAAGGTTTCTTGTAAAGATATACTACCGGAAAATGTTTTCTTTTTCTTTTTCGATGGCATTTTAAAACTTCCAACGTATTGGGAGCTGCCTCCGTGGCGCAGTTGGTTAGCGCATCGTATTTTTGTACGAGAGGTCCCCGGTTCAAAATCTGGTAGTGAGAGGTTTCTTTTTCTGCTCCATTTTTTGAACCCAAACTTTTTTACATTCATTTGAAATCTTACTATAAATAGGGGAATGTTGTATGTATCTATGTATGTATCGTGTATAGGCTCCGTCAGTTTCGATTCAAATGTCGCCAAATTCATACGGGAGATCGAGGAATATACGGGGATGTGTTTAAACTTTATTTGGTTGAAAACGGTCAAGAATTGGCCTCAAAATCAGTGAAAATGTGGTCCGTTGCTATGCTGGGTAAACAAAAAAGTGAGTCAGTTGTTAAGCTAGCCATGCGCGTCGTACGGGCGTATCTAATGCCAAGCTGCTCGCGTAGCGCAGCGATACCGCGCGGGTAACGTAGCACTACGCCATGCCGCGCGTAAACGACGCAGAGTCACGTAATGAATGATAATACTGGTGAACGACCGACCGTAGGCGTAATAAATACGGGGAAAAGATGTGTGTTAAAAGTACAAACAACATGAAGAGGTAGGCCTACTGTAATTAAAAAAGAAAACAAAATGAGGACAAACAGGTAGGCCTACAAGTATGTGGGTTATAGTTAGTCACAGTAAGAAAATGAAAACGGGAATAAAATAGGCTAAAGAAGGAAAGAATAATAAAATCTAATAAAATTAGATGATTTAAATAAAAAAGCTATTAAACTGAGGACAGAACTAAATAAATAACATGAAAACGGGAAATCACAAGCTAAGCAGCAAATAAAAAATGAAGCCAACAGGGAAATGTAAGAAAGGACAGATTTAGACAATAACGGGAACGGGATCGAGGGTCAGACTCGGATAAATGAAATTTATCTTTTCAATGATTCTACCTGTTCAGTAATTCCTCCCGTTTTAGTGAACGCTCCCATTTACTCACCTAGCGGGGACCCGCGCGTAGCGCGGGTGTCCCGCTAGTGTACATAATTATTGCAAGGGGAAATATATTTTTTTTCTTTTTTTTTTCTGAACCGGTTTCCGTTCAATACGGGCATTTCCACTTCCAACATCATGTGTCGTCAGGGCATTTCAGTTTGCTTTGCTATATTGAGCTCTATTGCCATTATGCCATAATTTATACACAAAAATCTATCATGAACGATATACAGACGAACATGAAGAACTGGTTGTGGGGGAAATGTCACCAGTGCAACTGCAACCACGCACGCACGGCACATGACGAACGTAATTGCGGCACATGTTGTTGCTTGCCTTACCAGAATGCAATTCACGCATACCAAGTATTGGATTGCAAATTTTGCTATTTATTCACATTTACGATGAAAAATCTCTCGTTTTTTTCACAAAGCTGCATAAAGGGGACAATATTTGATATTATATGTAATTTTAAAGACAATCCATATCCAAAACCAATAGGGTTACCCCCCTTTAACCCAACGCAAGTTATGGCAAATTCACAATGTTAAGTTACTTTTGGGACACCCGGTGCAATCAAGCGTGTGGTGGTATGTCTAAGTTGTGTAAGAGATTGACCTGTGGAAGAGGTGATGCATAAACAAAACTTTCTGAAAAAAAATTAACTGACGAAAAATGACGAATATTTTATCATATCTTTCCATAAGTATCTTATTATGAACAACCAAGTAGCTGAGGTGTTAACTCAATATGCTAGGAAAATATTATAACCGATGTTTACGTTGGCTTAATAAGCTGTATTTTGGCGCAAAAGGGTGCCATAATTCATGACATTTCTTGTCCGCAAGTTTGGGTACAATTTGACCACCTAGCTTACCAGATAAATAGCGCGGTTCTTGAAAGCATCACGTTGCTTTCGACAGCCGCAATACCGGTACGCAATGACCCAAATGGCTTGCTATATATGCGTCCACTCTGTTGGCCAGTAAACCGCCCTTAGGTATATAAAGGCTTGATGGCAAATATCATATCCGATCCAAGCACTTGTAAATATCGATATAAATTGCTTGTTTGCGTGTTTATCCCACGGCTATATGTCTCAGAAATATTTCACTTTTAGCTCAAATTTCCTTCATTTTAGCGTTTATTTGTTTCTCCTCAAATTATGTTTTTCCATTTTGCAAATCCATAAAAGTTGGAATAGGTTAATTATTAGACCAAGACATATATTATGAGATGAGAAAAAATTGGTAATTATCGCGTAGAAGTAAGTCATTTTTTATGTTTGTAATAATCATTCACTACAAAACCAAGAACAAGACATCTTTTGCATTCCTGTTACCTGCTGCAGCCAAACAAAACTGTTTCGCTTGCTCAAGATCGCAATACTTGGAGAAAGCTTGTAGTCGCCTGCTCCGCAGCCGACTGATGATACCAGGGGTAAATTCATTTTCATGGGCAGTGATGATCAATATCATTTCCTCTTAGATGTGTTACTCATGTAAACTCGTACGTTTATCAGTGACAAGGCTTCTTCTAAAGATATACCCAGCTAACAATTTTTCGTTGTTACAACGTTGTCTAAAAGTTACATAAAGTCGTAAGTCATAAGTTGTGACAACGTTATTCCCGAACGCTAATGTAACGTCATTATGGCGTTGTTTCAAAGTTGTGAACGTCCAAACAACATCACTATGACGTTATTCTGTCGGTCCATGTCACGTCACTTCCGGTTGATGATGTTCGAGTGAAAACAAGTCCCTGATTCGATTTTTGTTGGTGATTTCTGTCATTGGTGTTTTGTAAATTTCGATCGCAAATAGTCAGTGGAATCAAACAACCGTCTCTAAGTCTTCAGAGTGAAAGAAACTTACTTCATTTACCGTTTATATACTGACAAACTTAAAATTAAATTCCATGGTCGAGTGTCGTTTTTTCCGAAATTGAATGCCACTCCAGCAACATCGCTATGTAGCCTCCTTCACAGCCGGTTTCTGTTGTTCACAACAAACCGTGAGCCACATGCAGTTTGGGCCCAAGACTAGAGATAGCCCGGATGTCCGACCGACAGAATATCAACGTCCGAAAATCACAACACGAATACGAGTTCACAAATTAACGTAATTACGACGTCCGTAGATTACGTTGTATCGGGGTTAGACCATGACATTTATACGGCGTTGTAATAACGTGCTTTATACGTCGAAACAACGTCACAAATTTGCGTAATAACGACGTCCGTAGATGACGTTGTATCTGGGTCAGTTCATGACTTTTAAACCACGTTTTAAATGTGCACATGCTTTATTATGTCGAGACAACGTAATTATGACATTATATTAACATCTGGCAACAATGATGCTCAATCCCAACAAGGGAGGGCGTATAAAAATTCAAATATTAGGCCCCCCCCCCATTGTCAGACGACACGATGGAGAAATTTTAGCTGGACAACAATCTCCTTGGAATGGAAGAATTTACATTCCGTGGTGTCAACATCTAAACTATTTTTCAGATACGTATTTGTGTAACGTTTTCTGAACGTATTCTTCAAATCAAACGTTGTCACCAGGTCTGGTCAAACATTGCATCAACGTCGAAATAACGTCATTACAACGTCATAATGATATTATATCAACGTCCAAAAATCAATGTCGAAAATAACGTTGCCACTTCTCGAATACGAGTTCACAGATTTACGTGTGTACAACGTAAATGACAACTTAAGTCCAACGTCAGCGAACGTCGTGAAAACGTAGTGTGTTAGCTGGGTACTGCCGGAAAATGTTTTTTTTTTCTTTTTCGATGGCATACACACTACACGTGATCATCGTTCCACGGTAGAAACTGTAATGTGATGTAATAGCCCCTCCCACGGATGAGTGAATAGAATACCCTTAAAGCCATATTATAACATTTGCAGAGGAAGACGCCCTCACTGAATTTTTAAAATTCCTTTTTTACACGATTAAATTGTACTTTATTAAACCAATATACCCTGCAAAATCAAGACTCTAGGTGCTGTAGTTTTGTCAAAATCCAAGATTTTGAATAAAACGCCGGAATCCGCGCTTTATTATTACGATGGAATTATTAGTCGAACGTATACACGATGTTCATAACACACAGTACGTACGGCGTGCGGGACGGTGATATACACAACAAAGGGTCGTACCACAACATGACCGAAGGAGTGGTACGTATTGGCGACATGTGCGCTGGTAGTAAATTCCAATTTTCTTTGCTTTGCCGTAGTTGTTCGGCTCCAAATTAAAAGGGATATATCTGACAGTAAAAGCTAACATTTTATGGCAAAGAAATGCTAATCTATTTTGTTTGAAAATGTTATAATATGATGGCTTTAAGTTGGTTCTTTATCATTTAAGGAATCTAGAATGAGCGTTTATGTCGTTTCGACAGTATTTTTTGTGGGACATGAGAGCACCTCAGACGTATCGAATTACATTCTGAATACGAAGCATGTCTTTCTGATATCAAATCATTTTCATTTTTTGAATTTCACGATATAATTTTATGACAAATTATTAAAATTTGATATTTTTCAAATTTTTGATATATAGCAGTCCTCGAAATAAATTTTATAAATCTAATGATATATTCTTAAAGTGTAGGCCCTATGTATAGCTGTGAGGAAAAGCCGACGATCAATTGAAAATTTTGACCTTTGATATTGAAGATATGGATTTTTTTTCCCAAAAAGCCATAATTTTTTGGGTGTTTTGGGAAAAAATCCATATCTTCAATACGAAAGGTCAAAATTTTCAATTGATCGTCGGCTTTTCATCCCACCTACATACACTTTAAGTATAAATCATCAGATTTATAAAGTTTACTTCAAGTACTGTTAAATATCAAAAATATCAATTTTAATGATTTGCCATAAAATGTGTATTACATTGCGAATTTCAAAAATCAAAATTATTTGATATCAGAAGGACATTCTTCGTATTCAGAATGCAATTGATATGTCTGATGTGCTCCAATGTCCCACAATAAATACTGTCCAAACGTATAACTTAATCAAAAGAACCACACTTTGCACTGGAGTCTGGGTTTGGGTTCTGCTCTATACATTTGGGATATCAATAATCAGACCCTCAAATTATTGTTCATTTATTATATCGAAAAGGACATACTATCGCATACGCAATTTGCGTTGTTTGACCATAGATGGTTGACCAACATTTCACATTATTTCAACATCGCGTTGTTTTTCACAAATATTAATAGTAATAGTTTCTGGCACGTGGGAGTGTTATTGACAATGTGTGTCCTCCTTAAATAGTCGGTCGATGTATAAACTTAAATGGGTTTAGTCATTTCACTAAAAAAATTTACCAAGGACAGTCTAATTTGGAGATTCTTTGAAAGATGATGACATCACTTCAAAGAAAATTAGAAGATAGTAAAATGACTGGATGACACTTAGAATGTTAACAGACCGCACAATCTGGTACAAATTTGTTTACCACACGTTTGACATATATTCACTTTTTAGTCATTCAGAGGCCAAGGGCCAATTACATCCATTAATGCTTAACCGTTTTATCGACCTTAAAATTTGATATTTTTGTTCAAAAACAGATCATTCTATACATAACTCAGTGGCGTAACTTTGTGACAGGGTGCCCGGGGGCGAAAGTAGTTCGGGTGCCCCTAACCAAGGGTGTGCATGGTGCAGAGCTAATCAATTTTGGTATTGAAAGGCATACATGTATAGACCTACCGAATAACTTACAAATAGTGTTTCAGATTAAATTTATTTCATGTTTCAATACAAGCTAATGCAGTGCATGTTAATAAAACAAAATGTTTTCATATTCTCCAATGTCTTTACTTGTGAAGACTGCTGTACTAGCTGCAGTGACGTAGCTAGTGATTGTGGCGATCAGGGGCAAGAATACAAAATACCCCCTCTTCCTAAAACAATTGCGTGCAGGCGTGCAAAAATACCACTAATTTGGTATTAAATCAAGTTGAATTTAGGTCTTTCAAATGCCAATTTATAGTTTCAATGCGCGCGAAGCGCGAAAAAATTTTGTGTTGAAGGGCACCCAAATGAAGAGTAATTCTATGCATGGTGGGTAAAGGTTTCCACTTCTTTCCTATAACAAAGTATTATCGTGTCAAAGGCTATCCAGGCTTGGGTGCCCCTTAGCCCGGGTGCCCGGGGGCGCGGCCCCCCAGAGCCCATAGGAGTTACGCCACTGACATAACTATAATTATAACAAACCACGTTTGCACCAATTGATACTTTTCATATAACACTTAATTCATGAAACACTCGTGCCTAAATTTAGTAGGCTAAATGAGGTTTAAACAACTTTACAAGAATTAGGCCTAATTATTCATTTTGTTAAAGTATAGTTTTAATAGAAGACCATCTATACTAGCAAAGAAAAGGTTAATACTCTTTTACACTACAGTGTCGATTGCAGACGACAAATGCCAAATTTTCTTTAGAAATTCAAAAATTCAAAAATTTCGTAATTGTAAATTTTCATGACCATATTTGGAACCAGCGTAAAAAATGCATTAAAATGAGTACAAACAAGCCTAGTATTAGTTCAGTAGTTCTTGAGATTGCTCTTAAAATTTTGAGAAAATATCTCGAAACTTGGACCTTTTATGTTGAAGCCTATGGCCAGTAGCGCGCAAAGCACTAAAGACAGAATGAAGCCAAGGGCCCTTGTATCCATTAACCCCGCAACCGGTTTGTCAATCTCGATTTCCTTGATGAAGTTCAAGTTGTAGCAGTACATAGATAGGGGAGAGCGGGGAGTGTTCGCCCTATTTTTTTCTGACCAGCCTAGCGATGTCAATTTTAAGGTTAGGGATGACCTGATTAGCCCATGTGAAAGCCCTATGTCTTAGCTATATACGGCTACAATCCCAGAACTATAGGCCTTACAATAGCAACAGGATAGAGCAAACAAAAAAGTTTTGCAAAGTGGCGAACTTGCCCCATATTGGGGCAGGTTCGCCCATATGGTGGGGTAAGTTCACCCTAATCACAAAAAAAGATTTAAACATTGCATAACAATAACATATTCAATGCAAACATTTAGCAAGAGTATACAGGGCATTCATTCTCTAGTGGGGAGTCACTAAATTTGTTGCAGGGGTCGGGTCATGGTAAAATGTAGGGGTCCAAAGTGAGCTTAAACGTATCATGTTTACAACTTCGGGGAGATTATGGATTAGGGCATAAACGATGGCATGAGTAATACTGATACCACATAACTTTAAAAAACATGCTTTTCAGTAGTTGTACCTTGTTTAATGGTATAATTATCAATATTTTGCATAATACGCTGATGGGGCAGGTCCGCCCTCCAGTTTGGGGTAAGTCCGCCCGGGGAAGATATAGGGCGAACATGCCCCATCCTCAAAGGGCGAACGTGCCCTTGTGCACATTTTTGTATTTTCTTCAGGGTATGCAAAATACAAATCGAATAAGGAGTTTATAACTGCATTAAATCTTTGAGAAATCCCATATGTTCCCAACACAGATTTCCATTAAAACCATCTGTATTTATGTATCAATGATAATACAACATTATTAATGCAACAAAAAATTACGTTTTGGTGTAATTTTTTTGTTTTGGCTGCAGTTCGATGAACACGTCCCTATATGTCGTGTAGCTGATATGAGAAGTTTGTAATGACCTATGTCACCTAATTTTGCCATCACCAAATCCCCCGATAGCCGTAGTGCTGAGATACAAGGGGTGGGCGAACCTGCCCCTAGGGCGAACACTCCCCGCTCTCCCCTACTTAATTGTAGGATAGTTCTACTATATATGTTTTGCTGGTATTATTATGATTGTTTTTTTATGAAACGTTGTTAAATGGATCACATGAAGAAGGCATGATAATGATTAAATGGTTCATGATGATGATGATGACGAGGATGTTGGTGATACCCTTTATGTATTTGTGCTTTGAGCGGTATAGATCAAGTTTTTTGCTTGATTAATTGCCATGATGATGAGGGGGGTGGCCCGATTTAACAATATAAAGTTTTCTTCTTGATTGAATGACTTTTACCACCAAATCCCATCTGTAAAGTTTCACACCGGTGTTTCAATTTTGATATGAGAGCTAAAAATGTAATTTTCTAGCCCCATGATCGACCAAAAAGGCACAATTTTTCATTCATAACATTCAAACTAAATATCTTTGAGCCCTGAGAGTTCACAGGGCAGGGTGAATGAGAAATATAGGATCTTTTTTATCTTTTCAGTTTCAGTTTTCGTCCCCCGCTTGCTACGCCCCTGCGTCAGGATTGGGGTGCGACCGGCTCATAAGCGGACCTTTTGTGCCAATTAAGGGTTTCTTTTCAACGTTTTTACAGAAAAAAGTGGACCTATTCATTTGGATTGGCAGTTTGTCACATTAATGTGAACCAATTTAACAACATCAAACATTAATATGAACCAATTTAACAACATCAAAGACGAGAGGGACGCTAGACCACTAAAAACACCGGTGTTCCATAATCTTGTCTTATCCAGCCTTTATTGACACAGACATCCACATTCCACCTCTATTGAAATAAGCTGATTGGTACTTTAAAACTTAACAATAAATTCAAGTTACAGATTAACTCATTTAATCCCATGCATTTTCGTTTCTGAACAATAAACTTACGAAAACTGAAAAAATAAAAAGACCCTAAGGATAATAATTATCGTTACGAATTTAGTTTTTCATGTTTTTCAGGTCAGTTCTCACCTTCTGGCAGCACCATAAAATTTTCTGGTATACTGCCCTCGTTTTGGATTGGGGGGGGGGATTTAAATTGGGAAGTCAATCTTCCTCATGAAAATATTATTATCAAAATTAGGCCTATGTCTTCCAGTAGGCCTCCACGGGGCAATTCGCATATGATAATAGGCCTAGTAATATAATAAAACAGGTGGCTCACCAAAATGGCTGAAAATGCACTCCGAATCTTTAACTAAATAGCTGAGAATGCACCAGAATCTGCCGCACAGTACCTTCATCTTGTTAATACTAATTATGGCGTGTCCGTCCGTCCGTCCTCTGTCCGCGCGCTATCGCGTGCGCGTGGCTCACTAACGCGTGCTCGCGGTGCGTATCGCGTGCTCGCGGTGCGCTATCGCGTAGTGCGCGGTGCGCTATCGCGTAGTGCGCGGTGCGCTATCGCGTAGTGCGCGGTGCGCTATCGCGTAGTGCGCGGAGTACTGACGGGTGCAGTGCAAGCATCGGAAAGCATTGCAGTGTGGTTAATCGTGCAGGTGCATCTCATCGGATCAATAGGCCTATTTTCAACATAGGGCCTATTTCAATACGGCCTATTAGGCCTACAGCAGAACATGACTATTTCCGGGGTGCAATATTTTTTTCCGTTGTTAACATTTGAATAGGAGAAACGTATACCCTAACCCTAACCTATTACCCGTTATATTCGGCCTGATTGCGTTCACATTTATCCCGATTGATGTTATTACTTTAGCATGTTTTGTAACGTCCTACATCCAGATACTAATTTAAGGGTATTGGGTTCCTCATATGTGGTAGCAGGACAGGGCTTGGAAGAGGCGAACAATCGAGAGACGTATATACCATAGTAGGCCTACATGTAGTTTAAAAGGTCAGCATGTAGGCCTATATGGGTAACGGGTGTTGGGTAATTAGAGAGAGTCTTATCACGAGAACCACCCAACCCGAGAACCGCGAAATCTAGTTTTCACTAAGAACACCCGGGTTATATTCTTTACGGTTAAGTTTTTAAATATCCCATTTTTCTAAAATAATTCGCTATGCAAGTGTTAAGATATTTTTGGATAGCCTGCACAAATAGGTCTAATCTGATCTTTTGGGCGCACACCACCAATTCAGCGTACCATTGAAACACGTGAAAACACGCCTTTTGACTACAAATTGACTATAAAAAAACTACAAATCGATTGCAAGTCGATGAAAATTTAATATGTTTCAACGGGTAGTCTTTCGATTAAATTTAGAGAGATGGGCATTTAAACAGCGCCATCACCATTTTCGACCCGTTCCCGAACCTGAAAACCCCGAGGGCCTACTTTTTTTCTTCAAAAACTGTTAATTAAGCCACCTTTTTACTTTTAGTGATCCCAGTTCATGTAATGTCTCCACAGCACACAGTTTGAAAAAAGTACCCATCAATATACCAAAATTAGGCTGGAAAGGAGTCATTGATATACCGAAATGCCGAAAATGCTACTTTGCGGCACTTCCCCGTATTGTACTGAGTACTAAGTATCCCCCGCCGCCCCCCCCCACCCATTCAAGTATCATCATTAACGTCATATCAGTCCAAAATTCACGCATGTAACCAAACATGTCAAAGGTCAGTTTGTTTTCTTTAATTGTTATCTTTAACAAAGTGATAACGTATACAAACAGAAGCACAATCACAGGAAAACAACAAATTCAACTTCGTATTTGGTTTTGCAATGTTATCGGATTCATCATGTCTAATTCAACCGTAACATTTCCTAAAATGGTTGGAATTATTTTCTTAAGTTTGGTATTCTACAGTTTGATATTTACAGCGGAAACTGATACGGGTTATATTGATCATTCAGTGTCTAACAGCTCTAGCCATGCTAGCGATGAACCAAATATCTTAGATTTGTTAAAAGATCTAGACGAAGCAGCACTAATGTTGAAGCTCATTGACCAGGTTGGATTGAGAGATACATTGTCGAGTAAAGGTACGGTAACCGTAATTTCTCTTAAATACATTACCCTCGAACGGACGACCATTAAATTACCATCACCAGACAACTGTGGCAATCATTAAGTTGCGGGATTGTTACTAACCAAATTGAAGTCCTTATACTAAACTGAGCTCAAAAAGAAACTTATAATTTTTCACAAGGTCATATCTTGAAATCCTGTCCATCAAATTGAACCAAAATTACACACAGATTTACTTCAATACTCTACTCTTAACACATGTCAGTAACCAAGGAGTTATCCAACTGACACAACAGCAAAATGCACTGACATGGGACAGCTTCCTGGACCACATTCACAGCCCAGCCCTGTTTCATGAAAAAAGTGTATGAAAAGCAGAAAGCAGCACCGTTTTATCATCTGTGCAAGGATCTTGTGTGCATTCTGACAGATTTTTTGTCCTGGGTGCCAAATGTTGGGCTGTGAAAGTGAAGGAAGTCCAGGAAGCTGTCCCATGACAGTGCATTTTGCTGCTGTGTCAGTTGGACAACTGCTTGGTTATTGACATGTGTTTTGAGTAGAGTATTAAGGGCTGGGGTATGAACGTTTGGACAGTATTTATTGTGGGACATTAGAGCACATCAGACATATCGAATTGCATTCTGAATACGAAGAATGTCTTTCTGATATCAAATAATTTTGATTTTTGAAATTCGCAATGTAATACACATTTTATGGCAAATCATTAAAATTGATATTTTGATATTTAACAGTACTTGAAGTAAACTTTATAAATCTGATGATTTATACTTAAAGTGTATGTAGGTGGGATGAATAGCCGACGATCAATTGAAAATTTTGACCTTTCGTATTGAAGATATGGATTTTTTTCCCAAAACACCAAAAAAAAAAAGGTCTTTTGGGGGGAAAAATCCATATCTTCAATATAAAAGGTCAAAATTTTCAATTGATCGTCGGCTTTTCCTCCCAGCTACATACACTTTAAGAATATATCATTAGATTTATAAAATTTATTTCGAGGACTGTTATATATCAAAAATTTGAAAAATATCAAATTTTAATAATTTGTCATAAAATTTGTATTATATCGTGAATTTCAAAAATGAAAATTATTTGATATCAGAAAGACATGCTTCGTATTCAGAATGCAATTCGATACGTCTGAGTGTGCTCTCATGTCCTACAAAAAAATACTGTCGAAACGCCATAAACGCTCATTCTAGATCCCTTAAGGTAATCCTGTGTGTAATTTTGGTTCATTTTGATTGACAGTATTTTAAGATATGACCTTGTGATTCACAAGTTGTAAAAAATTATAAGTTTCTTTTTGAGCTCAGTTTAGTAGGGCCTACCTTCCTTCCAAAGTAAAATCAAATTTTGAGATTTTCTCAAAAACTTAATTTTTGCTTGAATCTGTTAATTATGCTAGTTGGATTCCTTGATTAATTTCCTTTCTGAAAATGTATACTTTTATATAAACTACAACAAGATTCCTATTGGGGCCCGGGATTGGGGCCTCCTGCACAGATACACTCCAAAGTATCTGACTGGTACACACAAGAGTACCTACACAGTTTTCGATGCTGCTACTGCACAGGACTCATCAGCAGTGGTACTAAACTGCTACTACACTGGTAGCCTACTCCCCTGGTACTGCATAGTACCAGCCATGTACCTTGACGCAGGTGTACTTGAGCAGGCAGCCCTAATAGAAATCTCAATGACTGACTCGAGAAAGGTATACAGAAAATAGCCTGAAGTATTGGAAGAACATTTTGGGAGTCTTACTCAAAGTGGGGTTAGAGTACTGGAGCGTGAGTGAAGTTTTATGATCTGCCAGGAAGCCTGAAGAAGGGACCCTTGACCGCCATCGCCAGCCACACCCGTAGCACCTTTTCATGTCAGAAGGCATACCCCTGAATAAAGTATAGGCCTACGATATAAACTGTATAATGTTCATAACCCAGTATACACGATGATAAATGTTACGATGTTTCAAAAAATCCCGTTTGGTTAACATGGTTACGTACAGTTCAACTCAATCAATATACAGATGCGCACTATCTTAGGGATGAAATCAAAATTTGACGGCGGTTGACCGCAGGTTCCGCCTGGTTCCATGCGCGTATGGGGGGCGAGCCCCGGTGTAAAGGCAGGGCGGCCAAAACGAAGGGGCGGCGGAAGAAGGGACGGCAAAACAGGGGCGGCAAAAACGAAGGGGCGGCAAAAAGAATTTGTAAAGAAAAAAGGGCGGCAAAATGTAAGTATAACAAATTTTTACAAAATGGTAGGCCTACTAATTATATACATCAAAATGTGTTGCTTTTAGGGCGCTAGCGCAGAAAATCCCTTTTTTTTGCTCTTCACTTTTTCAAACCACCGTAAAAAAAGTCGGGCTTTTGGGGAAGGGGCGGCAAAATTGAATTTTCTTCAGCCCCCCGGAGTAGGAGCGGCCACGGTACGCCACTGGGTTCCGTCCAGAACAATATAGAAACCGTGCGGAACCGGACGAAAACCGGCGGTCAACCGCCGGTCGAGTTTTGATTCCATCCCTTAATAGATAAAAATACTTCTCCAATATTTTGGTAACTTTTCATGTAGGCCTACATGAGTCCCAAACCAAGTACAGCAATATCAGAAAGATGGCATCAAAAACATAAAAACCCAATAAAAATAATGGAACAAGAATGCAAGAATAAAAACACAAATTAAATATTATTTTGATGATGTAGTCCCATCATATCTGATTAAGTTCAGACAATTCTTGCTTTTTGATACTCCTGGTGAGATTCTTTCCAAGTGTCCAGGTTTTCTCGAAAATCTTCCTCTCGAAGATTTGACTGGATATAGGCTAGTTTGGTGTCTCCCTGTGAGACAAATTCCCTGTTGCCAGCTCGTAAGTATTTAGTTCCTCTGGTGGGGTTTCTTCCTTACCAACACGTGTTAGATATTTTAGCTTATTTTGGTGATTTTATGCCATCAATTATGCTTGGATTGCTTTGTTGGATTTTGCATTAATAATAATTGCTATGATTCTTTTAGTACGTGGCGCTATAGGGCCTATGGGGTGATTTTTAAGCATCTAGCTTTCCTACATAAGTCAATAATTTGCCATAAAATGTGTTTAATATCGCTAATTTCAAACAATCAAAATTACTTGATATCAGAAAGACATTCCTGGTATTCAGAATGTAATTCGATATGTTTGATGTTCTCTCATGTCCCACAAAAAATACTGTGCAAACGTTGATATGCGATTCCTTGGAGCAATTTGAGACCAGTTTCGATGAAATTGGACCATTTTTAATTTTGAACTCTGTTTATGAATTTTTGACATTTGGGCTGAAGAAAAGTAGTCCGAGGTGGTCCGTCGTGAAGAAAAACGCTTCGCTCTTGGCAGACATCTTTGATAGCAAAGGCAAAGCTACAGCATTCAACAACCAGTTCAGCTCTGTGTTCACCCATGAGGATCCAGCCAGCATACCAGATCTTGGCGACTCTACCATCCCTACCATGAACCGCATTGTCGTCACATGTGATGGTGTCCTGAAGCTGCTGTGCTCCTTAAACATCAGGAAAGCTACAGGACCAGATACTCTACCAGCCCGGGTGTTGAAAGAATTTGCTGTTGAAATTTCTCCGATCCTCACCTACATATTCCAGAAATCCTTGGACACTGGAGACATTCCATCAGATTGGCGTTCTGCTAATATCTCACCAATCTTTAAGAAAGGCGATAGGAGCGCACCATCTAACTACCGCCCGGTGTCCATAACTTCAATATGTAGCAAGCTCTTGGAACATATAATATTCAGTAACATCATGAAGCACTACAACCAGCATGACATTCTCACTGAAGCTCAGCACGGTTTCCGATCTGGCCGTTCTTGTGAAACCCAGCTAATCTTAACAGCTCAGGACCTTGCCAAATCCATCGATGAACCCGAACAGGTCGACGCCATTGTCTTAGACTTTTCAAAGGCTTTTGACAGGGTACCCCACCAAAGACTACTACGGAAATTACAACACTATGGTGTCAGAGGCTCTCTCCTTCAGTGGACTAATCACTTCTTGACCCAACGTAGCCAGCGTGTGGTCATCGATGGACAAGCATCGGAGTGGGTACCCGTTACATCTGGGGTACCACAGGGCACCGTGCTGGGTCCACTTCTGTTTCTAACATATATAAATGACATACCAACTGGCATTACTTCCAATCTGCGGCTGTTTGCCGACGACTGCCTTTTATACAAGTCAATATCCAACATCAGTGACAGCATGGATCTCCAGAAGGACCTCGACCGTCTTCACTTGTGGTCCGTTAATTGGCAGATGCGGTTCAACACAGACAAGTGCCATCTGATGAGGTTTACCCGGCGCCGTAAGATCACCAATGCTCATTACCACCTGGGAGGCATCCAACTATAACATCAGTGTGTGACTACCCGTATCTTGGCCTACTGTTTTCTTCTGATTTGTCATGGCAAAAGCACATCGCCAATGACGTTACCAACAAGGCAAATAGGATGCTAGGCCTGCTACCCCGGAACCTAAGATCAAGTTCACAGAAGATACGGGAGCAAGCATATTTTGGCCTGGTAAGACCTCACCTGTATTGCAGCACAGTCTGGAGCCCCCACCACAAGAAAGACATCACAAAGGTTGAATCCATCCAACGCCGCGCAGCCAGGTTTGTTCTCCAACGCTATCAACGTAGAGACAGTGTCACCTCCATGCTGCAAGATCTGAGCTGGAAATCCCTGGAGTGGAGAAGAGATGCTGCAAGCCTGGTTATGATCTACAAGATCCAACACAACATAGTCGCTATCAACCCTGCCATCTATCTGTCTCCAATGACTCCAACTGTCACCAGATCCTACAACCCATCCAAACTTTGCACTATCACCAGTCGCACCCAGCTCTACGGAAGTTCATTCTTCCCCAGAACAGTCCAACTCTGGAACTCCCTCCCGGTCGCCGTCCAATCTGCACCAACCTTGGAGGCTTTCAGGGATGGCGTATCATCAAGCCTGTAAGCAGGAATCCAGTTTTTACTTGCACCTTCGAGTTCAGCGCACCAGATGAGAGTCTTCATCACCAGCACCCTTGGTTCTTCAGGTTTTGTTTACAAGTTTCACCTATATGTCTGCACTGCACCTGATCATCATTAGTCACCCTTGGCTTTACATCCAATCTGATGGATCCTGCTGAGTATTCAACGTAAACGTAAACGTAAACGTAAACGACACCACGATCAAAAAATCTAGAAAATATCGTACATGCACTAATCTTACCTTTGGTAACTTCCATTGGCTTCAACCCAGATCACCAATAACGCTGTAATGATCATGACTGCAATTTGATTAAATAAATTCCTCAAACTTTTTAGTAAACTGTGAAACGATGTTCAACACACTTCTTCTGATTGAGAAATGAAGATGCGAAACCCTCAGATATAAACACAGTGGTTATGGTAACGCGTGCGCGCGTGCGATTTATCGTACGCACACCAACCGCCGCGCCACACACAGTCGCGTGACGCGTTCACGCACATGCAATTCAAACGCGAATTTGAACAATCTCGACACAGGAACACAAAAGGCGGGAAAGGTACTTTATCCAAACCAATATCAGCAGTTGATAGCTACTTCATCTATACCAGTATCAGCGCAGTAGATAGATACTTCATCTATACCAGTATCAGCAGTAGATAGCTACTTCATCTATACCAGTATCAGCAGTAGATAGCTACTTCATCTACACCAGTATCAGCAGTAGATAGCTACTTCATCTATACCAGTATCAGCAGTGGATAGCTACTTCATCTATACCAGTATCAGCAGTTGATAGCTACTTCATCTATACCAGTATTGGCAGTAGATATCTACTTCATCTATGCCAGTATCAGCAGTAGATAGCTACTTCACCTACACCAGTATCAGCAGTAGATAGCTACTTCACCTACACCAGTATCAGCAGTAGATAGCTACTTCACCTACACCAGTATCAGCAGTAGATAGCTACTTCATCTACACCAGTATCAGCAGTAGATAGCTACTTCATCTATACCAGTATCAGCAGTAGATAGCTACTTCATCTATACCAGTATCAGCAGTAGATAGCTACTTCATCTACACCAGTATCAGCAGTAGATAGCTACTTCACCTACACCAGTATCAGCAGTAGATAGCTACTTCATCTACACCAGTATCAGCAGTAGATAGCTACTTCATCTATACCAGTATCAGCAGTAGATAGCTACTTCATCTATGCCAGTATCAGCAGTAGATAGCTACTTCATCTACACCAGTATCAGCAGTAGATAGCTACTTCATCTATACCAGTATCAGCAGTAGATAGCTACTTCATCTATGCCAGTATCAGCAGTAGATAGCTACTTCATCTACACCAGTATCAGCAGTAGATAGCTACTTCATCTATACCAGTATCAGCAGTAGATAGCTACTTCATCTATACAAATATCAGCAGTAGATAGCTACTTCATCTATACCAGTATCAGCAGTAGATAGCTACTTCATCTATACCAGTATAAGCAGTAGATAGCTACTTCATCTATACCAGTATCAGCAGTAGATAGCTACTTCATCTATGCCAGTATCAGCAGTAGATAGCTACTTCATCTACACCAGTATCAGCAGTGGATAGCTAGTTCATCTATACCAGTATCACCAGTAGATAGCTACTTCATCTATACAAATATCAGCAGTAGATAGCTACTTCATCTATACCAGTATCAGCAGTAGATAGCTACTTCATCTATGCCAGTATCAGCAGTAGATAGCTACTTCACCTACACCAGTATCAGCAGTAGATAGCTACTTCATCTATACCAGTATCAGCAGTAGATAGCTACTTCATCTATGCCAGTATCAGCAGTAGATAGCTACTTCATCTATACCAGTATCAGCAGTAGATAGCTACTTCATCTATGCCAGTATCAGCAGTAGATAGCTACTTCATCTACACCAGTATCAGCAGTAGATAGCTACTTCATCTATACCAGTATCAGCAGTAGATAGCTACTTCATCTATGCCAGTATCAGCAGTAGATAGCTACTTCATCTACACCAGTATCAGCAGTAGATAGCTACTTCATCTATACCAGTATCAGCAGTAGATAGCTACTTCATCTATGCCAGTATCAGCAGTAGATAGCTACTTCATCTACACCAGTATCAGCAGTAGATAGCTACTTCATCTATACCAGTATCAGCAGTAGATAGCTACTTCATCTATGCCAGTATCAGCAGTAGATAGCTACTTCATCTACACCAGTATCAGCAGTAGATAGCTACTTCATCTATACCAGTATCAGCAGTAG
Source organism: Amphiura filiformis (assembly GCF_039555335.1). NCBI lineage: Eukaryota > Metazoa > Echinodermata > Ophiuroidea > Amphilepidida > Amphiuridae > Amphiura > Amphiura filiformis. The sequence goes on along the minus strand of NC_092647.1, from coordinate 19,104,530 downwards.
ATAGCTACTTCATCTATACAAATATCAGCAGTAGATAGCTACTTCATCTACACCAGTATCAGCAGTAGATAGCTACTTCATCTATACCAGTATCAGCAGTAGATAGCTACTTCATCTATGCCAGTATCAGCAGTAGATAGCTACTTCATCTACACCAGTATCAGCAGTAGATAGCTACTTCATCTATACCAGTATCAGCAGTAGATAGCTACTTCATCTATACAAATATCAGCAGTAGATATCTACTTCATCCATACCAGTATCAGCAGTAGATAGCTAGTATTAGAAGTAGGTATCTACTTCATCCATACCTGTCTCAGCAGTAGATAGCTACTTCATCTATACCAGTATCCGCAGTAGATAGCTACTTCATCTACACCAGTATCAGCAGTAGATAGCTAGTATTAGAAGTAGGTATCTACTTCATCCATACCAGTCTCAGCAGTAGATAGCTATTTCATCTATACCAGTATCAGCAGTAGATAGCTACTTCATCTATACCAGTATCAGCAGTACATAGTTACTTCATTTATACCAGTATCAGCAGTTGATAGCTCCTTCGTCTATACCAGTATCAGCAGTAGATAGCTACTTCATCTATACCAGTATCAGCAGTAGATAGCTACTTCATCTATACCAGTATCAGCAGTAGATAGCTACTTCATCTATACCAGTATCAGCAGTAGATTGCTACTTTATCTATGCCAGTATCAGCAGTAGATAGTTACTTCATCTATACCAGTATCAGCAGTAGATAGCTACTTCATCTATACCAGTATCAGCAGTAGATAGCTATTTCATCTATACCAGTATCAGCAGTAGATAGCTACTTCATCTATACCAGTATCAGCAGTACATAGTTACTTCATTTATACCAGTATCAGCAGTTGATAGCTCCTTCGTCTATACCAGTATCAGCAGTAGATAGCTACTTCATCTATACCAGTATCAGCAGTAGATAGCTACTTCATCTATACCAGTATCAGCAGTAGATAGCTACTTCATCTATACCAGTATCAGCAGTAGATTGCTACTTTATCTATGCCAGTATCAGCAGTAGATAGTTACTTCATCTATACCAGTATCAGCAGTAGATAGCTACTTCATCTATACCAGTATCGGCAGTAGATAGCTAGTTCATCTATACCAGTATCAGCAGTAGATAGCTACTTCATCTATACCAGTATCAGCAGTAGATAGCTACTTCATCTACACCAGTATCAGCAGTAGATAGCTACTTCATCTACACCAGTATCAGCAGTAGATAGCTACTTCATCTATACCAGTATCAGCAGTAGATTGCCACTTTATCTATGCCAGTATCAGCAGTAGATAGTTACTTCATCTATACCAGTATCAGCAGTAGATAGCTACTTCATCTATACCAGTATCAGCAGTAGATAGCTACTTCATCTATACCAGTATCAGCAGTAGATAGCTACTTCATCTATACCAGTATCAGCAGTAGATAGCTACTTCATCTATGCCAGTATCAGCAGTAGATATCTACTTCATCTATGCCAGTATCAGCAGTAGATAGCTACTTCATCTACACCAGTATCAGCAGTAGATAGCTACTTCATCTATACCAGTATCAGCAGTAGATAGCTACTTCATCTATGCCAGTATCAGCAGTAGATAGCTACTTCACCTACACCAGTATCAGCAGTAGATAGCTACTTCATCTATACCAGTATCAGCAGTAGATAGCTACTTCATCTACACCAGTATCAGCAGTAGATAGCTACTTCATCTATACCAGTATCAGCAGTAGATAGCTACTTCATCTATGCCAGTATCAGCAGTAGATAGCTACTTCATCTATACCAGTATCAGCAGTAGATAGCTACTTCATCTATACCAGTATCAGCAGTAGATAGCTACTTCACCTACACCAGTATCAGCAGTAGATAGCTACTTCATCTATACCAGTATCAGCAGTAGATAGCTACTTCATCTATGCCAGTATCAGCAGTAGATAGCTACTTCACCTACACCAGTATCAGCAGTAGATAGCTACTTCATCTATACCAGTATCAGCAGTAGATATCTACTTCATCTATGCCAGTATCAGCAGTAGATAGCTACTTCATCTATACCAGTATCAGCAGTAGATAGCTACTTCATCTATACCAGTATCAGCAGTAGATAGCTACTTCATCTATACCAGTATCAGCAGTATATAGCTACTTCATCTATGCCAGTATCAGCAGTAGATAGGTACTTCATCTACTCCAGTATCAGCAGTAGATAGCTACTTCATCTATACCAGTATCAGCAGTAGATAGCTACTTCATCTATGCCAGTATCAGCAGTAGATATCTACTTCATCTATGCCAGTATCAGCAGTAGATAGCTACTTCATCTACACCAGTATCAGCAGTAGATAGCTACTTCATCTATACCAGTATCAGCAGTAGATAGCTACTTCATCTATGCCAGTATCAGCAGTAGATAGCTACTTCACCTACACCAGTATCAGCAGTAGATAGCTACTTCATCTATACCAGTATCAGCAGTAGATAGCTACTTCATCTATGCCAGTATCAGCAGTAGATAGCTACTTCATCTACACCAGTATCAGCAGTAGATAGCTACTTCATCTATACAAGTATCAGCAGTGGATAGCTAGTTCATCTATACCAGTATCAGCAGTAGATAGCTACTTCATCTATACCAGTATCAGCAGTAGATAGCTACTTCATCTATACCAGTATCAGCAGTGGATAGCTAGTTCATCTATACCAGTATCAGCAGTGGATAGCTAGTTCATCTATACCAGTATCAGCAGTAGATAGCTACTTCATCTACACCAGTATCAGCAGTAGATAGCTACTTCATCTATACCAGTATCAGCAGTGGATAGCTAGTTCATCTATACCAGTATCAGCAGTAGATAGCTACTTCATCTATGCCAGTATCAGCAGTAGATAGCTACTTCATCTATACCAGTATCAGCAGTAGATAGCCACTTCATCTATACCAGTATCAGCAGTAGATAGCTACTTCACCTACACCAGTATCAGCAGTAGATAGCTACTTCATCTACACCAGTATCAGCAGTAGATAGCTACTTCATCTATACCAGTATCAGCAGTAGATAGCTACTTCATCTATGCCAGTATCAGCAGTAGATAGCTACTTCACCTACACCAGTATCAGCAGTAGATAGCTACTTCATCTATACCAGTATCAGCAGTAGATAGCTACTTCATCTACACCAGTATCAGCAGTAGATAGCTACTTCATCTATGCCAGTATCAGCAGTAGATAGCTACTTCATCTACACCAGTATCAGCAGTAGATAGCTACTTCATCTATACCAGTATCAGCAGTGGATAGCTAGTTCATCTATACCAGTATCAGCAGTAGATAGCTACTTCATCTATGCCAGTATCAGCAGTAGATAGCTACTTCATCTACACCAGTATCAGCAGTAGATAGCTACTTCATCTATACCAGTATCAGCAGTAGATAACTACTTCATCTACACCAGTATCAGCAGTAGATAGCTACTTCATCTATACCAGTATCAGCAGTAGATAGCTACTTCATCTATGCCAGTATCAGCAGTAGATAGCTACTTCATCTACACCAGTATCAGCAGTAGATAGCTACTTCATCTATACCAGTATCAGCAGTAGAGAGCTACTTCATCTATACCAGCATCAGCAGTAGATAGCTACTTCATCTATGCCAGTATCAGCAGTAGATAGCTACTTCATCTACACCAGTATCAGCAGTAGATAGCTACTTCATCTGTACCAGTATCAGCAGTAGATATCTACTTCATCTATGCCAGTATCAGCAGTAGATATCTACTTCATCTATGCCAGTATCAGCAGTAGATAGCTACTTCATCTATACCAGTATCAGCAGTAGATAGCTACTTCATCTATGCCAGTATCAGCAGTAGATAGCTACTTCATCTATACCAGTATCAGCAGTAGATAGCTACTTCATCTATACCAGCATCAGCAGTATAGCTACTTCATCTATGCCAGTATCAGCAGTGGATAGCTACTTCATCTATACCAGTATCAGCAGTAGATAGCTACTTCATCTATACCAGTATCAGCAGTAGATAGCTACTTCATCTATACCAGTATCAGCAGTGGATAGCTACTTCAATGCAGTATAATGAAGAGATGAGATCATAATTTGACACAGACAATAATAAAAAGAAAATGTTCTACGTTTGATACAAATTAAAAAAACAACCAAAAAGCCTATTAGAACTAAAGTTGATGAACAGTACGTCAATATTTATTATTCACGGTGACCTTTTTTATACCAATTAGTATTCTGGAAGCTGTGACTAGCAGAACTACAATAAATAGACAATTAAAATTTTTGTTTTCCTGGTAGACCATTCTTAAATTGTTACTTAATTTGCATTAATCCAATTCTAAGAATATCCATTACTTTTATTTGTCGTTTCAATTTGACCTGTATGTTTTTGGGTTATTGCTTTCTAACTGCTTTAAGTACAAGATATGGGTACAACGTAATGTCCTGTAATGGATGGGATATAGGCATATTGAGCACACGATATAGGTAGTCCGTGTTGGCAATTTATTGACCACTTAACGTCCCTTCTTTCCAATTTTCTTCGCGGCGCGGCATACTTCTGCTGAACCGACGACCTCCGCACATGGAAACTGTGTCCCTTCTTTTTCATTTTGTTTAGGCGGGATTTTGTTTACCAGTTTTTCTTGATTCTATATACAGATACAATAGGCCTACCTATTGTATGTGAATTCGGAAATAGGTCTCCTTATGATATTTGCCCGAAACGAATTCTCAACACACAGAGTAGGCCTAGGCCTAATGCATGCCGCCACAAGTTGTTAATTTTAAAGCTTTTGTAAGAGATCTTTTTCCCCGTCTAAACTTTCATTTCTTCTTCAGCTGAATACAATATACATCAGAAATGTTCAATGTATTTTTACATACCTGACTTGATAAAGCTTAAAACGCACCTTTTTATGGATTTTGATTGACCGGTGTTATTCTTTAGTTTATATGCTACTTTGATATACCGTACTGTACGGTACTCAACTTTAGTTTTAGAGCGCTTTAGCCATTGCAATTGCTAATTATCCACAAATGAGCTTTGTAAAATGTGTTTTCTTCTTTTATTATCATTATTTTTTAGAAATAACATTAACCTGAGACCTTTAATAAAAAATCAAAAAAAATCCAAATTTTGGTGAACACATGCATTGATTCGAGTGAACATGCTGCAAACAAGTCAACAACAATTGAAACGTAAATTCGTTGTTGGGCATGAAAAACCTCCAATATGTCATTGGCCCCTGAACATGTTTAAAGCAAAACCTCCTATGTAACCTTTTGGCAGTTTTGTTTTAAACATCTTCAGGGGCCACAATCACATAGGAGGTATTTCCTGCCCAACAACTATGATGAATGGGATTGGGAATGCTCCATCAGATGTTTTAATGCATATTAATCTCAATGAGTTCATTGTATTCCAGAACAATGTTCAATTAAGGGGTACTACACCCCTGGCCAATTTTGTGCCTATTTTTGCGGTTTGTTTTCAAAAATAATAAGTAAGATATGTATATTATATAGGCAAGGACTACAACCACTGCACTGAAAATTCAGCAACTCAAGGTAAGTAGTTATTGATTAAATATTGGTTTTCCCTCATTTTTGACTGTAACTCCACAACTGTTGTCTGTGCTGAAATAAAATTTGCAGTGCTGTAGTTGTAGTCCCCTATAATATACATATTTTACTTGTCACCAATGCTCTATAATTTGTGAGAAAAATGCAAAAATAGGCACAAAATTGGGCAAGGGTGTAGTACCCCCTTAATGATAAAAAATATAATGGAATTCTTCGTATTACAAAATATAAAATAAGTGTAATTCTAACGTTATTCTTTCAGGCCCGTACACCATTTTCGCACCGTACGACCTAGCTTTTGAGCTACTTCCAGACTCTATCTACAACGAGCTAATGAACAACCAGACCAATTTGAAACATACCTTAATGTACCACATCGTTAAAGGGGCCTTTTACTTGTTTCCCCCACCCGACGGCCACGGGGCATATAATGACCAATTACTACCGTCACTTATCAGCGGAAAATATGTCCGTTTGAATATATACCAAGTAGGATTCACGGTATGTACTTATTTTTGTTGTTTGTCTGTCTGCTTCGTCTGATTTGTTTGTCTGTTTGCTTCTTTCTCTGATAAATTCTGAACTCCTTAGTTTGATTACCGTTTCTCTGTACGAGTACGGAGTAGAATTCCACGATAAGCATGATAAGTAGGTCAGTGTAGGCCTAGCATATAAACCAACAAATCATGATGTGAATCTCTGCATCAACATGACCAATTTAAACACACCCCTATTATACTATAAGGTCATACAATAGAGTACACACCCACACCTACCCTAACACACCATATGCCCACACACCCTCTTGCTAAGTCCAACAAGCCAGCCAGGGGATACAAATTACAAGTGAGCGCTTTCAATATACGCAATCCTGTGAGCAATGTAGTTTTACCAGACCCTGGATAACCATTGTTGAATGCATCTGCAATTAACCATCCCACCTCATCTACTAATAATCGTATAACCCAATATACAACAAAAAAGGCACAAAAAGAAACTCGTCAGTTATATTCATCCTTGCTGTTCAATAACTTGATAATTTTGGATTTAATATTCTGAAATATACATTTTGTTATTTGGACTTTTCTTTCTCATTTGACACCCTGTTCCTGAACATTGAGCAAGAATTGACCAAGATATGGGCATCCAAACTCTTAAACCCCAAAATGAAAAGTTGCAATTTTAACGATTCAATTGTGCCTGTTACACTGTGTGCTTTTGGCCTGTGTGCAATACTTATACAACGATGCGTTCCCATTGAAAATCGTTGAAAATGAAACATTTGATTTTGGGGTTTGAGGCTTTGGAGGCGCACATCTTGGTCAATTCTTGTTCGTTTTTCACGAACAGGGTGTCAAATGAGAAAGCAAAGTCCAATTAACAAAATGTATATTTCAGAATAGTCCAAAATTATCAAGTTATTGAACAGCAAAGATGAATATAACTGACGAGTTTCTTTTTGTGCCTGGTATAGATTGTTTTCTTCCTGCGTATACATGTATAGGCGGTGGAAGCGGGGGCGGGACTAAATTTTTGCTAGGGCCGGGTGACCTTTCCTGTAAAAATAATATAAGAAGAAAAAAATAAAGCAATCAGTCCATTTGCATCATTACTACGTGTTTTGGGCCCAACTTATCGATATTCTGATAGAATCGTATGTAACTATTAAAAACCCTACCTAGCTTGCTCCAGAAATCGTCTCGAAACTTTTTTTTTTCATATAGCTCTTAGTTGAATATAATACCCTCAAAATAAGGGCTCAGTGCTATGAAACACGGGTAATTCTTGTTTTGGGATGGCATAGCAAATTAACTCGTGGAACTTTTTGTGTGAACACCTCTAAAGGTTTGGCAAAATCCTATGTTGGTGATAAAATGATTGTAGGCCTACATTTCATTGTAAGTTGTACGCCGAAACATGCAATATACAATGTCTAGTTGTTCTACTTTTCTCATAAACAACCCTATGATTTTTTTGTCTTTTAGCGTTTAACCGCGGGAGGTGGTCCCGTTATTGATGGCGGTAATGCTAGTAACGGTGCCGTGTATATTATACAGAACGTGATGTACCCAGTTCCACCAGGAAATATTGCTGATGTTCTCATGCATAATAAATCATTCAGTGTCTTGGGAAAACTTGTGCAAAAAGCGGGACTCATGGATTACTTTAAAGGTATCTTAATGTAAAAACATTATCTGAAAACACAACAGTTCATTTGCGGACTAGCTCCATCGATATATTATAGAAAATAAGTCAAATTCAGTTAATAAACTGAAGAAAGTATTATTCTCTATTTAAGCTTTGGTTTTCTACTGAAGACAGCAATATACTGAATCCCAGCAAGCACAAAACGTTTTTGAAACCATTCGCAGATAGAAGTTGCCAGAAAACGTTTGATTATGGATATAAAAACGTTTAATAACATTTTTAATAACTTTTTTTTTTTAAAGAGTTGAGTTGTTTCACACAACCTTTTTGTTTTTGTGAAGAGTTACTTCAAAACATTGTAACACGGTGTTAGATAAGTGTTGCCAAAATATCTTTTAAACGTTTACAAAAAACAAACGAACTATTTTAAACAATGACATTGTGAAATGTAAAACGTTTTCTGCAAACTCCCCCAAAAAACATTAATAAAAACAATCTGCGATACAGCTGCAGATAACAATATACTCATTGTTGCTATCTGCTGAAGGAGACTTTTACTCAAACTTGCTATCTACTGAAGATAACATTTAACTATAAGTAGTTATTTATCTCGGAGAATATTAAGCTCATTACAGTTTATGGTTATCTACTGAAGATATCATTACTCACTCTTACCATCTACAGATGTTGGCATTATCATCGCATTAATTTTGTTATTTTTTTAGGTGGTCCTTTCACAATGTTTCCACCAACAAATGAGGCATTCAACAAGCTTTCGCCAGATATTCTCAATAAGTACACACAAAACACTACTCTTCTGAAGCAACTGATAGAATATCATGTCTTAGATAGGACCTTATATACAGCTGGGAGCTACAGTGGGGAAATAGTGGTCACTGTACAGGGGTGTGCTCTTAATCTGACCGTTTGGTATGGTAAGTTGCATGCTGTAGGCGGGGGAAGCGTCATGAGGCGTGTATGTAAGGGGCCCTTCTGGAATCAGTGCACTAATCTACACTAAAACTAAGGAAATATCTGCTTCGTTGAATAAGTTCTATCCCCCTCCACCGCGAATGAAATAATTTTGCCAATGAAATTATACTTTTTCCATGTAAGAATAATTTTGGCATTGTCACTGCTAGAAACTGGGGTATGTCACCAGTGGCGTAGCCAGGATTTCGGAACATGAATGTACCGACTGAAATTGTGATTTGCTGAATTTCCCCACAGGGCCCTAACATTTTTTATTTGAGAAGTCAGAAATTTCTTTTTCATTAAAACTGTACCTACCTTAGTAGCCCCTCCATCGGATTTCTGGTGCACGTCCGTAGATAGCAACTGGTAATGTAGACTATGCTATTTTCAATCCATCCAAATCGCAGTCAATAAAATAAGGTCATTAATATCATAGGCCTACTGCTCCATAATCCATTACCCAGTGATGGTATCGATACTGTGGGTCAGTTTAAAGGGGTTTCCCTTTTTTTGATATGAAGAGCTTTGTTGCAAAAACCCCTTGCATCCACTTTTGACTTTTTGAGAAAAACAGTTTTTTTTAATTGTGCAAGTATTACTGGTTCGATTTGATTCAATTTGGGTTTGGATAAAGTGTTGATGAATAGAAACTAAAAGAATAGGTTTGGTACAATTTTCAAGCCTTCCTATTTATTTTATTATATCTTTTATATCGCGCCTTTTGTGGATGTAAGGCCTTTTGCAACAAAATTAATTTACCCCTTTTCTAGAAACCACCTTTGCAATCATATTTGAGCACATTTTTTGCACTACTTTATGTAACTTGACTAATACTTTCAAAATCAAAAAGAAAAATTAAAATATCTCATTTACTTTTTTTAATTATGAATTTTTAATTAAATTTGAGTATTTCCGAAGCTACACCTTTTGTTAATTAAAATGATTTTTAAAAAAATAGTAAAGAACATTCCATGCTACTAGTATCAAAAAATTAAAACAAAACAATTCTATATTAAGATCAGATTTATTATGTTCAGATTTCCCAAACGGGAAATATATGATATCTCCGGAAGGGAAGGTGGTATGAAGGTCAAACCACCACCAAAATGAGTATTTTTTTTACCCACACTATAATATCATGCCAATAACTAAATTTCAGTCAGAAGTGGATGCAAGGGCTTTTGAAACAGAGCTCTGCATATATGGACTACTTAGAAACCCACCCTAGTGATAATTTGCCAAAAATAATAAGGAAACTATACACAGGCATGAAACAGGAGTTTTGCCAAAAAGGAGAAAAAGTAAAAACAGGAGAAAAAATAAATGGTCTCCTATACTTTTGAACGGAGGTAAAAATTTGTAGGAGGAATTTCTCCTATCCGAGGAGAAATCTCATCTCCGTAAACAACATGTTGTGAGCCTTACTGGCTTAACTTGTAAGCAGATTGCTACAACATCACATGCCACTGGCAACATTAATGCTTAAATGAGTCTTATTTATACTTGTCTCAATTTTGTTTTCCAAATAGATACACTTTGGCTGAATGGAGTGAACAATTCTCAAGTAATATACCTCAACTACCAAGTTGACAATGGAGTAATGCATGTGGTAGATACTGTTCTGATACCACCAGTAATTCATTGATGGGATACCAAACTACATGTATATGGTATATTTCATCTTGGAGACATCCAATACAGGAAGTTGATCTAAACATTTTGTACATATTGCTAAAACAGTCAACATTATTGGGTATATTTTCACGGGAAAATTTTCTGGACACGTGACCAATGCGTATCAATGTAAGTGTAACCTCGAGCCTGATCTCTGACCCCCGGCGGTGACCTCGCTATTCAAGTCTTAGTAATTTTGAATTGGAATATTATTCTTGGCCGCCATTTCAATAGAAATTTGTGTATTGCAAATTTATTGAATATCATGCAATCTTAAGTTCTTCACAATATCATCAAAACGTAATTTCAAAAATATCTACCTACGGAAAAAAATATTTATCTACGGAAACTCTTACCATAATATTTTTAACTTGCAACAAGTTACTTATTTGGCATCAAAGGAGGAATTCTTCCTTTTCAAATACATTGGAAGACCACCCGCTGTGCTCGGGGTCACATTCCATAATGCTAATATGTCTGCGCCCATGGGTGTCCCGTGTCCAGATAATTTTCCCGTGAAAATTTACCTATTACATGTAATTCTGACTGTAAAATGAGAATATATATCTTGAGGTAGTTGAATTTTGTATAGCACTAGTGAAATTTGAATTACATTAGTACATGTAATTGTTTCAGTTCATCAGCATGACCTGACCACAGAGAACCTGTGTTCCTACATGTATAAGAGTGGTATTGGATTATTCCTGTTGAAATCCATACACTTTATGGAAGACACTACCTTAATCTCCCACACAGGGGTGTAATATAAAATGGGGTCTCCCATTCAATAACCCCATTTGTAATTTGCACTCACTGTGTGGAAGATTATGGTCATATGGGGGGATTTCAACTGGAATACCCAGGCATGAGAATGATCATCCATGAAAAAAAAAGTGTTTGAAAAAAGCCTTAAAAAGTGTGTGAAATTGGGCTAATAAGGCCAAAAACGGGCTGAAATTGAAAGAAAGTGTGGAAATTTGGACAATGAAAAGCCTGAATTCAGGCTTCTCATGCCTGAATACCTTAATGTTAATTAGGTTACAAGTGTATTTTGGTCAAATCAGGTATTTCCAAATCAAATTTCCCAAAACTGTACTTGGAAGGTCTATTTTGGTTTCTATATTATAGTAAAGCCATCTCGAGCATTAAGTTGCCAAGAATCTCTAGTCTAATACATGTACAGTACCCCAAGGCTTGACAGCACTTCAAATCATCACATCTGGGAAATGGCGGGCAGTTGCTGTGCTGCATACCATACTTCAAAGTGAACACACCTTGGAAACAAACATTATATTTTGCTGACTGAGACAGTCAGTTATTTATTGACTGCACTGTGAATTCCTGTTTCACAATATTTTAGTTGTCATATAGATTAATTTCACATGTCTGCAGAGCGTACAGTTTGTGCCTATACTGCACCCATAACAATATATTGTATGATCTTGTACACAGCCTGTTAATGTTTGCATAAAATGTTGGAACAGCAAAGTTTTGCCTAAGCTTATCATATATATTTGTATAAAATTTCACAATTTGTATCTTCTGTTAAGCATATTTGTTATTCACTTAAAATATTAATAAAATATTTTTCTCCATGATGGAGAGGGAAATCTGCACATGAGTGAACAGGTATCGATTTCAAAATCCAAAAGTTATATAAGGCTTTTTTTCGTATGTGATGCGTATAGGCAACCGATTCACTGGTTTGGTTTACTTCTTTCCTTTGCCCTTAGCAGCTTGCTTGCCCTTAGTGCCCTTTGCACCCTTCTTGCCCTTTCCCTTGACAGGTGCAGCTTTCTTCGCAGGCTCATCAGGGATCAGCTGGAAAGACACACAAACATGACACGATTAGTATTTATATTCAATGAATTCCTTCGATTGTTTCTAGAATTTTCAGGGGATGCAATAGACCATTATGGAAAATCAAGAAAACCTTTACAAAGTTATCCCTGATGACATGATCATTGATACAGCGGGGGCACCCACCCATCTGAACTTTGTGCACACATTAAATTGTGCAGTCATGTGTGCATTAAGATGTGCGCATCAATAATATGTCATCAGGGTTCAATTCCCATAGGCTTTCAGGAATTTCCAAAATGGCCTATTGTGCTGCACCTGATACTTGTCTTGGTCAGAGCTTTTATACCTATCACAGAAAATCAGCAACACGGGGCAGAAGATGCACATCTGTTATTTTCAAAACTAATATATAATACTAAACTATACACAGTTGTATAATCCAAGTCTTGATACTAAGCTAAATCTTTGCTTAAATGAAGTTACTTCTCAGTCAGGGTCTTAGCTAGAAATTGAGGGTTGCCCATCATTTGAATAAAATTGCCTGTCCTAATTTGACCTTTAAAACACTTACCAGACATCTACAGCCCATTGGGGGTTCAAAGAGTTCAAACATGTGCTAATATGGCCTTGTTCTACAAATTGGGTCTACTAAAAAGGGCAATTAGCTTCTCAAAACATACAATTTATAATATAGCATCTGTCAAAGGCATTAATTTTGCCCGTCCCAGGAGCAAACTGGCCGTCTAAAATGACGGCCAGATGGGTGGCTAGCTAAGACCCTGTTCTCAGTGTGTATCCCTCTGTATGCTTTCAGGTACACTAAAACAAATATATGTTTTAATGTCTCTAGAGGGAGCCATGACCAGTTTTTGTAAACTAAGTTAAAGAACAAACCAAAAGACCAAAGAGCTAGTTGCTACGGGAAGTGTTAAAAGTTGATTACATTTCTTGTGTACTTTTTACCAACATTCATGTTATTTTTGATTGGTTTGTTGTGAATTTCACTTTCTGGGATGGATCCCCACCCAACATTGCCGTTTCCCAATTGTGGGTAAAAACCTTACTGAAATATTGTTTGGCTTGAGCGTTTAATTGGGTATTTCATTCCACATTATGTTTAAATTTTATTTAAAGCAGTCTTTATTTGTATTGCCACACTTCAACTCACCCCTCGTGCCCTGTTGATTTTGTCCTCTCTCTTCTTCTTGTTCCTCTCCTCAGCTACCTTGGCCACACGCTTCTGTGTCATGGCGTAAGGGTTGAGTTTGAACATCACTCGCACGTTCTTGAGTGGGTTCTTCTTCACCGCCCTCCTTTCCGGTGCCTTACGGCTATTGCAAAGGAAAAAGCAAATTATATTTTTACTTATTTTGACCTCAGATGACCTTGAAAATATTTGACTTTCATTGCTGTTCATTTTCACCAAGTTTGACGAAAATCCAAAAATCTTTAATTGTATAAATTTAAATATTAACATCTGTAGCTCTTGAGATAAGTCAATAAATACATTACAGTTAACTGTAGAATTTTGGAAAATTATTGATTATTCATGTGCAGCAAAACTTGAGATACTCAAGGATTTGTAGATCAGAGCTTCAGTACAAGTCACTGTTAATCAGAAACACGGACCTTGAAGGTAAACTCATCATTTCTCAAATTCAGAACACTCTTTTTTTTTTGTTGTTGTAAAAATGAGTTCAGATGGAATAGCCCATTATCTGTGATGAATGTGACTTACTTTGCTGGTCTGAGCTGAGAAGTGATCTCCTGACTTCTGAGTAATCTGTTCAGATCTGTGTTCACCATGGTTGGCATTGGAAGACTGCAATAGTAGAAAAGAAAAATAGTAGTTATGGAATAGAATAATAATTGCTGCATAATGATAAGTTTCGTTCATTGCCTGAAGAACCTGAAATACCTTTTGTGAATGTCGGTAACAAATATGCCTTGGTAAACCATTTTTGTGTGTGCGTACAATAAACAAGAAATCAATACAATCAAAATGAAGAATTGAATAAATTTGACCTTCAGAAAACCTTAAAATGATACTTTGTGCAATAAGATCAGAGCTTCAGGACAAGTCATTGTTAATCAGAAACACGGACCTTGAAGGTAAACTCATCACTTCCTATTGTTTATCGGTGGACATTGATAGTAAAGTTGCTCATTTTAAAGGACAAACGACAGCGTATATTATGCAACTTATTTCCTTATGTTGTAGTGGTGGTACTATGAGAATCATACTACTCAATGCATGTGCCGCACACCATATATATTAATGCACAAAACTGTGGATACGTTTGTTGGGTTTTCAATTTCAAGTTTTCAATGAAGGAGCTGTAAGATATTGAACACATTAAGCAGAACTTGCAGCCGATGCATTGGAACTGGGACACACACATGAGCTCAGCCATGTGATTGTATCCTCTGTGCTTTGTAAAATTGGTCTGTGTAGCAGAAGGCTGGGATTTCTTTCCAGTGTTGACACTGCCTAATGTGAAACCTTGGGATCAGTAATGTAGTAATAGAGCAAAACAAACTAACATATGATCTGTTTACTGAGCCATTCCTCTCAACTTACTTGTAGTTCTGCTTTTCCTTGGACTGTTTCTTCCATGTGCCATAGATGTCGTCTAGCTTACGGAAAGCGCTCTCTGTCCAGATGCAGAACCTTCCTACGTGACCACCAGGGGCCAGTCTGAGGAGATTCAACTTCTGTACATTCATAAGTGTGACACCTGCAAAGGGGGAAAATGGGTGAGAACAGGATTTAAAATTGAAATGTGCTTGATACTTTTTGCACTAAAGTCTATATATTTACATTACTTTTTTACATAATTAAAGAGATAGATGAGGATTAAGATCAGAGCTTCAATACAAGTCACTGTTAATCAGAAACACGGACCTTGAAGATTAACTCATCATTTCACAATCACAACCAGTATTTAAGAAGTAAAAACTTGTAACACAGCAATGAATGATCACAACATGTTTCATTTTTGTTGTGAGCATTCCTCTTACACATACATGTCTTTACTTCTACATGAGCACCATTTCATGGTTTGAATTGAAGAACTGGCTTTACAACAAACATTGTCACATGAACTTGGTAATTGCCCATGCCCAACCAGTGTTCCATCTTCTAATTGTTCAGATTGTCGGCCTATAGCTTCCTGCATGGGAGTCTTAGTGCCAATTCTGACAAGTCCTGTGCCAATCCTCACTAAATCTATTGTCCTATTTGATCACTATCTCTTACCTGGTATATTTCTGAACGCTCTTTTGAGACCATTGTCTTTTTCGTATATGATGCACGGACCCAGACGTTTGACGAACCTTCTGTTCCTCATTTTACCTCTGCCTGCACGTTTTCGATGGGACTTGTATACCTGAAATAGCAAAACACAAGTAATAACCGAATTGTAGTCACACAAGATTTCCAAGAAACCTTATAAATTGACCTTACACTTTCTTGGCCGAGTCTTCAACATCATTGGTCCTTGGTGATGGTGGAATTACACATTTCCCTAATTCTACACGAAGAGAGAAACCAGTTAATACGCTTCCTAGTACAGTAGCCTCATCAATCATTCAGCATCCTTCATTTTGTTGTTACTTCTCTGAAGTTCTCTCTATATTAATTTATAGTGCAGGTGCCATTTTTTGTCTTAAAACACACCACATTGCTGCCTTTTCCCTGAAACTAATGATTCTATGCATTTACTCTGAAGAAGCTTTGCAAACAAGTCACCTTTTGAATTGTACTGACTAGACCAGATTGTACAATGAATTTTGGAAGATTAAGGCGATATAATATCCTGATTTTCATCAGTACGGTACCCATCTTCTTTTTTTTGTTGCAAATTAATGAAGTATATAAATATGTTCATCATCTCATGTCCTGAACTTATAAAATATCTCTACATACAAAGTGGTTTTAAACCATTTTAGAAAATCATTTTAGCCCTATATATATTTTTGTTTACTGTATCCTGGTAACTGAGATGTGTGTTTCATAACAAACCATAATTTATTCTATTGAACATGTCCAAGTAGAATACATGAATAGAATACATTAAATCCTTTGTTATACAGGGTGTATCAAAATTAAGTATACAATTTGAAAAATGCCGCTAGATTAAAAAGTATGAGGTCTTTGGTCAAAATTCTCTAATTAATAACTTAATCTACATCTTGTCCTACTACAGCTGAAAAATCATTGGCGTGTGACCATTAATAAGGATTTGGTGGCAACTTTTGTGAGCCGAGTACAAAAAGCAGTTGCGCCAAGTCAATTGGTTAAATGCCCGGTGCTTGATATTGTTGTGCAGCCATGAGAAACATGCAGGTGTACAGATCATTTGTCCTCATTGTTAGGGTTCCAATCCTGTGCATGTGTGAGTTACATAACACGTGACTTTTGGTAAATCTGGGCAACTATCTTCTTACATATGCTAGGTTTTACTTGACAAGGAGAATAGCAACATTAAAATGGATACTCCACAGTACACGCTAGAGCAAAGGGCCTTCCTTGTTGCAGTGTACCATCGCACCCAGAGTCCAGCAGAAGTGCTTCGGAGATTCCGCCAGCCGTACCCAATTACACGCCCCCTTCATGTGGTGCTATTTACAAAAATGTTGCGAAGTATCAGATAACTGGACCGAGTCGTAATCTGAACAGAGAACATTGTGGTCGCCCCCGAACTGGAAGATCTGCTGCAAATATCTTAGCAGTCCGTAACATTCTGCAGGCGGGGCAAGCAGGAGGTCAAATTATCTGCTGTTGAAATTGACTTGGAATACCATCTGCAACCTTTAACAGAATAACTCGTTTATGACTTCCAGATCACCAACGTCGCACTGTTTTCTGTCAGTGGCTTCTTGAACGTCCTCTACGTTTCCTGGAAGATTTCATCATTGGCGATGAAGCAGAGTTTGCATTAAATGTTTTCACAAGTCCTCCTGCAGACCTTGATGAACTTCAGAGACGCATAATTGCACAATTTGACATTCTCAGGCAGGACAGACCTCTCATTAGACGTGCTGTGAACGCCATGTTGAGAAGAGTCGAAATCTGCATGCAGAAGAATTGTGGGCATGTGGAAGACTAAGACTAAAACTGTCAATAACTGTAAACATTAAAGAAAGTGGTGAGACTTTCTTGTGATTTGTATTTTGTTTTGATTTTAATTGACTTGGCAGAACTGCTTTTTGTACTGCGTTTCACAAAAGTAGCCACCAAATCCTTATTATTGTTCACACGCCAGTGATTTGTCAGCTATAGGAGGACAAGATGTTGATTAAGTTATCAACTAGAGAATTTTGACCACAGACCTCATACTTTTTAATCTAGCGGCATTTTTCAAACTGTATACTTAATTTTGATACACCCTGTACTATCTATGGAAATGTACTCACTGATTATAACACTGAATAAATTAAATAGGCCTAATCTCTTCCACGTAGACAATTTAATACTACACCATGTATGTATCTTCTATAATGTGTTGTTAGGAAAAGAGATTAAAAAAGGCTATAAGGTCATCAAAGGTCAGGTTATAGGTCAATTGGTTCAGGTCAAATTCAGGCATCAATTTTGAATACATGTGATAGTCTGTGATATCATACATGTCATAATGAGGCAGGGACTGTCTTTTGGAATTTGCAGGAGAGCATTAAATAGCTCCTCTGGAGCCTTCAAGGAGAGCTGTTTAGAGCATTTACAATAGAATGTAAGGATAGAATAGTCAACTAAGGAGAGCTAAAAATCACTCTCCTGTATCAGATTTAAGGAGAGCAGTAGAGAGCGATTGCTCTCGCTCTCCTCAAAAGGCAATCCCTGATGAGGCATCAATTTTGATATTTTGTCTGTTACTGGATATTAGGGCGGGTCATAAATAGGGAAGGTTTTTATTTCAAATCGGCCATGGCCAAAAGGTGTTCCACTTGACCCCACTTGAAGAAATATGCACTTTAAAAATAATTGAAGTGGGTCTTCAGACCCCACCACCACCCTTATTCCCTATATACTGAAATATGCACATTTTGTCAGATATTCAAAGAACAGATACATAATGAGAGGACATGTTGCTTCAAAACGTACATTTTATCCACCCAGAAGCACTTTTCAAACACAAATTAATCATCTACTATAGAAAATAGTCTATATACAATACTTTTCTCTGAATTTCATAACACTTTATATGCTAAGATGTCCAATATCGCATAAATATTACACATACAAAACTGGGTAACTTCAAATAACATAGCAATGAAAAAATTAGGTTGATGTATTATTACCGGACTTGCTTAAAAAGGAATTAAATGAATTTGTAGCTGTTTATATTATGTCACCCATCATGAACAAACTATATTAAGGGCTTTTACTAATATATAATAATATTATACTAATATAATAAAAGCCCTTAATATAGTTTGTTCATAGCATGTAAACCTATGGGGGGGGGGAGTCTTTGAAAGTCCTTTCCGTCGTTATTATACAGCCCGATGAGCTGAAATTCAAATACTGTGAACAGAATAAGATATAGAAAAAAAAAATTGGGGGTCCCTCAATAACTGGAGATGATCTTCATAGTCTAAATCAAGGGATCATCCAGGCGGCGGATGACATGATCGAGCCGGAAACTTGTGAAACCGCCCGGCCGGCCGTATGGCATTTTACAATATAGTCGGTTAGTTTTGTGGGGTTCATTATCGAACCCCAACGGTTTTAACTTGTATTTATATTATTTATCAACATGGGCCTATTTGTTTGTGATATTTCAAAATAATCCCATTCAATTACACGGTTGACGATGAAAATTTACTGAATTTAGAGAATGCAATGCGGCCACCACCTGGGATCATCTTCAATATAAAAGCCGAATGTATCGAATGTTGTACGGCTCGTAGTATAGCACGTAAACCTATATGGGGTAGGGGGTCTTTAAAAGCCCTTTCCCAGGCTATTAGATAGCCCGATGAGCTGAAATTCAAATATTGTGAACAGAATAAGATAAAGAAAAAAATTGGGGGGATCCCCAATAACTGAAGATGATCTTCATGGTCTAAATCAAGGGATCATCTGTAATAAAAGCCCTTAAAATAGTTTGTTCATAGCACGTAAACCTATGGGGGAGTCTTTGAAAGTCCTTTCCGTCGTTATTATACAGCCCGAGGAGCTGAAATTCAAATATTGTAACAGAATAAGATATAGCAAACAATTGCGGGGGGGTCCCAATAACTGGAGATGATCTTCATGGTCTAAATCAAGGATCATCTTCAATATAAAAGCGAATATATCGAATGTTATACGGCTCAGTAGCACGTAAACCTATATGGGGTAGGGGGTCTTTAAAAGGCCTTTCCCCCGCTATTAGATAGCTCAATGAGCTGAAATTCAAATTTTGTGGACAGAATTAGTAAAAAGACAAAAATTGGGGGTCCCCAATACCTGAAGATGATCTTCATGGTTTAAATCAAGGGATCATTTGTAATAAAAGCCCTTAATATAGTTGTTCATAGCACATAAACCTATGGGGGGAGTCTTTGAATCACTATGAAATTTTTACACTGAAAATCACACTGATATCTGTAATGAACACTGAAAATTTAACTCAATGAACAGCACCACTGAAAATAACACTGAAATAGTTCTTTTGTTATTCTGTATGCAAATAACCATTGTCCAACCACACTGAAAAATGGACTGAAACTCCTCTGGAAATCATTGGCCAGTCATTAATCCCACTGAAATTGATTTAATCCCACTGAAATGGATTCAATCACACTGAAATGATCTGACCTGTTCTATTCTTATGGAAATTAGTGCCCTGGATCATTGCTCATTATAGCAGACAATAGCTACTTGATATACCACTGAAAAATACACTGAAATAACACTGAAAACATTTTCAGTCTAACAATTTCTTTTGTTTTGATGATTTTCAGTGTTACCCTGTCATTTTCAGTGTGATTTTCAGTGTAAAAATTTCATAGTGCGAAAGTCCTTTCCGTCGTTATTATACAGCCCGATGAGCTGAAATTCAAATATTGTGAACAGAATAAGATATAGAAAAATGATCTTTATGGTCTAAATCAAGGGATCATCTTCAATATAAAAGCCGAATATATCGAATGTTGTACGGCTCGTAGCTCAATAAACCTATATGGGGTAGGGGGTCTTTAAAAGCCCTTTCCCCGGCCCCTGCTATTAGATAGCCCAATGAGCTGAAATTCAAATATTGTGAACAAAATAAGATACAGAAAAAAATTGTGGGGGGGGGGGGGTCCCCCAATAACTAAAGATGATCTTCATAGTCTAAATCAAGGGATCATCTGTAATAAAAGCCCTTAATATAATTTGTTCATGATGGGTCACATATAACTTGAACAGCTACAGATTCATTTAATTCCTTTTTAAGCAAGTCCGGTAATAATACATCAACCTAATTTTGTCATGGCTATGTTATTAGAAGTTACCCAGTTTTGTATGTGTAATATTTAGGCCTATGCGATATTGGTGAATATTGGACATCTTAGCATACAAAGTGTTATGAAATTCAGAGAAAAGTATTGTATATAGACTATTTTCTATAGTAGATGATTAATTTGTGTTTGAAAAGTGCTTCTGGGTGGATAAAATGTACGTTTTGAAGCAACATGTCCTCTCATTATGTATCTGTTCTTTGAATATCTGACAAAATGTGCATATTTCAGTATATAGGGGAATAAGGGTGGTGGTGGGGTCTGAAGACCCACTTCAAGTATTTTTTAAAGTGCATATTTTTTCAAGTGGGGTCAAGTGGAACACCTTTTGGCCATGGCCGATTTGAAATAAAAACCTTCCCTATTTATGACCCGCCCTACTGGATATAATGGAAATGTGTGAGGTGGATATACTAAAATACCTTGGGATGTAAATGGTGAGTACAATTTAGATTGCCTAGTTGAGATGGATTGTGCAAATAAATATAAAATAGTTACCAAAATCACAAAAATGAAGCTTACGGAAAACTACCTAATATGGTGGTATAGGTGACAAAAATACAATCTTTTTCAACATTGCTATAGTGTGGTTGTGGTAACCTGTTACCTATGGCTTAATTAAGTTTTGGTGACATAGTGTTGCAAGTTCAAAATACAAAATATAGCTCAACATTGAAAATAAACACCTCAAAAGAAATAAGTCCCCCTCTGAACATGTCGTCATAACATCGTAAGGTTTCATTTTGTACCAACAAAACTAACTTTGAAATAATTATATGACTGTTTACTAAGTGCTGTGTGAAAATGAGAGATTTCCATGACTTCAGGGCTGAATGAGCCTAAATTGAAGGCAACAACTGCCCTTTTCAAAAGTCACAAAGTAGGCCTATGCTTGTCACAAAAGTTGATTCATGGCTTGTTACTAATGGAAAACCCCATGTGTTTGAGTGCAGTTTAAAATCCTCACCAAGTGAACATTTACTGTAATGTGTATCGATTCTTGATCATTCAGCCATGCAAATCCCCTTGGTGCAGAGTTCAGCACAGTGAGTTGTAAGATGGTCAGTTCCATTCCTTGTCCCAATACGCCTTGCAGTTAACAAGCATAGGCCTACTTTGTGACTTTTAGAAAGGGCACTTTTTGTCTTCAATTTAGGCTCATTCAGCCCTGAAGTCATGGAAATCTCTCATTTTCACACAGCACTTAGTAAACAGTCATATAATTATTTCAAAGTTAGTTTTGTTGGTACAAAACGAAACTTTACGATGTTATGACGACATGTTCAGAGGGGGACTTATTTCTTTTGAGGTGTTTAGAAGCATTTTAACCGGTTCGCTTTTTTGATAGTTGTGGAGCACCAAGTTCATGAAGTCATAAAAGAAATCAGGGACCACTTATTCCCATTTTACATATCAACATTATTTCCCTAATGTGTTAGCAACACATATCCAAAATTTTAACGAAATCCGTTGATAGTAAGCTTTCAAAAATGAAGTGAATTTAAAACATCAGTGATGTACCACTTTTTGGCTTATTCCATTAGAAGCATGTACGTGTCATTGATACTGATGCCACCAATTGAACAAGAAGATTTGCCCCTTCATTTTGCATACCACTTTGTCCAATTTCTTTTTCTCATTTCTTCACAAAATGCAAAAAAATGCAATGGGTGTAGTACCCCCTTAAGATCAGAGCTTCAGTACAAGTCATTGTTAATCAGAAACACGGACCTTGAAGGTAAACTCATCACTTCTTAAGTATGAATCCAAATCGTAACACATCATACACATGTGTGAAATATACATGGTTTGAAAAACACCAATCAGTACACTGAGTACAGTTTATGACACATAAGAATGTGTTTGTTCATTATCAAGGTTGTCGTAAACTACTCAAAAAGCAATTGTTTTTACCTTCTTGATGTCTTCCCATGCCTTGAAGCATTTGAGGAACCTCACTGCTTCCTTGGTCTTCTTGTAATCTTGGATGCGTCGCTGACCACCAGTGGTACCTCGGGTGTTCCCATGATACAATGACCTGAGGTTGACAGATGAAAACAGAGAACAGAAGATAAATTGTGAGGAGAAGTTGCAAAATTTCAGTTAGTTTGCTTATCTATTTGATGTCAGCATCATTATTTATAGAACTGTGTGGTAAACATGTAAGATCAGAGCTTCAACTGAAGTCACTGTTGATCAGAAACACGGACCTTGAAGGTAAACTCATCATTTCATGTTCAGAGTGTGATTTTAAACAAATCAAAATTGATGGGAGAATCAAAGACCAGAAGAGGTATATTTTTTGGCCAAAATCTTATTTTTTTTGGGATTGTGGTAAAGATGTCGACAAGTCAGGATATGTGCCGATGTTGACACTATGTCGATTATATCGCCATAAGGCATGTCAAGGCCAGCCCTATTCAAAATACAACTTACCCTTTGACATGACCAGAGCTGGCACGGCTGTGGCTGCAATAGCAGAGCACACTGCGTAACGTTGCTGATTGACATTTGTGCGGCGGTGCCATTTCCTCCACACCTTGGTGGGAGCAAACATGCGTCCTCCACGGCACATGTTTCCGAAGGCACCCTGGCCAGATCGGTGAGTACCACCCCCGCGGACACGTGGAATACGAGCTACAGCACGGCCAGTACCCCAAGACTCGGCGCTAGTTTGATGACCTGTGGAGAAGAAATGCATGAATAATTGTAAACCAGTACTGTATACCTTTAATTTGCACCAACTAAACTAAGGCAAGATTCGTATGTCACAGTTGGAAGATTAAGATCAGAGCTTCATGACAAGTCATTGGTAATCAGAAACACGGACCTTGGAAGTTAAACTCATCCCTTCTTAATCAAATAAATGATAACAAGTTCCCGATTCCTGAACAACTTTAATGAGTGAAGTTTTTATGTGACCTTCACTTTTATGCATTATTTGTAGTTAAAGTTTTGAAAGGTGTTTTTTTTGGGGGGGGGAGCAGGGAATAAGAGATGTCGGCATTACATTCATAATGCATTGTAGGATAGTTTGGCAAATTTTGGTACAGCTGAAGTTAAACTCTAATCTTGTGAAAATTGCTAATTATGCTTACAAAATATTGCTTAACATTTTTTTACTGAAAAATTATTGGTACAGCTGAAGTTAAACTCTAATCTTGTGAAAATCGCTAATTGTGCTTACAAAATACTGCTTAACATTTTTTTACTGAAAAAATTATTGTAATTGAGATACTTTTTCCCTTTTAAAAAAAAACTACTTTGCAAGCATGAAATGCAACTTTCCTCAGGTCAGAGTTCAGCTGAACCAAATGCTCAAAAATTACCCTACATGCATTTGGATTTGTAATGCCGATCACAAATCTTGTAGCGGGTATTGCATAGCACTACGATACACAATATATCCAAATTACTTTGCAACTATGTCAGGGAGTATATGTACTGTACAATATTGCTATTGTTCATACAAATTGTCACAAAATTCAGGCACTTAATTGCATGCTCTGGAGGAAATGAAATTGATGACTTGCGATTGTAAATTTATAATTATACACAATTTCTCATTAATTGGAATATTTATGTCTGCTGGTGAAATTCTAGAAGCACATGGGGTTAATGGGTCATCCACTATACTCTTTCATCCTACTAAGTTCATTGATTATTATGTGTATGCTGTAAAATGTATAGAGGTTATCCATGATCTATAAGCTGTATCCTATCAACGACTGCTATATATAGATACCTTATTTAGGACACTCTATTAGTGGGTTTTAGGCAAAGTATGCAAATAAGCTAGTTAATATTCATAAACATACTTCTTGTACTACTCAGCGTTGAATTGATTGTGATTCGTCACTGCCTTGAGGCTTCAGACGGCACTTCCGGTGTCATCATCACAGCACAAGAAGCAGTTTTAAGTACAATTTCTGAACAATTTTTAAACAATGTTTGAGACATACCTGCATATCGGTTGACAGCATATGGCTGACGGCTGTTCTTGCGCATGTTGGTGTGCACAAAGTTGACCAGATCGATCCTGATTGGGGCCTTCAGGACAGCTGGGAGCTTCACATGACTGCCAGTTGACTCATTCTTGTCTGAATAGACCGTTATCAACGGTCGGGCTGCTGCGATCGACTGCAATGGAGAGATAATGAGAATTCAAAATCATAGTTTAGAAAATGGACTAATCCATACACCCCCTATGGAAGACATGACCTAAGACCAAATACAGGGGATGTAGATTTCAAATGGGTGACTCCATTTGAAATCAACACTCCCTGTGTTGAAGATTAAGGTCATTGACATTGTCTTCCATAGGGGATGTTTGTATTTCAACTGGAATAGCCCAATTTACTCAGTCAAAAGAAAAAAAAATACAATTTCTGGCCAAGAAGGGTATTGTACATTGGGAAATAATGATTTGTAGCACTACCTTTGAGAATTGTGCCTTTGTTTAAAAAGTTTGATTAATTGTGTCTTATAAATTAT
The DNA here is from genome assembly GCF_039555335.1 of Amphiura filiformis. Lineage (NCBI taxonomy): Eukaryota > Metazoa > Echinodermata > Ophiuroidea > Amphilepidida > Amphiuridae > Amphiura > Amphiura filiformis. The sequence continues at coordinate 19,079,294 of NC_092647.1, read as the reverse complement.
CACAAACATTGAGTCTTAAGTCATTATGAGTGGGTACAAGAACTTTTTTGCAATCAACTTGGTATTATTGGCCACTATCATCCTCCCCCACATCCCCAGTGAAGACTGAAGACTGTTCTGGCAAGTCCCTGCTTAGCTGGGGGCACAACAAGAAAACATATGGGAAAACCTGCTAGCTAGTCAAAAAGGTGCAGGGAATTTTTGGCACACATTAAAAAATACAAGGCATCTACAAATCCATGAATGATGAATCACAAAGACCATTTTATAGTTTGCAAATTCAGTTCCCCAAAATTTGGCGCTTGGCAGAGGCTGAGTGAGAGCCAAGGAGGCCAGCCAGCAGCCACATGAAAAGCGGGAAGCAATTCTTGGCAGGCTGAGCTGTGTCGACACGGGCAAGCAAGCAATCGTGCAATTTTTAACATGTTATTTGGAATAAAATTGCTAATTTATCACCTATTTGCAAAGAACTTTCGCACTGCCAATGACTGCGGCGTCCGCAGAACACCCGTCCTCCCGATTTTGGAGTTTTTGCATAGCCTCCGCAAAAACTCCAAAATCATGAAATTGGAGCAGAAAGCATTAATTATACAATGAACAATATTTTAAACAGGCGCAAATAAACAGGCGGGTTTTTGCGGCGTCCGCAGAAACTCCTTAATTTCAGAGTTTTTGCGTAGCATCCGCAAATTTCTGCAAAAACTCTGAAGTTGGAGTTGAAAACATTATTAATAATATTTAAAAGCGTGCGCAAATGCTCCGATTTTAGAGTTTTTGCAACGACGTCCGCAGAACCTTGATTTTGGAGTTTTTAGCATCCGCAAAAACTCTGAAATTGGAGCAGAAAACATTATTAACAATATTTAAAATGGGCGCAAATCCTCCCGATTTTGGGAGTTTTAGCGACGTCATAGAACCTCCAATTTTGAAGTTTTTATGTAGCATCAGCAAAAATTCTGAAATTGAGTAGAAAACATTTAATGAACATATTTATTTAAACGGGCGCAAATCCTCCGATTTTGGAGTTTTTGCAGCATCTGCAGAAAACTCTGAAATTACAGGTTTTGCGCCAGCAGGCGCAGCTGTACATCATGCAAAATCGGAGTTAACTTCGTACAGTCTCCAAGTTACCATTTTAACGAAATATTTGTGTAATTAAAATACCCTATGGCTTTCCCTTAAAATGACCACCCGGGCCAAATCGGCGCCCTTGATCGAGCTCGAGATTAAAATCCATGCAATGCATGATCTGAATCATGTTGAAATGTTCATCATGCATGCATCTGTCATGTCTGTGCCGGGACATAGCTTTATCTAGCGTTTAACAGCTTTAATAGTTTATCAGACTGCAATTTTTCAATACTTTAAACATTTACAGTTCATATTGTGTTTAAACATCATTAATATCTTTCTTAAATTTACCATATTTGAGGGTTAGTTGCCACCTTTTTCTGACACACTATTCACCCTATGGAATCCACATGCAAAAAGACCGTGAACAGCGTGGAAAATAGTATCATTCACATCTCCTGCATGCTCAATCTGTGAGCGCATAAAAACACATTGCGCTTAGCGTCCAAGAGCTGTGTGACGAGATTAACTTAGAGAAACTGCGGGGTTTCTTTTTATTTTATTCGATAAGAATTTGTACTCTTTTTGTCTTGCATTTGGATAATTTATGAAGGTTTAAAGTAAACTAAAAGAAAAATACAAGTATTAAAAATAGATAACATCAAAAGTTGGAAAATATGACCATATCTTTGAAAGTTGAAGGAAAACTTTATCAAGTTTGTTTAATGGATGTAAAGAAGAATTAACTACGAATTGGGCAATTTAGTGGCGCGGCAAATCCATTAGAGGTTGTGCACATCCAAACGGGATCTAGTATCCGTATGTATCCCGATTAGCTTTGATTAATTGAAAATCTGAGGGAAGGCGGGGGGAGGCTGGGATATAGCAGGGGAACCTGTGGAGAAGTCTTTCCAGCTCTCGATTCATGTGGGATGCTGGCCGCTCTAATATTTACAGAAACGTATTCTATGGGACACATCACCCGGGGCACTCAGTCACTAAAATAGTGACGGATATGCCGGGCCCGGGAGGCACATCAAAATATTTGGTGGATAGGTACCGGTATATGTTCCCCGGAATTTTGAGGCGGTGGGTCTTTGGGAGCTGAAGACGTACCGGTACCAGTAAAAGGGTTTGGAACTGCGAACCAGGCTGTGAACAAGTAAATGGAGCTGCGAACAGTCAAAATCCGGTTTTCTTGGCGTTATGGTTGAAATCGCCTGAAAAAACCAAAAATATTAGGAATGAGCAATTTTGGGGTCTTTTAGAGCTGAAATGATCAAAATCATGGGTCTTAGGGAGCTCTGTTTTGGTCAAATATAGGGGGTCTTTCGGAGCTGCGAAATCAAAAAGGGGGGGTCTTTCCGGGGGAGCATACCCGTATGGTCATTTGTGTTGCCTCCCCGGGATGTGCGATCTGATGGCATTGACCCCCATTTTTCAACTCCCTCTCGCCGGCCCCCGCATTTTTGTTTTACTGAACTCCCTCTCACACAATACCGGTAGGCCTAACCCCTTTTTTGTGTATAAACAGTCACCAAAAGGCCCCTATAGGCCCTTTTTTCAAAAATTTTAGGAAGATTACTGATAATCTCTCACTGAATTACTAAATTTTATCATTAGCTTTCGAGCTTCCAAAAAGGTTTTATTGGTATAATGACTGTAAAAAAAAGGTTTTATTGGTACAAAATACAATGTATGTTTTTGTTCTCTTGGTATTTTCTTTGTTACAACTTTTTTGAACCCCTATAAAGAGCAAAACTTTTTGACCCCCCCCCCTTTTGGAGACCTAAAACTTTTTGACTCCTCCATTTTGCCCCCCCCACCAAAGTATTTCTGAACACTCCCTTAGAGAAAGTCAAATGGCCAGCTATATAATAGCTATACACTCGTGACAATGTTGCTCATGTACTATGCAGCCTTTCCGCCCAAGGTCAGAACCAGAGAGTGAGCTGCTGGAGGATGGCCTAAATGGATTAAATGATATCCCGGTGACAAGCTTTCCTGTTCAAGGCATATAGGTGGACAAATTTGCCCCACTTCCCCCTACGTTTGATTTTGAAATGTTAATATTTTTAGACCTTTTGTACTTAAAAAAAATTGACACCCCCCCTTTGGAGACCTTAAACTTTTTGTCCCCGGTTTTTGTCATAATTCATGAATTTAGGCCTATTTCAAAATTAATCATGTACGTAGGCTCACTAAAATCATGCTGTTATACTAACATACCGGGTAATTACGCTGTTTTATGTATTTTATTTTATATTTTTTCCAATATGTTTGTAATTGGATGGATAAAAAACAAACCAAAAAACTGAAACTGAATATTATTATCCGATTCGGTTATTCCAGAAGTAGGCCACTGCTGATTTATTCGCCGGAGATTTAATCCAGTGAGTCCCAGGGAATTTTTTTATTACAGGCTGATTTTATTTATTCCATGTTTATTCCAGGCCTGGTTTATTCCTAGCCCGGATTCCTAGTTCCAGTATTCTCAGTAATCTTTTTTAACATTATGACATTATCTGATTACTGATCCAGGTCTGTAGATGTCATTATGTTTATGATAAAGACTGAAGTCTTGCTGACAGGACTAGGTTTATTCCTGGTTTATTCCAGGGTTTATTCCCGGGTTTATTCCGGGGTTTATTCGGCATATTTACTATAGCGCCCTCAACTTATTTCAGTATCTTGTATATCTTGTTTAGAGAATTTGCCGAACTGCAGTGACAGTATTTGGGAAGATAAACAACTTGGGCATGTTGGGAGATCATGTTGTAGTGTCTTTTCATCCAGTTTTGCAGCTTTCTTGACCATTGACATCGAGTTAACCAGGCTTATCTGATGTATTATATTTCGTTCTTTATCTCTGTTTATGTATAAGTCTTACATTGTAAGTGTGTGTCGATGGGCAGACCTCAAATCTTGGCTGTACCAAAGCAAACCAAGTAAGCTTCAATCTACATGTCTATCTATATTATAAAATCATGCATGCATGTAAATACAACTACAGTCAACAAAGTACATAATGTTGATGCTATTAATTATTATAGCATCAACATAATGTACTTTTCTGTAGTTGTATTCAGTTGTATCTGCCAGAGAGTACTACAATACATGTATAAAGGTAACCAAGTTGAAGTTGTGAATAGGACAATAAAAGTAGGGGTTACCTGTCAAGCATTACTTTAGGTAACCCAGGCAAACCTTAGTTAAGGGTACATGCCACCAAATAGCTTGCCATAGACTTTACGTGCAAAACAGGGGTCACGCTTTTAGGCTATAAGTCGAAGTTACGTCTTACTTTGAAATATATATTTGATATCATTTTAATCAGAACAAAATTCTGCATAACATATCTGAAAATGACACCATATTTTAGGTCTACTTTTTGAGAAAAATAGCGCTTATATAAAAAGACCCGATTTTCCCGTGAACATTTACGTCTGACTGCTAACCGCGTTTTGACCTCGTGTGTTCATGCGCTCATCATCGTAAACATCACTCAAATTTTCGCGTTTTCTGTTCAAATTAGTAGAGATCACATTCACAAGTTCTAGCAAAACACGATTTGCAACACTAAAATTGTTAATATTGTACCGATTTTGCACATTTTTTATGCAAAGTTGGGACTATAGTCGTGATAAACTTTTACCGGAAACCGCTTCACACGCGGATTTAGTGGTATGAACCCTTAACACATTTGCTAGTCAGCCAAATTCGCCGACAATGTCAATGCATTATTTACATAGAAATTTAAAACAACTGGCCGAAGAAGGAAACGTACATAAATATGTTTTCTATACTTCACTTGACCCAAATATATGATTTTTATGGTGATAAGTCACTCGCACATGGAATTTTAGAGGATTTGGATAGCAGTTCCATTAAAAAAGCTGCTATCATAATGAGACTAAGATCTAGAAACACCCCGAAATGCCGTTTTGGGGAATTTTGCTAGCTGAAACTTTTTGATGAAAGTCAATCTTTGACAAGATGTAACTTTGCTACGGAAAGTGCTATGAAAAAATGGTTTTCAGTTTTGGCTTTGTTTACGCAAGGGCTTTATTTTGATATATAAAATGATGCAGTTTGATGGCAAATTTGAATTCACCTAGCATACCTAATTACTTGGATCAAATCCATGGGTTCCTACAGTCACCCATGGAAAACTGGGTACTGAAAACCAGTACAGCATGTTCATATGGGCCCTGTATGGGCCATGAGTTGGTTTGTTTACATTGCAGTAATTCCCTCAGAATAGTCAATACAGACTCCTAATCAGTTTTAGTTGCCCTTAATAACTCCAAATTGACATGACATTTAATTTTATTTCCTCAATTTCATACCAAAATCAAGGAAAACAGCCCATAAAATATGTTATAATAAACTCAACACCTACATCATGTCTAATGTACCTTTAAACTACAAGCTTTCCATCCGCTGTTGTTGACACTTCACTGCATACTTTGTTTTCTTGTAAAAGCAATTATTTCAGGAGCACTTTTTTGTCCTGTTATATTCTAAGTAGAAAGTTGCAGAGAGAAGGGAGGTCAAAGGTCAAATTAGTCAACGCATAGTGGCGTGTTTACAAATTACAAACTTACACCTTGGGCTGTGCCAGAGCAGCATCGACGTGATTTATGTAATAATGCTCCCTAGGGTGCATCAAACGCCCCTCATGTCAATGTTATTTTTTGCTCATATGATTAAAAAGTGCTATTGACTCCTTTCTGATGGCAACCGTAAAGTAAATTAACACCAAATAAGACTATAAGAGATATGTATGCTTTATTATGTATTTGAATACATGGGGCAGCTATTCATTTTGAAGGCATATCTATAACCTGTGACATCATCCTAGCATGATTATTATGATTTGTAAGTATGAGATCATTGAGATGATACATTTTGGCTACTTAGTGCACAAATCAATGAGGCAGCCTTTATTGTGCATGTCATACAGTACCGAAAACTAAATAGCTGCCTCATGTGTAATTATATGTTATACATGCAAATAACGTTCAAACTTTGAGCTCGCGGTGGACCCATTTCCCGACCTCCGTTTGAATTTAAATTTGGACCACTTATTTAACTTGACAAGTGGCACACTTTAATCATATGAGCAAAAAATAACATTGATATGAGGGGCGTTTGATGCACCCTAATGCTCCCAAAGTCCTACATTTGTATCTCTAGGACAAAAGTTGTATCAAACCTTGGCTATAAAAATTATATATAAAAATGTCAAAATAAAAGGGGTGTAGAGCCCCCCTTAAATCGACTTTAAAATTTTGGGCGATTTTTTGGATATTTGGGCGACATTTCTTGGCTATTACCTGTGACTTGGGCTAAAAAGTTTTGGCAACAATACTGGTCACAAAAATTCACGCCATGTAAACAGTATGAAACGAAATGTGGAATATCCTAAAAAACCCATCAAATTATACCATTTTAATCACTCATCAATACATCCATACATGTACGGTATGCGGATAGTTTGCTGAAGTTTCTGAAGATCACATTGGACTACATTAGTTATTTTATGTGATTTAGAGAAAGAAGAATTTTAAGTTTTTGGCAATTGGTAATGGTCAGAATAAGCTTATAAAATTTGCGAAACGGACCCCAATCAAGCGCGCACTGTAACTCGGTAATCAGATAATGTCAAAATGTTAAATAAAGATGTACTGAGTTATAGTTACTGGCACTAACTTCTGATATACAGTGGACCTGAAGACTAAATAACACAATTTTCTTTTACAATTTTGTAAAAATCCTGTTATGTGATTTTAGAGTCCGCCTTCACACCAGAAATGAATTTCGGAGGTGATATGATCAACGAAGATGAGTTTCCAGGAATTGCAGGCAATATAGCGGCACAATACAGCAGTGAAGGTAATACCAAATTGGATTCCCTTTAACTTTGTGATTCAAAGTTTGAATCTATCCACCACAAATTTACTGTTTTCATTTTTTTTTGTTTTTAATAATTGTGGCTGAAATCGGCTAGCTTTTGTGTGTACTGTACTACACCTGTATGTTGAAATTTTCCATTCAGAGCTGCTCTGATTTAAGTTTTACATGTATCATTTGTACAAAAAAATGTATGTATTGCTGAATTTTATCCAAGCATTCAATTTTGGTGCATGTTTATCAAAAACAAATTTGGCCTGCATTTTGTTGAAATTTCTGCAAGTTATTTTCTTTTGTTATTTTCATTATATGTTTTTAGTAAACTTCTGCATTCCAAATGCTCTCAGGCTTGCAAAAGTATTGTAATATTCCATCAACGAAGAAGTAAAGATCTGGCAAAGGCTGTCCCATATATATATTTTGTAATTTATTTAGCTCCTCCTTTATACAATAATTTTAAAGTTTTTAAAAAGTAATCTTACAATTTAATGTCACCTTTGAAGTGCCTCGTACCAAGAAACAAACTGGTGATTGTGCCTTTTTAAATTCAGGGCCACAACTCTGGAATGAGTTGCCCTCCCCCGTCCGTGGTCAACAAATGAAGAGCTTATTTCCAAACCGTGTTAAGTCCACAACCCCATGTGTTTCATTTACTTGTAAGATACATTCACAAATACTTTGACAAGTTTGACATTACCAACAACAATGAGTTGTACCAGCAACAAGCTATTATTTACCATAACAATGCTGCATAACAATATGCAGACTATAATATTTTTCTCATTTGGGAAACAAAGGCCAAACACAACACATTGCAATATCGCACAGGGAAATCAAGAAACATGGGATAGTGGACTTAACACGGTTTGGAAATAAGCTCTTCATTTGTTGACCACGAACGACTTTAAGAACCTAGTAAGACACATGGGCCTCTTTCCCAGCACCCAATTTCAGAACCATCAGAATTTCACAATGCTGAATTTAGAAAGATTTTCCTTAAAAAGACATTTAAAAAAGTGCAACATACACAAGCAAATTTTGTGGAACTTTTAGTATGGACTAGATATGATTTAGTCTCCTTACCATATGCCACAAAAGCTTTAGTACAAACCAAAATGTACATTGTAATGATGTAGAGAAACGTAGCATCATTTGTTATGTCGTTCAAATTTACTTTTTTTCCTTTAATATATTTTGTTTATCATTTTTGCTTGTTCTACATGTAGTTGTGTGTTTTGCTGCATATATTTACAAGTGTTCAAATTGATGAATTCTAATTGAAAGATAATAAAAAAAACCAATTCAGTGCGCTGTCTTTTAAACATGTTCTGTACAAAAATTTTGTCTACATTATTTTGTTCAATGTTTCGTATGTCAGAAGTTACAATAAACTAATTTATGGACATGTTCTATTTCTTTTGATTGTTTTGACATTCATCACATTCCATTCTTTATGTATTTTTCACATGACTTGAAATTTGCAATTTTGGTGCAAAATAATAATCTGGTGCTGGATTTTTCAAAGAGCACCTTTTACATATCATTAACTAATGCACATTTAAACATCATTGGTGGATCCAGATTATGTAATCAAATCACATGTTAATGCTCTGCGTGCTAGCCATAGACTTTCAAAAGTCCAAGTTTTGATATATTTTCCCAAAATATCAAGAGCTATCTTAAGAACCACTGAACCAATATACTAGGCTTTTTTTGTACTCATTTTAATGAATTTTTTATGCTAATTCCAAATATGGTCAATTGGTCATGTAAATCTACACATTTCTGTAATTTTTGAATGAAAAGCAAAAATTGAAACTTGTCGTCTGCAGTCGACATCCGCGTGGAGAGAGTTAAGGGTGGGTTGTTAGATCTTTTCATATTGTGTTTTATACATGTCTCACTTTGAGTCCTGTACCAAAATAATCAGATTCCTAAGTTTTGAGTTCCATCGCATTTATAGCAGTTTCATGACAGCCCATGAGGCTATCACTTCATCATTCATAACATTAAAAAAAAACATGATTTAGGCCTAAAATTTTGCTGAGATTATGATGCCAAAATATCCCAATGGATAGGATACTTATAGGGGGCCCAGGATGGAGAGACAAAGAATGTCCCTTTAAATGTGGTAGGGGCTGACCTTTGTTAATGGCTTTTACCACCCCACACAGATTTTGCATGATTTCATAAATTGAGCTTGCACACTATGATGAACCATAGACCCTGGAAATAGAATATTCCAGGGTCTATGGATGAACCCCCATTCTGGATCCGCAAATGAAAATACAACTTTCAATTTATCATTGAGGAAAATGCTGAAATTGATGTATTTAAAATAATAGAGCCTGTGCATGCATTCATTTGTTTTATTTTCTCTATTTTTGCATGTGTCATCTCTGGCCTGCCATACGTAACCCCGTTCCCTCATCATCTGTGAATGATTGATCCGTCTTCTTACAGATCTGCTGTAGATCTTGCTGTAGATCTGCTGTAATAAACAAGGTGGAGTATTATTATCACTGTGTTTTTTATAACACAAGTGTAGATAGATATCTAGAGGTGAGTTCAATTATACGCACAGGTCTTTTATGGCATGGTGGTGAATCACGTACATGTGTGTTATAGATGTGGGCAGTGGCATATTATTTACTTTCCTAAATGTCTACAGTAAAACACTTCATATATATGTGCTTTTTTTTAGTGCTTTTGAAAACATGAAATTGTACTAAAGTTGGCACTTTAAAAACTGAGCTATTGGGGTTGAGACACAAATTTGCAGGTTAACTGGTGTACTTGTAACTATGTGTATCGATGATTTGCTCAAAACCCTTTACAATTTTGTTGATGGGGGTCTTCATGTTCGCATGTTTCAAAAGCGCTCGATAGTAAGCACATATGCTAACTATCGAGTTTTTACGGTATTTGCCCATAATTCGGAAGAGTTCAGATGCAAGACCTGATATAAAAACGCAAGGCTGCTTCATGTATTTTGTGTATTATTATTTGTATCAAGTAATGAGTGACCTTTGTAATTAGGGGGGGGGGGACACAAGTCATTTCAATTGTAGGTTAGTGGGAAGATTTTCAAAATTTGCCTCAGCACACTTTACAGCAGCCTGATCTTTTTAGGAAAAAGTTCAAACTTTCACAATATTGCCCAGATTTATATGCTCTCATTTTCTGCTCAAGAAAATATAAATCCATTGTGTCAAACTGAAAAGAATGAACAATTCTGTAATTTTGCTGTACACTCCAATATAATGCAATGTTTTACTTCAGATCTGGGGAGTTAGGTGTGATTGGAGTAAAAGCCTGGATGTCCAACTGTCAGAATACTAGTTGTTGAAACAGTTCAATGCACTTTTGATAAGTGCCCCTGACTAGCCCAAAAAGCCCTAATGAGTGCCGTAGCAACATATTCACAGAACATCTTACAGTCTTCCGAAGCCTAGTGCTTGTAACATCGAAGTTGAATGGGCAAAGCTCAGTGTCTGAAAAGACACGACAGATTTGTCAATATCATATTGTGATGTATACAGATGTATGTACATTGTATGTATTGTAAAAGTGGAAATTTATGCACAAGAAAGTTTTTGTGCTTTGCCTATTTTGAACTGTTTACTGTTTTGAATTTGCAGTTCTAAGCTTCCATTATTAAACTATACATACACACAAGGCTGTCAACTTTTCGGAATAGCTTGGCGTGAGATATTGTCCAATAGGGGAAAACCAGTATAGAAATATTGTTTGCTGACTAAAATGGCTATAGTCTATATATATCTGCCTCGAGTCACCGGCACTAGCTTTGATGTGCTGCATTGGTTTAGCATGGTTTCTTGTGTGTATGTATGCGGCATGTTGATTGCGCGCGGCACATTGATTGCGCACATAAAAGTATGTACATGCACCAAGTAACGCTAAGCTAATGCAGAACATGCTGAACTTCAAAGCTAGTGCCGGTGGCTCGATGTAGATATATAGACTATAACTGGTGACCCCTGAATTTTTTCGCCAGGGTGCTTGAGATTCTTAAAAGTCTGAGGTTTGGGGGTAAGTAGGGATAAAATTATTCTCAAACTATATTTTGATTTTATTACCTGAGCATGAGAAAGTGCCCAAATGTGTGAGACTCGCGCCAAATGCGTGAGAGTTGACAACCCTGTACACAAAAGTAATATATTTGCGTTTTGTTATTTTCACGGTAGCAGCTTGAAACTCAAAAATAAATGTGGCGCGAAATATTCCGGTTTTACAGTATATTAAAAAAATGGTCAAGTAAATATTTGCCAGTATTGGGGAAAGTGAAGTGAAAGTTTCACCTGTATGCTGTAAAAGGTCTGTACATGGCTTCATCTTCAGTAATTATCTTCAGTGTGGTATCATACCCATTCTTCTGTTGATACATACATGCATGAGCTCTTGTTCTTCAGGATGAGTGTATTACACATTGACATTTGTTGTTAGCACAAGACAACAACTTGGCCCAGTGGGGTTTACTCTATGTCAAATAATATTCATATCTTGATTTTAAAAAAAATATTGCCTTTTCTCATCAGGAGGCAACATTGCATTGTGTTCAATAAGTTTGTACCTTAGGGTTTCTCTACTGTGAAGTATAGCTTTACAATGGCTAATTTGTCATTATTCTTCAACTTCCGGAGAAAAGTAGTCTTAAGCAACCATGTGCACTGTGCTCAAGTATAGACAATGCACACCAATTATTGGAGATGAAGCCTACAATGTATAATTTGTGCTCACTCATGAAGTTACGTTTTTCATTCACAATTTCTGTATTTGTTATATTAAACTGTAAACAAAAAAAGCAACAGAAATGTAAGTTTTTTTGTTTTTGTGATTGACACTACAGTAAAATGAAGTATTTCTTGGCCAAACTGGAACACTATATACACTAGTGGCTCCGCGATAAACACACACAAATATAGCGCAGTACAGAAGAAAGCATACACACGCCTTACATTGCGTAGTAATGCGTACACACTTAGTACGCTACATGGACGCAACGTGCATATTCCAGTTTGGCCAAGAAATACTTAATTTTATTGTAAATATGTATTGAGATCAAGTCAAATGAGTCTGATGATGTCAAGTCAATTTCATTTAATTGATTATTTTCCACCTATGGCAGAAAAAACAAGTAAATTGATCATTTATTTATATAAATTATTTATTTATATAAATAACATGAGTGAATGCTGCTGCATTCTTGCTTTGGGTGTATCAGACTTGTTTAGCTTGATCTCACTGGTATGAATTGCACTTAAATATATATGAACGTAAGTATTTTGTTTAGTTGAAATTGGAAATTCTGTGAAAGTTTCAAGACAAAGTTAAAAGTCGTAATTATAATGAAGATCACAATATTATTTAAAACAACTTGTTTCATTTCTCGTTTACCATTCTTGCACACTGTAAAAAACACTTTTCATCTTTAATTGTGTTACTGCAAGTTGCAGGCTTTGCCGTTTGAATTTTGCGGGGGAGCTTTTAATCACTCTCCTTGAGTGTTACAGGAGAGCACTAGGAGAACATTTTAGGCGAGCAATAAAAAGCTCTCCTCAGCTTTATTTGAGATCGCTCTAGCTCTCATCAAACGGCAAAGCCTGAAGTTGTCGCTTCATTGGACTACACCCTTTATGTCAGAAGTTTGTTCAGGATGTATGTAAATGGAAACTGAAAATTGATGTCTGTTTCAGAAAAATGTGTGTATGATGTTTGTGTTGAACATGATAAAGGTGTTTGTTGCTTGATGAGGATTAGACATAATCAATGCACAGGCACTGAAATAGTGATATGTTATAGTCATCGGAAAAGCATCGGAAGAGCCCATTTCAAATGGGGTGGTGCTCTGGAGTAACAGTTAGCTCAATTTGTAATTTTTAAAATTTCACATATTTTTCATATAACGTATCAAAATGTGCAGTACAACCCCATGTATTGATTTTCTAATTTATCATAAAATTCATCAAGAAAGAAATTAAGTGTGACAATATTTTTGTGCGTAATTTACATGTTTGTTTGTTTACAATTGTTTGTTTTGTTGTTTCCTTTAGAGTCTGATATCGATGACAAGGAACCTGCTCCTGTGGTGAAGAAAGAGAAGCACCGAAAAAGAAAGAGAGGAGAAAGACTATAAAAATTTGAACCAGAACCAAATATGGAGTCCGATGAAGAGAGGTAACTACTGGTCATCTAACAGCATTTCTGATTGGTTGATAACTTGAAATGCTCATTTCAATTACCAATTATGACTAGGCTTTAAACCATTTAAGGTCAAACTTGCATTTGCAGATGATCTTATTAATACCTTCCTTGATTGGTTCAAAATTGGAAAATTGGACATAATATTCATTTTGGCCAATTGGCAGGTAGTTCTCACTTCTCATGGGGTTAAGTTCCGATGCACCTGTGTTCTAATGCACTATTGTGACAGGATCCACATCAGTTGGGCTATTCCAATTGAAATCCACACTACCCTTGTGGAAGATTTTGGAAATATCTGCCACAGGGGGAGTATGTTTTTCAAATGTAATTGGTCAGGTTTAATCATTTTGAAACTTATACTCCCCTGTATTATGGCTACCTATATCTTCTACAACTGGAGCAAGTATTTCAAATGGAGGTTACCCAATTTGCCTATTCTAATCAAAACTCATACTCCCTCTGTGGAACACCTCGGCTAAATCTTCCACAGGGGTAGTGTGGATTTCAAATGGAATAGCCCATTGTTCTATATATGTGACCTGCTACCATGAAATGAGCGTAAAGTTGCAAGTTGGAAGTTTTGGGACATCCTGGCTGCTGCATTGGTGTTCTTTGTTTCACACACACCTGTTCAAGCCAATAGTATGTCTGTATGTCCTTTATAAATGGGGGCACAATGGGTCATTCAGGAAGGATATGTACTACATGTACCATGCTTGGCGTATTTTGGGGGGGCTTTGGGGCGCCAGCCCCCGGGTCAAAGTAGGGGCGGCAAAAAGGAAGGGCGGCGGAAGAAGAAGGCTGACAAAACAGGGCGGCAAAAGCGAAGGGTGACAAAAGCAATTAGCAAAAAGAAAAAGGGCGCCAAAAATTGAAAAAGCATAAAAAATTTTGAAAAAAGGTTGCTTTTGGGACGCTAGCACCAAAAATCCTTTTTTTTTTTTTTTTTTTTTTACATTTTTTTGCTCATCACTTTTTCAAACGACCGTGAAAAAAATTGAGGTCAACCTTTTCGGGCTTGATAAGGAAGGGGCGGCAAAATTGTTTCTTCTTCAGCCCCCCGGGGTTGGGGCGGCCACGGTACGCCACTGTGTACTGGCTTGTACATATGCGCAGCAAACAATGAACTTCAACACAGCAGCCAGCAGGATGTCTCAAAACGACCAACTTGTGACATTATGCTCATTTCGTGACAGCAGGTCACATATGTGATAGAAAACAAGCATGGTCAAAAGATCTGGACTGGATAGGCAAAAATAGGATGGCCAAAACTGTGTCTAACAATATGTGTTCTTTGTATTCCACCTGACATGGTTAGGTACACATGTAGTATACATATCAATGTGTGCGATTCATATGCCAGTCATTGTTATATGTGGATGGACGCGCAAATGAGCCGTAAACTCGCAAACTTCATTTTGAGCTACAGGTGAAAATATATGCAAATCTCGTATTTTGGCGAAGTTGAGATTTTTGCAGATTTGAAATGTTTAAGCTTTATTCTAAACACATACAAAGTTTTATTTTAAAGAAATAAGTGGAAATATGAAATAATCTACATTTTCTGAGGCCCATCTGATGAATGGTCATTTTGCTTCCCTAACTTTGAACGTGTTTTTCTCGGTTTCGCATTTTGATTCATGACAACCTATAACAAGCCATAACTTTGCTTCTGATTGTCATATAAAGTTCATTGAGGTGTCATTGTAATCCCTGAAACATGCTCTTTGCAAATATGTAAAAAAGTAAAATTGACCAGAGGGGGACTTTACGGCTTATTCGAGGTGTCCAGGCACATATTATGTCACAATGTTTCAAATGACTTGACTGTAGATTGACTTGGTTTCAAATTATACAGCAATATTAATAGGAACATTACTAAACTGAAGCCTGCCTGCTTCGTACTGGTTATATTTCAATAATTCTTTCCATGTGCTTTACTATCTTAGGGGCAGTGCTCGTAAAATCAAGAAGAGGGGCAGCTTGTTTGGTAGCCGATTTGCCAAAGAAAAGAAGGAGAAAGACAAGGATCCGGCAAAATTGGACAAGAAGAGTCGGAGCAAGAGTCAGGACTGGGATGGCAAGAAGGAGAAAGTAGAGGAGAAGAAGAAGGAGAAAGTAGAGGAAAAGAAGAAGGAGAAAGGAGAGGAAAAGAAGAAGGAGAAAGGAGAGGAAAAGAAGAAGAAAAAGGAAGGAAGAGGTCTTAAAAGAAATCTCATTCCATTAGTGGGCCATCAGCAGCAGTGGTAGCTGCTAGGAATGCTGCTAAAGCAGGTGAGTAGAAAATAAATTAGATAGTGCAAACTATTCTTTTCCTGGTTT
This sequence comes from Amphiura filiformis, assembly GCF_039555335.1. Taxonomy (NCBI): domain Eukaryota; kingdom Metazoa; phylum Echinodermata; class Ophiuroidea; order Amphilepidida; family Amphiuridae; genus Amphiura; species Amphiura filiformis. The sequence goes on along the minus strand of NC_092647.1, from coordinate 19,063,760 downwards.
ACATTAACATGACAAGGAATATGAGACCCATTTTGTTGAAATCGGAGCACTTTTCTGGGCCTAAAATTTGACCTGGTTTGGTATGCGCAATTAAAGGCTGTGCAGCCTAAATAACCCAGATACATCGAGGTGAGAACTGTTGGAGAGTTTCATCCTAAGAATTTTGTGAATGTGTAAAGCCGACTGCTTCAATAGTCGGACAGACCTTGCCCCGTAATTTTAATGTAGTATATCGAACAAATTATAGTCTTTTGTATATTGTGTTGTCATCAGTCAGACCTAATTTTGATGTATTGTGTGATCAAAGCACAATTTTGTTCAGATTTCGTGATAAGGAACCTCAAATGTTTAATAATTGTGTCGGGTCGCAAATAATCAGTATTTATCATTGAGTCTTGTGTATTTTTCCATATCTAGCTGAAGTCAAACCAGTGTTTGGTATACCTTTGGCTGAAGCTGTAGAGCATTCTAAAATGTATGATGGAGTGGAGCTACCAAGGGTCTTCAGAGAGTGCCTAGACTATGTCGAAGAACATGGTAAGATATATGCATTTGAGAAGGCAAAAGGGGAGCAGGTTTAGGGTGGGCCATGGGGACATCAAACTACTATTTGGTGAACATGTATATACCTTTAGAGTGGAGCATTCTAAGATGTATGACAGGGTGGAGTTACCAAGGGTCTTCAGAGAGTGCATAGACAATGTGGAAGATCGTAAGATATGCATGAGGATGGACGATGGGGAAAATTAATATTTGGTGTACATGTAACTTGAGCTGAAGCAGTGGAAAATTCAAAGATGGAGTGGAGCTACCAAGGGTCTTCAGAGAGTGCATAGACTATGTGGAAAATATGGTATTAAAGATATGCATTGGAATGGAGCAGGTTGAGGGAGGGCCATGGGGAAAATTACTATTTGGTGTACATGCTCCTGTAGCTGCAGCAGTGAAACATTCTAAAATGTATGATGGTGTTAAGCTACTGCAAGTCACAAGAGAATCCATAAGAGAACATGGATGGCAAGATAAGAACCACTAGGGACCACCGGTGCCACCATTTAGTCACAAACCATCCAACCATAAGGCATTAAATTCATGAAAGTACCCTGCACTATCTTTGAGTCACTCGGTCCTTCCGCACTCATGATCCTGTGGTGTAAAGTGACATCAGTGCATAGAACAAAAGAAGACTGCCCCATCTGGTCTGTGACACTAACATGCTTATACCTTAGTTGGATGACAGTTTAACAGCAACGAGAAAATAAACTTCAGGACTTAATATCCTACTTCTGTAATACTAGTATGTTGAAACTGTATCTCCAAGAATTACACAATTCTGATATCTTTGCGCATTGCAGGTTTGAACTATGCTGGCATATATCGTCTCGCTGGAGTCAAATCTAAAGTAGAACATCTCAAGGCTGAGTACAACAGCAACAAAGATGTGAATCTTAAGGACTATGACCCTACTATAGTAACCAGTCTGTTGAAGCTCTACCTAAGGGAGTTACCAGAGTCTGTGTTGACTACTGCTTTGTTACCACAGTTTGAAGAGGCATCAAGTAAGTGTATTCATATACCGTAAAAACTCAATAGTTAGCATATGTGCTTACTATCGTAAGCGCTTTTAAAACATGCAAACATGAAGAGCCCCATCCACAAAATTGTTAAGGGTTTGAAGAAATCATTGATATCAGGCATGAGAATTTCCAGTCAAAACTCTGAAACCAGTCTTTTTTTATGTCAACATTTCCGCAGTTTTATTTAATTTGAGCCCATTTTCAGGTGTTTTTGTCCAATTTTACACACTTTTCCAGATTTTCCAGACTTTTTCATGAATGCGTATTCCCATGCCTGTGATATACATAGTTATATCTGAACAAGTAAACCTGCAAATGTGTGTCTCAACCCCATTAGCCCAGTTGGTAAAGCGCCAGACTTTGGTCAAAAGCGCTCAATAGTAACCACATAATTTTATGCTAACTATCGAGTTTTTACTGTTAATGAAACTTTTAGTTAGTGTCATAGATGTGCTAACATAGCCTGCTAGTGGTAAGCTGAAAGCTGTGTATTAAAAACAAAACAAGTCATTTTACATGAATCTGTAATTTTTCCCAGCGTAAGTGTAAACAAAATTAAATTGTTTATAAATTGTCTAAAAGTGAAGGATAAGTCAATCAAATTGTCATTAGGTATTTTTGAATTGAAAAATTTCCCAAAAAACAAACACAGCAGTATTGACAAAACGTTAGTTGGTGTAGATCGACGGTCATGAAGGGAACTCAAAGCTCTGTATACACCAATCCGACTAAGCCATTACTGCGGTGTCCCCGACCCTGCCTGCACGTAAAACTGCGGTGTCCCAAGGTCGGGGGTTCTATCATTTACTTGTTAGTGTGCTATACAGAATTGTACACAACAGTGATTTTCAATACATGATCATGAATTCATTGAACAAGTTAAATCTCCCGCACTGGTACAACTGTGGTACCGTCAATAGAGGGCCAAATACAGTAAACGCTTCTCGGATTGGTGTATATGTCGCTCATTAACAGGGCGTTATAGTGTCAACCTGACTAATCTGAAAACTCTCTGAGAAATGTGTCTCTGACACCGAGTGAAGGTATGGTTCTTAACCTAAAAGCACTTGTTCAATGGGGGTTGAAACACAATTTATTTGATGGTGTGATATTTTGCTTTTTTTTCAACAGAAATTGAAGATGAGCAGAGTAAACTTGAAGTGTTTCAGATGGTCATGCAGGGTTTGCCACCATGTAATTATGCTCTGCTGTCATGGATGGTTATACACCTAGCTCATGTACTGGAAATGGTAAGATACAACCATACACATGCACCCCTCACCTTTTCGTGGGCAGGCATTGGGGGGCAAAGTGAATTTTGGGGATGGGGTAGGGGCAAAATTAACAAATTTTGCGCAAACGACCGCAAAAAGTTAACATTTTCATAATTTTGGGTTTTTACTTGGGGGGGGGGAGGGGGGAGGGGCAAGGGTTCTGACCTTCTGCCCCTTATTCTTTCCCTGGAGTATTTTGAATGTGTAATGTGAAATAACTTCAACAATTGAATACCTGAGTGGAAGAAGGGCCCAACTCCATCAAAACCATTTTTGAGATATTAAGAAAAAAGTTAATATTTGGAAAAGTTTTATAGACAGAATGTTTTCATCTTCAGGGGACCTTTAATACATGAACATACAATATTACATACATTCAAAATTATACATGATGTTTCCATGGCAATGGTACAGGTCTTAATACCAGCTGGAGTTGGGGCCTTCTTCCACTAATATACTGCAAGTGGCAGTTCCGTAAGCAGATGTGTTATAAATAGCTACAGAAATTTGATAATTATCCATTAATTGCACAAGTAGAAGCATGAAATATGTTAACAAGAAAGTTTATTGTAGTGAAAAAAAAGATTTCATGGATGAACAAAATTCCTCTTTAACCCAATATTTGTGGAAGAAGGGCCCAACTCCATGGAGTTGGGCCTTTCTTCCATGAAAACCATGATTAAGTGTACATGGAAGACTATTTAGAGAGTGGATTTTGGCTCATCTTTCACACACAAGGAAGAACAGTCTGCAGGCAATAAAATGCTGGGTCTAACTCATCGTTGTAAAAAATTGGAGTTGGGCCCTTCTTCCACTCAGGTATTCAATTGTTTGCTGATAAATAGCCTTGTCCTAAAAATTACCAAAATTAATTTTTATTTTCATGTATTGAAATTGTGTCTGTCAATCATTACAAGGGCTCTTTGCAGAGATGCCAAGGTGTCTATTTTGACACCCAAATTAGGCAACCTCCCTATTTTTGGCAAGTTATGTGCCATTAAAGTTGCATGTCATTTTGAAAACCTCCCTATTTTTTGTTTGAATCCTCCCTATTTTCTGGTTGTTAATGTTGGCATCTCTGTCTTTGATTTACTCCAAGGGCTCTTTGATTTCTTCAAATAATTTTTATAATGATAGAGTGAATCCCCTGGCCCTCTGTATCCCGCAACTTTAACCAAGAGATCCTTTTCTACTTAACAGGAATCGGAGACCAAGATGACGATACAGAACATCTCCATAGTGATGTGTCCCACGATGCGTATCAGCCACAGGGTCCTCAATCTTCTCTTTCAACATTATAAGGCATTGTTTAGAGGTGTTCAAATTAAAAAGTAAGTTCATTTCATTGATTCACTTGGATCTATAGAATTCAAAGGTTGAGAACCAGAAAGAGAACCAGGCTAACCAGCGAGGGTATTTGAATTGAGATATTCTACCTGTCAGTATAAAGAATAAATTTGATGATTGGCTGAAATTTAGCCGGGCATTTATGCCAACTGTTTCTAAAACGATCAACCTATTTGTATCTTTTTCCATGTGGGTCTGATATGTTATAGATGTAGTCTAATACATTTATGTTACAAACACAGCTCAATTTTGTGGTCCAGTGGTATGATTCTCGCTTCAAGTGTGAGAGGTACCGGGTTCAATTCTCGGTATTGGCGAGTTAGAATTTTTAACCCAAAATTGTTTACTTTAATGTGAAAATGTACATATTGCACTGAGAAATATATTGTATGTCTTTTTTTTTCTGCAGGGGAAATCATAGCTTTTTTTTGGGAAACTTGTTCACAATGCTTTCTATATATAGTTTTCAACATGTTCCCTTTTAAAGTTACTGCATCCCATAGAAGCCAGCGAGGGCAGTTTTTTCAAAGACCTTGTTGTGTTTGAAAAATTGGGACTTCATTCAGTTAGTATGGTATTATTCAGTATTTGTAACTTTTGTTATTTCAGATGTAAGAAGTTACTCAAGTGGCATCCCAACATAGTATCGGAGCTTCCAGACGATCCTGTGTAAGTAAATGGACAATTTAAGATGCAGGGAGGCAAATAAGGGGCTGCAGTGGGCTGTTCCAGTTAAATCCATACACCCCCTGTGGAAGATAAGACCTTAATCTTCCACACAGGGAGTGTGAATTTGAAATAGGGTTACCTGAATGGGTGATTCCATTTGAAATCTACACCCCCTTTGCGGGAGATTAAGGTCATGACTTCTATATGGGGCATGTGGATTGCAACATACATGTACAGTTTGTCCACTCTGAAGTACAAAGTGACAACTTGCGCGTATGCAGCGCGTAAACAGTACGCAGTGCTGCATCTCTGCTGTAGTTATGCGTGCCTTCAAAGTCGGCACAATGTGCGTGTCCGCATCGGTACTTTGTACTTCAGAGTGGACTGACTGTATAGCCCATTAATAAATACACCAGAGGGGAATGGTGGAATTCACAATTTTGCTTTCTACCCATACATTCACTCAAGAATGTTATGTTTTTTTTCCTCAATTTCTCAAGTTTTTCCACATGTCCCCTTTTTACCTAAAAAATGTCTTTTCACCTCTTTTCCTGAAAAGAATCATGCTTCTGTTTGCGTAAAGTTGACTGGTCTCATGATCTCGAGCTACGAGTGTCACTCCAGTCATCTTTCCTCCTACAGACATGCCAACTAGTACGGTTTCACCGTATTTTGTACGGTAAAACGTGAAAAATACGGTAGTACGGTCACCTCCAAAAAAATACGGAATTCCAGAATTTGACCAAAATAATAAAATGTTGGGTCTTAAAAAGATAAACAGTTGCAAGATTAGACTACCGACTGAATTACTGGTATCATTTGACCACTTTCTTGGTCTGTTAAAGTGGTTGACTACATCGTTTTTCTCTCAACTTTCGATCATGCATGCACATTAAAAATTATTATATAATAGGCCTACAAGATGCTTTCCGAAATAATTTTCTTCTGACTTGCAGATTTTTCATGCACATTAATATTTTTTATTAACCACCTAATGCTATGTCTTATGAAGGTATTTAGTTAACTATTTAGCTCTTTTGGTGCAAAAGAATAAGCCTACAAGAAGGTTTCCGACCTCCTTTTACTTCCGACTTTCGCACCATGCATGCACATTAAAGAAATATTTAATAGGCCTACAAGATGGTTTCCGAAATAATTTTCTTCTGACTTGTAGATGTTTCATGCACATTAATATTTTTATTAGCCACCTAATGCTATGTCTTCTGAAGGTATTTAGTTATTTAGCTCTATTGGTGCAAAAGAATAAGCCTACAAGGTTTCCAACCTCCTTTTACTTCCGACTTTCGCATCATGCATGCACATTAAAGAAATATTTAATAGGCCTACAAGATGGTTTCCGAAATAATTTTCTTCTGACTTGCAGATTTTTCATGCACATTAATATTTTTTATTAGCCACCTAATGCTATGTCTTCTGAAGGTATTTATTTAACTATTTAGCTCTATTGGTGCAAAAGAATAAGCCTACAAGAAGGTTTCTGACCTCCTTTTACTTCCGACTTTCGCACGGTGCATGCACATTAAAGAAATATTTATAGGCCTATACAAGATGGTTTCTGAAAGAATTTCAGTTCTCCCGACTTGCGGATTTTTCATGCACATTAATATTTTTTATTAAGCATCTCCATCTAACTGCTACACATCATGCTATGTCTTCTGGAAGTATTTAGTTTACTATTTAGGTCTGCAAAAGAATAAGCCTGCAAGATGCTTTCAGACTTTGTTTTCTCAATGGTGCACCCAGTAGCACATTAATATTTTTAATATTTTTCTTTAACCATGCATAGATAACTGCTATACCCAGTACAGTGTTCTAATTGACATTGGCATTAAACTGTTTAATTTTTTTTTTTGAAAACATGAACAAAACCCGATGTTAGGCCTACCGACTGATACTATGATGATGATGATTCAGATGATGATCAATGATTTTCTGAACTTGAAAGATTTAACAAAGCATACTTCTAACAACATTAGAAGTAACAAACCCCAATGTTTCAAGAAATATGTCAATTTGTTTGGTTTACATACTTTACCCAATTTTGTGAGGTCAAAGGTCACATACAAGGTCAAAGGTTGACTGAGGTCACCAAATATTTTAATAATTAATTTTTAATTGTGCATCACATATCCGACAATCAGCTTGATCAGTCATGTAATTAAGGAAATATGACGACTTTAAGATGGCCGCTTTCCATGTAAAGTATAGCAAAGTAGCACTTTCAATGAGTGATAACTCGTAAAGGAAGCATCTTTCTGTATTGATTTATTACTTTGATGGAATGGTTCTTTGGTATTGCCAAATTTGATTGCAAATTAAGTAAGGTGGGCCCCTGGACCCGGCCGTTACGCATGCCTTAGTCGCACAAGTGCTCCCTCGCAATTATGTGTTCTACTTTTTGGGGTTTCTGGGGTTGGCAGGTATGCAAAAGGTATATTTTTTAAAAATACGGTTTTAGGGTGCAAAATACGGATTTTTGTTCTTCTGAGTACGGAAATCTGGATTTCAAAGTTGGCATGTCTGCTCCTAGTCCTAATTGAACTTTCACTTTTCTTGCCTATATTGAGCTGTGTCCTTGATATTGTAAAATGGTTTATAAGGTGCGTCTTGGGCCACAGTGATCAGCAAAAGTCTGTAGATGCCTGTGGTTTTGCATCATGCACTATATTAAGCCCCAAATTTATTTTCAAATTTATTCATTTAAATGTGCTTAATTGAATATTTCAGGTGGAAAAATTTGATAAATAAATAATATTTTATCCTGTTTTGTCACCTTTGCAGAGCATTAGAAGAGGAACTTCAGAGACATGAAGCAATTCTGAATAAGATGCATGATGACCTGCAGAAAGGTGTTGCTAATAAGGTATGCAGGAGTACTGGACATATTGTCGTAGTGACGTATTTGCAAAATACGGATTTCGAGAAAATCAAATTTGAAAATTTAGCGATTTTCATTTGCTGCATACTCCTGATTAAGACATTATCACCTGGTTAAAAGTAATGTACATAAACCATATTTTCAATGTAATTTACCTATCACTATCAGGACTAATGACAATTGCACCGGTCAATTGACAAATACAATATGCATATGATGTGAAAGAGTTGTGCAAATATGTCACCATGTGAAGAGAACAAAACGGCGACTTTACCATGCAGTGACAAAATCGCATAAATACGTTGTGCAAATACGTCACTGTGAAAAGGAAAATTCTTCAAATTGCAGATACAAAAAACTGGGCTTGCGAAATATAGATGATCGGCAAATACGTCGTTATGTGATACAGACATTTTGAAGGTTTTACAAATACGACATAATTAAATTACTTAATTATCTTACTAATTGAGCCACTTTGAGACATGGATTTTGGTGAATATATAGAGTAGAACATAACAAACTAATGTGATAAGGCCAACGATATAATTGCATCAACATTCTCTATGATCAAATGAAAGTCTGTAAATTCGTAGTTGCTTTTGGGCATATTGGTACAGAACAGATATTCAAATAGCACAATTCTGGGTGTGGGTGTGCAGTGGTTTAATGGACTGTATGGTATAGTGCCCTGGCAACTTTGTGCTTATTTTGTCGGAGCAGGTGTTTGTGTATAGGGGTGTTTTGTAAACACCGGCAAATGTAGACTTGACACACACATCACATGAGAAATCTCTCTACAACAGTGGACAGCGTTTATAGATGTGAAACGCCACAATGAAGCATCGTAGCCAATGCATTTTTAGGTTTATATTTGCAGCACATTGTACATGAGTAGAATGTGGGGAGGGTTCCTGGGAGGTACCCAGTTGGAATATATAGTGTAAGTAACATACAAACGTTCCAGAATTACAAATTGTTGTTGGGCAGGAAAAGCCTCCTATGTGTCATTGGCCCCTCAACATGTTTTTGCATAACCTATATGTAAATCCTCTTGGCAGTTTTGTTGTAAACATGTTCAAGGGCCACTAGTGCATAGGTTTTTCCTGCCTAACAACGAAATGTGTAGGGGTGTGTTTGATTGTTGTGATAACATTAAGATATTTTTCTTTCATTTTAGAGCACTGAAGACGAATTATGGGAGGTACAAAGAGTCGTCACACAACTCAAGAGAAAGGTAATAATTCTAAAATTACATTGCATACTCAGTAGCGTAGCCAGCGGGGGGGGCAGAGTGCCCCCTGACAAAAAATGAAAGAAAAAGTGCCCCTCTGACAAAAAAAATGAAAGAGAAAATCAGGAGGGCAAAGGAAAAGAAAAGGGCAAGGAGCCCCTTTTCTAGCAAAATTCAGGGCCAAAATAGTGTAAAATACAAAATTTTTTCAAGCGCTACGCTACACATTGTAACAATAAGCCCTTTTTAGCGGATAATGGGCTAAAATAGTGTAAAATACCATTTTTTTAGGTGCTACGTGGACACATCATCCCAATAAGGCCCTTTCGGGAAGCACGAAGACATACAGTCTCTATGTATTGTATGATGCAACTGCAATTTTTTTCTTTTTTGCCCCCAAAATTTTATTTTGCCCCCCCCCCCCCCTGACCAAGAAAGCTGGCTACGCCCCTGTGCATACTGTGCACTTCTTTACATGGCCGGATTTACCACAGCGCCTCAAATTTGGGAAGATAAAAATTGAATTAAAAAAAAGTTGAAACAAAAAAGAAAAGAAAAAAGGGAGAGTGGGAAAATAGAGGGAAACATTGTTTTGGAATGAGAAATAGGTTACACATGTGGGATGGGGGTGTAGCACATGGATCTGGATGGTCAGGGGGCCCTAAATTTTAGCCTAGCCCAGGGCCCTGAAAGAGGTAAATCCAGTCCTACTTTCAGGAGTGGCTATTTATTTAGCATCAAAAAGTACTTACTATGTCTCTTGATACAGTAGAGATACAATGTATGTGTGGAGGCAACTTATTGGATGTAATTGTAACAGGGGAGATTTCATCCATGAACAAATGGATGAAAGTCCACGATGATCGTAGGGGCAAGGGTCGTAATTATAAAAGACTACTGATGATGGTGATGCATAACAAATAAAAACTGGAAACGAAGACTTGAAGTTTTAATATGACGAAGCATAAGATTATTTTATTCACAAAGTTGATGTACAAAGAGCAATGCAATATATTAAATGTAGAGATGGAGATATCATATTTGGTGCATGCCTGGTAGAAAAGTGTGCTTGGGAATAGCAAGAGCACATGTGTTAAAACAAATAACCTCTACTACAAATTTCAATGTCGCCAAAACATGGGTAAGCATAGGCCCTGTGGGACATTGACCTTGTTAAAGAGATGGGGGGAAAATGGAGGAGCGCATTAAGTAAATTAGGGCAAACAGGAAATTGGAGAGGTCAACTCATATTACATAATCAGTTTCCGGGCAAGAAAATATGGGATGCCCCATGTAATAATGTTTATAAAGCATGATTGTGGTAAAATTGAGAAGTAAACAAGATTACATAATCAGTTGATAGGTGCATGCCATTTATGATGTAATTGTAAACAAAGCAATTTTGACTGAACAGAATCAAAACATTGGAGAGAAAATAAAAACAAAACAAATGCATATAAAACCATAATTTTACATAGCTAAGATGATTATAATAATTGCCATAAATGATAGATAAAACATAATCTGAAATGAAACCAAAAGTAAAGGGGGGGGGGGGTTCTTGATGACGGTTACATAATACTCAATAGGTAAAGACAATTCAGGAAAATATTCACTGTTACTGTGGGATGATGTAGTGGTTGGTGAAGTGGTCGTAACACTCGCCTCGCACCACTGTGTCACAGGTTTGATTCCTCTCAGTGCCATGCCATAAGTTTAAATTTCCTAATCCATGAAACCTTCGCAGGTTTACCCCCTAAGGTCGGATCTCTTCCCATATTCCTGACCTGTCTTTAATCTGGTTCACCTCATTCTGTTATTATAGTTGCATCAAACAGGCACGAGAATTTTCAGGCTTTTGCCTGAATTCAGGCAGTTTTGCTGTCCAAATTTACGCATTTTAATTTGTTCTTTTCAGCCTGTTTTGGGCCTTTTAAGGCCAAATTCACACACCTTTTCAGGCAGTTTTAAAAAAAGTCATTCTCATGCCTGATTAAAAAGCCACTTGGACATAAGTATATGATACCAAAGTATTTTAAAATCTCCATTGATGTTCATTCAAACCTTATGAGTCCATTTCACAAAAAACATGCAAAACTCATACAAGCACTCAATTTTGTTAACAACCAAAAGACAAAAATATTTACACACACCTCTGTATAAAATAAAACTGAAATTAAATGTCTTTTTTTGTTTGTTTCATGTTTGTGTTTAGTTGCGTGTAAGCCGCCGGGTGTCCGAAACGAGGATAGCAGAAAAAGAAAAGGAGCAGCAGAAAGTTAAAGAGCATGAAGTCAAAGAGGTCAAAGTTGAAAAAGCGCCAATACCAGCAGCTGCCGGAAAAACCGATAAAGAACCAATACCAAAAGTTGCGCGAAAAGCGGAAAAAATAGAAAGAAAATCACCAAAACGTCGCTCTCAAAAAGGTCCAGCGCCGAAAATCCCAGAACTTCCTCCTAAACAAGCTGAAAGACCGGAGGAGCCTGTAGAGACAGCTCCTGTTGAACCTCCTGCTCCTGCCCCTGCCCCTGCTATTGTAGCCGCTATTGAAGTTGAGAAAAAGAAACCGGAGACACAACAGGTTGAGGATAAAATTGAAGCCGACTTGAAAAAAGTTGCCGAAAAATTAGAGAAAGAAGGACCAAAATACGAAACCCAAAGTTCCGTCGCTTCGTCAACTTCCACCAAGGAGAAAATGGAGGAACTGAAAAGCGGCGACGGTATTAAGAGAGACTTTCCGGAGGAGCTGACGGACACGGATAGCGATGAGAACGATTTTGAGCAGCTTTACGATATACCGCCGGCTCCTATAGTTGCCGCACCGATAATACCGGACAAACAATCTAAAGGTAAGGGAAAGAGCGGGATATCAGATTCAGATTTAATTTATTTTAATAGATCCCATTTGAAAATCAAACCCCTTGCTGATTTTGGAATTGCAACCAAATTTCAACAGTTTGTTAGCCATTCTAGAACCAACAGTTTTCATCTATACAAAGTGGAAAATGTGTTGGAAGATTTTGGAAATTCAAATTTCAAAGTCGGGAACAAGGTTGTCCAAAAGACCAACATTTGCCTTAAACCAAGGTTGAATAAAAATTTTTGGGTAAAAGTTTGGTTTTTTGTTGCACTGTTAATCTAGTCCAATAGGGTGATTTTAATTAATTTTTAAAATAAAAAGTGAAAAGAAGTTGTTAGTTGCTGTGGAATAAAGAGTCAAAGTAGCATATTGGGCTCCAAAACATGGCATTTGGCAACATTGTTTGGACTCATTCCGGGTTAAATGACATGTGAAATTTGTGTAGCACTGTTATAGTAGGATATTTTCGCAAAGTTTTATTTTCACGCTTTTCACAGTTTATATAAGAACCACAAATTTAAAAGCCCACAAAAATATCTTAGGAGCGATTACCGAATAGGGTGCAACTCTACTAGTCTTATTACAAGACTGCCCTACCCCAACCCTAAACCCTAACCCTAAACTCCGTAAACGAGGACTGGACTCATGCCTAGCAAGTTGCACCCTATTCGGTAATTGTACCATATCTTGACATATGAAATGGGCTATTCCAGTTGAAATCCATACACCCCCTGTGGAAGACATGACCTTAATCTTCCATGGATTTCAAATGGAGTCACCCATTCAGGTAGCCGCATTTGAAATTCACGCCCCCTGTGTAGGAGATTAAGGTCATGTCTTCTACAGGGGTGTATGTATTTCAACAGGAATAGCCCAATATACAAACTGTTCAGAACAGTTAAAATTGTGAAAAATTTATGCTGCCAAAATATCTTGCTATTCAGTCTGGGAATTAAAAAAACACAAAAACAAATCTCTTTGTGGAAGTTCAGTGACCTATGACTGTCATGACCACAAAGGATTCCTGTTTGTGTAAATTGTGTTGATAGTTTCACAGTAAAAGCAAGCAGTTTTGTACAGGACCAAGGAAGCTTTCTGAAGTGGGTTATTTAGGTAAATTTCCAGTCGACCTACTTCCTCTGTAGCATTTTAATGTTTGGGTTTATTGAAAACTGAATGTGTACATTATGCTCATCTTGCATGAGGTGGATATACATTAAGTTTATAGGTTGCTGTTGGCCTGTCTACTAAGGGCATTCTAAGGGATTCTCAAATAATAATATGTAATGCTATCAAGCTAAATGAGTCTTACGTCAATTAAAATTAAAATTTGGTTTTCAATTTTATTGCACGGGCCATATTCAGGGCTTCATTTTGCTGAAAACCCCATCATGATTAGACTTACAGTTCTCGAGATACGGCCATAAAAGTGTTGTTCAGAACAATAAAATACAAAGGAAGTTGAATACTATTATTGGCTTTATCTCAAAATCATTATTCATGACATCCGGCTCATTTTGCTTGATCGCATCACATATACTATAGGATAAGCCACTTGTTTGGGTCGGTCGCCGATCTCTCCAACGTACGACGAGAGAAGACCGAGTATCATATAGCATAATTGTGTTACAATCATAATCTGTAATCGAAGATCTGGAACTTAGTATGGCCGAGCCTAGCAACTGTCAATCAAACAAAATTAGGAGTAAGTCACGTTTCATTTATATTGAAGCAGTATGCACGCATTACCGTCTGTACTTATTCGTAGATCGAGGCCAAGAAATCCCCAAATGCCAGTGCAGTGACTTTACTCTTGATATAGAGATTGAATACGAGTGCCACAGCCCTGACATTTACACAGGAACGGGTAGAGCAAACAGAAGCATTCTATTTCTATATGTTGTGAGTGATGTTCAACATGCAGGGACTACCGTTTGAGAGGAGTGAGAGCAATTCACTCCTCTACAGCTCTTCCTAAGTTGCATTTGCAAGAGCGGTTTATAGCTCCTCTAGATGACTCATTAAATTCTTTATGTTTTAATGGCCACAGGTACAAACAGCTCTTCTTGAAGAGACCAGAAGAGCATTCTACAGATCTTTTCTAATTTTCAAAAGGCAGTCCCTGAACATGTTTATCGTCGTGCAAGCAGCAACTGACTCGTTTGTTTCAAACAGTTTGTAATTATTATGTTACGTTTTTTTTCTCAATGACTTCAGCTCAGGCCCCAGGTGTACCTGAGCCAACTGCTGATGATTCAATCATACAACAAGAAGATATGGGTATGTACTTAACCAGGTTGGGTGTACTAGATATAATAGCAATCTCAAGAACCACTGAACCAATACTAGGCTTGTTTGTACTCACTGTAATGCATTTTTTTTCATGCCAATTCCAAATATGGTCATGAAAATTTACAATTTTGAAATTTTTCAATTAAAAAAAAATTTGAACCTTGTCGTCATCCGTCATTACCCAGAGAGTTATTGTCACTTTTGTAAGGGTTTACGCTGATCAGTCAAGGACTTATTATTAAATTACGGTTACCAATCCCTTACAGCAGGAATCAGTTCTTATTCGTAGCTCTTCATTGTCATTAGTTGGACTTATTTATTACATTTAATCACATAAACAATCACATTATCGTTATGAAATCAATCACTCGTGTTTATCAAGGTGGATCAGCAATCGCAGCCCGTCTTCCATTAACTAATAAAACCCGTCGTACAACACTGCCCTCTATATGCTTAAGGGGTCCGTCACACTTTTATGCCTCTTACAGAAATGATCCGCTTACTGTTGCTGTCACAAGCGGAAGTCTTTGCCGAACAAGAAGAACTTACAGCAATACGTAATGAGCTCCAGAAGCGAATTGAAAGCGAACGGCAGGAGATTGAACGGCTCAAGCAAGAGGTGGCCGAGGCGCAGAACAAAAGGCTCAGTCGGAGTTCATCCATTGACAGCTTTGAAGAGAGCCTGGTGTCGGTGGATAGTAGTAGCAGTGAAAGTGTATCCTTTGAAATAATGATTATTTCTTACAAGGAGGGACATGTTTTTAAGCATAAATGATTTTTGACAATTTTTCTTTGTTGCAAACCGCCTGTGTGTCAAATTGAATTTTTATTTATTAATTTTTTTATTTATAACATTCGGCCGAAGCCAGGCTAAACCCAATAGTGCTCAGAGGCAACTAAATTCAAGGGATGCCATCCGGATATGACGGGACAGGGATATGGGAAAAGGTCCGATTTTTATCAACGTGAACAACATTTTGATAGAAATTCTTAGTTGCATTATCCAAATGTGACCATTGAATTAAATACCAGACATGTTTTTCTCTATTTTAATAGTATTTTATTTAGTCCAGTGACCAAATTCTAGCCATTTTTATGTTATCATTTTCTTCATTTTTGCCCAAAATCTTTTGTGCCAATTCCTTATCTGGCTGTGGCATTATGGCCTTAGAAGGATTCCAGGGAAAATAACCAGAGGCATCGAAGGCAATTGGGTGCCCAATTCTGCTGCCTTGGTGCCCCAAGAAAGGGTAACTTCGGACACATTCTTTAGCATGCGATTACCTTGGTGCCCTAGAATGAAATTACCAGACTGCCCTCGCAAAAAGCCAATGAACTTTTTACCATGGGGAATGCTGTGTACATTCCAGCAGAATAAAATGTGAACAATACAAGCCAGTTATGTCCAGTGGCATAGCCAGGACTGCCTCAGAGGGGGAGGCAAAAGTGAATTTCAAGGGGGGGGGTGGCAAACTTTGACAAAAATGGGCTAAATATTACAAAAGAGCCCTCCCACTGGGGGCAAGAGGGGGAAAAAGACTTCTCACATGGGGGCAGCTTCCCCCTGGCTATGCCACTGATTATCTCACAACCCCCTTCTCCTGACCATGGAAAACTCATCATTCCTGTTCTGATTCAACAGCTCAGCTATCCATGAGAAAACTGGTCTACTGTATTTGGAAATAACAATGAACTATGCACTCTATAGTGGCTATGATGTTACCTCATTAAAAATGCAGTCTTGGTTGTTTATGCACATATCCTGTGTTTTATTCAGATTTCCTTTGACAGCTTAACCATCGCGTATACGTGCGCGACATCAAGCGTATACAATGGACCTTGTGCAAATACATTGTAATACGCGCTGGACGGCTAACAGTACGCTTAATTTGTAAAAGGAAATCTGAATTACCTGACCCAGCTAGAGCTACCCCATGTGGGTTGGGTTCAGTGAACACAGTGGGTTGGGCTAATGCATAAACATGTATGTTTGCCTATCTCTTATTGGTTAAGATTTACCACCTACATTGATTTTTACTTCATTAACATTCATCTCAGATTGGAGATGAAAGAGGTTGAGTCTATGTGTTAAGATATGGTGGGTCACACAGGTCATATCCAACTATCGCAGTCCTTTTTTCTGGGCAGGGCAGTCACTGGAGATGTGATGTGTTTCGTCATAGATTTTAAATGGTTTCATGCATGGAAACATATGAATTGTTTATCAAAATAAAAGGAATGCAGCGCAGTCTAGTCTGGATGGGTGAAGTGGGGGCAGTGACCATTGGCGTACGCAGGGGGGGTGTTACGTGTGTGAAACACCCCCTTGGGTCTGTCCAAAAAAATGGGCAAAACGAACATACAAAGAAAGAGAGAGAGAGGAGAGAGAAGGAGGGAGAGAGAGGGTATATCTCACCCCTATACCCGGTATTGACCGGCAACATACGTAAATATGTTAATTGTTAATACATGTCAAGACCCCCACACCCTTCCCTTCACCATCACACCCCTGGCAACATACGTAAAGGTTTTTATTGTTAATTGACATATATATATATACATGTTTACACCAACACCCACCCCTACATCACACCCCACACCCTTACCCCAGCAGCGTACTTGAAAATTATAATTGTCAACCCCATCATCACGCTTAAAAAACTGCATCTCTTACACCCGCATTGCGCCATGTTATCAGCTGAAAACCGTTCGCAATTTTTTTCTGTCACGGTGCAAGTACGCAAGCATAATGTATGGTACTTCAGATGAATGATTTTTACTTTGTAATCCAAATCTAATCGCTTTTCAAAAGAAAATAAAGCATAATTAGACAGTATTTTGCATTGAAATAGCGTAAAAATTATGCACCAAATGGCTTCAATTGGACCTACATTTTGCAAAACTTCATAGACCGTCATTTCATAAGTTTTCGGCTTTTTGAAACTTTAACTAAAATTTTACACATGCACTAACAGTGCCAAAATGTCCAGCAAATCGCTTCAATTAGGTCTTCATTTTGCAAAAGTTTCTTACTTCTCAGGGGGGCACATCCCCCCTCAGACACCCCCCTACATATTGGATAAACAAGTTACCATTTTCGCTTCTGCTTTCGACATTTACCAATTTGTGTTTTACACAATTTATAGGCCTACAATTAACATGATTAAAGGGAAAACTTGTTCACGAAAGGCTTCATGGTCTGTCATTTCACAAATTTTCGGCTTTTTCAGACTAAAATTTTACACACTAATAGTGCTAAAATGGTCCACCAAATCTCTTCAATTAGGTATTCATTTTGAAAAAGTTTCTAATTTCTGAGGGGGGGCACATCCCCCCTCAGACACCCCCCCTGGCGTTGCGCAAGCGCGACGCGATGTCCGCTACGCAGCCATTTTTAACTTTTTTATCATCACACCCCCCTTGAAAAATTCCTGCGTACGCTACTGGCAGTGACATAGCCATTAAAACCAAAATATGTTTTGCACTGCGGGTTAAATATTTCCCTTGTATATCAATTTTTAGTGTGATTACCATTTCCTTGACTAGATGACTATACAGGGGGATGAAGAGGAACTAATGGAAATGATGAATAGTTTGATGCTGGAGAACCAGGAACTTGAGGTAATAACATAGGGAATATGGGAGAGCATGGTGTGTAATGTGCAGGCTCAATCTCCAAAAGGACATTTGCGATGAGCGAT
The DNA here is from genome assembly GCF_039555335.1 of Amphiura filiformis. Taxonomy (NCBI): domain Eukaryota; kingdom Metazoa; phylum Echinodermata; class Ophiuroidea; order Amphilepidida; family Amphiuridae; genus Amphiura; species Amphiura filiformis. The sequence continues at coordinate 19,045,910 of NC_092647.1, read as the reverse complement.
TGCCCCTACTCACCATCGTTTGTCCAAGCCTATTCCACAAATCACATTATTAGGTGCTCTACTTTCATTTATATGTGCATGTAATACATGAAGCAGTCTCGGCTATTTTATCCCTCCAAACCCTAAACTCTCAATGAAGCTACTATAAGAATGATTCTTAAAACCATACATGATTTGCTCCACAACGATGTCCTAGTTTTTATTTGAATTTCTAATTTTTCATGATTGTAATACCCATTGGTGTACTAAAATACCATAGTAAAATATGTTTTATCGAGTGATGGCTGACATGCCTCTTGCATGTGTATCATTGAATCAGTGACATATAAACTGTTAAGGTTATTAATTATTTTAAACTGTTGTGATTTGGTAGTTCACAGCATCTTACGAATGGTAGTGAGCTTTGGCAAAAACTGCATTTTTCAATTCATAGCGAGCATGTAGAAGAGTTAAAATATCACAGATATACTTTTATAGGTGCTGCGGTTCTTGAGTTACGTTGTAAAGAGGGCTGAAACAACAACACTTTTGTAAAACGTACATAACTCATTAACAACAATTAATAAATTAAGCAAGTTTGCAAAGTATACGATTTGTAGAACTAACTTTTGCAAATATCAAGGTGTTAATTTTCAATAATATATTGATCTAGATAATAAAAATCGATTTTTAGGTTGCTTCGACCAACAATACCTCGTCTACCCTTAACTGTGTGTATGTTGCTATTTGTCTTATACGTTCAAGCTGTGTGAAGCTCAATAACAATCAGCGAGCTAATACACGCTTTGACAATAGTTGTAGGTGCTGGAATGAAATAAGAATTTTCTTTGTTTTACTCCATTCGTTGACTCGAAATTAAAAGGGGATATGTGATCAGTGAAAACTAACACTTTGTGGAAAGCGAATAAGAATAAGAATATATATTTTTTATTAGAATCGCACATTATATAATCTACATGTAGATGCACTTGCTGTTGTACCACCTCAGGAAATAACCTGATTTTAACTGGTTACAATTGAATACCTGAGTGGAAGAAGGGCCCAACTCCATCAAAACTGTTTTTGAGATATTAAGAAAAAAACTTAATATTTGGAAAAGGTTTATAGACAGAACGTTTTCATCTTCAGGGGACCTTTATTACATGAACATGCAGTATTACATACATTCAAAATCATATATGATGTTTCCATGGCAACGGTACAGGTCTTAATACGAGCTGGAGTTGGGCCCTTCTTCCACTAATATACTGCAAGTGCCAGTTCTGTGATATAAATAGCTACAGAAATTTGGTAATCACCATTAATTGCACAAGTAGAACTCATGTAATATGTTAGCAAGAAAAATTATTGTAGTGAAAAGCAGATTTCATGGATGAACAAAATTCCTCTTTAATCCTATATTTGTGGAAGAAGAGCCCAACTCCATGGAGTTGGGTCTTTCTTCCATGAAAACCATGATTAAGTGTACGTGGAAGACTATTTAGAGAGTTGATTTTGGCTCATCTATCACACACAAGGAAGAACAGTCTGCTGGCAATAAAATGCTGGGTCTAACTCATTTTTGTAAAAAATTGGAGTTGGGCCCTTCTTCCACTCAGGTATTCAATTAATCTAGAGCCTATTTTATAGATGAACTAATTTTACTGGAAGTTCACTTTCTGAAAGCAGCTACCAAGAAAATAAAAACATGCCAAAATTTATCTAAGTTTAGAAAGCTCAAAATTGTGAATTTAAAAAACAAGCAAAGTTGTTCAGAATTGGCAAAGTGCGATTAAATTACACATGTGAAAATTGCCACTTTTACTGTATTTCTCTATATTTTTTTCAACTCACAGCGTAAGAACACACTACTGAGTCATGACATCCACAATGAGAGGGAAGCTGTAGTAGAACTCAAGGTCAAAATCAAACTGCTCCAAGAGGCTGGACCAAGAATACTAGCGGAAGCCGAACTGGGTGACCCAACCGATCAGAACCAAAGCCTACAGGCATGGTTGGATAAAGCCGATACTGAATCAACAGACTCTAGCGTGTTTGACGGAGGTACGCATAGGAAGAAAGCAGAAAATGGGGAAGCAAAAAAGAGGAAAGCAGAAACGCTGCCCAAAATGTCCCGACCAATGTACGGAGAACATTCCCAAGGCGAAAGCCCGGGTAGAAAACTGGAGCGAGAGACTTCTGTGTAACCCAGATGTGATCAGTGGATTTAGAAGTGATTTTCAGCAGCTCAGCTTTGTAACAAATGATATTTTTGTGCCATGTGGTGATCAAATGATTATGAATTACAGAAATGTTTGATTATGAATTGTGGAACAGAGTTTGCTTGGGCCTAAAAAAATTGTTTGATTGGCGTATCATAAAAATTAGGGGAGGTAAGTCAGATTGTCACTATATTCTTGATTTTTTTTGGGTCAAAGACAAAATCTCACCCGTTTTCTTTTTTGGTCAAAGACAAAATCTTACCAGTTTTCTTTTTTGGTCAAAGACAAATCTTACCCGTTTTCTTTATTAAAAAGAATGATATACCAAGAGGATATCGTAACAGGGTTAAAATGAATATTTTCTTTATTTTAACTTCAGAATATATCAAAATATGCATGGTCAGCATTTAGGGTAGGTGGGGTTATGCCAATCGATTTGGCTTTGGTGCAATAAAATGAAGCCGTGTCAAGTTCATATCTGACACGATCAAGGGAAATGAGTCGGATGTCGCTAATATTGATTTTGAGATATTGGCAAAGAAAGTGTTAAAATTCTTCTGTTTTATATTGTTTTCAGCGATTGATAAATTGCAAAGAAAAGTCGTATCAACATGGAGTTTTCAGTTTCTGAAAGCTCTAATTGTCCTCTTTAGAAACATTATGTAAACCTCATTTTCGGCCAGGGTCGACTTGCGACTCATTCCCCTTGATCATGTCACATATATAGTAGTTTATTACTGTTGCAAAGAGTGGTCACTTGTCAGATATTGACTAGGTTTAAATTAAGGAAATTCTTCATTCAGATGGGAAGTTTGGAACATCTTCATGTATCTCCAGATTTCCAAAACTGACTCAGTCCATCCCGAAAACTCATTTACTCTGTAGGATAATTAGGTACAATCCAATCATTTTCTCACATAAAATGTGGCATATTTAATGACAAAAACATGATCAGTAAATGAGGAATGTACATGGTGGATTGGTGGTGGATGAGCAAGTTTGGGAAAAGCAGTTGCCATTTTGCATATGAATCATGAACGTGTTCCATCCTTTGGAGGAGACATAAAGCTGTTGTTCCTGTGTATATGCAGAGAACCATGCAGTATCAATATGAGCTATATTTATTTAATAAGCACCCTTTATAATTATGTGTATAATCAGTATTAAAAATGTAGCCCAATGCAAGGAATGTCTGCCAGAAATCAAAAGTGTAGAGGAAGCCCTGCCAGAGCAGTGCTTCTGGGTGAGCCAAACCTGCCTGGATATCAAATTAATCAGCGACAAGGTTATCTCTGAATTTGACAGGTGCTAATTGATGCAATAACATTAAAACATCAATTAGCACCTGTCAAATTCAGAGATGATTAATTTGATAACCAGGCAGGCAGGGCTTCCTCTTTAAGATCATCCACAGCGATCATGATGGAATTCAACAATATTGGTATTGTATTATACAAAAACAATACTTGTTCAACATATTCATACAACAGCTATGAAGTTTTAAACGGATATTTTTATTGTGCTAGCAATTTGTCTTGCCCTGCTATTTTGTTTCAGCTTGGTATATCTTTGTGTATATTTATCTTTGGCATATAATTATGCAGGGTTTACATTGAATGGGCTAATCCGCACTCCCCCTGTGGTAGATTGTGGAAAAGCCTGAAAATTCTCATGCCTGATAACTTCATGCTGCTGAAAAACAATAATATACACTTCAAGACCTGAATAGTAATATTATAGATGGGGGTATGTAACTTCATACCGAACAGTTGGTCAGTATATTGCCATTGTTTTTTGCCCAGCAGTATGCTAGAACATGTTTTCTTCAGGACTTGTGGTTTTAAAACTAGTGCCAAACCAAAAAAGCCATTGAACAGCTGTTTCTTCAAGCATACCTATTTAGACCAGTTGCTACTGCTAACCTTATTTATATGACCATCTGTAGATATTTAAGGTGTTTATAAAAAGGGGTAAGGGACTGGTCTATCAATAAGCTTGAGAGAACAGTATACATCATGACCACTTCACTTTTCAAAAGCCTTCGTTATCCGATACGGCATTGCTGGGCGGGAACAAGCTCATCTGTAATTTCGAAGGTCATGCAAAAGGTTTTTCTCGTCCAGCGACGATGGGTCCTCATTAAAACAGGATGTGCATGCAGAAAGTATCATGCCTACATGTACATGTACCAGCTGTTGGGTATGTCACATTTCACATCATTTAGGCCTATTGGGCAACCCTTTTGCCTACCAAATCAAAAACAGTAACAAACATGCAACTCTACAGCTTGTGGTTTTTAGTTTTATTGAATACAAAATATCTGTAACAAAGGAAATAAACAATAATAAGGTGATAATGAGCTATTCCAGCTAAAATCCATATACTCCCTATGGAAAACATGACTTTGATCTCTCACACAGGGGTTGTATAGATTTCAAATGGAGTCGCTCAATCAGTTAACCCCATTTGAAATTCACACTCTTTCTGTGGGAGGTTAAGATCATGTCTTCCATAGGGGTTGTATAGATTTCAACGATATTTTTCACTCACTCTTGACCAAGCATGTCATTTCTACAAATGCACTTTTGTTTGTAGGACATCATCCAAGTTTTGGTTTGTTCCCTAAACATTTGGTATATAACATTAACAGGCCAGCTGGAGGAAATACATTGCAATTCTATAGTTTGTTCTGCTTATAATTCCCATAAGCGTGTGCCAGTCACACATTAGTAAACACATTAGTGTAAATGCTGTGCCCAACTGTGTGCACGGCATTCTATATCAATACACAATGTTACAAGTCACTTTATTTTCGCAAGCCAATTATAAGCAGAACACACTGTAGCATGATACTTGGTAATACCGTAAACGTTCGCCTAATGGCGCTATGGGCTCCCTTTACATAACTGGAATTTTAGACACAAACTAAAAGTGCCCTCCCATAAAAATCCCACCAGCAAATAAGAGCACATACCCTTAACCCTTTAGAGGAGGGAGCTCTCTATTTGTACATGAAATTTACCCAGGTGCGCCATTTGGTGAACGTTTACGGTATTAGCAATTATGAATCTTATCATAAGTTTAACTTTGCAATTTTTTTATTTTGCATATTATCACGCTACAAGCTACCCATTTAATTGTATTGGTACAAGGAATTATTATTATGTATCTAAACTGTGTATGAACTCTATAAAAATAATAAATTATTATATACAAGCTTACATAATTTTTGTGGTCAGCTTTCATTGTCAGTGTCATAGTAATTTGAGACCCATCTGATATTTCCTCCGTCCAAAAGTGAGGTTTGGCCAAGACCACCATGGTGGCTGCCAGAATCCATGTCTCAAACACTCATGCCAAGATTCACAGGAATATTGGCATTTATACGTGATATGGTATCCTTAATTCAACCCCTTTTTCATCTTGGCAAGAAATGGAAGCTGCTTCAACACCCCAATAAATTGTAATGTAAATGTATGTAGCACACTGACCTGACCACTCATAAGAAATGCCTATAGGGCGCTTGCACGAAAGGTTGATAAAAATGACCTACATTGAGAGTCAGTCAAGTGTGCTGGAGGGCAAACAAGCTATTATCATCCTCTGAATCTTTGGCGCGTTATTCAAACCCATGCTTTGTAAGGAATATTAGCACTCTGTAGGTGAGATTTCATTTTCATGTGCTCCAATATCGTTGTTGTGCCTCCAGAGCTAGTGACCCGTGGCGTACATGAAACCTCCCTATACAAACAGTTATGAACCAGGCCAATTTTACACAGATTTCAATGGGGCTAATTAGGTATTCATGCGGCCATATCTCTGGCCCTCATGATCCGATTCCCACCAAATTTGGACTGTGGATGTTTTTAATCATGTTCTACTGAAATATGGTCATGAAAATGCTGAAATGCAAAAAAAAAAAAAAATATGACATCACACTTCGGTACTCTATTCCACATGCAGCAATATCTTGCAAGATGAATTGATAGAATCGCCTTTGCCGAAATTGCGCCCCCTGCTTTGTAATCGATGTTATCATGTACAGGCAGTGTTTTGGCGATGTACTATTATGCATTGCATAGGATAGTGTTTTGATGATGTAGCATTACATAGAGATATAGATACAGCTTTTAATGTAGTACTGCATAGGGTCTATTACACACACAGTAACTGGTGGAGATACGTCTTTCTGCCGCTGAACAATCAAAATAATTATAAAGTTAATTTTTTTATTACTTCCGTGGTTGAGGTACGCGCTGGTGATCGCGTAAAAGTGGCAAGGTCTCTTCCCCTTTTACGCACCAACGAACCAATGGGTAAACCGTCTTATTGTCAAGACCATTGATCAGCCAATCAGCGTGAATGTTTAGCACCTCTGTGTTTATGCTTGTGTATGCTCGGCGCACAGCACAGTCCACGGAAGTAATAAAAATTAACTTAAGTTAATTAGAAAACAGTGATCTGTGATGATGTAGCAAGCGTTTGGTAGAGGACAAATTGGTCGCCATCAATTCCAGTTTGGTCTAGAGCATTTGTATAACCTTTTGGTAGAAAAGTAAAGAAAAGAACATGTTACAAGACATGTCAAACATGACCTTCAAGATATTGCCCTAGTTTGAACTCTGGTTTTTTTAATTCATAGTTGCCTTGAATATTCATAGTTTCCTTGAAATTCTAGCTGAGTTTGAAATTTTGGGAACAGGCTATTACTCCGAAGGGTCACTCATTAGTCAAATAAAGGGTTTAAGGGTTGGGGTTTAGGGCAATTTATGTTAGGGTTACGGTTAGGCTTAGCATACTACCATTACTAACTTTTTGATGCTGATGCTGAATCCCCAGGTCTCTTGAATACTTGATTGCAAATTTATGAACCTTTTATATATTAATTTTCTCCTCACTTTTTCCCTTTATCTCATTTAGTTTCATTATTGCCAAATTTAGTGTGATTGGATCAGATCTGGGGTCCATTTAACTAAACTTTTAGAAGCTTTGTAAATCTCGAAATCATAAGTTCCATTTCACTAAACTTAGTTAGAAACGGTACCCTTTGTAAGTAATAGAGATTTACAACAGGGACCCTTCGTAAAGTTAGGTCTCAAGTTTGTTCGGTTTATAATAGGGGAGAATTATTCGGTTTTTGTTACTATGCGCATCAATAAAGTCCAACTCATGCTGAACACAAATTCACATAAGCGTGTGTCAGTCACACATTATGCAACGCACAACTAGCTTGAGCACTGTGCCCAACTGTGTGCATGCACGGTTGTTTGATGTGTATAGAATTGGCTTCATTATTAAGAAAATGCAAACTATAGATGGCGCTATTTATCATAAGTCATATTTCTTAATTTGCAAGGGGTAGGAAATCAATACTGCCTTTTAAACAGGTGGAATAGGTGAAACAAGCAACAAAGAAATTTTATAAACATATTTCATCAAAAAATAAAAGGAATTATTTTTATTAAAAGCCTGAAAGAGTAATTTCTAGTATCTAAATAGCGCCACCTATCTTGTCATAAATAGATACATTTTATATCCAAAAAGCTTTAAAAATACTATTAAAAGTGAATAATTTTGAAAAAGAGGGGAAATTAAAGTTGAGAATGACTCAAAAGCATCTGTATACATTAGCACGATATCACTTTTAGCTGTTTAAGCCTAAAATTTGGTTATACACGATGTTTTGTTTGAAAAATTAATAAATGATCCCATCAAACAACCGTGCATGCCATTCTATGTCGATACACTCAATGAGTCTTATATTTTCACCTTATATAAGCCGAACAAACTTAAGTATTGTAACTTTGTGAATGTCACATATGATATGAAGTCAACTGATCTTACCATTCATCTGATCATAGCTGATGTGCTGGAATGGTCTGTCAACTGTCACTTGATACACAGTTCTTTTCATATCCACTCCGGTAGATCCATGCTTGGCTTCAACTCTCCAAACCGATGGATGAAAGCTGATCAAACAAACAAACACATTGAGTAGGTTTGTGTTGAAATTTTTCTCTTTTTCCTTGTCAACATATTCATTTTAGAAGTACTATAATTAGTAGCAGGATTCAGTTTTTTGTTAAAAATCAAGATAATTCTAGCCTAAATATGGTAGATTTGAAATCTACAAATGTCCTCTATTTGGACTACCCATGACAATGTGCAAGGGGTGACAATGTAAGCTGTAAAATACATTGATTAATTGAGTTATCCTCAACACTTAGTGCTCCTGGAGCAGAGCAACACAGTGCTTCTGGGGCAAAAGAACACACAGTGAAGAACAGCACGAGGGTTAGTGCTCCAGGAGCACAAGGGTTAGAGTTAGTGCTCCAAGAGCTCTTTGACTAAACCTTGTTTTTCCAGCCTCCACACCCCTGGGATGATTTAACAATCTTTAAACAGAAATGGTGACAAAAACATTTAGTTTGTGTTCCAGGAGTCAGTGCTCCAAAACTTATGCATCTGCATCATACATGATTTGATTATATTAATCCCAATGGGGTTTCTGGTCTTAGTGTGTCTGCCTTTTGTACACATGTGGCACAGTTGACCATATCTTCTGTCTTCCAAGGTTTTTGTTCAATATGTTCTCATTGTATCATGTTATAAAATTTCTTAATCATCTGCCATAATCATTGCATTGTTGTAGATGAAAATAAACAAATTTGAATGATTGATTTGATTGAAGTAACTTGGAATATTGAAGTCCATGTCCTATTTTGGGGTAGAATCTCACATCTAGGCCTAAACAATTCTAAATGATGAATAATATCTTACCTTGAATAAAATCTGAGCATCGCTGCTCGTTCTACTTGTATAGTAAATGTGTGATCATCATCGTGCCGTGACTGCGGATTCTCGTAGTAATTCAATCCACATCTGAAACAAAATGAGAAAGCCAAAATATTGGATTATGTATACTGTAGTTTTTATGGGTGAAAAACTTTGTATCTTTAAAAAGTGGGAGGAATTAGCAAATAGGGTTCAACTTTACTAGTCTTATTACAGACTGCCCTACCCTAACCCTAAACCAGGACTGGACTCAAGTCTAGCAAGTTGTACCCTATTCAGTAATTGTACCAAAAAGTGAAATGCTCAAAGAGAACCAAAAAACAGTGCTGTCTTGAAGTTTTGATCTTTTAATATTTTTTATCTGTAACAAAATCAAAAGTGGGTTAAAATAATATTAAGAGCATACAAAAACATAATGAACATTGCTTAACTGCTCCCTCCTTTATTCGAGTGTCGACTGCAGATGACAGGTTTCAAATGTTTTTAAAAATTCAACAAATTAAGACGTTTCCATGACCACTTTGGAATCAGCATGAAATATGCATTAAAATGAGTACAAACAAGTACAACGTTAATTGCTTAGCTACTCCCTTAGAAAGGTCTTATCAATAATTCAGGTGGATCCAGAGACTACTACGTACAGACTAACCACAAACAGGCAAAGTCTCAGCATCACTTGATAATGAGGGCTGATCATTCCCGGAATTGCGACAGACAAAACTGCTATGCACATACGGTGTATTTTTATGGTCTTTTGCGTAAACGTGAAGACACGCAATGCTCTGTCGTGTATATGCGGAGGCACACAATGCGGGCGTGATTGTTAGAAACGCATGTTCCAAAGATTAGTGGTTAGTGTGCAGTAGTCTGTGGGTGGATCTCTTACCTAACAAGCGTCCATTTTGTTTTGTGAGGTAGATGAAGTGAGTTAGTCCCGACAGCGTAGAGCTCCACAACTTGATGTAGACTCTGTAGACGTCTAACCAACTCTTCCAGGGTCAGATCACTGGCATTGGGTGGGGACACATACCACTGTAATTTATCAAGAGTTGTCAGTTCTTGACCTGCAACATAGAGTGTCAGTTATCAGATTATCAAACCCAGTGGGGTCTAGAGGATGATTTAAGCACTTATCAACACCCACTTGGTAAACAGGGTCTTAGCTGGATTTGTCAAGGGACGCCATTTTCATAAAAACTGCCTGTCCAAAATTTCACCCTGAAAACAAACTAAACCTCTGCACCTTCTGGAGGTTCAGTCAGTTCAGATAGCTATAGCCTTGATTTATTATTAGTCTGGTCTTGCTTTGAGTTCAAGCATTAGTTTTAGAATTTAGCATCTGCCAAAGACATTTAAATCTTGCCTGTCCCAGGAGTAAACTGCTCGTCCAAAATGACAGGTGGCTGGCCCAGACCCTGTTGGTAAACTAAACAGGTCACCCACACATACTGCAAAGTTTTGTAAACTTAGAATTTTTACATTTGAAACAAGAATCAGAGTGATGGCTTACTGAACTCATTTCCTATAGAATCAATGTATTAATATTAAAAAGTACACTGCAGTTTTTAAATGGTTAAGACTGGAAAAATATGGCTCCTGACATCCCACTTGCCTTAAAGTACAGATACCCCTGCATCTATCCATATATGGTATCAATTAAGCTATTCCAGCTGATATCCACACACCCCCTATGGAAGACATGTCCTTAATCTCTCACACAGGGAGTGTAGATTTCAAATGGAGTCACCCAGGTAGCCCCATTTGAAATTCACACTCCCTATGTGGGAGATGAAGGTCATGTCTCCTATAGGTGTGTGTACACAGGGGTGTAAATTTGAAATGGAGTCACCAATTCAGGTAGCCCCATTTGAAATTCACACTCCCTGTGTGGAAGATTAAGATCACATCTTCCACAGTGGATGTACAGTTCTTAACTGGAATATCCCATTTAGAACTTTCAACTCACCAATGAAAAATGCCAGATAATCCCTCTTTAACTTCTCCACCCCAATCTCTATCAGCATCCTCAGTGGTTCCAAGCCTTCTACATCTTTCATGCCGAAAGTGTCATGTTTTGGTGGTACGACGCTCTGATATGCTTTGCCAATGTTGTGCAATTGCTGCTATGAACCTGCAGAGATAAGCAAATCAAATGAACCCTCAATTACAAATTGAGCTATTACTAAGGTATGGGAGGACAAATTCGCTGCACTCTAGCTGGCGGCTCTGATACCCTTTTAAATTCTGGCTGCGACAGTTCCCAGGTTGGCTGCAACCAAAGCGGTCAATGTATTTGGAAGGCTGGCCATTTGGTGTTTGGGTATTATAATACTCTTGGGTACTTGCATACTAATTCCATTTTTCCTATTGTCCACTTTGTAGTGGATTTGTGGTCTAGTTACTATTTGCACAATAAATCTTTTGTGCAGTGGCATAGCTAGGGGTTGTAGCACCCAGGGCTAAGGATACAAAATAGTAACCCCTTCCCAATTCTGGGAGCATGTGAAAAGTTGCACAAATATGGCCTATCACTTATTAATAATTTTGGTTTAAGGGATGGGTTTATATGTGTGTAAATGGAGGAGAAATGGGAGGATTTTGGCATGTTTGCTGTGATTGTTTGCCTAGCAATATTGATCACAAGTACACAATTGATGGTGCATATCAAGGACCAAACTCTATAGTTTTATATTTGAGCACGATCACTTCTGTAAGGTCATGGGAAATTATGTAAATCGGCTTTTATATTTGATGTTGCATATCGGCTCACGCACTTTTTTTGGTACCCAGTATTTCACAAAGTCCCTGTACTCTGATGACCCTATGACTTTTTGCTGGTATGTTGAGCACTTTAAACAATTAATTATAGTACTTACCTCCTACTTTAGGAACATGCGTATGCCTTAATGTATGTCGACCATGTCAACAACCCAGTGTAGTTTTACATGGTTGGAAAAGTCTATTTCCTTTCGCTATTTTGCCAATCATAATTCATAAATTGTCCAACTTTTTGACAAAAAGAGTTTTGCAACTATTCCGCCAGCAAGGAAACACAAATTTATGTGTATCCAGTGCGCCCTTTACGCTTAAATAGTTCAGTTTATTGTTTAGTTGTTCCTCTATACGCCATATCTACGGAATTGATGATACGAGCTGATACGGAATTTTTGAACCCAAATTTCTTGAAAATATACATTACCTTTTTAACTTCTCGCCACGAAATTGGATTCATAAGAAGGTCAAATTCAAGCCTTCCATTTTGGCTGGTATCATCATCTCGATTGGTGTCTTGTGTTAGTATTATTCCATATTTTGCTGGTAGAAGTTCAATGAACCCCTCCATAATTCACGACTACTGTCACTTGTGTTATAAACTCGATGTGTTTACTATATTGTCGCCGGGTCCGCGACTAATCGCAGGGACCGGTGTATCATTAGCTATTCTATACACTTAATTCAATAGCCTTATTGTGATGTGTGGGAGTTTTAAAAGCCGAGCCATGAACAAAATATAATGCGAGCACCCGGGGGGCATCAACTTTATAGGTGACGGTATGTGCCTGTCAATATATGCCCCTCTTTTGAAGCCGACTATACCCGATGACCAGGCACCTTCAGTTTTCAAAATATTATACCCAATGACCCCTTTTTCATTTTGATTGTACATAATGACCCTTTTTTTTATATAAAAAAACCCCAACGTTTTGTACTGATATGCCCCTACTTCGCGACGCTTGTAGGCACATATACCCATCAATTCTAAAGTTGAGTGCCCCGGGCGAGCGCATACTGCGGGCCAATGAACAATGAGATAGTGGCTTTGCTGATATCGCTTTGAGGAACTGTTGAAGTATAAATCAGCCAACGAGTAGGTGTGTCCAAATTGCACATCTTGAATTGAGACCAAGACATGCTGTTATTTCAATTGTTATACCGTTCCGGTTGGTTTATTACCTACCATTGCCTACGAGATTCAGTTCTAAGGTGACAGAGGGACAGGTCTGCAATTCGATTCCACAACCATTCATACCTTTCATCTGTTTTATTGTATTATCGTGCGAATTGCTCCGTGGTACCTTACGGGTACCTGAATTTTATTTGAATGAAGATGACTCTGTCATGCTCGACGTCATATTGCATAATTTCTATACAGTATATGCAATAAACCAACCAGAACAGTATAACAATTGAAATAATAGGCAGTTCTAAGATAGGTTAAGAAGAATATAACGTCACAATTCTGTATTATTATTCAAGGTTGTAACGTGTGTCTATGCTGTCATGTAGGCCTACCTGGCAACAGACACGCCCGGTACAAACAGATGAAATTTGTAGAAAAGCGTGATTATGACAAAAACATTAAAAATGATACTTTGAGGTATTGTTTTTTTAATTTTTGTATGGCAGATCATACATACACATGTGCTGAGGTCAAAAAGGTAAACATTTTGTTTTTGACCCCTGACTCACCTGTCATTCCAAACAACCCCTTAATGAAGTTGAATATCGGTCTTAAATTGATATTTCAAATGATTTTGTGCAGAAATATTGACACAAAATATTGACTTTCATCGCTAGGAGGGGGTGCAGAATTGATGCTGAATTGATCAATTCGGTGCCCCAAGTGTGGCACCCAGGGAACATGCCTCCATTGCCCCCCCCCCCCTTCAGTCTCATTGGATCAGATTGTGTCTCTTTTTTAAAATAAATATGATAGACTGCTCTCTCGCATGATAATTTCAAGATGAGTTGGTTGTGTGGTCAGCATCTTGATTTTTTTAACCTTTAAAACACCAGATTTGCATTTCTGTATTCTACCTAATTTGGTAAAGATTTTTCTGTGATTATTATTTGAAAAATATTGTATTATGATACTAAAACAATGAATAATGTATTCTACTTGGCAACTAATATGTCAAGAAGACTTATAATATACGGGAAACAAACAATAATATGTTTTGGGCTTCATCAGTTACATTTATGTCATAGTGCCAAATTAATTTCAAAATGTTCAACGGTGCTCATTAGCTCAAAAACTACTGCTGATAAGCATCCTGAAATTGGTACCTCTTCAGGATTTTTGATTTGACATGGTAGTTTATTCCACAATCTGGAGTATAGGCAGCAAAAGCTCAGTCACCAAAAGAAACACACTGAGTTCTTGGCTCAACAAGAGAGGTATCATCTGAGCATGAAGTGCTTTATATACAAGTGAGAGAGAATTTTGTAATCAATGCGTTGCTTGATTGGAAGCCAGTGGAGTTCATTTATGAGTTTTGAAGTGATAGAGTCAAACTCATACAGTGAGCAAAGACAATTAGCGCAAAACCTACCATTGGTTGTAACTGTCCTGATTGAAGTTCACCCAGCACTGTCTTAATGGTTGACACAATATCATTATAGCAACGGGCATTGTCTTTGAGGAGCACCCAGAGTCTCTCTGTGAAGTCCAAGTCATCTCTCTCTGGTATCTGGTTTCCTTTCAGCGGGGAATCCTTGTGTTCATTTTCTTCCAAAATCTGATGTAGAATGAAAACAAATACACAACAAAAAAAACACACAAGCTTAAAAAGTTACCTTTTCAGAGTCTGAGTTGAGCAAAGACGTAGCTTGCGACGCCATCATGTCTTTGCTCAACTCAGACTCTGAAAAGGTAACTTTTTTAAGCTTATGTCAATATGACAGAGTCCAATATCAGTCTACATGCTGCTAACATAAAACATATTGTTACGATCAATTGGCGACCAATTGAAAGGTATAGTCCCAAAGTTGGTGATTCCACCAGATATTTTCCAATTAACACCCCTGGGGTGTAACATTTTGAAAAAGGAGGTGAGACATGATCAAATCTTTCCAGGTAACAAAACGTAATGGGGTATATTTTCACCCATTTTTGTTCAAGATTTATGTGAAAAATTAAAATCACCATGCGCCACTGGTGACTCCAAGCACCACAAGTGGCACACACGCTGCCAGTTGAGAAGGCCTGATATAGAGTATCACTTAAAAATGCAATTCAAGTAAAGATATGTAGCCTTAAAGTCACGCAAATATCACTATTTAAGTTGAACAAACATACCCTTTTCTTTTCTCCTTGTTTCACACTCTCAATCAGTTCAGCCAGTAACGTCGCTATCGATGACGTAGATGATGACGTAGGATTTATCCATTGGATTTGGCCTGATATGGCTCCAGCAGCAAAACCCTGTTACAAAGAAAAAAAAACCAACAATAATATATACAGTGCTTATAAATCACATGCAAATATCTTGACTTGGTATGAGGTTTTCCAGTCTTGCATGTATAGCAACATTTTTGGATAAAGAACAATGAATTCCATTAAGCTACACATGCACTCCTAAGCAAATCAGTCCTGGGGTGTTTTTTAACTTTTAACCCTTCGTAACTCAAGTAACTGTTTGTGAGTTATGAACACCTTAACGAAGGGTCCCTGTAGTAATCCCTATTACTTACTAAGTTATTTTAGTGAAATTGATTTTATGATGCATCATAAGTTATGATTGATTTACAAGGCTTACAGAGTTTCAGTAAAGTTTAGTGAAATGGAACCGCTTGACCAAATGTTTAGCTGAAAAAGGCGATAATAACTATAAATTCTATCATACTATGGCCAAAAATGCTTCCAGCATGACACCTGTTGCCAACTGTCAACATTTAAAAAGCAGATGCCTTAGGCAAAGGTCACTATCTGGAAAGCTGGACTGAACAATGTCATCTAAAGTTGTTTTCTTTAAACTTCCGTGGTCCGAATGCGCTGGTGAATTGCGATCGCAGAGAAGTGACAAGGGGTCAAGACCAATGGGTCAGCCGGCTTGTTGTCAAGTGCATTGATCAGCCAATCAGCGTGATTGTTTATTGCTTTTGTGTACGCGATACGCACAGGCACGACCACGGAAGTTTAAAGAAAACAACTTTAGTGTAACTGATTTCCTCGACTGGATATTGTCCAAACTTGTAAACTGATCATTTCATCTCCAAGCGTATTGGTATTATTCGTAGCGTATTGGTATTATCTCCAAGCGTATTGGTATTATTCGTAGAGTAAAATATTATCTTCCTCCTAAAACTTTAAATATGCTTGCCAATGCACTTGTAATGCCCCATTTTGACTATTGTAGTACTGTATGGTCAAACTGCAATGCTGATTTATCCAACTCTCTCCAGATACTTCACAATAGACTTGCTAGAATTCTGCTCAATGCAGACATTAGAACTCCTATAGTTGATTTAATGTATTCTCTGAATTGGTTTAAACTTGATAAAAGATGGGAAAACCATCTCCTCATTGTAGTTTTTAAATGTCTGAAAGGTCTTGCTCCAAATTATCTGAGTTCCCAATTTTCTTTTACTGAGTCTATGCATGGTAAATGTACGTGAAGTCAAAGTTCTAAAACCCTTATTGTTCCACTTTGGAGCAATAATCAGGTAAGCGTACTTTTCATTATAGAGGTGCCAAGGCATGGAACAAACTTGCATCTGATGTACGAAGTAATTACGAGTCAATGAACCTTCATATGTTTAAAAATGTATTTGCTCAATGTTCTATTTAACATGTCTTCTTAAAATGTTTTCCTTGTTTCCATTATTTCTGTATTAGAAAGTATAAGCTTTGTTTTGATATGTTATTTATTAAGTATTGTATATTTTGTAATTAAGTGCAGGGCCTTCTTGGAGATCAGTACTAGATACTGAAGAGGTTACCCTGGATAAAGAAAGAATAAATAAATTCAAGAACAGGCAAGGAATTAATTTATTCTTTTGGAAAATCAAATATTTTATGTATCATTTCAGGAACTGTCTACATGACTTACCACTAGTGTGTTAAGTTCACAAAACACTCTATGTCCACTACTGTTCATATTTCCCGGGACAGCTTTGATATGCTGCAAATAAGTGGAGACAAAAATATGCAAGTACTTTTAACAAAACAATGATGTTAGTGCATGCAAAAAGGCCCCATCTGCAATAGCTGCCCTGTAGACTTTAGACAATTTCTGCATTCTATATTGTACACATCTAAACATATGACATCTGGCAGCTATTGGTGATGAGGCCTCCTATCTTGCACTAACCCCTGAAAACAATTTTCCTTAAAATATCTAGGTGTATTGTGAAAATAATTTTCTGTTGTTGTAAAGCATGATACGAGCCGACTGACATGTTATGTATCAAATGAGCAAGAATGTTTTTGCACCTTAAAGCAAATCGAGGAATGAAGCATTTACATGTTTTGCTTCAGAAAAGTTGTGATTGTCTACATTCACCATGGATGAATCAGTGAACAGATCAAAGGGATTCTGGAAACTAGATGTCTTTGCACCTCAAACCATATAGTAGTATAATGCTGGTTTCATACTTTCTGCAGCTTGCTGCTGAGCAGCATAATCCTTCATCATCATGCCGTTTGCACTTTACATGCAGAGCTGCACGCCGCTGAACGGTATGACTCTGGAAGCCAATGTTGTCACTCAGCTCTGCTCTGTGCTCATTGGCCAAAAAAACGTACTAAGTTTTCATACGTCAGAGTTGCACCACTCCCGATTTGACTCGTTGTGATTCGCTGCTTTGGACAAAGCGGAGGAGAGGCTAGCATTTCTGAAGTGACTGCCCCAAGAAAAATCGTTGTCAGAGCAGCAAAGTGGCACGAAAACTTTATGAAACCGGCATAAGAGTGTTTCTGCCTAAATTGGAAAAACTTAAATCTCTGAACATACACCACTTTAGGTGTAGATGCTTAATCACAATTTTCAAAAAGATCTTACCACTGTACAGTTAGCACCATGAGGTGTTTCTAGAACATTTTTGATGTCCTCCCAACTGCAATCCAAGTTGACTGTGGTAGTATCACACTGTTGCTGTTGTCCTGGTAACATTGACATATCTGCCATGGAAGATTTCCCCAGGATCACATACATAGCAAAGCCAGATGTTACACATTGCTACAATGGAATCAAACAAAGTAACAGTATTGTGAGAACTACTTGACAATTCCATAAAAATGCAGCACTAATTTGTTTAAATTATGCTATAGCTAAATCCCTAATCCTTTTGTCAGTACTAATTATATCACTCATACATAAATTCTAGACAGTTCATTGGTTGATTACCATGTATCATTTTTACTATCACCCTCTCCGTGTGATAGTCTTTACCATCATGTGCTCTGTCGTAGTGCGCCTGCGCCAAGCCGTGCGCTGACTCTTGGACTCGCCGATTTAGTTATGGGGTGGACCCCAAAATGTGAAGTATATCACAGCAAAACATGGTGTTATGTTGATAACAAAATGTATTTCCTACTTTAAATAGTATTTTAGTAATAGAATTTATGCATGAGTGATATAAAACAAATATTAACTGTCTTAAATTTGTGTAATGGTCGAAATATAATCACTCGGTGAAAGATGTATTGTTCCATTCCACTCGCTGCTCCGGCTCGTGGAATGGAACAATCCATCTTTCACCTCGTGATTATATTTCGCCCATCACACTCATAGACAGTTAATATTTGTATACTGGCAATAAAAGTTAAATTTTAAGATTGTTGCAATTTGAGGCAAATTGGCCAAAACATACAATTATGCATGTTGTCTTACAATTGCAGTCACAAAACTCAAAGACTTGACACAAATTTAAGCATTCAAAATTTTGAGAATAGGCTGAGTTTGTGCTCATGTAATGGTCATATTTCATGTGAATTTTGTTAATTGATTATAAAATATATTAAAAAATGTGTTTTCCAAAAATTAGAATGCATAACCTGAAATCAGTCTCAGTAAAAGTCTTTGGGCTGGATTGTGACAGCATACCAAAACACCCTAAAAATTTATATTTTTGGCTCTCATTTCCAAAGCTTGGTTAAATATTAAAATTTTGACTTTTATTTAAGGATTAGGATTTAGCTATTATATTTTTTAATCAAAAAAATGAGTGCTGTATTTTCTGGAATCAGGTGACCATGCATGCTACTGCACTTCTCTCTGAGCTACACTAGTTCCCCTTCACCAGTTGCATTTGTGTAATTCAATTTTGAAGTTTTTATAACAAAATTATCACTATAAGAATGTTGGAAAATAGAACTAAAATAAATGCATCAACCTGCCCCGAAAAATGAATAAATCCTATGTGACGCGAATGCATGCAAAATCACAGAGCGTAGTACACGGAGTGCCATTATATACAATCAATGCACTCTTTATGTGTACTTTTCTAACCGCTTTTCTGATTGGCTGCTTTGATATAGGAGTGAACGAATGACCGTGAAAACACCCCTGTATATATATCAACAGAAGTGTTCATCTTTCTACTCAAGATAACAGACTTCTCATTGTACATCACAATTGCACTGCAACCGGTGGTGAAGGTTTCCTTGCTGCTTGACCATCACAGTGGAACAAATACCCCCATTACATCCCCCGGGCCACATCTGTCAAGCGGAACAGCCATTAATCCGAAGGGTCATTAGTCCAAAAAGGTTAAAAAGCTACGGGGTTAAAGGCATTTTAGGTTATGATCATTCGGGTTAGCGATACGGTTAGGATCATTTATACTTGATGACACAGATTCAGCTCTGGGGTCCATTTCACTGATAACTCAAGTAACCAATCGTAAAGTTACGAATACCCAATACTAGACATAACTTTACGAAGAGTCATATGTAGTAAATTCCTATTACTTACTAAGGGTACCATTCGTAACTGAGTTTAGTGAAATGGAACTTGCTACTCGTCATAATTTTGTAAATTACAACCGATTTTGAGACTTCTGAAGCTTTGTAAAGTTGAGTGAAATTGACCCCTGGTCGAATTAGGAACAGGGATAGGCTATGGTTAGGGTCAGAGTTGGGAGTCGAGTCAGGGTTATGGTTAGGGCTTACGTTTATAGGTTAGATGAAATTTAGGGTTTAAGTTAGGGTAAGGATAGGCTTTATAACTAAGTATTTGGGTTTTCGGACTGATGAAGTTGAGGGTTAGGGTTAGATTATAAGGATTAGGGTTTGGGTTTTTTGGACTAATGACCCTTCAGGTAATCAGGTTATCCATCATGCTCACACTGGCAACCTTCATCTCCCAAAACACTGTGAGACAACCTATTTCCACCTCAATCAATTGAATGCTGGTGATAACAGGCCTGTTACGATGGTAACTTACACTGGCTGCTGTGGGTGATGTCATCATGATCAGTTGATCCATCTTCATCAGATCTGACTTGGTGTGCAAAGGACCTAAAACAAGTAAAATCACACAACAATTGTTATTCATCAAATCCCATGAAAATTAGACTCGGGGAATAAATCAGCCCTATGAATGGGTCAACTAACTTAGTTACGTCGCTGGGCAGCAGCAGCATGACTCCGAAACCCAATGTTGCCGCTCAGCTTCACTCCAAATTGTATTCTGTTCTCATATGTCAGAGCGGCACCGCTCAGAGTTAACTTGAATTCAACTCCTAGCGATCTGCTGCTTTGGGCAAAGCGGTGGAGTGATCGATATATCGGCTTGCCGCTGGTCAACGCGAGCATTTTCTGGTGCGACTGCGCAGTGAAGCAAGATCGTTGTCAGGGTAGGAAAAAGTATGAAACCAACATTAACTCTACCTACCTGATGAGGTGATAGTTGTGACCTTGATGCCAGCGACACTAGAATCTTTTATCACAGGTGAAGCTTCAATTAGACAGGTTTTCTCTGGATCCTTGCCATCGCAGACTATGCAAATCGGTGTCTCAAACATAATCTTTCTCAAAGATTGTGAGTACAGGAACATCAAAGATCTGCAACAAGATTAAAAATTCAATATTATTTTTCATGTTTATAATAACATGGGTTGAGTTGTGAAAATAACTGGTGTGCTACAAATCGTACTTTTGGAAATGTTAAGGTAGCCCACCAAGCGTGCTATGAAATTGCACTTGGTTAAGAATTTTATAAATTGAGGTGTGCTATATATCGCTCTCGGACGGGCGATATAAGGTGATCGATGGTGTGCGATTGCACTCACACACCTTAAAATTAAATCTGTGATTGCATGTCTTGGATCTATGAAATCACAGATTATGTATATATTGGCATTAAGCCCGAACCCAGGATTTGTTTGGGGAGGGGTGCGGTGGGCTCAAAAGGGGACCTTTTGTGAATTTTTTCTTCCTTTAAAAATGGGCCAATTTCAATGTTTTTATCAAGGAAAATAGACATATTGTTTAAAATGGTTTGATCTTTAAATTATGGTTCAGGAATGGAAATCTGGCCTCTTGTAATTGGATTATGTGGCAGGAACTACCTCATAGTTTAGTTTTAAACTTGTGAAAGGATACTTGTGTAAGGATACTTTTTTGGCGCAGTATATTAAATTTGCTAACTGAGAACCAGATGGTTCTTGTACCTAAAGCTTGAAAAGATTTGAATTTCTTGTGTATATACCTTGCTTGGTCAATTGATACAGGCCTTATATCAGATTCAACAACATCAGCTTCTAGTACTTCAGACAAGTCATCCACTTTTATTCCCGGCACACTGTCATTTAAAGTGGAATCATTTACACTTGATGACACTGATTCTGTTCTGATCGAGTTATTTCCATTCACGTTGTTTTCCTAGAATCAAACAGAAATTGAAAGAGGTGATAAATATCATCTGTATCAGTTATAGGCAAAATGAGTTAATACAGTCCAACCTCTCTTATCCGGATCTCTTTTATATGGATCTCTCTTATATGGATCTCTCTGTTATCCGGCTGTGAAATCTTCACAGGAAAACATATTTTTGATGATTTAACACCTTAATTCCATGCTCTGAATACTTAGAATGACATATCTATGTTGCATAAAGTGCTATAAAGCCATCTTTTAGTGTTATTACCCCTTGTTAAAACAATCTTTGTTGTCACAATTTCAGTACTTGAGACAGTCAATGCAGAATTACATGTAATTCACTTATCCGGATGTTTCACTTATCCGGAGAATGCTTGGTCCCAACATGGCCGGATAAAAGAGGTTGGACTGTATATTCAATTTTGGCTTATCAATGGACTTCACCAACACGCAAACAAGGACTTCTCAACAAAGGACCCAATCCAAATAGACTCTGCAATTATGAAAAAGACCTGGTTCCTACCAAACCATTTTTATTATCAACTTTCACTCACTTGCGCATACAAAATCATTCTTTAATCCTACCCATACCCTAAACCTAACCATATTCCTGAACCCTAACTATGGCAGAGCTAGAATTTAGTCACACAATACAAGAATCAATCATTGGACCCCTTAAATATTGGTTTTGCAGATACGAAAGGGTCCAGAAAAATTAAATTGGACCCTTAGATTTTTTTTTGCTCTCGCTACCCCTGCATCTATGCTAAAAATACACGAAGAGGGTTAAGGGTACACATACTCTATCTGAAATAGCTGCCAGGTGCCATATTTTTTGATTGACCACTATATAGAATACAGAAATTGTCAAATGTCTACAGGGCAGCTATTGCAGATAGAGCCTTCTGGCACTAATCCCTCAAAACCTAGGAGCGATTACCGAATAGGGTGCAACTCTACTAGTCTTATTACAAGACTGCCCTATCCCACCATAAACCCTAACCCTAAACTCTGTAAACGAGGACTGGATTCAAGTCTAGCAAGTTGCACCCTTTTGGTAATAGAGGCCGTCAGCCTTTCGCCATCTTGTGGGTACAAATGATTTGTGTGTTCATGCGTCGGACACTACTCGCAGGGCGCAGCTTGCCACGCAGCTGTTATCGTGCATTAACGTGGTGATTTTGCTGTTCATGCATGGAGATCGAAAGACCATCACAGCGTGTACCCACAAGATGGCGGCATATGACGTCACGCTGACGGCTTCTATTGTACCAAAACCTAACCCAATTTTTCTTTGTGTATCCTTACCTGATTTCTAAGTATTTCATTCCTTTGTATCAAAATAAATTCCTTTGTAGATTTTGATGCTTGGTTCAACCCAAGCTCCTTTGCCGGATGATTGGTGGATATTTCCAGTTTGAAGTCTTCAAATATGGCTGACAGTACATCTTTGCTGCTAAACCTGCTTAACACTTCATTGAAGCTGTGTAAGATTTCATTTAGAAAATAAATAAAATTAAGATAAACAGAGATAATTAGGCCTACAAAACCATAAATTAGGGGTTCATTCATAAGATTGAGGGCATAAACAGCGATCATGCCCGAAATCATATGAATGAACCCCGTTCATACATACCCAACATTCTTAGCAATTCAATACAGATGAAAATAATAAGGGTTTACAAGTTTAAATAACATTTAATATATATTAATTTCCCATCCCGTTTTCCTTCATAAATTGGAAGAAAATGAGTAGGCCTACTTGCAGGAAGCAGTTCGGCTCATGAGGTCAACGGCCGGGAGTCAACGCGTGATACGCGTTATCTTTTGCGCTCAGCGTGAGATGGGCGCGGTGACATGTGTGTGTACTCAACACTAGCAAATCGTGGATCGTGTTAATTGGGTTCCAACGCTGCGTCACGCAGCTTGTTTATGCCCTGCGTACTGGTCATAAACGGAATTTATGACCAGCTAAAAAGGGCCCAAAATCCAATCAGAAATGGTGTTATATCGTAAGTATGTATGAACCAGAGTTCATACATACTCGCTTTATACAAAGTGTGTGTGATTGGTCAGGAGCCGGGTATAAACAATGTTAATGAACGGTGGCCTGGATGTAAGTAAATCTAATATATGTACATATAATCATATACTGCGCCACTAAAGTATCCTTACACTTGGAAAAATAACCACAATTTCAAAACTGAATAATATTGGGGTAAATTTGTTTTTTAATAGATGCACTATCTAATCCTGCACATTATGACACCACATTGAATCCAATGTGACTTCATGAAGCAAAGTTACAAGCATTTGATTAGACGAAGGTCCAGTTTTAAAAGTGACATTTCATTGACAATCCTGATGAACTTATTTGCGGACCCCCTAATGAGTTTTTGGCTAGTAAAAATGAGTTTCTTTTGGACTCATAATTTACCACAAGTTTGAAAAGGTACTCCAAACTAGTTGTTCAGTTTCAGAAAACTACCCTTATTCTTGAAAATTAGTGTTTTTTAGACCGTAAATGCGTCACACGTGTAACTTGCCTTGCCTAAAAAAAAAATACCCCTTTTACTTGTTTTTTGGTCATGCATGCGTACAGACCATTTATGTAAGGGCCCCCCCCCCCCCCCGGGAAAATTTCTCACCTTTGTATTCTTTGCTGTTGTTGTCTCATTATTAACCAACAGGTGATTTTGAACTACCTGCAAAAGAAATGAATTTCAAGAATAAGAAATTTATAATCAAAAATTACAACAGTGTATGTTGATGTTCCTGCCAGTTGTAGTAAAATGTCGAACGTTTGGGGGGGGGGGGGCTTGTTCCCAAGTTGTAGAATGTTCTGTGCAAGTGACTCCGGGATTTATTATTTATTGCATGTACAACCATGTAGTATCTACATGTAGTAATTTTGACAACCTGTTGGTGACATTGCTATAACTGTACTGTACAATAAAACCTGTCCATATCACATTTTGTGGTGAAAAATGATTCCAAATGTGTGATTTCCAATCATTTGTAAAGCCAAGATAGCAGATTTCTTAGTACTGGGCCAACCATGCAGCTAGTTTCCCACATACCAGTACTGTGTGTGTGCACTCACCCATGTATTGTCTGTATGCAAACACAGCTCTATGGACTAAGTCCCGGACCTGAAAAATGATGTACAGTTCATGCTGTGGTCCAATTTCAGGCCTAACAGGGTGTTTCAAGAAATTCCTTACTCCACCAGAAAACATTAACCAAACTCTTTCATGATTGGTCATCTTGGTCAAAAACTTGGAAAATTACTGCAGTAGTTTATTTGGCGCGCGATCTCAGTTATTCATTTTCTGATGGCTGTGCCTCTTACAGACACCCTCCCTCTGGAATCCAAACCAAGCCAACGTACTTTTGGTAATTATTTAACCTGCAAAAAGTGCAAGACATACATGGTCGAACCATCATTTTTTATGGAAAATCGTCATCGTTCATTTTATTGCATTTTAAAGGAGATATTTTTTCCAAGGTTCCTTTGACAGCGTTAACCATCGCGTATACGTGCGCGACGTTAAAGCCATAATGTACGATCTTATAATATGAAATTAGTAAAAAATTTTCAAACCTGATTTTTTGGCATATTTGTAATGTTAACTCTTATGCCAACTTGCACCTAAATGGAATCGGCCAAATTTGTTGTCCGACTTTGTAGGTCAACAGAGCAAAGTTCGACATATTTATTAAAAAATTATGATAATATATCCTCCCATAGAACTGCGTGTTTTAAATGGACAAAATAACCAGTGGCAGTGCGATTTCTTTCACTTAACCTTCACTTAACCTAAAATGGACAGCAACCCTTCCCGTCAGTAATAATTTATATTAGTTCAACATTTTGAATAAAGAATTAAAGGGGCATTTCATGACTCACAGCCTCATCCCCCCACTTTTCTCAAAAGTTGAGATTTTTATATCACTGGAAACCTCTGGCTACATAATGTTTATGTACAAAATATTTCTTGCAGATTAATTCGTTTTAGCAGAGATATCGTGAAATTTTAATTTCGTTCTGGTGCACCAGAACGAAATTACAACGCATTGTCTATATGGAGCAGTGTAATACACATAAATCATGCATTAACTCGCGAATGCAAAATTGGAATCAACTGAAATTTTGGGGATAGGTGTTTTTCGTTGATATCGTGTGCATTGGACCTTGTGCAAAATAAATACACGCTGGACAACTAGCAGGACACTTAAGGCAGCTGTGTACTCTCAGACATGCATGTAGTAAAAGTGCCATAACTTTGTAATTATTCACGCAAGACATATAAAAGTATACATTTTTATAAAGGCAATACATCAATGAATCTTAATATAAATACAGATTTGGTGTAAAAACAGCAATTATGAAGAAAAACACAAACAAAGTGAGTTTTTGGCAATTTTTGTTCGGTACATCATAACAAAAAAACACTCTTTCCAAACATTTTTGTTTTGTTTTTTTCGTAATCTTGAGACACCATTCCAAAAACGTTTTTTTTAGTTTTTTGATATTGGCCTTATTTTGTGAGATATTGACCATATAAGGCATCAAAATGAACTTTTTAAAATTCACAAATGCCTATTTGCACAAAATGATGCCTAAAATAGGAAATAGACCAAAATATAAAAAAATGAGAAAACCGTTTCTTAAGTCGATCATGCTTTTTATGACGAGCATAATTGCTTACCTATAGATGCTGTATTTATTGAGTTATCGTGTACCTAAATCGTCATTTTACCAAGAAAATGAACATTGAAATAAAGGCCGTTGAAGTTTAAAGTGGTCACATTTTGCACTTTGATCGAAGCTCCCAGGAGAATGCGACAGTTCTCGTTTTTCTACCTTACATTACGTGAACATCAGGTAAATCCACAGCCCCTTGAGAAGTTTGGGCGAAATCTATTCATATCTTGATGTTTAAATCGGGGAAAGAACTTGAAAAATTCACATTTTATCAGCCAAAACGGAGCCATTTGACCGCTAGGTTTTTATGAAATCAGTGCTTCCCAGGCGCTTCCATAAGATGCGCCGCGCATGCAGATAAGCGTTGCGTATGCGTAGCGTATCTGTGCGTTAACAAAGTGCGCGTTTACAAAACGCGATGCGTTGTTGCGCGCGTATACCCCGATGGTACAACAAAGATTTTCTTTCCTTTTAAATTGCGGACACGA
Source organism: Amphiura filiformis (assembly GCF_039555335.1). Classification (NCBI taxonomy): domain Eukaryota; kingdom Metazoa; phylum Echinodermata; class Ophiuroidea; order Amphilepidida; family Amphiuridae; genus Amphiura; species Amphiura filiformis. Next base: position 19,019,114 of record NC_092647.1, on the reverse strand, counting down.
GTGAAATAGTGAAATAAAATCCATAAAATAGAGCAGTTGGAGTTAACAAATCTGGATTTTCTTTCCTTGTATTTATAAAAAACATAACAAAGTAAATACGTTTCAAAAAAGCTCAATTTCGCGAAAGAAACAATGTCTAGAGTACACAGCCGCGTTAATTTGTAAAAGGAAATCTGAATAACAATTTAACATAATAGTAATACATGTACATCTACATGTTACTATCATAACTATGTTCTAGTTTTCAGTATAAAATAATGCACTGCCACTGATTTTTACCTTAGAAAAGGTATTTTTTGCACAACACACCTGTTACTTACACAAAGACAGATGTCACAATCGTAGACGTAGTATACATGTAGGCACCCTATACTGCTATAAACGCTAGAATTTAAAGAGGAAATGTAAAACCTTTCATAAGCTTACTTGAAATAGTTCCAGCAGTTTCGCGGGATGTTGTTCATAAATCAACCCGGAAGTAAATAGTGCTCTGCGGGCGCTTACCACTAAAATCATGTGGTATATATAATGAAAGACATAGATAAAAACAAATATTTCGCGTCTGTAATTCTGACAACTAGACAGAAAATGCTGTACTGCGCAGGTCGTAAATCAATCACTGCGCCTTTGCCCTGACGTCAGACGCGAATTAGTCTTTTTTTTTATCTCTGTTTTTAATTATAGTACTGCTGAACCATGGCTGAACGTTAGAGACTTCCCCATGTAATAATAGACGAACCCATGCAATGACCCATGATGCATGACCTGTCATGACCTCTAAAAACTTTTTGCGGCATGTTTTGTCTGCAACTTTTCCGAAGGAAGAAACTTTAATTTACAGAATTTCATGTGGCATTCCATATTTGAGTTTCGTAAGTGTCTGAGTCATGTTCGGAATGATCTATTTAATTTCTAGTAAGTTTCTGTTGCATCCTGGAAACTGATTAAAACTGCAAATATATCAATAAGAGTGGAGCATGAACATGAATGATGAATTTTTGAAGATTGTGCCAATTTGGCAGTTGTTGCACGTGCACGTATGCACCCATAAAAATGCACATTCATGATTCAATGCACATGCATATATTATAATTTGGTTCACCTCAAGTTTGGTAGTGACGTCGATACTCTTTCGCAGTTACGCCGCAAGCGTGCTGACAAACTGCCCCTATGCATGTGCGTGTACGTACACTCAACTTAAGTTAAGCGCTTTAGTTTAACTTTACGCGCACGATTCGATACTGTCTGGGGCGAGCAAAATTTATAAGCACAGGCTACGGCGCCACACATGCACAGGCATGGCTACGACCACGTCACTATAAGGCCAAGGAAAGTCGATTTTGAGTTTCCCGTCACCCGCCCTCACTTCATTTTCTGACCCTCACTTGAATTCATTATTGTGATTTTCCAAAAAATACCGATAAAAACTGGTTATATTTGCAAAAAAAATTATGAATATCCCTTTATTTTTGGTGGAAAAATCAAAATTAAAACATGCATTTTGCTGTCAACCTTGCAGACTCTTTTTAATACACTTTTGAATCTCATTTGGGCTAAACATCCATCTTCAAGTGAGTGGCAAATAATAACACATTTTACATGCGTGTTGGTCATATAATGAAAGGCAGAAAAATAATGAATAATGAAAAAGTTACCTCACTTGTTTTCAGAAATTATGTGACGGGAAACTCAAAATTGACTGTTAGGGGCCTACATTGTAATGCAGTAAATAGGTATCACAGGGAAGCCTCAGTTAACACATTGTTAGTCAGTCAAAATGGCCTAAACCGGCAATACAAATTTACATTGAAATTAAAAAGAAGCTTTTTAAGAAGGAAACCTTCATAAATATGTTGTCTATACTTCACTTGACCCAAATATATGATTTTTTTGGTGATGAGAGACTCGCACATGGAATTTCAGAGAGATTTTGATAGCAGTTCCATTAACGCGGCTGTGTACTCTAGCAATTGTTTCTTTCTCAAAATTGAGTTTTTATGATATGTTTGTACCTTGTTATGTTTTTATAAATACAAGGAATGAAAATCCAGATTTGTAAACTCCAACTGCAATATTTTAAGGATTTTATTTCACTATTCCACTCGTGTTTGAAATTGAAAAGGAAAGAAAATCTTTGTTGTACCAGCAAGGTACACGCAGCGCAACAACTCATCGCGTTGCGTATCGCGCAATTTGTTAACGCACAAATACGCTGACGCGACACGCGACGCTTATCTGCATGCGCGGCGCATCTTATGGAAACACCACGGAAGCACTGATTTCACAAAAACCTAGTGGTCAAATGGCTCCGTTTTAGCTGATAAAATGTGGGTTTTTTCAAGTTCTTTCCCCGATTTAAATATCAAGTTATGAATGGATTTCGCTCAAACTTCTCAAGGGGCTGTGGATTTACCCGATGTTCACGTAATATAAGTTACAAAACGAAAACTGTCGCATTCTCCTGTGAGATTCGATGAAAGTGCAAAATGTGACCACTTTAAACTTCAACGGCCATTATTTCAATGTTCATTTTCTCGGTAAAATGACGATTTAGGTACACGATAACTCAATAAATACAGCATCTATAGGTAAGCAAATATGATCATCGTAAAAAGCATGATCGACTCAAGAAACGGTTTTCTCATTTTTTAAATTTTGGTCTATTTCCGATTTTGGGCATCATTTTGTGCAAATAGGCGTTTTGAATTTTAAAAAGTTCATTTTGATGCCTTATATGGTCAATATCTCAAAAAATAAGGCCAATATCAAAAAAATAAAAAAATCGGTTTTGGAATGGAGCCTCAAGATTGAGCTAAAATCAAAATAAAATATTTTGGAAAGAGTGTTTTTTTGTTATGATGTACCTAACAAATATTGCCAAAAACTCACTTTTTGTGATTTTCTTCAAAATTGTTGTTTTTACCCCAAATCTGTATTTATATTAAGATTTATTGATGTCTTGCCTTCATAAAAATGTATACTTTTATATGTTTTATGCTTGAATAATTACAAAGTTATTGCACTTTTACTACATGCATGTCTGAGAGTACACAGCCACCTTAAAAAAAGGTGCTATCGTCATGAGACTAAGATCTAGAAACCAGGCCCGTACGCAGGATTTCATTTGGGGGGGTGCTGATTTTGAAAAAGTGGACCTTTTTTTCCAAATTTTGTGAAAAGTGGACTTTCTTCCTAAAATTTGGACCTTTTTGTCCAAAAAAAGCATAAAAACCCTGATTTTTTGGCTCGCTGCGCTCGCAAATTCTGACATTTTTGGACTTTTGTATACTTTACCAAATTTGGGGGTGCGTTGCACCCCCCGCACCCCCCCTGCGTACGGGCCTGCTAGAAACACCCCCGTAATGCTGTTTTGGGGAATTTTGCTAGCAGAATCTTTTTGATGAAAGTCAATCTTTGACAAGATGTAACTTTGCTACGGAAAGTGCTATGACAAAAAGGTTTTCAGTGTTGGCTTTCTTTACTCAAGGGCTTTAATTTGATATATAAAATGATGCAGTTTGATGGCAAATTTGAATTCACCTGGGATACCTACAGTAAACCTTTGACGGGTATCACCCATGCACCCGGGTATTGTAAGTATACATCGCATATTTACTGTGTCGGACGCAGAACTGTCTCTGATTGGCTGCTGAGGCAATCTGCTGTTGCCGAGTGGAAATTTATGAATAAACTGTGCGCCGTACGCGTTGTTAGCGCCGAATTTGTAACATCACTGTAGTCGCGCTCGTCAAAGGTTTGCTGCATTTGACTGTACCGAACTTGAGATGAACCAAATTATAGCACAGACATGACAGAGGTCCATCACTGCCATATAATATGATCAGCTCTTATTAAGGCCCTTCGCACTTGATTATTAGTTTCCTGTTTAAGATTTTGAAAAAGGGACGAGGTGACTTTTAATTATTAATTATCTTTTATTTTCTTTATTTGGTTTGAACTATTACAAGCAACTATCGACTCGTTTTGACAAGGGCGGGCATTTAATTATTTCACAACAATATTTGATTTTATAAATAAGTGAAGGTGGAGTTGTACTCTTTGTTCATTCATCATTATTGTTGATATTATTAAAGTCAGAAAATGTCAAGTAGAAGTAGTTGAAAGTTATTTTAAAGGAGAAAATTGGAAATAAAAATAAAATAACTAATTATTTTGAGATTTTCAATTTTGGACGCGGGCGGTAACAGGAAACTAATAATCAAGTGCGAAGGGCCTTAATGATTTCTTTTTTTTTAAATTTTTTTTTCAAAGTTTTTTTTTCGGTTTTGTAGTATCTCTGGACCTAGACCTAAATGCTAGGATCATGGTTGACCTAATTCAAATTCAATGCATTTTGATATCATTAATAGAGTATGACATGAAAACTTTGTATCAATTTTCATATTAAAATTACAAAACAATGTGCAAAATTCAATTTTTTTTTTTTTTTTTTTTTTTTAAATTTTTTGTTGTTGCAATTTGGTACCGGTTACCCGCCGAAAAAATGCGCTTGCGGGTACCCGGGCACAAAATTACCCGAAAATCACACCCGGTCGTGTGTCTTGAGCTCGCCACCAAAAAAAGGTGGCGACGTTACATTTTGCCAAAGTCGACTCAAAACAAATGATGATATCTCTGTCAAGCAAGAAGTTATTGTCTTGCTTGTGGTCTCATTTATTGCTAAATAAAATGCACTTTCAACCCTGTAAAAAGAAATACTTGAACTTTTTTAATACTGACACTGTGCTTCATAGAATTCAGAATGGGCAGGGTGGCGGTGGTGGGGGATGTGGTACACACAAACTCTATGGGATTGGTATTTTTAGTGCGTAACCTGCTTCTGTAAAGGCTGTAAATTGGATTTGGACTCTATTTAGCATCTAAACGACTCACGGCCTTACAGCTAAACAATTCTACTAATTGTTTTTAATCATTTATGATTGGTTTAGTGTAGAAAATACAAACTTTTCCATACAAAACTACCCGTTGTCATGTTAAACACTGTAGTAAGTAATGCAGATGTCTTCAAAATCTGAAAGTTACTGTAAAATTTTAATTACTTATCCTATCATAGTCAAAGTATAGATTTTCTGAAGGAAATTTGACGAGGAATCTAAATATGGATATATTTTTTCTGTATGGGTTAGGGGAAAATGTTTAGGTTCAAAATATGTTGAATTGTAAAAAATCTAACATTCTTTGGGACACCCTATATTCCGAGATTACCAAACAGTTGTGATTTTGGTTTCTTCCGAAGTCAGTTGGCTCTCCATTTCCTCTAACCAAATGAATGTTGTTTACTTCCAGTTTATTACTGTAAGTTGGTAATAAGCAATGCGTTGAGTGACCCATTTTTTATCAAAATCTTTTTTATTCCACCCTGTATAACTTGCAGGTCACCCTGTATAATAAGTTAAAATGTATATATTGGAATTGCTGATGCCTTCAGCTTTCCAAAAATGTATACTTTTGCTAGTTTAGGGTTGATGATTGTCGAGATAATCTAATTAGAAACCCGGTTGGTGTAAAAATTCATAATATTTGTCATGTAACGCTAAGGGTGGCGAGTTCAGGACACACGGCCACCCCTAACCATGAATGATCTTAGCATTTAGGTCTAGGTCCAGGGACACTACAAAACCGAAATTAACTTAAAATTTTTAATTTTTGTTGTTGCAATTTCGGGTACCCGGTTACCCGCCCGAAAAATGCGACGGGTACCCGGGTACAAAATTACCCGAAAATGCCAGGCCTAGTGTATACGCCATTCTCCACGATGTTAATGAGTCCCGCCTATTACGAGCTGATCTGAGTATAGAAGGACTTTTAAGTCCTTCTATTTTAAGGCCAAAAAAAAAGATTGTTTGCTTGTCCTCCATAACTTCTTGACTTTTCAGAATTGGGTTGGTCGGTCGGAATTTTTTTTTTATATACTAAAAAGGTCATAGCCAAAACATGACTGTCACTGACTGTAGTGTAGGTATCAGCTTCAGTTATACATGTAGGAACATCGAATGAGTGCAGGTGAAAATGACATGCTAACTCGCAAAGTTGTGATATTTATCATCATCATAAGGCAAAAAATAAAGGTTTGTTTGTCCATAGAGGCTTTATATGAAACAGTTGGGTTGGTAGGTCGGATTTTTATTTTATACAGATATTGCACTTGAAACTGACAATTTGAAGACTGGTAAATAAGTCAAAACACACAAAAATATCGTATCGCACACGATAGACCACCTAAGTTATCGTAAATCGGTTTCTCCCAGGTCGACCGTAAATTTTGGGTTGCCACATTCGGCCCGCAAACGCCAGGATTTGTAGCCAAAGGTTGACCATGACAAGCATGCAAATAGGCCTACATACCCGGTACATGCCCCGACCATGGCGATATACATGACGAGTAGGCCTATAAACCATTGTACAGCGTTCAGTCATATTAACTCGTATTTATTAAAGTAGGCCCACAGAGGCAAATTTAAGGAGATATATCATACTTCCAAGTTTTCTAAGTTGCGTCAACTTATGATATGATATAGGCCTAAGCTTAAGCTTACATCCAAGTTCGCATGGACGGTACTGCGCAGGCCTCCAGAAAATTTTCTGCTGTCTGGGAACTTAATGACAAGTGCTGAAAATTTTCTGTGAAATAACTGAAATAGGCCTATGTATGGCGAAGCGAACATCACGAGCGCCAAGCTTGAAATCCTAACGGCCGGGGTCCAGGGCCCGCTTAAGGGCCCTGGAAGCTCTCAGGGTTTAGATGCTCTCTCGTGCAATCTGAGCCTTATTTTGGAACAGTTTTCTATAAAAATTTACATCCTTTTTCACAAAAAAACACAACTTAAAATTTCAAAGTATTACTGTCAAAACTCAAAACAATTTTTTATTTATTTTTTAACATTTTTTTATAAGTATTTTGCAACTTTGAAGAACCACTGGACCTATTCTGAAGGGTTAGGATTATTCACAGATAATTTGAAAAAAAAATGGAAAAAAAATTACGAAAAAATTACAGTTTGTTATCCTTAATATGCAAACCATTAACTTTTGTTTACCTCTTCATCTATCACATATTATATATGCATTTAAAACCAATGCCAAATATAATATGTGATAGATGAAGAAATAAACATTAGTTAATGGTTTGCATATACAGGATAACAAACTGTAATTTTTTCGTAATTTTTTTCTGATATTTTTTCCTTTTTTTAAAATTAACTGTGAATGATCCTGAAGTTTCATAATAGGTCAGTGAGTCTTCTGAAAATCTGAAAAAAAAAAAAAAAAAAAAAAAATTTTTTTTTTTTTTTTTGCAATTTTTTTTTCTGTGACCTCTGTGACCTTTCTGGGAACGCCGTTCCCGCGTTCCCGCGGTTTTTGGAGGCCTGGTACTGCGAGTCTGCGACTCGATGTTTCAGACTTGTGAGAAAAAGAAAGTAATAAATTATGAGAAGAGGTCACTAAATAGGATCAAATAAAATAATCCAACAAAGAATCACCCTGCCTAAGAGCCGGACATATGCCTGCATGTTTTATACTTTATTATTATCCACCACGAAAGGAGTGCCAATTTCTATTAGCCTAAGCTGTCTTTCTATCAACAAGCGCGTCATCTCCCATCTTGACCAATTCGGCTTTACTAACACATTCAATGCGAATTCCACACCACCATGGTCATCTTAACTCGTCGCCATTGTTGTTGTGATGAACATGTTGGGAAAAATTACAATGTGCGTGCAGTTTACGTAAATGTAGTTCCAGTAACTGTAACTCGTCGAGTCGTCATACCTAGGTCCGTATATGTCATTATGTTTATGATAAAGACTGAAGTCTTGCTGGCAGGACTAACGTAAATGAAGCTCAAACATGAACATAATTATACAGGCTTTAAAACAAAATAAAACACAGTATTATTTTTCTAAAACATATGCGGTAAAGATCCATGACCATGACCCCGATACATGTATCTGTCTTTTGGTGACTTTGGTCTTCAAATTCGGTGATATTTTCCAGGTAGAAATACTTTCCAGACTTTGTTATCAACCCTTTTTTGACTTGATTTTTTGGCTAAAATATGTGTACACGTTTAGCAAATTTGCTAAACGTTGAAACGACTTCCGGGCTGTTTAGTGTTTTCATGTGTAAATGTTTAAACCCTTAAAAATTTAGAAATGTAGGTTTCCTTGACCTTGAAAAATCTGTTCTTTTAATTTTCTATGTAAAATATGTATTGATTGCATTGGGCCCCGGTTTGGGCCAATTTAGCTGACTAACAAACTGAGGTTTGCCTTTCATACCTAATAAATAGCCCAGTAAGTCGTAAATTTCGATATTTTTCTACTGTATACTCATTCATGTTTTTAAAACAGTTTAGAAGTGTGTAGAAACTGTAAAAAAAACCTTTTCAGGATGTCAAAAATGTTGAAAGAAAAAAAAACCCTTTTTCTGGAATTTAATTTCAAAATCCAAAATTGGGTCGGCATTCATTTGATTTGATGCATACATTGTACACTTCACATGTAATTTGTATGCGAAATTGCGAATGTGTGTATCTCATGATCTAACCCGAATACTCATGATAAGGCTAATAAAATGAAATGATTAGTTTTCCGTCACATTTTTTTCAGTGAAATCTGAGGTCCTGATTTCATTATTCATTATTTTGGAAATTTTCATTATTGTCAAAACTTTCATTTAGGCTATTACGTTGATTGTTGATGAAAGACCATCTCAAACAGGTTATACACGTAATGCTTAGATCATGATTTGATTTGATTTGATTTGATTTGAGTTTATTAAGCATATCATCGTAAGAGTCAAATAACATATTGCACAGAACATTTATACAAAAACATAATTATTATAAAATACAAATTAAAACATAAAAATTGACACGATAATACGCCAAGGATATCCCTTAAAGTCAGAGACTTATTTCCAAAGGGGTCCTTATAAATAACAATGAAAATATATATGACACGGTTTCAGATTTGAAGCAGGTTTGACTGCCAAAAATGGCAAAATATAAAGTTTCAAAAAATATTGTTTTAAATATGTTTTCTAGACTGAAATTTTGTGCAGAAATCATTTCTGAAGTCAGAAATGCACAATCTGTCATTGTTTTCCTGATATGAGCATTACAGTAGAGGCATATGCTTTTGACGGAAATAAAAATATGAGATCCATAAGTGACAACATCATCACAACATATTTGAACTCTATTGGCACACTTATAAAGGCTCTGCAAGGCTCACATCACGTTGTAGTGCAAGTCTGACATCTGATTGGTGCACACACATTGAATATAGGTCATATGATTGCGCAATATTACAGGTACTAATTGTTCCCGATTTTGCTCAAAAATGGGGTGGCGAGTCAATTTGATAAAAAAATTAGAACTTAAAAAATATGCATTTTAGCACAAGTTTGATACTATATCCCTGTACATGTAGTACTGTATCATGGGAATAACTGATTAGTTTTTCTGAAGTCAGAAATGCAAAATCTGTCATTGTTTTCCTGATATGAGCATTACAGTAGAGGCATATGCTTTTGACGGAAATAAAAATATGAGATCCATAAGTGACAACATCATCACAACATATTTGAACTCTATTGGCACACTTATAAAGGCTCTGCAAGGCTCACATCATGTTGTAGTGCAAGTCTGACATCTGATTGGTGCACACACATTGAATATAGGTCACATGATTGCGCAATATTACAGGTACTAATTGTTCCCGATTTTGCTCAAAAATGGGGTGGCGAGTCAATTTGTTAAAAAAATTAAAAAAAAAAAAATATGCATTTTAGCACAAGTTTGGTACTATATCCCTGTAGTACTGTATCATGGGAATAACTGATTAGTTTTTTAAACATGTCGCCTCATATTTTTTTTTTTTACGATTTTTCGAAATGCCAAATTTTACGTAATTTACAGATGTCACAAATTGTTAAAAAAATTAGAAAAGAAAATTGAGAAGGAATGGAAAGATATTACAGTTCTACCCAAGTAGGAACTTATACTGTGCATAACTGATTAGTTTTTCAAGCCTATAGCTCTTGTAGTTTTCTTGTAATCCCGATTTTTATAAATGGCGGGAATTTTTACACACATCAAAATTTTAAGGGGTAGGGGAAACATTTTTACATTTTGCAAGTTTTTCCCTTAGTTAAAATGAACAAAGTTAGGTATCAAATGAAAGCCCATTCAATACTGCATAGACTGGTAGGTCAACTATCACTGTAGCACCTTCCTATCAAGAGTTATGATTTTTCAAATAAATTTTATTGCCGAAAACAGCTTATTTTGGCATGTCAATTGTCACGAGGCATGTCATATTTGAATGATTCTGGCACGCAAATGATTAAGTCAATCACAAAACAAATACCTGAATCCATCAAATAGTACCCTCAGCTGATATGTTAACATTTTAAAGGGCCATATCTATGTATATTGTAGACTCTATGAGTATACAAAGTTGGCATGTGAAAATTGTTGTCACCCAAAAAGTGCATTTTTCGGGCAAAATCGCCACAAATCAACATTTTGTAGCAAAACGATGTACGATGCAGCGTTTTGACAAAGAAATCATGTTCTACAAACAATTTTACCCTAGAAAAGACACCTTAGAAATTAAACATAGCTATTTTCACTCTGGAGTGAATTTTTACACACTTTGGCAGTGAAACCTGCTTCAAATCTGAGACCATGTCATATTTAAAACATGAAACACCTAAATTACAATATTAAAAACTATATAACCATGTGGTCTAAGAGGATAATTTTAGCATCTTTTTTAAACCTTGATTTTATATTGCACAATTTTACATTTTCGGTTAGTTTGTTCCAATCATGGATTGCATTGTAAAAAAGGAAGCAGAATCTGCTGTTTTGATTTTTGGAACTTGGAAGTTAAAATTGCTACCCCTAGTGTTATAACGATGAAGATGAGATAATTTGACAAAGTTTTCTTTCATATAGCTTGGGCAAACATCATGAAAAATATTAAAAACATGGTTCAAACGGAGCTGCTCAGCCCTTGTTCTGATATTTGAAATGCCTAAATCCTGAAAGTCAGCTTGGTTAATATGATACATGTGATCTTTTCCCATGATAAATCTGATAACTTTGTTCTGAGCTCGCTGCAATCTGATCGAATGATATTTAGAAATGGCACAATACCAGGAGGAAATAGAATAATCAAACAGGCACAAAACAAGAGCTGAGCAGACCATTTTCTTCACCTTTTGATTAAAAAAATTTGCTTGTCTGTAGAGGAATTTCAAACGAGAATTAACTTGTTTCACAATTCACCATCAAAAAAACTGATTAAGTTCTAGACCGAGATAAACAACAGTATGTTTAGACTTAATTATTTGACCATTGTTAAGAATGATAGAAAAATCAGAAACATTATTGACCTTACGCTTCGATCCAAAGAGAATCAGTTCAGTTTTACCTGTGTGCAGAGAGAGATTATTTTCTATAAGCCATTTATTGCAGCTCTCCAAGTTATCACGAAGAACATGACTGATTCTCTCTGGATCTTTGTCGGAATATATCAAAGCACTATCATCAGCATACTGCAACATAATACAATTAATAGAAGTGGACATGTCATTAACATAGCATAGGAATAAAAGAGGACCTAAAATACTGCCTTGGGGAACTCCGCATGTTATGACAAGAGGATCAGACTCAACCCCACCAATTTGAACAATTTGTTTACGATCACAAAGATAAGATTCAAACCAGGCTGTGGACTTAACACCCATGGCAGACAGTTTGTTACACAAGATTTTATGGTCAACACTGTCAAAAGCCTTCTGGATATCTAATAAAATCATCCCAGTATAGAAGCCAGCAGCAGTTTTCTTTCTGATATGATCTTGAAGGTGAATGAGGCAAGTGTCAGTTGAGTATGATCCTCTGAAGCCAGATTGGAGTTCATAAAGAAGTTTATTTTCAACCAGGAATTTGTTCAATTGGAAAAAGACAGCCTTTTCTAAAATTTTGGAGACAACTGGGAGAATGCTAACAGGTCTATAATTACCTGCATCCAGCCTACTCTTCTTTTTTGTAGAGAGGGATGGCGTTTGCCAATTTCATTTGAGTTGGAACAATGCCGGACCGAAGAGAAAGGTTGATAATGAAAGTGATTGGCCCTTTAATAGCCTCTGCCGCATCTTTGATAAAACGGGCTGGAAGGTTGTCAAGTCCAGTGCTCTTGCTTGTATTAAGACTGTTTAATTCCTCAAAAATAAACTCCTCGCAAACCTCTTGAAATTCAAAGGAGTCAGCGGAACATTCTTATAAAAATCTTTAAATGTGTCTGTATCAACACTATTCAAAAGTAGATTGTCATCATTACAGACATTTTGAAACAGATTGAGGAAAATACTGGTGTACCATCTCCGCCAATTTCCTTTTTAATTTCCCTTTTTTTGTAATTTCCTTTTTTTAATTTCCCTTTTTTTTTTTAATTTCACTTTTTTTTTAAATTTCCCCCTTTTATTTTAATTTCACTTTTTTTTTTTGAATTTCCCTTTTTTTAATGTCCCTTTTTTTTAATTTCACCTTTTTTTTTAATTTCCTTTTTTTTTTTTAATTTCACCTTTTTTTTTAATTTCACCTTTTTTTTTTAATTTTACCTTTTTTTTGAATTTCCCTTCCCTTTTTTTTTAATTTCCCCTTTTTTTTTAAATTTCCCCTTTTTTTTTAATTTCCCCCTTTTTTTTTTTTAATTTCCCTTTTTTTTAATGTCCCCTTTTTTTTTTAATTTCACCTTTTTTTTTTTTAATTTCCTTTTTTTTTTAATTTCACCTTTTTTTTTAATTTCCTTTTTTTTTTAATTTCACCTTTTTTTTGAATTTCCCCTTTTTTTATTTTCCCCAAGTAAAATTAAATTTGGCAGAGGCGGGGTTCGAACTCACGGCGCACGGCTTTGGAAACTCCACGGGCCTGCATGTAAATATTATGAATGCTGCATGCGCTGGCTGTGACTGACATGATGAACACGTGCATGACAATGGCGACCAACGTTGACTTCGAGGGTATTGCTCGCGGGATTTGCTTGAAACACCCATACGATTTTGCTTAAATTGATATTAATTTTTTTAAATAATTTACTTTATTGTTTTTATACTTACTTTCACCAACTTTAAGCCAAATCAGATGAAGTTTAAAATGTAGCTCCTGGATGACCTCGATTTTAAGTTTTACGTGTTCCCCTCATATCAAGGATTCCACCCACCAAGTTTGAGCCCGATCGGACAAAGTTTGAAATTTGACCTCGCTTGACCTCAATTTTATTTCGGGCATATATTCCCCTCGTATCAAGAATTCCACCCACCAAATTTGAGCTCGATCGATCAGACAAAGTTTAAATTTTGACCCCTCCGTTATGACCTTTGACCTTGGTTGACCTCGATTTTTTTTTCGCGCATTATATTCCCCTTGTATCAAGGATGCCACCCACCAAATTTGGGCCAGATCGGACAAAGTTAAATTTTTTGATGAATATGCATTTTTTTTTGCGTAATAATTTCCCCTTTTTTTTTTAATTTCACCTTTTTTTTTTAATTTCCCTTTTTTTTAATTTCACCTTTTTTTTTTTGAATTTCCCCTTTTTTTTTTTTTTTGAATTTCACCTTTTTAATTTCCCCAAGTAAAATTAAATTTGGCAGAGGCGGGGTTCGAACTCACGGCGCACGGCTTTGGAAACTCCACGGGCCTGCATGTAAATATTATGAATGCTGCATGCGCTGGCTGTGACTGACATGATGAACACGTGCATGACAATGGCGATAACGTTGACTTCGAGGGTATTGCTCATGGGATTTGCTTGAAACACCCATACGATTTTGCTTAAATTGATATTAATTTTTTTAAATAATTTACTTTATTGTTTTTATACTTACTTTCACCAACTTTAAGCCAAATCAGATGAAGTTTAAAATGTAGCTCCTGGATGACCTCGATTTTAAGTTTTACGTGTTCCCCTCATATCAAGGATTCCACCCACCAAGTTTGAGCCCGATCGGACAAAGTTTGAAATTTGACCTCGCTTGACCTCAATTTTATTTCGGGCATATATTCCCCTCGTATCAAGAATTCCACCCACCAAATTTGAGCTCGATCGATCAGACAAAGTTTAAATTTTGACCCCTCCGTTATGACCTTTGACCTTGGTTGACCTCGATTTTTTTTCGCGCATTATATTCCCCTTGTATCAAGGATGCCACCCACCAAATTTGGGCCAGATCGGACAAAGTTAAATTTTTTGATGAATATGCATTTTTTTTTGCTAAATAATTTCCTCTTTTTTAATTTCCCCTTTTTTTTTAATTTCCCCTTTTTTTTTAATTTCCCGATATTTTTTTGGATGTGCGTATAATGTTGCAGCTAGTGGATTCATGTTAGTATACATGGGGAGCATTAGCCTTAGTCAAGGCTTCGTCCGCACTTTATATTTGAACACAGCTGTCCAACATGGATAGCGCTCGCATAGCTTTCTATTTTTTTTTTATATCTTGGCCTATTATAGTGAAGACAAAAATTATTTCCAAACCTAGTAACACAATCCGAATCCAATAGAGTGATCACGAGGCTTATATTAAAGAAGGCCTAATTTGAATTAGATTAGAATAATAATTGTTAATAATATATTAAATATTTAGACCCTTCCACTGTCTAAGTCTTTTTTCGGCCTATAGCTAAAGTCACGATTTCTCCGTGTTCATGGTGTTACAAAATCTAAAATCCGTGTTGCAAATTGGATGATTCCGTGATTTTCCGTGTCCACTGTAAAGCACTAGGCCTATGGCCAGAATCTTGGATCGCAGGCCTAAAATTAATGCTAGAATTGATTGTTTAATGGTTGATTACTGCTAAATAATCACTTTTCTATGTTTTATTTTGCAAATCAACACAAAAGATAGACATTTTATACAGTTTTTCACTATTTGGTGGAATTTTCAAATTTCCCTGAGCAAACCCCGACATAAGATGAGTTTTTAACATCTTTTTAAACATACAGGGTGTCCCAGAATGATTTGTACCGTGTTTGCAAAAATAACTAAAAATAGAAGACGGGCAGTGTATCTATTTTTGATACAAGCATTATAATGTTGGACATGTCTCCTACTTATTCTGTTAATTTCAGCACGCTACCTTTATTTGTTTTGGCGTGGCATGCAATAATGTAAAATCGATGAAAAACGACTCGCATACCTTTGAAAAATGGCACGATACGATTAAATGAAGAACGTGGGATGTTTTGCACAGCATTTCGGACGATAACTACTGTTGGGGTTGCGCCTTAAAGCTTGCCGGACAGCTGCAATGTTTGCTCTAGTTCTTACAGTCTTACGAGCACCGAAGCTTCACTCTGCCGATTCCTGACAGTTCCGTGCTCGTCAAACTTCTTTACATTATACACTATCGTCTAATGAATCTTCTTTGCGTCTCAACATAGCTGCCGGTTTACCAGTAAGTTTTTAAAAGAAATCCACACTGCTGTACAGGAAATTGAGGAGCCTTCTTTTCTGTACCACAACCAGTTCGATCTCTGCAAGCATTTCAAATGACATGGACCTCACACCACAATAACCATATTTAAAACTACCGCCAAGGAGAGAATGGGATTAGGCCACAAATCCTTAATTCCATATAATGATTGCTTAAATAACGTCATAAATAATAGATAGATATCGGCTATTTAGTGGAAATATGATCAGAGCACAACTAAAATACCTGCATAACTTTTTTCCAAATAACTTTGTGCTGAACGGTTAGTAATGTTACAGATTTTCAAAATAGGTTGCGTTGTCAAAACTTAGAATTCACCATTTTTACATAATCTTCTATAACTTCTACTAGAAACGTCCAATTTTAAAATCTAAAAAATCTGAGAAAGCTAAATATATGCAGAACTTAAAATGCAAAACAATATGACCATTCAACATGCCCTTCATACCTAAAAAATTCCATATTTCCCGGTACAGATCATTCTGGGACACCCTGTAGTTACATTTTTAGCAGTTCTAAAATATATAGGCAGTTCATTCCATAGACGTGGAGCTGCAATTTCAAATGACTCATGTGCTCTTATTTTGTAGAAGTTGCATGTTTCCAGATCGAAGAGTACGAGTGGGAACACAATTTGAAAGAAGTTCAGATAAATACGGGGCAATAGGCCTATCATTATTACATTTACTAGTATATACAATCAACATAAGTTAAACAACAATTCATTGGAACACAGGAAGCCAATGCAGTTCCTTACCAGTGTGTTATTAGTTCGTGAGAAAAATGCAAAAATAGTCACATAGGCCTAATAGTCATAAAATAGCTCTATTAAATAGCTCTATTAAATAGTACGAATATGCCGTCCCTTTACATGGCAATTTTGATGGCAATTTTAAAACATTTGGCATGTGCAAAGGAGGGGGGAGGCGAAGATTTTTTTTGGCAGGGCCGAGAAGGGAAGCAAGCCATTTTTTGGCACGCCTTGGGAAAATTACACTCCCCCCCCCCCCACGGGCCGGGATAAAACTACTGCGATTTATATACCAGTATTCTTACGGTTTTCCGTGACTTGAAATAAGTCACGGCCCTAGCACACAGGCTCCGGCACAGGCTATATCAGTGGATACACACACATGGTCTGACCACTGACATCTACACAGTGGGTCTCTCCATATACTATATCCATGGTCTGTCACACGTAAAAGACTACAGTGCGTAAAGACCAGCATAGTACGCAGCGGGAAGCGAGCAAATTCTTGGACAACCACTGAGTACTGAGTATGTGCCTCGGCAAAGATTCTGCTTTGTGAGAAAATAAAAGGGGATTAAAAAAAGGGGAAATTAAAAAAGGGAAATTAAAAAAAAAGGGAAATTAAAAAAAGGGAAATTAAAAAAAAGGAAATTAAAAAAAGGGAATTAAAAAAAAAGGGAAATTAAAAAAAAGGAAATTAAAAAAGGGAAATTAAAAAAAGCGGAAATTAAAAAAAAAGGGGAAATTAAAAAAACCGGGAAATTAAAAAAAAAGGGGAAATTAAAAAAAGGAATTAAAAAAAAAGGGGAAATTAAAAAAAGGGAAATTAAAAAAAGGGAAATTAAAAAAAAGGGGGATTAAAAAGGAAATTGGCGGAGATGGTACACGTCAGGAAAATATTTGAATTTGTTTTTATTCAAATGAAAAAAAAAAACAATTGCAATTTTGTAATCTCTAAAAACATGATGAGGTAATCCTTACATTTCCATTGTTTACCACATCCTCTACCCCTACAAGTAGAGTAAGTCTTACTCTCCTCTTACATGTAAGAGGTCCAACTTCAAGTTTGCTGTTGAACACAACATGCAAGTATGATGTCAACTGATTGTTTGTCATCTCTTACACAATCACTCACAGGATTACATTTCCAGTAACTCATCAGCTGTTTGGAGTCTGTGTAAGAGGAAGAGCCTATATGAGGATCCTGGTACTACACAGATCTTTGCCGTTTACAAGCCATAGGGAGATGAGTGTGTGAAAGCCGAATTCAGAAGACACAAAGACATCCCAGCGTATGAAGCTGCAAAATTTATGGTTGAATGGAAGGTAGGGAATATGATCTTTTTTTTGTACTCATTTTAACAAGTTGTAGGAGACGAGTATGTGAAAGCGGAATTCAGAAGACACAAAGACGTCCCAACGTATGAAGCTGCAAAATTTATGGTTGAATGGAAGGTACGCAATGATCTTTTTATGACACTCATAAACAATTTTCTTTATTCAGTATGCAAAGATTTGTGGAAATTCTACGTTCTTATTAAGACTTAAGGCCCACACTGAACTACCATGAACCAAGGCCCAAGGTGTCTTCAAGACTTTAAATGACTTCCTTAATTGCATGACTAAGTCGACTATAGTCTTATCCATAACTATTTACATGTAGCAGTGCGGTAGACATATTTTTTTGCTCCAGATATAGGATCTGGTATGAAATGTCTGATTCTTCCAAACGCACCAAATGTTGGATCAACAGGAAATTGACAGCATTTTGAATATGAAATATTAAAAAATTACATCTGGGTCAGGGGTGAAATTAAGTGGGAGAAGGGAGCAGTTTGTCCCCCAGAAACTCAGAAATGGCCCCTGGTTCCATCTCAATTTTTAGTTGACCAGGGGACACTTTCTCACAAAACTGGCCCCCTGGATAGTGAACCAAAAATATCAAATTACAAGTAAATAGTGCTTATTTAAATATCTATATAAATGGCCCCTGGTTCTTCCAAATCTTGGTGAACCAGGGGCCACTTTTTTTGCCAAAGTGGCCCCTGGTTCAAGCTCTCTTATTTTCACCCTTGATCTGGGGTCCATTTCACTAAACTTTACGAAACTTTGTAAGTCTCAAAAGCCTCTAACTTATGACAAGTAGTAAGTTCCATGTCATTAAACTTACTTACGAACGGTACTCTCCGTACGTAATAGGGATTTACTACAGGCACTCTTCGTAAAGTTAGTCTAGTATTGGGTATTCGTAACTTTACGAATGGTTACTTGAGTTACAAAGAGTTAAAAGTTTAGTGGTCTGCAGGTCATTTCAGGTAGATCCAGTGGTGTTTTTGGAACAGGCAGATTTTTCAAAAACACCAAAAAACATGGAGATCAATCATTTTGATACAGCCTGTATGTTTCTTGTGCATTTTGGGCTTTAACTTAAATCTTGACCTCCAAATAGTTACAAAAGTCGTCTTAGTCTCAATCGTTTTTGTCCACTTCTATAAAAGATGAAGTCATCCAATTTTATACAGGTACATCAATGACCTGGCTGATGTTTATCGTAGATAAAATGTAAATATTAGTACGTATACTATCAAAATACTTTCTCTTTTTATAGAACAGCACCAACTGTGGACGTTTCAAAATCTGTCAGATTTCTTTATTAATGTTGTTGTGACAACCTGCTTACAACTTGTTGTTGCTCAGCAACGTGGTTGCCAGTTGGTTTCTTCTACAGAAGATCGTCAAACATGTGAGTTGGGTTGTATTGCCCCTGGTCTCTGTTCAGGGTGGTGCCTTGCTGCCTGATTTTCACTGCTTGTTTGATCCATTTGTATTTATCTGTCTCTTTGCCTAAAATCTTAGCCGCCTCTCAGTCAATGATGAGCAACAGCGAGTTGAAAACAGAAGGTCGTCCACAACAACATCAGTGTTGAGAAAGAAATCTGACAGTAAGTG